>NW_026000229.1:38993107-39104524 GCF_001458135.2 Marmota marmota marmota
ATATATATATATATATATATTTGCAATGCTAAGGATTGAAGCCAGGGTCTCAGGCATAATTGGCAAGTAAGTGTACTACCACTGGATCATATCCATTTCACTTAAAACACCGGTGAGTCATAGATCTAGAGAAACCAGAGTCACTCTGGAGAATGGATGGGTTTTAAGAGCACCTCTTAATTTACACTTCTGGAACAGAAAACCCGGGAGACATTTTACCATCAAAGGAGAATTCCACCTTATGGTACCCAGATGTCATTCCTGTTTTACATGGAGTCATGCAAGCAAGACTTCTGTCTCTCTCTTTTCTTTTTGGCATATTCATCATCTGGATGTTATCTGTGTTGAGGCGTAACCTCCTTAAAGGTCTTCCAAAAATTTCAACTGAATCAAGGGAAGAGGAGGAGGATGGAAAGGTTTTCTGGATTAACTATTTAACTATGTCAACACATGACAACTCCATTCTGGATCAAGAAGAAATATGGAAAGCATAAGCAAAGAGCAAGATGGAGCATGGAAAATGTGTGCCCCACCCCCAGTGGGAAATTCAAAGAAGTGATTGCTATAAAACACCTGCTACAGGGGGTGGTCAAAGGCTGAGGAGGAACAAGTGTGGATTCTCTTCTTCACTAGAGATTCACTAATGATCAGTGACCATGCAATACTAGATATCTCGCACTGGATTTTTTTTCTTTTTATTGGTACTGAGGATCAAACCCAGGGCTTGGGACATACTTGGCAGGTGCTCTATTACTGAACTATATCCCTAGTCTGATCCTAGCCACCCCATGCAGTAAGGTATGGGATCTTTGAATTAATTCAAGTTTCCATATCTATTAATGACCAGTTCTGAAAAAGTCAAAATAAACCAAGTGTATTTGTCACAGGAGGTCCCTCTGTAATCTTTCTTTGGTGATTCAAAGATAGTGTAGAATCTTACATTGCCACAGAGTTACCATTAAGAATATTAAGATGGTCATATTTTTCCAAATGAATACATATTTTATGATAGAGGTTTCCTAAAAAAGGTTTAGTTTTACTGATACAAAATGTAAGGACAACTTGAACGTAGTAAATGCCTGCTTTTTATAAAATTTAAAATTTATTAGTCCCTTTCTTCTAGAGCCTAAGTAGCACCACCCCAAAGATGAAAAAACTTTAAATGCCCGCTCAAGTGGTATGCTAAGTGAAAACAGAAGTATCTGGGTTGTTTATGACTTGATTTAGAGCACTAACCACAAAAATTCATTGCCTCTGACACAGCCCAGTGTTGAATTTGTGTAGCATCTTATAAGGTATAAGCCACTGTCTCTCATATTTGCTCATTGATTTTTACTTCCCTCTCTCTGAACCATTTCTTAGGTAAGGATTGAGCATGGAATCAAAACTGAGCAGCATCTAAGTGGCCATCATGTGACTTGGAATAGATGTCCTAGCTCCAGGCACCATGCTTTCTCTGCAGAACCTGGTGCTTTGAGTTTGAGCCTTCATTTCTTCTAAGTATTCCTGCAGAGATTTAAAATGGAAATTTTAAGAACTTTTCCACTAGTGAAGATCTTAGGTTGAGTTTGTGGACCCATGAGGTGACCATCCTCTGCCTCTTCCTGGGCTTGTGGCTGTGGTTGTTCATCTTCTCCTCTATATCCTTTTCTTCCTCCTTTTCCACTTAATCCATTGTCATCTTTGTCATCATTGTCACACATCACCATTTATCACAACTTATACATGTGGCAGAGATTTTGGTGACAAGGGAGTCATCCTAGGCCTCTTTCTTCATTTGAGTTGAAATTTATCTGTTTTTATTGACCAAAGAAGAGAAAAAATGTGACACTTTCCTTTATTCTCTCTTTCACATAATCATCTCTCGCCTTTATATTTTCCCGACTTTATCGGTGCTCCCCCAAATATTTGACCACAGAAATTCCAAAGCAGCAGTTTTCTGGGACAAAACAACCATGTGCTTCCCTGCTTGAGCACCACCCTTGCATACCAGAGATGGACAGGCTGTTCTGATCTTCCTCTGCCTAATGAACCACCTTCCCAGGCTTCGTTCCACAGGCCACACATCAGCCCAGGACACCAGTAATATGGAATGATGTATTTGTTAAATTTCAGTTCAGAAGCAGAAACCAATATATTTTGTCCACAGTGGCAGTACACTCAACCCCTTCCCCACATACAAAATCACTCTCAGCTGTATCAACAAACAGAGATTTAATTTAAAATCCTTCATCTGAGATCATAGTTTCTCAACTTCAGAAAGTCTTCTCTCACACCAAGCAGGAGAAAGGTCAGGATTCTCCCTGGATATGGCGATGCCATCTCTCTCAGACACAGGATTGCCCTTCTGATCCATTCTGAATAGTACCAGTAATCCATGTAAAAAGATAGACATAGTTTAGAGTTTAGAAATTCAAATCAATCAGAAATCACAGAAAGCTAAAAACAGTAAAAAGACCAGAGACAAAAGGTGCTTTGGGTTAACTTTGGTATTTATGTAGATCTGTAACCGTGGTAATGCAGTCATTGGTGGGTCTCAGGAGAGGTTCAGGATCTTGGAGACAGGTTCAGGATCTCTGCCACTGTGGGAGCGTGGCAGCTGAGTGCTCCAAGTTGGTTGTCCTCCAGGGATCACCCTTAGCCACTGGTACTGCCTTGCCTAAAGTTCACATGTCTTCCCAATAGCCAGCCCTGTGAGCTTCAAGGCAGGACTACTTTGGTGAGGATCCCAGCCCCAGCACTCCCAGTAGAGTAGCTAGAGCCTCTGCTGTGCATGACCCAGTCCTAAGAATAGTCCTAAAGCTCCTGTAGTGATCTCAGAGTCTGTTCCCTGGGGATTGGGCCTACTACAGATTTTTTCCAAAATAGTTAAAATATGTCAGGACTGTCTGGAGTAAAAAGCCTCTGATATCTGCCCTAGCTGTTCTCCATATTCCAGGGAATAAAACAAAACAGTCTCATCCAGAGTCCTTAGGACTTCCCTTGCTACGAAGGAAAGTCAATCTCCTAACTACCTGTGGAGCTGAGCTGCCCTATCAGCTAGTGCATGTTGTTTCCCCCTTGTCATTATCAGTTCCTTTAAGTGAAGGACAAGTGATCAATAGGTTTTTAGGGAGCCAGAAAATAATCCTTCATTAATATATATAGAACAGTAATTTTAAAGGACAAAAGGATACTATTATATAGATGAGGATTGATTCATCTAAACATATGACTACTCTATGTATGTACAAAAAGCACAGTCATTTAAGAAAATTATTGGGATAAAAACTGCATATTGATAAATGTATCTCTAAATTACTTTTCTGAAAATTAGAACAGAATGCCATGAGAGCTATCACTTAAGGAAAAATTATCATCTACCAGTAGCTATTACGTGTACGCATGCGCACGCGAACACACACAGATACATCTTATCAAATTTATTTAATGTTTGAAATGTCCTTGAAATTTTTATTATTACTCCCATTTTGAAATTCAGGGAACTCACATACAGAGAGGCTGAGTAACTTGCATAGGGTCCCACAATTATAGGGCAGAACTAGAATTTGAACCTAGATTTGAGATTTGTCAGACTTTTATCCCATGTTCTTAATTATCACCCTTAATTTCCCCTGTTCTAATAGTTACAGTTTTTTTTTTCTTTTACAGACAAAATGTTTTTGTCCAGTATACCAAAGTTCTTTCACATTATCTTTTAAACGGTTTGTCTGAGAAATATATGTGGAATGGAGACTGGTTTTAGGAAGAGAGGATGTAAATGGATGCCGTCCTCACATACTAAGTTTTCCTGCATTTGTCTTTGACAACATCTTACCCAGAGCTTTGAATTTGCTCTGAAAACTGCAGGGATTGTGGCCATCTCACCATACATGTGACTATATTCTTGTCCCTTCTGTCCTGGCCCCTGAAGCCTTAGCTATAACAGCAAAGATTGGCTCCATTCCTCCACAAAGCTTCAAGTCTCAGGTGACGGGTTAATTTCTTAATCTTTACAATGCTTACAGTTTAAAGATCCTTGTCAGTCACTCTGAAGCTGTGTACACCATTGTCCTGAGGCTGACTTGAGGTTGGGAGTTGACGAATGTTTTTTAGCAAAACTCTTCCAAACTCAGTGGGTGCTACTCGTGAACACAATTCTTGTTCCTCAAATAGTCAATCTGTTAATTTGAAGTTTGAGAATTCCATATGTATGATTTCACATGATACATCAGATACTAAAACCAGATTATTCAGGTAGCAGAATATATGTGTTTATTTTGTTGCTTTGATTCAGGCAGACACCTGCCTACATGTTAGTTAATGGCAGACAGATCACAGAGCCTGTCATCCTTTTTGTTGGAAAATCCTTTTATAGGAGTTTGGAGATGACCATAGACTATTAACTGGAATGCATGCTCAGGGCTGGGACCTTAAGAGAATGTGTGTACCCAATCTTCCTTTTTTTTTTTTTTTTTACTTTTTAATTGAATTATCTGAAAATATATTACCCGAATGAAATTACAGTAAAATGCACAAACCTTTTTTTTAATATCTATTTTTTAGTTTTAGGTAGACACAATATCTTTATTTTTATTTTTATGTGGTGTTAAGGATTGAACCCAGTGCCTCGCGCATGCCAGGTGGGCGCTCTACCACTTGAGCCACATCTCCAGCCCCAAATGCACAAATCTTAACAAATGTATGTATCTAAGTTGAGATATTGAATATTTACATAGAACCCCCAAAAGTCAACCTATGCTCTTGTTTTATCCTCAGAAATTTGCTTTCCCTGTTTGCCTATTGAAATTCACATGAATAGAATTATGCAATATGGATTCATTTGTGACTTTTTTTTCCTACCCCATCAACAAATTGGTCCTGTGAGAATCACACATGTTGAAGCATGTGTCGATACCTCATCCCCCCTATTTTTTTGTTGAGTCATGTTCCATTGCATAAATAGACCATTTGTTTATCTGTCTTCCAGTTGATGGATATCCTGTTGCTTGTAGCTGTTATGAAGAAAGCTGCAATGAATATTCTTGTACAGTTATTTGATAGGCATATATTTTCATTTCTTTTGGGTGAATACTGAGGAAAAAAACAAAAAGATCCTCAGTAATGTCTGGTATTTTTAGGCTTTTTAATTTTAACCATTCTAGTGGGTGTATAATGTTTTTTTTTTAGTTTGCATGGCCCTGATGTCTAATATTGAACATCTTTATATCTTCTTTTATGGAGTATCTGTCCAAGTCTTTTGCCTATTTTTATGAGTTGTTTTTCTTTTAAAAAATTTACCTAATTGTATTTAAAGATTTTTTTTTTGGTTGACACATAATAATTGTACTCATGAACAGAAAAGTGTTTGGATTCATGTGGACATTGGATAACAATCAATAATCAGAACAAAGGAATTATAAGAATGAAATTATAAAACAAAACAAACAACAACACCAACAAAAAACACTTCCGTAAATGTACTTAATTGTAGAAGTTCTTCACATAGCCTAAATATATTTCTTTTGTCAAATATATGCATTTTGGGGGGGGGGGCGTTCTAGGGATTGAACCCAGGCAAGCACTCTACCAACTGAGCTATATCCCTAGCTCAAATATATGCTTTCTTTTAGTGTTCTATTTTGTATTTTCTCTTGGTCTTTTATATTTATTCTTTCACTTTATTCTTTAATAATTACTCCACAGACATGTATCTGTGTCTATATATCCACATCTATATACAAATGTCACAAATTAATATACTACTACTCTCTGTAAAATGTAAAATACTTATGAAAGTCTGATGCCATGTGCCTTCTTTGTGTTTATGGCTAACTATGCTTTGTATATTGCTTTCAGTTAATGTGACAAAATACCTGAGATAAATCAACTTAAAGGAGGAAAGGTTTATTGTGGCTAATGGTTTCAGAGATTTCACATGGTCACTTCTTTTAGGCCTAAAGTGAAGCTAAAAAGCTGTTCTGCGCATGATGTCCAGAAAGCAGAGACAGAGTTTGCTTTTATAACAAAGCCTCTTCTCTGAAACCTATTAAATTATGAATCAATAAGTGGATTAATCTACTGATGAGTCAATTATCATGATTCCCCCACTTCTGAACACTGCTGCACTGAGACCAAGCCTTCAACACATGAGCTTTTTGGGGGATATTTAAGATCTAAAACATATCATGCTTTTATGTAACTTGCTACTTACATAGCTTACAAACCCTAAAATATAAGGCTTTTAATCTTACTGTAAACATAGAGCTCTCAAATGAGTAAGAAGAAAAATTATTCTATAATTATCCATTCATTTGCCATTTCAGGCACTTTTTAAACCTTCTTTACCAACTTTCGGACTGGTATTATTTCCTTTTGTAACCAAAAACTTGATCTGCTGGTGATAAAATTCTCTCAGCTATGGTTTCTATACAAATATCTTTATTTAATCTTTGTTTTGACAGATATTATGCCACAATATGTAGTATTTTACTGGATAGGTTGATAGAACTTTTTTCCCCCTTAAACAGAATTCCATTGTCTACCCTGAAAAGTTAGCCAGTATTTTTATTGTTGTACCTCTTCGTATCATTCATCTGTCTGTTTTTTTTTTGTTTTTTTTGTTTTTTTTTTTTTGGATATTCTCTTTCTCTTTGCTTTTTCAGCGTTTGTAATTATGTGTTTATAATGCTTGGCCCTTACTCCTCCAAATATTTTTTTCCTGTCCATTCCTCTTGTTCTGAGGCTCTGGGCATGTGCATGATGGTTGTGCAGTATTTTGTCACAGTCCTCTAGTGCTCTGCTCAGTTTTCCCTTTTGGTGTTCATTTTGAATAATTTCCTCACATGCTGAATCCACATCAGGACCTCTTCAAACACATTTTCTACTGACTGCTCTTTTTCCCAACTAAGGGTCATACTGTCTAATTCTTTGCCTCTCTTGTAATATTTTGTTGAAAACCAGTTATTGTAGAAAATTTAGCAAATCTCTGGATTCTGATTTTTCCTCCTGAGGATTGTCATTTCATTGTTGTTGTTGCATTTGTTGCTTTAGATCATTGCCTGTGTTTATTCTGCAGAGCCTGTCTTCCCAAAATGTCAGGCAATGTCTTTTCTTTCACTTGTTTTTCATTCTCATTTCCCTTTTACCTGCCTGGCCCCCTTTAGTTGCCCTGTGCCTGCAGTTTGGAAGCTGGCCAACGACGGATAAGGAGCTGAGTGGGGCTCCCCACCCCCCACAGCAGAACTGGTTGGAATGCGCTGTAGGAGCAAGTTCACAGTTCAGGCAGTTTTCAAGTCTATCTTGGATTTTACTTTCTATTGATCTCTCATGGACTTCGATGTGGGAATATATAGCTTCCTGGTCATCCCGGGATCTTATCTGGACCCTCTCTAGGGCTCTCATTTCTAGAATCTCCCTGTCAAGTGTCTGGCCAGTCTGCCAGCCTGATGGTCACTTCAACTGCGGCTGTATCTTCAGTCTGTGAAACATATGTGGTTCCCTATTTATTTTCTACCAGTCTTGATATTTGTACTGATGGTCCCACTGGACATGGTGAGTCCCTCTAAGGAAGCTGCTGGTTTTCATGGCCAGCTCTGCCCTGGTAGAACTATCAATATTCCTGAGCTGGAGGGATGCAGCCCCAGGTAAGGTACCATGGAATCCCATTTATCAGTTATTTATGAGTAAATATGGTTCAATTTATTTTATCTTTGCTTTGCTTCCTCAAGTAGGGTTTTTTGTTTGTTTGTTTTTGTTTTTTACAATTTTATAATTGTTTGCTGAGGAGATTTACTGTTTTATCACAGTCGGAAATCTTGCCCTGACAAATATATTTTGACGGTGAATAGGAAAGGCAAAGACAATGGTCACAGCATGAAGTAGCCACTAGGAACGGTATTACTTGTAATTTGTAAATCTGTAACCGGACCATCAGACTGTTGATTCAAGGAGCTATAAGGATTAAATGTCCCCGCATAGAGTTGTTTTTTAACCAATTCAAAGATGAAACTTTTAAAAAATATACATAATTATTATGTCACAGTGATAAAAAAGAGGTTCTGTATCATTATTCACATAAAAATATGATTATCAATACTTTACCTAGCCCAGAAGGATCTTTCATTTTCTTAACATGAAATTGATTACAGGTCCTAGAGACTATCCATTTTAATATTTTTCTTTGAAACGTCACTTGATGATAATTAGCATCATCCTAACTCATACCTGTTTAATAGTAGAATAGGTGTCCATATGTCTATATGATATAAGGGACATAAAGAAATGATTCTTACACTTCTGCTCCAATACTCTAAACTGCTTACTAGAACTCAAATTCCTTTACCTAGAAACAAAGCCCTTTCTTTCAATAAGAAGTGAGGGGAGACAGTTAATCTCCAACCCTCCACCATGTGGCTGGAGCACAGCCTGCACACCTTATAGGAGGAAAGGACTATGTAAGACACTGAAGACCCCAGATTTGAAGGGATAGAAGGGAAAAGGGGTGCTCCTGAACTTCAGGAAGCTGAGGCTCTTTATTAGGTGGCTCCTCTAACATGACTCCATGGCCTCACATCTCTTGGCATAACTTCTCCAGGATCTGACAACAGGGCTGCTAGCCAAGGGCCTCTAGGCTAGTGTGGAAATCCCCACAGCAGAGGGAACTCCCAGGAGAGCCAGGGGGTGCCTGGGGACAGCACCCAGGGCCAGATGGGGCAGTGGAAGGGTAGAGAGTGCCAACTGCTCCCAAATGTTGCCTCAGGTGCATGGAGAAGAAGTAGAGTTGTCTAAACTCCTTATCCATTCTCTCTAAACTGCTGAGCTTTATTTGGCCCTTCATCTTCGGGTCTCCTGCAATACCTTTTTCTGGGCTTCAAGCATTGTACTAATGAAGCTTCAACTTTTGTTATTGCTATTTGTGTGGGTCAATTCAAACTCAGAAACTGTAAAAGCAAAAGGAAGTTATTTGGGGGTCTTAGGAATTACAATTTGGGAGATAGTGTTCCAAGAAGGCAGGAAAAATGGGAACCTCTGTGTTGAGAAGGAATGGGGTCTATGTAACAGATAGGAAAAAGAAAAAAAATACGTTAACAGAATGGAAATGTCCACAAAACAAGCATGTGAGAACCTCTCGAGCCTTTGGGCAGAAAATTATCTGGTCTTTTAAGTCGTTTCAGATAGGTGACCAAGTTTCACGTTCTGGGCAGTAGCAGGAATTTGTGGATAAGTCCTGCTTGTATAATGGCCTCACTATTACATTTTGAGAAGCTCTTTCATTGTTGATTTCTTTGTGTTTTTCTTTTATTTTCACATTTGGGTGTTTTGTCTCCTTCACTCCAAGCTTTCAGGTTGGGGCACAGTGGCATTTCTTTTAAGCTATTTATCTTTCTACACCCCTCTCCCCATTTCTCTGTAGGCTCAGCTTTTAACATCTTGCGTGAGCTCATCAGATGGATCTTAATTGCACTCCAAAAAGAACACAAAACATTCTGGTAATTCCCAATGGTAGCTGTTTCAATAGAATTGCTGTTTGAAAATCCTGCTCAGGCTGTGCTCCAGACAGGAAATCAGAGCCTCTGGTGATGAGATCCAGGTAGTCAGTGCTAAGAAACAATGCCCTCATGGAAAGTAATACCTTGATGTAACACACTAATATTTGTCTTTGCTTCTTTATCTTAAACCAACACTTACCACATCCCTGAGCGACAAATTGGAGTATTATTTGACAGAAAGTATAACGATACAGAAACTGAACTGTGTCATGGTGTCCATTGCAGTATGCAAATACTTCTGAGGTCATGTTGGCTCAGTGCCCTGCAGGGCCCTTGTATTGGTGGCTGACCACCTAAGAGAATTTGCCTCAGGAGAGCAAATAAGAAAAAAACAAACCAACCTGTAGATATGAAAGTTGTCAGATTTCAAAGCTTGCAGGCCATTATGTAAAATGCAATGACACCTTATTACAAATATTTGCCTTCACCTTTATCCCCTAGAGGTTTTGTTCTCATTTAAACAATGAATTGCTATTGACTTCTTTTGAAAGGGAAAAGGGGAGGTGGTAACTTGGACACTACCTTTTTCCTAATACTTTCTTTTTGAGACAGATTTTCCCTTCCTGCTATTTGAGATGACACCATTGCCTCCATTTTGAGCTCCTTGATTCATTTCTCCAAGCTGAAAGATAGCCCCAGCTTCCTTCAGGCCACACAGAGAAAGCCAGTAAAAAGTCAGTGGATATTCACCATAAACAATTGTTGAATCCCAAACCTGTAAAACCCAACTTTTGGGTTTTCTCTTTTCAATGAGAAATGAGTGGAGGAGTGAGGATAAGGTTTAAGGATTAGCTTAAGAAGCCTAGGGGTTAGCAACCAGGAAGTGATTTCTGGCTAGAGAGAGGTAAGTGGCAAGAATTTGTCATTCAGTGGTATTTTAGCAATTCCTTTTTAGGATATATATATATATATATATATATATATATATATATATAGAGAGAGAGAGAGAGAGAGAGAGAGAGGTTTTATTCTCATACCTTGATGTAACATACTAATATCTGTCTTTGCTTTTTTATCTTAAACCAACACTTACCACACACACACACATACACACACACACATACACACACACACACACATATATATATTTTAAATTAGCAGGTATGTGTTTATTTGCTTTTAAAAGAAATGATTCACTATTATTTCAGGATATGGGAAATCATATTCTTCAAGCATTTAATAATTCCTAAGGGTTCCTATCAAGTTTGTAATTCTATAAGATACTGTATTTAGACTTTTGATAGAGAAAAACATTTGTCTGCTTGTTTCAAGTCTTAGTGCTTGCTCCAAGGCCACTCCTAGTGTCCAAGTTGGTCACGTGCATTTCTATACCCATTGGAAAGACGGGTATAGAAAATTGATAATTTAAAACAGAAGGCTCAGGGCGGCTGCATACAGCAGGCAGGTGGTGTTCTACAAGTGCCATGGAGCACTGCTGCTGAGGTTGAAATGTGAGCAGTGTTCCCTTGAACCGTGAACCTCAGTGATCCTCAAATGGAGAATGGACCCCTGTCATGTTGGTCATAGTTGTGAGAATCCCAGTTGGCATTCCCTTCCCTGCCTGCAGTCTTCAGTTGATTACATTAAATATATGTTATTCAGTGGTTTTATTTTTAAGTCTGGTCTATGTATTGCTAACTCACCCCTCAGACTTAGGAAGAACATCCACTGATCTAGCAAAAATGATGCTCTGAAAACATGCATCATTTCTTTGGGCAATAATAACATTCCTTGGAGTCATGTCCAGTCTACACTTTGTTTTCTCAATCATTCTCTTCCAGTCGTGGCACCATAGCAGGGGTGACTATGAAGCACAGCTGTTCTCCCAGTAGAGGTAGGAACCGTAGTTTGCTTTACAGGATAATCTTAGCCTGCATTATCATCTTTCATATTATTTTCTCCCATTTCTTTGTGTCGTTCTCATTGAGATATACTAACTTGGGATTCCCCAAGAGTCACAGGAAAGTGGATGGAATTTCCTGGTATGGTCCCCTGGGGCAAAAATCTCTTGACATTGTCACACCGAGAGTCCTCTTAGCTCAATCACTTAGATTCTACACATAGTTCTGAAATCGGGTTGTTCCTCAGACTCTCTCATAAGAATGTCCGGAGGGATCACAGCCCACACAGGTCACATCCCGGCTGGGCAATGCCGCAACAGAGGGTGCTGAGCTTATAGGAAGCAAAAGGAAGATCCTTGGTTAATGGGCTTCTGCAGGGTCCTTTTTGAAAGAAGATTCATTGGATGGTCATGCCAGTTCAAACCGAGTACCAGAGGGCCTTTACTCATACACTGAATAATGTAAACATCTCTGATAATCAGGGGAGTGGACTAGGTACTAGATATTAGTAGGATACTAGTCTCCCTCATTCCAGAAATAACACCTTGTTCAACACTATGTGTTAGAGGATGTTCCCAGTGGAGTTTGCTGTGCTAAAGGAGAAGCTGTGGAGGAAGCAGGACTTGAGTTGGGCCTTGAGACTTATTCAGAATGTGCCCGGAGGGAGTGGAGGGAAGAACAAACTGCACCTAGCAGCAGACTGAGAGAGCTAAGACCAGATCTGAGGCTCAGAACGGGGAGCAGGAACCATGGTAGGGACTTCTGCACAACTGTCAGAGTTAGCCACTTCTGGTGACTTGCAGACTGGCAAGGTTTTAGATTTCACTAGACTATCTTTGGACCTGCTGTAGGTTGTTCCAGCACATCAGACCAGTGCAGCACTAAGAGCAGGGTGCTATGGAGCACGTGTGGCAGCATACAGAATGACAGAGTAGGGGATGGGGGGCTCTTTTTACCTCTTACTGGAAGCAACCTGCTTGCCATTGGACCTAGCTTAATTTCTCTTGAGCTCGGCGCCTATCTAGGCATTAGAGATCATGTGTACTATTGCTGCCTTGTGGAGCTTCTCCTCCTTCTGAGGGAGAAAACATCATTTAGATCTCAGGACAAATCCCCAGAGTAATAGTCTGGATTATTCTGCAGCTTTAGCTCAGAGAACCAGACTGTGTCCTTAAGGAAGTGCCTGACGAGTTCTTCTATGGAGGAGGGTATCTCAGACTTTACATGATTTCCCTGGAGGTCTTGTTAGAATGATCTTAATTAATTAAGACCGAGATGCTGCCCAACATTCAGTCCTCAGGTGGTACTGACGGTCCCTGATCTCACTTGGGGCACAGTACAGATGCTTATGGTAGCAGGGTGGCCCAGGAAGGTTGAGTGTGGGAAGGAGCAGGATGGAGCGGAAATGCTTTTCACATGAGAGTATAGCCAACCCGGGCTCCCACATAGACTTGACAATGAGTCATGGCCGCTATCCACCCAGACCCTCACTTCCTATTAGAAGGCTCTCCCCCAGGACATGCCTACGCCGAATACCATGCCTTTCTCATCAGGAAAGAAGTTTACAACTTTCCGGCAGAGAAAGAGGATAGGCTGAAAGCTCAGTTGACTTTGCCTTTTCTCCTCATCAACCATTTGAAAGGTGATCTGGTGATTCATTCCACTCTGTTCAGTTCAGCCGTGTTTATTGCATGTCTGCTCTGGGTCTAACACTGTGCTAAGTATGTGGATCTCTGGTGAAGGGTGAAAAGTGGTCTCTGCAGTCGAGGGACTTAGTGCATTATAGGGACAAAAACCCCAAATTCGTATAAGCAATGAAAGAAAAACACGAGAAAGCAGGGATATAATTATGTGTTAAATTGAGTATAATCAAGTGCCAAACCTATGACACCAGCACTTGGTGTTGTGAAAAGTCAGGGAGGGCTGGAGTTAGCTTAGCTCCTGAAGCCAGAGTTCCAGTTTCTAAGTTGTCAGCTCTGTTGTTTGACTCGAATAGGGCTTTGGAGATCTGGTGGATGCAAACTGGGAGCCACTGGGTGGGAAAAAGAAAGGCAGAGTCCAGCACAGAAACACAGCCCATTGTTTCAGGTAACAAGAGCCCCACAATGGAGGCAAATCGCACCCACCCACCCCAGACCTCCCTGTCCCCCCAGTGAATAAAGCATTTCTTTAAATAAAACCACCACTAGATAATGAGATCAGTGCTATTTTGAGCTGGCTTTGACTGGACACTCCCACAGCTTGTAGAGATTCAGACCTAAAGTGAGTTCTTTCCATAGAAGATGAATAATAATGAGGCTTAGGGTAAAGCCAGCTTGGGATCTCAGGGCAGATACCTTAAAGTCTACAAATAGGGAAGACAAAAGGAGAAGGGGCTGGGAAAGGCCCTGGGAGTGGAGGCTGAACTCCTGTCTTTTATCTTGTATGTGAAAGCCCTGTGGAAGAATGATGGCATTCACTTCTTACATAGCACTTTAAATTCTTTTGTGAACATCAGCTGATAAAGTCAGTGACATCCCTGATAACGTCTTCCCCTATTTCTAAGAGTGTCTATGGGCAGAGAGGTTGTATATGTGTGGCAGGAAAGACTCATGCATCCTGTGTCCTGCTCAGCTGGGAGTACAGGTCGATCTCAACATGGCCCATCTCAACATGGCTCAGCTGTCTCATGTGTGAGCCAAACACCATCCTGCCACAGCCCTCAGTGTCAGGAGCACATATCAAGTTCTCTGAGTTGCCCCAGGGAAAACCAGTCTCCCAAGACGGATTGAGAGGAAAGGCAGGGCTTCCCTCCTCCCTGCAGGTGGGGTTAAGATTCTCACTCCCAGCTCCCTTCAAAGAGATGCACCTCAGATGCTCTCCTCTTTTAACACGACAGCCCTTTTTTTTATATCATTACCAGCCCAACTAGCCCCAGAGTTATGGGACTTCTTGCCGAGGGCTTTCTGTGTGCATTCTCCATGCAGGCTTCATCATGCTTACTTGGGTATGAGGCCTGTCATGGTGGGGCCTCAGGCTGGGCTGAGCAAGGTAGAGTGTTCCTGTAAACTTGGAGCACACCAGCACTTGTTTTTACATCCATGAAAAACTGCTGATATAGAACTGCTAAAACCAACCTATGGGTTGAGCTTGAAAGAAACCCTGGGCACGTGCTTGTCTGACTTTTGCTATCAGGAGCACATAGGCTGAATCTGGCCCACAGGTGCATTTTCTTTGACTGGTTGTGTGGTTTGTAAAAAATCTGAATGATTTTTTTAACATTTTTAAATGAGTGCATCTCTATGTAAAAATATGAATTGCTGGCTTCTCTTGAAGAAACCTGAGGATCCAGCAATCCTAGGCCAAACTCTTGCCTGGAAACTTTGACTGAAGCTGAGGAACAGCCCTCTGTCCGTCACTTTGTCCCTGTCTTCATCTGTTCACTTGCTCATCCACTTGCTAGCCCAGCCCTTGTGAGCATTTGAGTATTTGACATTGATGAGTCACAAATGCAGCCTGCATTTACTTCACTTAGATTTCATGGTTGGTGTGCCTTGGGAAGGCAAGGGGTCAGGGTGTGGTTGGGCGGGAGTTGGGGATATTATAGAAATGGTCCAACTGGAGGCAGAGAAGTACTTTATAAATGCTTCTCACACTATCTGCAGAGAAGGATTAGTCTATTTTTTACTTTTCAAACCAATCCATCACAGATCTGTACTTTTACAAAACACAAGATATACACATCAATTCCTAGAAAAATAAAAGGAATAAATTATATATAAAACATAAGCTAAGTTTTATTATTAGATTCTACAGACATACAACTTATTATATATGATCAGAATAAACATATGAAAAATTTTACAAAGCTTATATTGCTTTTTTAATGTATGAATATAAGCTATTACAGAATTGATATTATTATGGCAGCATTGATATTACTATAGTCATAGCATTTGTCTATCTGAAATTATAAATAATTGAGGTTATGAGTAAAACAGTCATTTCCCATTTGAAATACCTATATGCTTACTTTTAAAGAGAATCATCTATATCAATATTTAAAGTTTTTAATGCAATAGTAAGCATGCTTCTTGCATATTAATTAGTGTAGCATAATTAGATTGACAGTGACTCTATTTAAGGGAAAGATATTTCTATGTTCCTTTCAATAACATTTACAGTAGATAATCCAGTCTCACAGAGGTATCTCCCCTGCCCCCCAATTTATTGATTGAATAGTTTATGGTTTTGGCATTGAGTTTATTTATTTATTTATTTTAGTTAGTTATACATGACAGAAGAATGCTCTTTGATTCATTGTACGTAAATGGAGCAGAATTTTTCACTTCTCTGATTGTACCCAAAGTAGGGTCACACCATTTGTGAATCATACATGTACCTAGGGTAATGATGACCCTCTTATTCCATAATCATTCCTTCCCCCATACCCCTCTTCCTCCCCTTTTTCCCATCCAAAGTTTCTCCACTCATCCCATGCTCCACTCTGTATTGTGGATTAGCATCCACTTATCAGAGAAAACATTTAGCCTTTGTGTTTTGGGATTGGCTTACTTTGCTTAACATGATATTCTCTAACTTCATCCATTTACCTGAAAATGTCATAATTTTATTCTTTTATTGCTGAGTAATACTCCAGTGTGTATACATGCAACAGTTTCTTTATGTGAGGCATATGATTCATAGCGGTATCTTGACATGAATGGGAGAACAAATTTTAAAGTAATTTTAATCAACTCAGGATATTCATTCTTAACATTTTACCAAAACAAAGCAAGTAATACAGTATTTCCAAAGATCATCTTTAATCTTTCTTCAGTAGCAAATATGAATATTTTATTCTTTAAAATTAAAATTAATTAAAGTTTTAGTAAAAGAAATGGTTTTTTGTATCCACAAATTTCCTATTCATGAAATATCTTTTATTCATGAAATTTAGCTGGAAAGAAGCTAAATTCAAAACTTTCTATAAACATTTTAAGGTATTTGTCAGTATCTTTGAAGATATGTGATTTCAATATCATCTACTTCATTATTAGATATTGTTAAATTATAGAGCGAATCAACATTGTGGAAACTCTAAGATACTAATTTTTAGCCTCTTGATTTTTATCTGCCATTGAAATCATGTCACTTTATTTGTGTGGAAAGATGAAGTTCTTTAAAATATCAGAGTTACCAAATGAATAAGCATGACAGTCTAATTCATACCTTTGAATATTGGGGCTGTTCTTGCAGAAGCCCCACAGGTTTGTTCACTAGTTCATATGTTGCTGATAGAACATTTCTCCTCAGTAGCCACCAAATTTCCTGTTTAAAATTAACCTTCATGTCATTGCAAATAAAAAGAATTAGCCAAAATTAAGTGCATTAACTTTTATGTAATTTACAATAAATGCATTGTTTAGTTCAGGTAATATTTCTCTATTGTTTTGTAGCAAGGCATACTTGATGAAGCAATATGTAATTTATACTATCATGCAGCTATTCCAGAATGTTTCCTATTATTATAGCTTTGCTATCAGAACAGCCTCCTAAAACTTACTTCAAAACACATTGGTTAATTAATTCTTCATGGTTCTTTATAGTTTAGAGATGGTTGTATCATTAAAAATGAAACATAGGAAACAATTTTTCCCAATTGTACATATATTAAAAGAATTGACATTTTGTCAATATTTGGAAAGATTCAATAAAAATTATTTTTTTCTGTGTTTGTCAGTTTTCTGTTGCTGTGACAAAATAATTGAGAAAAATCAACTTAAAAGAAGGAAGGGCTTATTTTGGCTTATAGTTTCAGAGGCTTTAGTTCATAATACCTTGTTCCCATTACTTGGCATCATAATCACTTGGCAAGGCAGATCATGATGTGAGCACATGGTGAAGCCAAAGTGCTCACTTCATGGTTGTGAGGAAGGAGAGAGAGAGAAGCAGGGGGAGAGTGAAGGAGGTGGGCAGGCTCCCAATATTCTTTCTGATCACCCCAGTGATCCAACTTCCTTCCTGTAGGCCCCACCTTCTGAACTTTTTGCCATCTCCCAAATAGTGCCACAATCTGATGACCAAGCCTCAACACATGAGCCTTCGAGAGACATTGAAGGTGTGAGCCATAACCCTGGCTTCCTTTGTTCTGAGCTGCCTGCATCACACTGTTCTATGGTGTCACTGAAAAATGGTAGTTGAGCTACCTTGCTGGATGAGATCCTCTTAATATTTCTAAGCAAACATGTTGAATGCAGTTTCTTTTTATTTGTTTTTCTTTTTTTCTTTTTAAATTAGTTCTAATTAGTTATACAGGACAGTAGAAAGTTCTTTGATTCATTGTACACAAATGGAGCAGAATTTTTTGCTTCTCTGGTTGTACACAATGTAGAGTCACGCCATTCATGCAATCATGCATGCACCAAGGGTAATAATGTCGGACTCATCCCACAATCTTTCCTACTCCCAGGACCCCTCCTCCCCTCCCCTTTGCCCCATTCTAAATTCCTCCACTCATCCTATGCCCCACCCCCATTATGGATTAGCATCCAGTTATCAAAGAAAACTTTGGGCCCCTGGTTTGAATGCATTTTCTTATTAACCCTTCAATAAATATATGTGGGCCTTCAGATTTTAGCAATTCAAGCTGTTACTTTGTAAGAAGCTCATAAAGTACATTGATTTTAGTGGATTTTAATTCAATACACTTTTCCTCAAGTGATTCTTTTGATTTGAATTTACTTTTTATGATTTGGAAGTCAGTATTCTTTAGGTTTTAATGGTTTCATTGATTCAGTAACCAACACATATCTTCAAATAACACACTGTCATGTTAACATTAATTATAGCTACAAAGCATTACTGAGCACATGAAAAATCATGCTTCCAAGTTAACTTTTGTAGTGTTTTGGTTTTTGCTTCTTTGAATCTTGCTTATTGTTATTATTTAGTTAACATTATACAGTTGCAATCAGAGTAAGCTGGTCTTCTCTTGACAAAATCAACCATTGAGTTTATTTTCTATCTGTAAATTGGAGTTAAAAATTTTAGTTCTTATGATGTTAAAGTAGATTTACAATGGACTTGATTAAAACTATTGTAAGAATAAAATGTTACACATACATATATTTTTACTCTGTCTTAGATTAAATACTTTGGGTCATAGGTGACAAGGTAATCTTAAAGGTCATGCTTTACATAATCCTATTGTATGCTACAGAAGACAGCTTGAAGGACATGTGGCTTACTGGGAAAGTGCAATGTGACCCATGTTGTTTCAATCAGATGAGTTGGGCAATGTGAAATTGCTATAAAACTATCTAAATGCTTTCTCTCAAATTCTGTAGTCATCTCGTCATGGACCCATAACAAATACCTTGTGGATTGTCACTGGGCTGTGGATAACATTTTGCACAGCACTAAAATAGATTCCTTCTCAAAACCCCTGTAATACCTTTATAAATTCTCTAATATTTGCTGAGAGATGCTGGACTGATAAGCTATTCAAAGACTAAGATTAGAGGTTAAATTTCATCATGATTATCAAAACAAAACAGATAAAAATCATGCAATCCACACAAGAGGGCAGTTATTTTCTCATATGAAAGGAATCTGGAGTGGGTGGAGAGTCAGTGATCCTTTGTTTCATTGATCCAGGCTTTCTTTTTCCATGTACTTCATGGTTCAAGATAGCTGCTGGGACTCCAGCCATTATGTCCATATTCCAGCTAGCTGGAGGGATTGGCTTCGGGTTGGTGAAACAAACCTTTTAAAGGCACTTTCTGGAAATTGCATGCATTGTTTCTACTTACGTTTCATTGACGAAAATCTTTAATTGCAAAACCATATGGAGGTTTAATCAGTGCTCTGAAATGTAACAACTATTCCAAAGTCCATGTGCCAGCCTAAGGCTCAATATTCTATTACTGAGGAAGAGGAAGAATGGATGCTGGGGAGACACAGAGACACCTCCTGAAAATTGGTATCTCAAGAAGAAATGAATTTCAGGACTCCATTAGGCAGCAAGAAATGTTACAAGCTTTCAGCATTAGAGAGAGTATAAGGTGCTCCATTGGAGATGGGTTCTATAAAGATTTGACAAATTTGAAATGATATAACTGACTTGCAGTTCTTCACAAGCGTGTTCTCATGGTGTGTAGATTTCCAGCCCTGGTGCTAGACTAGCAAAGAGAAATAGAGACACATACCACTTGGAGAATGCCTAATAGGAGCACTCAGAGCCAAGTAAACCTTTGATAGGGGAACGTCTGTGACAGCTGGTGAGGATATGATAGTGGACAAATCGATGGTGTCTCCAGGAGCTGAAGGGGAGAGCAAGCAATCTGCACCATGGTACAGAGGGGTTCTGAAGGAGGTGGTCCATGATTTCCTGCAAAATGCAGGACTTTGGGTTGGAATGAGAATCATTCTGTTCCTATGAAAGGCTGGCCCTAGATGTGTTAACATTCAGCTGCCAACTTGTCTCCTCTAAATGAAGCTGAGGACATCCACTATTGAAGAAGCCCCTGGTTCTGGAAATCCTGGAAAGGAGGTTCTCTGTGGCACCCTGCTGTCACCAAGTCCCTCTTCCCTCGAACAAGGGAACAAAAACTATGAGAAGGAGCTTTTCTTAAATGTCCTATTTAAATTTATGTAGCTGCAACATACTTTTCATTATTGCCTTTAGTTTTCTCAGAGGCATTGACATTTCTAGTTAGAAAATACTTTGAATCTTTCCTGTAATTAAATAATTAATCTTTTTGGTATAAATTAGGATCCATTGGGTATGACTTGATTACCCACCTTGCAAGGCTTTTGGTGACTTTTAACCAGTCCACATGAAGGTGATGTCACCTGTAGAAGTCAAGAGATGCTTCCAAACTGGTGGATTAGCTGTGACAGTTGAAGTGTGGTCTTCAAGATTACTGTAACTTGATATTTGTTTTTGTTGAAAAATTTTTGTGAGCAAAAAAATTATTTACAATGTGATTTGAATGATTTATTATAAATCTGGGAATCTATGTTTGTTGTTTTATATCTGTGTATTAAAATTAATTTGCTGAAAAGAAAAGGAGCTTGCTCTTTAACCACCAATGAATATGCTTTTGTTAGAGAACAATTTAACCTATTAGAAAATGTGTCCATTTGTCCATGTTAATGAATTTAAGTCAAAAGTCTTCTAAAATGTGAGACAGTATGTACAACCTTGCATTTAGCTATATAGATGTGATTGTTTATTTTAGTTCAACTGATTTCTTTGTGTTTAGCCCCTACTGCTGAGGCCTATGAAGCAGACTTTTATAAAAACCCAGTATAGCTGCCTTCACCTGTAGTCAGCTACTGAATTCCCCCAAACAAAGATTTTATTTTCAAGGTTTTAAAACATTGCTTGGTCCAGTGGTGTACACCTATAATCCCAGTATTTTGGGAGGCTGGGGCAGGAGGATTGCAAGTTTGAGACCAGTATCAGAAACTTCATGAGACCCTGTCCCAAAATAAAAAGAGCTGGTGATATAACTAAAAAAAAAAAAAAAAAAAAAAAAAAGGCATTGTTTTTCATGGTCCTTGTATCTTCCAAAAGTTTCATTCCATTTTCATATTGTTAAATTCTTTCCTATTGTTATGTTTGAAAGCTGCCTCAGAAGGAAAATATTAAGAAATCTTATATTTGTGTGATTATCTAATATTTTCTTCGCAAAGTCTTTTTCGGTAATTGCAAATCAGACCCATTAGCTTTCCCTTTGGCCAACTGGTCTCAGGCCAGCTGGTTTCCCCTTCTCTCCTAGTGTTTCTATCAGGGTGGGTGTTGCACTTATGCATGGACTCATGTGGGTTTCTATCCCCCAACCCACCCTTAGATTTTATCCTTGAAAAAAAATTAAAAAACAGTGTCTTATTCGCATTCTCCCCTGTATTAGCTGTTATGCACTACAAGGGGTACCTTTTCGTTCATATGTTGAAGCCTTACTCGACCTCCTTTGTAACTGTATTTAGAGGAGGACATTAAGATTAAATGAGGTCATAAGTGTAAACCTCAGTCCAACAGGACTGGTGTCCTTATAAGAAAGGGAGGAGACAATAGAGCTCACTCACTCCTCTGCCTCTCTGCATGCAGAGAAAAGGTCATGTGAGGACATAGCAAGAAGGATCTGTCTGTTAGCCAGGAAGTGATAACAAATTTTCTTGCACCTTGATCTTGAACTTCTAATACCCAGGACTGTGCAAAAATAAATTTTTGTTATTTAAGTCACTGGTTTGTGATATTTTGTTATGGCAGCCTTAGCAGACTAATACATTATCAAACATAAAATATTCAGCATATAATTTCTAGCTGATAGGGACTTCTTTGTTTCTTATTGATCATAATTAATTTTCTATTGGCAGAATCTACTTTTTAGATGGCCATGATGGTACAGACCTGCAATCTCAGCTACTCAGGAAGCTGAATTAGGAGGATCACAAGTTTGAGTTTGAGGTCAGCCTAGGTCATGTAGTGAGACCCTATCTTAAAATAAAATAATAGTAAAAATAAAAAGGATTGGGGGTGAAGCTCAGTGATCAAGCATTTGCCTACCACAAATAAGGCCCTGGATTCTACCTCCAGTACTATAACAAATAGCAAAAAAGAATTTGTTTATATAATTTTCTTATACTTTTGTCATATCAGGCATCTCTAAGAGCTGAATTAATGATTTTCCACAACACTTTTACCTACACACACACACACACACACACACACGACATTAGAAATTTTGCATTCCCAGAATGGTCAATAAATTTACTTTTTAATCAGGGACATTGACTAATTTCATATCTTTGAAAGAAGATATTAAAGAATGTGTGTGTGTGTGTGTGTGTGTGTATCTTGAATATTATTTTTTGGAAGGTGTGCGTCATCCTATTTTATTTTTTCTCCATGTCCATTTTGATTTTATAACTTGGCTCAGTTGCTTGCCCTTAAGGTGGAGACCCCAGCAATTGTCCACATAGGCCATTGTGGAGGAAAGGGGAAGAGGATAATTTAAGCAACATTTATGCATTTATGCCTTCTCTTAGTCACTCAAAACAGTTCCAGAGAATCTTCTCTGTTCCACTTATTGTTCTGAGAGCTGTAAACAGAGAGGTGAAAAGACAGACTCTGTCCTTACATTCAAGTTTACAGTCAAATGGTGGAAGAGGCAGACAGCATTCATACAAACAAAAAGGTGGTTTTTGAGAGTCATAAATCCTTCAGAACTCCAAGACCAGCTTCTCTATACCTCCCATATACTAGTAGGAGCCACTGTGTTAGGAATCACCTGTCCTGGTGGGCTGTACCTGGCATCTCACCTGTGACAGACACATATGATTTTTCCATTTTAACATCTTTTCCTTCTGGTTAAAGATCTAGCACATTTATTTAACTGACAAACACCTGGGATACTACTTTCAGCAAGCTCATAAAAAGTAAGTAGCAACTTATTTTCTAGAGGAGAATCTGAAAATCAATTCTATTTCTTTAAGAAAGGAGGTGGGTGCTCTTGAATAGAAACTTCTGTGTATACCTAGGCAAAAACAGTTGCACAGGTGACTCTTGTCTTAAAACATTATTTACAAATCACATTTACAACATTTGTCAAAGGTGAGATTCTAGGGTATATGGGCAAAACAATGGATAATCCAAAACAGAAATATGATAATTGGAAATTTATTTCAAGATACTTTTTTCTGCATTAAGGATCTACAGTTCTGTTGACATTCTTTGTGAAACAAATAACAATTTCAACTGCCTTTACTTACACTGGGTAGACTGGTTCTCTTTGAATGCACTGCCCTGTGGTCTGGGGTTCCTTGGAGTCTTACCAGTAGCTGGGGTTACCTATGTTACTATCTTGTGAAAATGGTTCTGGACACATGGCACATTTTTAATTCATGGTATTTGGGAAGTTATATTCTTTTGGTGTGATGACTGAAAGACAAAGCTATCCAAATTTCCTGATTAAACACAAGTCATTTCTATATCAGAAATGAAAATCATAGGCTTTAAGTATTGCCAGTGCTTTCTACTAGATTCCTGAAAAAACTCAGATTCTAAAAATTCATGGCAGAGTGCAATGGGGGTAGGAGGGCAAGCTCTTAATCTGAGATTGGCAGTCAGACTGGAGTTCCAGTGGCACATTCATGAGCACCATGGTGCCTCACTTTCAAACCTCAGTCCACTGGTTTATTGTTCATGGACCATAACACACATATTCTTTCCTGATTCAATTACTCAAGAACTACACAAAAAATAATGAAAGAATTCAACAATTATAAAAGGTTTGAGAAACACAATGTCTCCAGCATTTGGTAATTTTCCTATCTCCCCACTCCTTGCCAAACTACCCCAGAAGCAATTGAATGGCATCATTTCCACCCACCACACCCCCAAAATTAACTTATTGGGCAGTTGACTCAATTCTCTAAGTAGAAAAGGTGACTCAATGAGAACACGCACACAGTGAGTCTGGGGAAACTACATGGGGGAACCAAATGCACCTGTTGTGGAAACATCTGTGGCTATTCCCAAGGAGAGGAATGGACGGGATTAGTCAGTTTGTCAGCAGCAGGTGGTGCTCCACCCCCAACCACAGAGGTCATGCCCTTGTCCAGTATAAGGATTATTGCACCCTCAATCTTTATTCTCTGAACCTGTTGGAAGGGAGGCTATCACATTCCTGTGGGAAAATGTATTGTATACCGCAGTGGCTGGAGTTATGAATTGGGATTTTGCATTTAAATCCTTGGAATAACCAACTTTATTCACCACAGGCCCTAATAGCCTCTTCAAATTTCATATTCTCCTCTAGTAAAATGGCTCTAACCATTTTCCTAGAGGGATCTGTACATTATGTGGTGTATTAGTTTGCTTGAGTTGACATTAAAACAATACCATGGACAGTGTGACTTAAACAACAGCCATGTATTTTCTCCAGTCTTGAGGCTGGAAGTCTGAGATCAGTGTGTTAGCATGTGACGTTCTGGTGAGGGTCCTCTTTCTGGCTCCCAGATGGCTGTCTACGCAGTGAGTCTCTATCCTGTTCTTAGAAAGTCACCTGTCATTTTGGATTGCATTTTGTTTTGAGGGGCTAGGAGCTCAACACATAAATATGAGGGACATAATTCAGTACATACTATTGATACGTGAAGGTCAATTAGGGATGTTTATTCAAGAAAAAAATCATTTAGAGGTTTTATATCCAAGTTATATTTTCTTTAACTTAAAATTCTACAAAGGTCCTAGATCAGATATTATTCGTTGCATGATTTTTCCTTGATTTGAGAACTGATGAAGGGTGGTGGGGTCTTGAATTGAGTAGGGTAGGAGAAGATGAGTGGCCTTAGCTGGGAAAAGGATGGAGCATGTTAGAAAGAAATTTGCTGCTACTTCTGGTGTCTCAGTTCCCACTTTAGGAAAATCATGAACTGTCTTGGTTTATCAGTACTTTGAGTACTTTGTTTTTAAGATTTTTGATATATTTTATTGATGAATAATTGGTATTTGTAGGATACAATGTGATGTTTTCATGCATTCATGCACTGAAAATCCAGTTAGGCTGATGAGCATATCCATCACTTAAGATATTTATCATTTCTCTGTGGTGAGAACATTTAAAATTTTCATTTCTAGTTATTTTGAAATATATAATACATTATTATTAACTATAGTCACAAAGCTGTGGAACAGAACACCAGAACTTATTCTTCCTATTTAATTAAAATTTTCTACCCTACCCGTTGACCAATGTCTCTACATTCACTTCACCCTTGTCCCCACACAGCCACTTCTGTGTATTTATCCTGGAAATTAAGTTTTGAAGAGATGTCCCCCATGTTACTTGCAGCACTATTTCATGATAGCCAAGATATGGGCTACCATTAAAGCACGAATAGATTAAAAAGAAGTGTTATATACACACAATGGAATGCCAATTATCATTAATAAAACAGGAAATCCTATACTTTGCTACAGCATAGATGAACCTAGAAGATACTAGGTGGAGGAAAATAAGCTAGGCACAGGCAGACACTCATATATGGAATCAAAATAAAACTGGAACTCATAGAAGTAGAGAGTTGAATGTGACAGCCACTTCTTAACATGCACTTGGACTTTGCATGGCTACATATACAAAAAGTGCTTAACACAGGGATTGGACATGTAAGATGTTATAGATACTTTGCTTCCCGTTCCTTGCCCCATCTTTCTTTTCCTAATAAAGTTCTGCTACCCATTAGCCACTTATGAATCCAATTTGTGGATTCCATTTGTGGCTTTTGCTGGTTCCAAGAAACGGAAAAGTACTGAGGTAGTGCATGGACAGTGCTACCAAGTATAAGAATGCCAAATATGACTGATCCTTCCTAATTCTCCCTTGAATTGCAAGTGAGCTAAGGTGTCACAGCCAGGCAAGAAGTGAATTATCTCTGTACACTCTTGCTTAAATCCTTGACTTGAGCTAAGCACTCTGCTAATTACAACATATACACCTGTAACTAAACTGTTCAAATCATGCTAGAGACTCTTTGAAGCCAGAGATTTGACTTTACTCTGCACACCATGTAGGAAATTTTCAATAAATTCTGGGCTGCGCCAAGACTAAAAATTAACGTAAAAGTAGGTAACGCTGAATTCATAATTCAATTTTCCAAAGAGTATTAATTGCCTTCCTATATGCACAACAAAAACAACATCAAAAAATATTCTGCCAATAAGTTTTGCTTTTTTGCTTAGTTGCTAGAAGTGCCTTGTAACTATTAGTAAGCATGTTTCCTACTCTACTGTGGTTTAAAAAACTGAACTCAGTAGCTTCATTTCACCCTGCAGAAGAACCTGCAATTCTTTTCTATTCAGAACTATCAAAATGAAGCATGTTAAGTAATTTAAGTGAGAAACCCTACTTTCTGCCTTTTATGTATCTCCTGGGTTTTCCTTTGTTCACCCAGTCACCTGCAAAAGTCATCAAATGTTCAAATTCATAGTCTGACTCAGTGACCCCGAACCTCTTGGTGGCCTGGAATGAACATGGAATGCTCTTACTTAGCATTGGAAGCTTGGTCAGATATTGGTTTTCCTGCAGTACAATCCTTGATGCCAGTGAAGAAGGAAATCAGAGACAGGATCCAGAAATCAAGCTTTCCCTGTTCCAACACAATGAGTGGGTGGGTCACAGATAGATGCAGGGCTGGTTACTGGGCTTTTTTTTTTTTCCTAAATCTTTTTATCCCTGTTATTGTAACTTGTTGTTTCGTAGAGCTGTGAAATCAAAGAACACTTCATTGAGATGATGGACAGTTTAGATTCCAAAGTGCTCCCTGTATCTTCCAGTCAACTTGCTTATGTTCAGACACTGTAAACCTCCTGTTCCACCCAAGAGACAGAGTTTTCTATACAGAGAGCTAAGCCAATCCACTGAAAATCCTCGGGTTGCCTGTTTCTTTGTTTATGGCTTCTCCATATAGTTGGTTCTGCTCCAACTTACTTGAAAAGGGAAGTCTGTTGGATGATTTGATGTGATGTCTATGTTTGTTGAAATTCAGCTCTGAATGTCGACATACAGGAACCCAAGAGGGAGCTCAGTCATGTGCTGAGTGGCTCTTAAGTACAGGAACAGATTTGAGAGGATTATCCAAGATGATGACTTCAAGATCAAACTAGTCCATGGAGTTAGCCACAAGGCACTGCAAATTCCTTGCGGTTCAGCTCAGTCCTCTGGGGTCTCCTGTCATAGTGCTCACCAATGATGAATTTCACTTCCATGTGGGATCTTTCAGGTCTCTTTGACACGCTTTTAAGCCATATGTGTTTCAGTCATTTCAAATCCCATCCTGCTCAGTTGAAGAAGGGTCTGAGGCAGGCAGGTTTTGCCACAGCATCAAATCTCCCTTTAAACCCACCTCACTTGAAGAATAGGCATGGTTCTGGATAGTTGACTCATGAATATTTCCTGCTAAGGAACAATGTGGGTAGTCTGACAAATTAAATCCACACAAGTAATTCCCAAACTTTATTCATATTTGAGTACTAATTCCCAAATGTTTTTACCAGACTGGTGACACATAGTAACATCAGCTGATAATACTATCCACTTTTCTTCCTTCCTCTACCTACTACTTCTCTGGTGTGGTTTTAGTGGTGGAGACCTCACAAAAAGTAGATGGTAAGAGAAATAAAAACATCAAAGATCCAAATCCATTTTTTTCCTCTCTCCTGGAAATCCTATTTCAAAGGTATATTGCTGTTTCTCAGGAAGGTCAAGAAAAACACCATCCAAAGGTGGGGTTGGAAACCCAGGAACCCTAAGATACCCAATAAATTCAAGTGAGTAGATGCTCAAGTTGGAAATAGTCACTTCTGAGAATCTTCTTCAGAATGAACTTATTCTCTTGGCATTATGTTAAGACTCAGTCCCCGGGAGAGCCTGCTTTGAAGCTCCCCATGTTCTGCCTTATGTAGTTTTATTCTCCAGTATTATAGAACAATGTAAAAATATTTAAGTGCCTTATGAGGAATACAGGAAGTCAGAGTTGTGGTTTCTTTATAGAAGAAGTGGTATTGTAGCATGCTTGATCCTATGAAGACCCCAAGCAGGCCTCCCCTCCAGCTACCCAAATGATGCCCTGTGAGTGGTTGGATTCTGGTGTATTCTACACAGAATACACTTTATACATGGAGGAATCGATTTGGAATAGGGAGTCCCACCAAAAAAAAAATTGCCATTTAAACACTTAAGGGATGCCCAATCTCTATTAGGTACATTATATTTTTTCATTTGATTCTCACCAGGAAACTTGCAAAGCTCTTGTGCAATTTACAGCTGATGACAACGAGGCACAGGGAGATTAAATAACGAGTCCAAGGTAACCTATCACCAGGGTTGGAAACCGGGGCTGAGTTCATATATGCATGTGAGCTCCTAGAGGCCAGAATTTTTTCTGATTTCATCACTGATGTATCCCCTGTGCCTAGAAGAGTGCCTGGCAAATGGTAGCTGCTCAGTGAATGTCATGGAATGACTGCCTGCACAGGAGAGAGCACAGGAACTTCCCTTTGTTATCTTCTACTGTCCCTCCCTCCCCAGTCTCCTCACTCCTGCCTCTGGGTCCCACTCTCTTTCAGATGAAAATGGACCCAGGATTACAGCAGGCTGCTGTAGAAAGTTCCCTCTTGTATACATCCTCCTGAAGGAAGGCAGCAGGGGTCAGGAAGCTGTTTCCCCAAGTCTGATGACTTCTCTTCCCTTCTTCCTTTTATCTCCTCCTTCTTTGGACAAAGGTATCCCAAGTCCCTGCTCTGCATGCTGAACTTTGGGCATCCTTATTCAAATCATTTTTTAGATTATAGGCATGATGAGTATTTTGACAGAGAGGTACAAGATGTTACAAGCATGTAACAAGAAGCCTGACCTATTCTCTGAGGTCAGGGGAGAACTTCTTACAAATCTGAACTTTAAGACAAAATATAAAGGCTTTAAGACAAAACATACTAAGAAGTTCTTTGCCTTTTCCATCCTCATTCCACTGTAAGAGTGCCATGAGGGTTTACAGAAGAAGTGCGACATGTAATACCACAGCAGTAGACTCGAGGATCTGTCTGTCCTTTAGCAAACTAAAGGTTGGAGAGATTCACAAAAGTATGAAACAGTGATCCGTGACTCTTGCCTCACTGAGGTATCTTTGGTTTTGAAAAAGGTGGTTCTTTTTCATAAAATATGGTACTTATGTTGAATTATAGTCAGTTTCCTGTGCTATTTTTAAATAAAATAAAAATTTTTTAAATTTCCTGGTTTTAGTTAATAACAAATAAATATCAATAGTTATAATCCACATTTTTAAAAAATCTCTTTATGGTTTTTAATATTTTTTTTTTAACATGGTGGTCCTTTGTCACATTTTCCTTGCCCTGCCCTGCTATTCTAGAGTTGGAACCCAGGGTCTTACACACACTGAGTATATTACCGTTGCCAGCCCCCTGAAGGGGACCCAAGTCCACAAAGCTTAAGCATTGCTTAAGCAAACAGCAGAAGGGACTGTCCCAGTCTGAGAAATCTAGAAGAGGAAAAAGTACAAACTAGGATATAACTTACAGTTTTAGAAAATCTAAGAAGTTCAATGTATTTGAAGCATGTTTGGAGCATAGATTGTGAGGGAAAAGGTGTAAGATAGTGTTGAGAGCCACAGTTTAGTCGGAATGACGCCTGGCATTTTGCCAGAGGGAATGGTTGAAAGGTGACCTGCTCTGGGAATAGGGCAGCTCCGGGATTAGGGCGGATCCTGCTGCTTCGGGTGCCCGCTACTTTGGAGTTCCTGTTGAGTTCTCGCGGGTTCAGGGTTCGGGGAGAATTGGCGCGTGGAGCCGGGTGGAGGAGTGTGTTCCTGGGAAGTGTGTGTAGAGGAAGTGTGGGAATAAAGGTTGCTGTTTGAACCTACAAGGCTTTGTGGCGGCTCGGTTATTTGTGCCCAGCCAGACTGCCGCAAGATAGAGGTCAAAGTAAAACAGAGCAGATGTGGGGTGAGGTTTTCATCTTAGGTCAGTGGGAAATCACCAAAGAAGTTTGAGCAGGCTGGCATGGTCAGATTTGTGTTGAAAGAAGGAAAAAATAAGTGAGGGAGAGAGACAGAGCAGAGGGTGGGGGTGGGGAGAAAAGGGGAGAGAGAGAGAAAGGGAGAGAGGGGAGAGAGAAGAGTCACAGGCACACACGCACACACACACACACAGGGATGGAGAGAGAGAGTCAGTCAGCAGAGGAAACTTGAGGTCTTGGTATTTGGATATTAATAGGAGGGAATTTGTTGTAAAACACGAATGACTATCTCATGGCTTCTTAGTCACACCACTGGATTTTTAAATCCTAGTGCTGACCTACTAGTTCTGGGACTATGGGTAAGTTATTTAAACTCCCTAAGCTGCAATTTTCTTTACCTTCAATCTAAATGTACTTTCTGGTTAACCATTTTTAGATAGAGAAAGCTGGCAATGTTCATTAAGTATCATGAAATTCTTGTGAAGGGAGATTGTATTGGCTAGCTTCATGTTACTGTAATGAAATACCTGAGGTAATTAACTTATGAAGAGAAAAAGGGTTTTTAGCTCATGATTCAGGAGTTCTAGTCCACAATTGGGTGGCCCCTTTGCTTTGAGACTCTGGTGAAGGCATCAGAGGGCAAAGGTGAAGAGTGTCAACAGATTGTGGCATGAGCCAGGAAGCAGAGGAAAGAGACAGAATGGTCTTGGGCCCCACAATCCCCTTCAGGGAACACCCACAGTGACCTAAGAACCTCCTGTTAGGCCCTACCTCCCAAAGGTTCTATCACCCTCCAATAGCACTACCTTGGGACCAACCCTTTACCACATGGGGGAATAGAACATATATTCCAACAACATCAGAGGTTCTATCCAGTTTCCCAAAGCTCCACCTGTGGTTCTTAAATGTCACTGAAGGGCTGGAGGTATGCTCTTCTCAAGAATTCTCTCTTTCTCTGTCTTTCTCACCTTGAGGGCTGCTCAATCATTTAGGTTCAGTTCTTAGTATCTTATCTGCTTTTTTGAATTAGAAACTTTGTCCTGCTCCTCTTGTCTGATTACTGCACCTGGGTTTAATCTCCTTTTTCTGTGCTCCCAAAGCTTGGGTTAGCTTCTTGTATTTTCCACACCATGCTGGGGTCTTCGGCTTGGCAGAAGTTTCTTCCCTAACAACCACCATCTACAGACTAAATAACATGGGAAGAGAGTTAGGACACAGACTTTAAAATGATTGTAAATAAAACCTGGTAGTCCTTATGGAAAATTGTATGTCAGGAACCTCGGTTACCAACTGTCATTATTTCTAGTGTCTTCTGAAAGGCTATTTACAAATGCATTGATATGAGAATTTAGGGTAGCATTCCTTTGAGATCTGAAAAGATAAGGAGCCATGAGAATGTGTGCATTTTGTCTAGTGGCCCTTAGAACAGAACAAGAGGTGAGTGGAGGAGAGCATGGGTTTGGCAACCTGCCCTGCGACAAAGAGCTTTGTCTGCACGCAGGTTCCCAGTTCCCAGGCGGTCTGCATTTGAACAGAGCTCACTGTTTACCACTGGAGTGGAAAAACAGAGGAAATAGGCAATGAGTCAGGAACCCACTTGTTTCAAAAGGAATTTGTTTTAAGAGTTTCAGAAAAATCTAAGCAAAATCAGGAGTTTGAGGGAAGATAAAGGAGGTGAGGACAAAGTAAGGATTCCTGGATACTAGAGGTATGCTTGCCTTTGCTGACAGCCTGTCATTCTCAGGATGTGGCTTTCGACCTTGAACCTTAATCCAATGGGGGAGCTAATTTTGGGAAAGAGCTTCCACTCTGAGAAGGGATTTTAAGATCTAGTCTGAAATTCTTTGGAGTAATTGATCCTCTTCCTTTCCTCCCTTAAAAGACATTGGCTAAAGATGCCTTCTTTAATTCTTCATAGGGTTGGGGAACAAGAGAGGAAATTCCAGTATGTGTAATTTTTGAAGTATAGCAACAGATCAGCAAATGACCTAATTTAAGATCATGCACAGGTCTTGCTCCATTACTTGAGTTCCGGATGTGCAGCTGCTCTGACTGATGTTCAGTTCCATTTGTCTAAGACAGTGCTTAATGTAGGACTGGTCTTTCCATTGTGTCAACTCCATTGGGAAAAGTGCATGGTAGTGGTGTGAATGCCACTGAAAGGAAGGAAATGATTTGCTGTCCACGGCAAAGATGCAGTCCTGTTCTGGCAAAAGTTCCAATCTGCAATTTAAGTTTGATACATTTGTTTTGTTTTTGTTTTCAAATTTGATCACATAGAAAGAAAAATTTGGAAATTTCAGAAAAATCTTAAGCAATATATAAAAACACCCTGTAATCAGATCCTGACACACACACACATCATATCTCATTGCTTTATATATTTTAATACACAAAATATTAAAATATATGTATAATACCTGATGGAACACTTTGTGCAGGCTCTTTAGTAAACTGTTTTTCATCTATAATTTACATCAAAATTTTTAGGTCACTATAAATTGTTATTTCTCAACATAACTTCAAAGACTTTAATTTTTTAAAAATATTTATCTTTTTTATACTTTAAAAGTGTTTCAATTTTTTACTGTTAAAATGTTTCTAATGGAAGTTTTTATTAATAATTGTTTTAAATAAATTTGAGAAACAGTGTGTGATAGTTTATTACATGTATACAGTGTATAATGATCAAATCAAGGTAGTTAACATTTCTATCCCCTTAAATGTTTTAAAAATTTTTTTGACTAGCACATAATAATTGTACATATTTATGGGGTACTGTGTGATATTTTAATAATATGTATAATATGTTTGATAAATTCAGGATAACTAATGTTTCAATCTCCTTAAAATTAGGCATTGCCTGTAGGGGGCAAAAAATAAATTAAGATACAAGCAGTCCATTCTTTCAAGGGGCTTACTGAAAAGGGACTAATTTCTTCTAAATGACATTTAATTGCTTAAGAGGTGCCTATCCATTTTCTTCTTTGGGTTTTGTGTGCCTTTGTATTCTATGTGAGTCTAGCTCATAAAACCAACTCTTGGGTCTGATTTTTCCACCTTTTTTCTTCCTGACAATATTGTAAAAGAGCCCAGTAAAATTGAACGGAGTTGATTTGTTAGCCCTTTTGTTAACTCATAAGCTAAATTATACTAGAAAGCATTTAAAACATTATTATTGTGATTATAGTTAGTGCACTTTGGTAACAAGAAACAGGACCTGCACAGGGAACTAGCTAAAATTTTACTCATTATATCAGAAAAGCAGCTTCAACATATTTGGCTTACAAACTCTAGGCTGCACAGTATGGCAGAAGTTGTGCTTTGACAGCAGGATGGCTCAAATGGCGTTCATAACCTTGCTTTATTGGGGCAGTGAAATATTGTAGTGGAATCACTGGCATCTCTTTTTCCCCTTAAAATGAGTGCTGCCTTTTTATTATTTTCCCAGTGGGGATGGCTGCTATGCTCATTTGGGTGGCGCACTCTTCCTCTGAAGTGAAGGCCACAGGAGTGATTTCACGTGAATGTATGATTTTCTAACTTCTTCAGGACCACAGGTTGCACTTCTCCATTCTAAGCAACTCTTGTAGAAAATCATACCCTTCTTATTGTCAAAGAGATGCAAGAACACAGATAAGTTTGGCTGAAAGTTTCACACTTATTGTTATGGTAGGCAGAATTTTAAGATGACTCCTATGACCTTTGGCCCTGTTCTTACTCCTAAGATTGTGTTACAAGAGGAAAGGGAGATTATCCAGGCAGGCCAAACTAATCACCCAAGCCCATTAAAAACAGAGAATTTTTCTGTCTGGGAGCAGAAGAGGAAGTCTGAGAGAATTGAAACATAAGAAGGATTCAACCTACCATTGCTGGCCTGGAAGTGGAGGGGCAATGTAAAAAAGGTAAGAATAAATGCTATAAAAGTTTTAACTAAATCCACAAATAATAAATAATGTGATATCATCATGGTATGTACAAATGGAAAACTTCTTAGAACTCATGACAACAGGTCACAAGTGATATAATATGTGGCATTAGGTCAATGAATGATACAGAACTACGGTGTAGAGGAGGGTCATCTAACCCTAGCTGGACAGGATAGGGTTAATTTGTGTTTACCAATCTAGGGAAAATTAATTTTCCTTGTGATTTCCATGGAAAAGAATTAGGGAACTGCAAGTTCATTATGATGAACCAAGATGAGGAATAGAATATGGAAAAGGCATTTCCTAGGGTGATCATCTTAAAGAGGAATGTTCTTGTCAAGGCTCTCTCTCAAAAGCTTCCCTTGGGAGTAGAAGGAGCCTCCATCACAGACGTTTATGTTCATGGAGAGTCTGTAAGTCTTTAGGTGCAGGTTAAGTTTAATGGAAGGTCCCCTTTCTGGTGGGTATCTAAGTAGGCAATCCCTGGTGAGGGCTGAAGGCAAATAATGGTAGTGCCCCAAATTCACAATCTAAAGAGGGCTAAGAAACTACTACCATCATTATTGCTGCTATTTCTCAAATTCCTTATTTACAAAATCAGAGTAGTGAACATGTCCATCTTATTAAACCAAAATGGTGACAACTGAAAAAGTCTTCTGAATCAATGTTGAATTGAAGCCAGGCATTAAGGACTCCATCTTTAACTTTACCTGATCCTTTCCTTTCTTCTCTGCACGGTTACCCCCTCTATTTTGTCCATTATAGACTGTACCAGGAACTGCACATAGGCAAACTGATCAGTAAACAAAAATAATCACTGTTTTCTTTAGATTTGCAGGACTGAAAAACATCTTATGACTAGATAAGATGTGCACTATTTTGCCACAAACCTGGAAACTTTACCCACTGTGAGAAGGCAGCCACCTGTCTGTGCACACCCATCACCTGCCTACATAAACCACTGCTAAAATCAACTTCCTGGCAAGATGAACTTTGGACAATAGACCTCCATCTTCTCAAACAGATGAGTTTTTAAATAAACTCATTTTCCATGCCTCAACATCTTATTTCTTGATTTCATTGGCCTATAGTGTGACTGAACTTGGGTCTGGTAACATTATTTTATCTTTATCTCTTATTTCTTTGAATGGTATTTACTGCATTTGTTTTAATTTTTAATTTGATGTCTTGAATCAGTTGAAAGTGAATATAAACCCTGCATTTTCTTTGAGAAGGCATGTGATAAAGCTTTCTTACTTGTGTAGGGACCAAGAAGAGTAATCAGTGCATTAACAGATGAATTTGCCCAATTCATGACTCATGTGATAGAGAAAACAGTTCCTCAGAATTTCAGTACTTTATTATCAATATGTCTGTAGCAAACCAATTGTTAGATCTTAACAGTTCCCTCAGAGATTGGGCAGATCCAGTTGAGTTGGTAGGTGAAAGGGTCAAAATGAAGTTCAGAGATTTTTCTTCTCTGTAATCCTCATGTACTTTGAGAAAAAAAATTGTTTATCAATTTATTAATATCCTTTTGTTGAAATAACATCATATGAAATTAAAGAAATTGAGTCACTCTTGTTAAAGTGTCTATGTGTCCTGGGAATGCACAAGGAGCGGAAGGGCTCTCTATGTCCTTGGGAACTTTCTTTGCTTGCAATGTGCACACCTGTTTAAACAGGTGGAGTTGGCGATGATTAGGGGAAAACCCAAAGTGCATTTGGAGGATCAGCTTTCTATTAACTCATGATCGATTCTTAGGAGTTAAGGGTAAGACAAAGGATTCAGACTACTCCAAGCAGAAGACCACTAGATTCATGGGGACCTAAAGGAAAACAAAACATGAGAAAATATAACCAGCTCCATGTCACTCACTGTCATCATGCTGTCACTCTATAATTGATTATGAAAGTCATTCTTCCCACTGTCAGATAGTACTGTCCATGGGAAATTATTTGGCTGGTGCCAACCCAAAGATTTGCCTTTATCTTATGCCATCATTGACTATTTTGCAGAGATCAGGATGTTTTCCTCCACTCAGAGATGTCTGGTTGAGCAGGTTTCAGTGTGATCAAGGAAATACCATTGCCCTCACTCTTGCTGTTCCAGCTGCCCTGGCAGCCCTCCTAGTGATGTTGAATGAGGTCATATATTTAGTAGGGTGATGTCTCCCCTAAGAGATCTGAGAAAAATAGAGACATTTCTACATGCACCATTCAGAAAAGCTACAAGAAAGGAGTTTTAGTGTGCAATGGAATATGCACAGGATTTGGGGGGAAGATAGAACTCGGCTTACTGAAGACATTAAGAAAATCACTTTATCCCTGTCATCATCTCTGATTAAGTAACAAAATTATCATGACAGAGTATTAGTTCAATAAATGTCAATTGTCTTCCTTTCCTTTATGAGAAACTAGTTTCAGGAAAATTTACTAATCTGTTGTAAGTGCTCAAAAATGACACATGTCTGTGTACTATTGAATAAGAAACTTTACATAATTATTTTACCCTTAAATCAGAGTCTTCATCTCCTGTCCTTCCCTCTCAGAGCTAGCAGTCACAGGAATGTCAATCAAAGAAGGGGGCATTTCTAAGCTTGATGGACAGTTTGAAGCAAGTCAGAATGGAAGCTTTGACTTATTAACCTTGAGAGTCTGCATACTTTCTGAAACCTAGTGACTATTGTTTAAATCACTTTTGGAATTTTCACTTGAAATTTTTTACATGAACATTTAGAAAGGTCTTTTGTGAGTCAGGGTGATAGGTGTGATACTCTTTCTATGTTCTGTCCCTCAAAAGACATGCAAATAAATAGAGCTGCACTATTGAATAGTACCTGTTGGTTATGGACTTGAGGTTAATATCCTGCTTTCTTAAAATCATATGTTGAAATCCTAACCCGTGAGGTGATGTTAGGAAGTGTGGTCTGTGGGAAGTGATTAGACCATAAAAGCAGAGCCCTAATGGGTTTAGTGTTCTTACAAAAGAGACCCAAGAAAGTTCCCTCACCCTTCTCCCATGTGTAGACACAGTGAGATGACAGCTTATATGAACCAGAAAGCAGGCTTTCACCCCTCATTGGATCTGCTGTTTCCTTGGTCTTGAACTTTTCAGCCTCCAGGACTATGAGAAATATATGTTGGTTGACCAGGTCACCCAGGTCATAGTTATTTTTGTTATAACAGCCTGAATGAACGGAGTCACCATCTAAATAGTCACAGCAAGGAAAAGGGATATGAAGATCTGAAATTCAGGTACAGAGAAGGTAGACAGAGATTTACTCTCAAGGAGAAAAATGAATACTTATTTGTATGAAAGTTTCAACCAAGCTTCTGGGTATTCTGCTTCATAGAAGTCTCTAGTATTTTTGTTTGCTTTATTTTGTTTTCCCCACTATTTCATATAGTTGCTGTGAAGAATGAGCTAAGAAGTTTCCTCTTTGGTCTCCTGAAGCAATGTGATCAGAGATCTGCTTGATTTTTCAGGGCTTAAAGATCCCATAGAAGCCAAGGGACTGTGCTGGTGTTCTCCTTATTAACCTCGTCTGACCAGCACAGACATTTTTCAGAAGCAGAAAAGGGCCTCTTCCAAGTCTGATCTCAGACCTGGCTGTGTCCAGATTGTGTCATAAGTTGTGTCCAGATTGTGGTTTTGGGCACTTGTAATCACTAACGTGGTTTTGGCTGGAGAAAGGAGTTCCTATCATAAATATGTTCAATTACCTCATGATTCAAAGATTGAAGCAGTCATGCATGATGGACTCCATTCTACCTGGCCTGGCCATACTCATGAACAGGAAGAATGTAATTTTAGTTTTCTAGTGGTCGAGCCCCCATGCGGTTTCTCCTCAGACCCTCTTCCTATCCGCTCCATTGGTCTGATAGAGTTCCACCTGGGAGTGAATCTCAATAAAGCCTTGTTTAGTGGCCTTTTTAAATCTGCCTCCTTTTGGTTGCCACCGTTACCTGACCTTACAAGTTACTATGCCAACTCTTTATATGAATTACTCTTTGCAAAGGCCCAGTAAAATATTTAATTTATTTTCTCCGTTTTTCAGATGAGGAAACCAAGCTGTACAGACATTTCAATAAAATGTTGAAGATCACAAAATAAATAAGCGGTATAGCTAGTTTTTGGTAGGAATAGGAATATTTCTATTATTCCTCTTTGAAAGGAATGAAAATCTGATACATGGATGAATCTTTTTTTTTTCAACTCTGTGATATTCTATTTATTTAGATTCTGAAGCAAAATATCTTCACATTTATTCTTTCTGTGTTTGTTTGTCCAAATGTCTGTTGTTTTTTTTTTTAAAGGTCATCAGTCATACTGAATGAGGACCCACTGTGATAATCTCATCTTTTTTTTTTAATATTTATCTTTTTTTAAAAAAAATTTTTATTGTTGGTTGTTCAAAACATTACATAGTTCTTGATATATCATATTTCACACTTTGATTCAAGTTATGGCCTTTTGGGAGAGGAGTCCTTCTTGCTCTTCATGGTTAGACTTCTCAAGGCTTTGGTTCTCCTTGGGTCTTACAGAATAGGATGAAGGCAAGGTATCAACTCTTAGGCTTTATTATTAGTTTTGTTCCTCTTTGAATCCTTTCAGCTAAACCAGCTACTTTACACAGACTTCTGAGATGGTTGTATTATAAATTTTTAATTTTCACTGGTTTAAAGAAGATGGCATTTTCTTTTCTTTCTTTCTTGTTTCTGGGTCAACCCCCACCCCCACCTCCCACACACACACACACTCTGCTCCTACCAGTATTATTGGAAGCTGCAAAGATGCACTTGGTTGGGTTTTCCTGGGTCCACTCTTCATCCCTCCCACTTCATCCCTTCCCACTCTCTCTAGAATGACTCTCCGGGGCCTTGGTATCTGACAGCATGTGGTTGAGGACAAAGCATGGCCTGAACTCTCTCTCCCTGCTGACTCACAGCACACAGATTTTAGCCTTTAGAATAGTCAGCGATTGCCTGTAAAGTACCTAATTAAAGATGAATCTTGAAGTGAGAAAAAGTGAGATGTGAAATTGAGATGTTTGGAATTATCAATGTCCAGATTAAGCTGTTGAATGGGCCAGAGCAGTAATAATGTGACTCTCACTCTAGATTCTGTAAAACTCACCTCCATTACCATGGATATCTGGAATACCAGGTCACTGCACAAGTCTTGCTTCTACTTGGCGCAGTTTTTTAAAAAGTGTAATAATTGTGGGCATGTTTTTTTTTGTTGTTGTTAGTTATTTAAAGTGTATTCTTAATGCATTTTGAGACAAAGAGATTAAATTTGAAAAACTTCAATCTCTAGCACTAGGTAATGTTATAAAATTGGGTAAAACAATTCTCCAGTTCTTTAGAAAATAGGAGAGTTGCAATGTGATTTTGCTCTATTTCTGCTACTACAATCTGCATCTGTGTGGAAATGTCTTACTGGAAATGTCTCTTATGGAGACATTTGGAGAAATTGTGCCACAGGTAATTCTACCTCATCAGAACTCATCATAGTTAGTGGCTTTATCAACCATGAAAAATGAATGACTAATGTAACAATAATACATGCGGCTTTTTAAAAAATGTAGAAGAATTAAGGAAGTGAATTGTTCGTGTGTATATTACAAATAAACAGATAATCACATAAAAGCTATTGCAAAAATGTCAATATGGATGCATGTCTAGGGTAAATAAATTATATTTAAAAATTAAACATGGTGAATTGTGGAAAATTACAATTTAACCTCACAATAGCCATCTTGTCTAGACATTTTTTGGCCTAGGCATGGGCATGTTAGACTTTTACTTCTGTTTTAAGACATTTTTGACCACTCCAACAATATTTAGAGTGAGGCCCTTACTCTCACAAATCCAATGAGGAAAAAACCTGTATACCAACTGGTGCTTATTAGGACTGAGTTGTGCCTACAAACATCTCCCATGCAACTGCTGAGGGAATAATCCACCTCTCACTTTGCTCTTTTTTTTGTATTCCATGTCTAGTGTTACTGCTCATCTCTATTTTCTTATCCTGTGCTTTGCTTTTCTCTCCCTGTCACATTTTCAAGTTCATGATAGAAAAATAATGGAAGAACTCAGTCATTAGGTACATTCCCAGAAGAACCCTGAAAGACATCTACCTAGAGTCCAGGGTATCAAAGGCTGATATTTATAAAGAGCTATGTCTGTATAATTTAGTGGGAAAATTTTCTCATAGGCTTCATCATCTCAGATAATTAACCTTTTCTAGGTTTTCTGTTTTTAATCTCTACATGGGGGGATAAGACTTTGGAGAGTGGGGCTGTTGATTAAATGAGATTAGATATGTAAAAATAATTGGCATAGTATACACACATTTTAGATGCTCAATATTTGTTTCCCATCCTCTGTGGCAGATCCTTTCGTGGGAAGAGGAACTTTGTACTGCTATAGAATGCTCTATAGCACTCTAAAATGCTCCCAGAATATACCAGAACTCTTGATGTTACCAGAGGTTCTTTCTCTTCAGGAACACAAAGTGTATGTCAAAGGTACAGAATGACTGTTGCAGATGACTCAGAAGGCAGAGAAAGGGAACTGAATGTTGGGCATAAGCACCCAGAGCCTGCATACTTTCTCTAGCTCCAATCCAAGAAGAAAGAGCAGCTGTGAGAGAGAAACTGCAGGGCATTTGATCTTTTCTTCTTGATGGGATTTCTCCCATCTGAGTGTCCTTTTGAGACAGTCCTCAGCCCTAACCCTAGAAAACATTCTTCTCTGCCAATCAAGAAAAAATATAAAGAAGTTTTAGACTTTGCCTTCCACTATGAGGGTGTTGACATTGAAAAGGATGAAAAACCAAGACCCAGGGAGCCTCAGTGGGGCTGCTTTCCACAGTTCAGGCATGTTGGAAGGAAAGCCAGATGAGGTTCAGCTCCAGGGCCTCTGTGTGAGAGAGGAACAGAAAGTAAGAACCAGATAGTGACGGTGACAGTGGCTGCTGCCCTTCAGCCCTTCCCATACTGGTTCAGTAACTGTTTGCTATAACAACTCTTGGAAAGTGATACCACTTTTCAGACAATTCGTTTTTAGAGTATAATGATTTTTTTACTCCACAACTCACCAAAAAAAAAAAAAAAATAGAATAAAATTGATATTTTGACATGATTGTTTTAGACAGAGACACACTCAGCCCAACAGTTTTTAATCAGAGAATCTCACATGGAACAAATTTGAATTACACACCACATAACCAAACATTCTGCTTTGCCTGTGTACATGAAGTGAGAAGGATGAAAGATAGCATCTTCTAAGACATTTCAATCTGTTGATTACACGCACTATTTCAACATGTTTTGAAGTACTTCGTTGTTTTTCTAATACTGTAAACTTGCTTTTAAGGGAATTTTGGGTACAGCATGACTCTGAGCCTCACAAAATTTGAAAAATCAGAAGTGAAACTGATGTGGCAGGAAAATTGCACTTTGCACAAAAATGGCTTTCCTCCACAATCAAGTCTGTCTGTCTCCCTGGTGAGCACACTAGACCTTCATGATACTATATCTTATTTACAAACTATTTTTTACTTACTTCTGGATGTTTTAAAATTAGATAGATAAATCTGCATTTATTCTTCAACTGATCTTTTTTTTCTATTTGTGATAATTATTTGGGAAGAATATGTTAGGATGGGTCATATTATTATTTTCCCTGTTAAATTTGATTAAAAAATGCTTTAATGGATTTTCATTTGGTTACCAAGCCTTCAAGGATGAATTAAAAATTTCAGGAAAGGAATACAGGTGTATTTATTACAGATCCCTGACAGATTTTCCCCTTCTATGTCCAATATAATATTCCCAACTATATTTTTGGTATAGTCACTGCTATAAACTCTAATGTTAAATGAAAGATTATCGACTTACGTAAGGAAGAAAAGCAGTATAAGGTCAGGTTCTTCTGACCCAGCATGGTAGTAAGCCCGGGGCCGGGATAGAAGTTATGAAATTCATCTTTCAACATTCATTCATGAGTTAAAGCAAATAACAGATAAAAACTCCATTCTGGGCACATTGTGTGTAGTTGCATTTGAACAAATAAGAGTTCCACAATCTGTGTATTATTATAGTTTGCTTTATTGATTTAGGGAAACTGAGGCTCAGAGAGTTAACACATTTGTTAACTCTCTTGCTGTCCCCTCTACCCCATTCTAAATGGAATTTAAAGCAATGTTTCAGTCTATCTTGCTTAAGTTTGCCTACCTAAATGTGACCTCACTGATGTGCTAGAGTTGAGAAACATGCTGTTCTCCAATTCCTTAAGATTCTGAAAATTCTACAAGTGCTTCATGTGTAGCCAGTCAGGGGAAAGTGATCACTTCACAGCAGGACAGGCCTCTAGGGGTCCTAATGACACAGGAGGACTCCTTTACTCCTGTCAGGAGCTTGAGGGACCCACAAAGCCCTGGAAATGACTGAGATGAGCTTTTTCTGGCCTTGACATTCTTGAAAGAGTTGGAGCTACTTCCTGAGTGAAGTTAGACATTCCAGGAAAGATAAGCCAACCTAAAGTTCAAAAACAGTTTCTAAATAACTCTCTCCTCATATGAATCTCATTTATTAAAGCAGCTATAAAGACCCTTTGTTATCATCCATGGTGGGACTATCAGAGGAAAGAGTTCAGTTAGGGTAGGAAGTAGCTCCCGAGTACTCAGCTGTTCTGGGACGAGGCACTTCCACATCAAGTTAACCTGAACAACAGGTACCTGGCAGGTGATGGTAATGAGGGAGTGGATTTGTGTCCTGGCTGGGAAACACTGGGAAGTGTCCTTGCAGCCTGTGGTGAATTAGAGGTCACTGGTCCCATCTAAGGATTGGGCTGCTACTCTCCTTTGTAGGAATCTCTGGGATTTTTTTTTTTTGAAGTTGCAAGTTTGGATTTTAAAATTAATATGTCATTATTTTTTAATGTGAAAGCCATTTTTTAAGGATTGTTTTGATCAAGCAAAATAGTCCTGGGTTGATTTTGGATTTGAAACACCAAGAATCTTGACAAGGACCTAATAAATATTTCCTAATCATCTTTGTAAAAGATGGGAAAAATGAACTTGCCTACTTTTTATTTTTGTGTCTCAGAACCATTCAATCTTTCCATTGAGTAAAAAGGATAAAATGAAAAAAGGTACCATTCCTTAAAAAAAAAAGGATTTTTTAGGAAAGTTGAAATGTGTGTGTCTGAAAAAGGAGGGATTTCAAGAAATGGCATAGAATCTCAGATTGTCCTTTCAAAACCAAAATTCATAATTGATAAATCATATGTGCTCTAACTTTTAAGATGTTCTCGCTATTTGGGCAGAATGAACAGAGATTTCATCAAGACTACATTGGTAGGTGTAAATCCTTTGTTGTTGTCGTTGCCCTTGAATCTGAGGGTCCTTTCTTCAGAGAAAAGGATTTGAGAATATTTTTAAAAAGCAGCCCTCCTAATCTTGCAAGATTTTATTTAAGGTTTGGTAAGAACCACATTTAAACATGTGCTTTAGTATTGTTCACATGGCTTTGAAAGCCCTATGGAAGTCAACACAATTATTAAACAGTCTTATCATAAACAAATACAATCTTTTGAAGAAAAATGCTGAAATCCAGAAAAATGTCTCCTCTCTCCTAGAATCCATAATAGGCCATAATTGATGGTGAAAAACCCCCTAAACAGGATGAAAAATATTCTGCTGATTTAAGGGAACATTAACTTCTCTGCCATTGTACATGGGGAATTTATAGTCACTAGTTCTCCTGGAGACCAAAGGTATAGTGTATGTAAAAGTCATTTTAGACTTTTGTTTGCTTTGTATAATATATTTTCTCCCCACCATATTATTTTCTTATGTATATTCTCACCAGCTAAATAAGGATATTAGCATATAATTTCTTATTATCTCCATCAGGGGTTGTGAGTCTCAAGGCACAGAATCAGCAATGCCAAAAAAATAATGTACAAAATTTCTGAAATTCAACTTAATTTTAAATATGACTCTGTTCATCTGGCTGGGTTGGTGGGATAATCCACTTCACCTCACTTGTTCCTGGGGATGCCTCTAAGAAAACAAAGTCAGATACTAAAGTGATAAGGACTGACTTGAATTAATAACAATTGCAATAGGGAAGACATCCCAGGGTGAATTGAGTTGAATTTTGATTTGTGCAAAGGTGACTAGGTGAAATGAAGGGAGAATGAGACAATAGTGATGAGGAACAGTAAGGACTTGGGGAATCATGGAAGTGGAAACTCACAAAAAGCAGGAAATGGGTAGGAACTGTCAATGCGGCCAGGGCTTTTGGTTTTGCTAACTGGCAGCTGTGGAAATTGGGCTCCTACCATCCACAGACTGGGAGACAGAGGCCTTAACTTTAGATGTCGGCAAGAATAGGCAATAAAGTCTTTTTGCAGCTTTGAGATTCTTCTGGAAGGAATTTAAGGAGGCTAGACTCATCATGTTAGGTACACATGTGTGTGTGTGTGTGCATGTGTATTGGGGCTGTGGACAAAACCAACTGTGCTGAGAGTTTATAGTTTCTACACACCAGGGTTGAGTCGAGAAGAGGGCTTAGGAGTCTGAATATGGTCAAGAAGAGTCTGTCACCTCTCCTACTGGGGTCATGTCAATATTCCAGAATCATCCATCTCAAAGCATTGAAAGTTAAGACAACAGAGTGTTGGGATGAGTCACTGCTATTCATCTCATGGCTACCCTGTTCCATTGTCCCTGTTGACAAGCCCCTTCAGGTCCAGGGTTCTTGCTGTTCCTTGCACTCTCAGCACACAGGAATGTTCTGCCCAGTTGCCATTGACTCACCCCATAGAGAAAACTGGAGGTCATCTCTGTAATACTGCCATGAAGAAGGACCAGGGTCCTTCAGACTGCCTCTAGCAAAGGCATTCTTCTCTTTCAGTTTAGAGGGGAAAACTCCTGTAACTCCTCAATTTTATTTAAACTTCTGTGGTGTTTCCTTCAAGCTCTCTCCTGCAATGAGCATAAACCTCTGAAGAAACAATCCAGGAAGCTTTGCAGGTTCCTTCTATTTCTGCTCAGTCACTATCAACATCTCTTCTCGAGACTTTGAAGAACAGAGCCTGGATAGACTAGGGGAAAGGGACAAACAAAAGTCAATACTAAGAAGCTTTCTAGTCTCTCACACACACTAGTTGGAAAAAGGAATCTGAATTTAGGTTTAAAAGTTCTTCCTGTGGACATCACAAGGCCTAGGCGGGGCTCAATTATCACTGATAATTCACTTAGACTGTGTCAGAGGCAGGACAACAGGCTGGATCAGAAGATGCATAGTCTAGATTCTGTCTTGCCCACTGTCCCCAGACACCAGTCCTTACCTGTGATACTTCTTCTAGCCATCACATTTTAACTTATGGGAATAAGTAATCCTCATGATAGTAAAGGTTCAAGCAGTAGGTAACTTATCAGGTGGATTGACACCTTAATCATGCTCCTCATGATTTTTATACATATAAAGAGGAAATTACTTGAGGCCTAGTACTGAATCATATGGCTATTTAAACTCTCAGAAAAAGTTAGTCAGACCAGTTACTAATGTCAAAGGTTACTTTGACACAGTACTTTCCTGATTGAATCTTTGGCTGTTATTGTATAGTACAAATGTTCTATTCTGACACAAATGGGGCATCACCTTGCCTTTGGCAAAAGTAATTGGCACCTGACCACATAGCTTCTTTTCTCTGTCTTTTCTCCTGGAACTATTTCCCATGATGACAATTATTTTCCTCCTTTTAAAAGTATGCTTTTTTTTTTTTCTTTTTAGAAAAGCAAGATAGAGCCACAATGTCTGCTAATATAATTACCCACTATGCTTTTACCAAGTTGCATGGCTAATGATGGAAAAAAATATAATCAATATGGTTTCTACTTTAAATATGGAAACATATTGATGCCCACCTTGTAGGAGAGGCACTAGGGGCATTTTGACACAGGATTTGAATATGAATTTGGGGCCTTTTATCAGCCCTCTTCAGAGGCCTCCCCTGACCACTCTTCCTCCTTCCCCTCCCTGTTATGTAACACCAAAATCGAAGAGGTCTTCTATTGCACTCAAGATCTCATTCCTTTTACATTTTTTCCTCTTTCTCTCACTTGGCACGGGGGTGCATTGCTTTTCTGAAGCTTTTTATAATGTAGAAGATTAATGTCTTTCATGGGCGTATTCCTGCTGCTTTCCCTCTGAGTTGCTTGTGAATATTTGCATCTGATGTAATTTGTCAGAAGCTAATGGCTGTCAGGGTCCCACGCTACCTTCTCCCCTCCCCCCATTCTTCCTGGCTCCCTCACCCACGTGTGTGTCTTACCCCAGGCCAGACACTTGGCTGCCCTTCAGGATGCATCCTGATTCTGTTTACAGGTAAGGAAGCACCACATCCAGAGCCCTGGAGAGAATGGGGGGCACGGCAGTTAATCATCACGGGCCTGTGTCAGCCCAACACAAACAAGTTACTTGTTGGCTTCCTCTGGAATTTGATGTCACAATCAGCTTGTTGTTTTCTGATTTTGGCAGACACTGAAGCCAGGAAGACTCTATATTATGTTTATTTCCATCCACTGAAGTAAGGTTGCCTCCTGAAAAAAAAAAATTAAAAAAACAAAAACAGTGAATACTGAAGAGGCTGAACGTGTCATTGACCACATGTTCTATCTGGACTCAGAGTACCAGAGAATGGACCAACTTTTCTCAAATGCTTTTCTATCGCCTGAGCTACTTTGTAAATGCTTTTTAAGGGCTTTTCATTTAGTTGGGTTCTATTTTGCAGGGATTCCAAGTGTGTGCCTAACGTGGTTTTACACACAAGGAAACTCAAGAGATGATTAACACCAAGTCTTGGATTAAAGATCCATGTTTTCTTTAAACCACAAATAAAGATAATTGACTTTTAATTTTATTTGACAATTGGCTTTTCTTAAATTTAATTATAGTAAAGTGGTTGAAATATGATAGGAATATAAGTGCATGGTAGAAAAATTCATGTTTCAATCCCTTATTTATTCATTTACAATCTAAGCAGAAAATATTGCTTGAATAATTACTCTCTGCCAGTCACTATGCTAACTGCTTAGGAGGCTCAGGGCTGCCAAGCAAAATTTTTCAACCAATTTAATTTTGTGTTTTATAGCTCTTTAATGAGATAAGAATTTAATAAAATCATATAATAAATGGTTGAGAAAAATAGAAATAGGGAATTACTTGAAGTAAAAAAATAAAACTGCCTCCTCCTCATTTTCCTGAGAGGCAGATATATTGATAATTTGAAGAATATTCCCTTGTCCAAATATATTTTCTAAATATGCAATTATTTAATGTAAATAGAATCACATTATACAAAAATTTCTTGAAGTGCTTTCATCTACCAATGTTTTGTGGATTTTTTTGAGTTCTAGGACTTTGTGAGTTTCTTTATTGTTTTTTGGGTTAGTGCAATATACCATTATGTGAATGTACTGAAATTCTCTTTAACCTGTCCTCTATTGAAACCACTTGCTTGTTTTGCTCCTATTGTTGTTCTTTTAATTTTGTTTCTTTCAATTTACAAATAATGCCACAATGAACTTCTGTGCACATTTATCTTAAAACACATTCCTAACATTGTGGAATTACTGGGTAACATGTATTTTGGTGGTGGTGGTGGGGTTATTGGGGATTGAACCCAGGGGCACTTTATCACTGAGTTGCATTCCCAGCCCCTTCTATTTTTTTTTTTTGGAGATAGTCTCACTATAAGTTCCTTAGGACCTTGCTAAATTGCTAAGGCTGGCTTTGAACTTGTGATATTTCTGCCTTAGCCTCCAGAGCTGCTGGGATTACAGATGAGTACCACTGAGCCCAGCAACATGTATATTTTATGATATATGTATGAGAATTCTTATTTTTTTCCCTTGGGATTGCCAATGAAATATTGTATTGCCAACCAACAACTTTATGTTTACCAACCAGTATGTAATTTTAAAAATCTTTGCCATTGCCTTAGTCTGCTTGTGCTCCTATATTACAAAATACCACAGGTTGGGCATTTTATAAATGATAGGAATTTATTTCTCACCATTCTGGAGGCTGGGGATTTCAAGATCAAGGTTCTGGCATATTTGGTATTTGATGAAACCTTGCTCATCATTGATGGTACCAAGTAGGCTTAATTTTATCAAGTGATTCAATATTTTATGAACTTTTATTAACTTGTTAGCTTTAAGTTCTTAAGCCATTTATATTAGATACTACTATAGTTTGGCTCTGGAATGTCCCCAAAGGCTCATGTGTTGAAGGGTGGTTGTCAATTGGTGGCTCAATTGGGAGGTGATGGAAACTCTAGGAGGTGGGGCCTAGTGGAGGAAGTGGGTCACTGGGAGCATGCCCTGAAAAGATATACTTGAACCTGGACACTTACCTTGTCTTCTCTCTCTCTCTCTCTCTTTTCTGTGGCCTCCATGAGGTAAGCAGCTCTGCTCCACCATGTCTTCTTTGTTAAGATGCTGTGCTTCACCACAGACCCAGAAAACAGTGGTGCCAAGTGGCCATGGGGACTGAAACCTCTGAAACCATGGGCTAAAATAAATCTTTCTTCCTTTAAGTTGATTGCTGTTAGGTGTTTTGTTACAGTGACAGAAAGCTGACTACCATAGATACTATCTTTTAACTTCCAATATGTAGGAAGAAAAAAATTAGCACCTTATGCATTCATTAATATAGCAATACTTTAGTCCCCTCAGGATTATTTTTATACCTACCTGAGTTCTTTGCTTTCTCCTAGATTGATCTTGAGTATTTAAAACTAATAAATAGAATTTGTAATATTTTAATTATAAAACAATTATTCAGAGCTGAGCCAGTTAAACTAGATTTGGGAATGTCAGCAGTGTTTTAAATCTGTTCCTCACAGAGTATTGCAAGCTTCAACATCAAAAAGGCATTCTTTCTTTCCCTTTTGTTAATATGACCTTCAAGTACAACTTTTTTCCCTTCCTCCTAGAGTTTCTAGTGGCCTCTCTTTTGTCCTCATTAAATAAGAGCTTATTCATTTATAGTTTTCCATTCATAGTTTCTCCTTTTTCCTGAAAATTATCAATGAGATATTGTGGGATATTCAGGTTTTGGACCTCTCTAAGCTCTTTGGTTTTTTTTTTTTTGATAAATTAATATTTTAAAAATATTATTAACTTTACCCATGTATTCAATTATGTGAAAAGATGTTAAGCAAAGTAGTTTCTTATATGTCCTTTCTGTGTTTGATTATGCTCCCTTTGTGGTTTTACTTCTGTGTATTCATGGGTTTTTTTCTTAATTAAGCAAACTAGCATTTATTATTATTAGTGTGTTTCAAACACTGTCTTGAACTTATCTTTTCAATTTTATTTGCTCCCCTTTTTCCATTCATTAATTTTTAATTTTGTCTTCATTATCTCTTATTTTTCTTAAGATTTTACTGCTGTTATTTTCCTAATTTTTAAAGTTCATATGAAGTTTTCTCTATACAAAAGTGTCTGTGATATTGTGATATAATACTCAGCATATATCTGGTTTTTGTCCTTAGTTTCTGGCACAGAATTCTTAAAATCCTTACAATTTCCTGAGAAATGGAGGTGCTAGGTGCATTTTTTTTTTCTATGATTTGGTCTTTGACCCAAATTGCTAACACAGATCTCCTAACCTCCTGGAATTTCCTTTGTGTCTTTTTGATGGGCTCCTAACTAGAAGCTAGTCACTATAAAGACCAACCATGACTGCAGTTTACAGCATCACCTCCCATCCTCCAAGAAGGGAAGAAGGACTGAAGATTTAGTTAATAGTTGACAATGCCTGTGTGATAAAATGCAAAAATACTCCAAAAAACCCTCCAAATCCCAATGGGATGTAGAGATGCTGAACATGAGGAGGTTCTGAGAGGGTGGTGGGTTTGGAGAAAGCATGGCATCCCTATCTCAACACCCCTTCCTTCCTACTTTGCCCCAATTGTTTCTTCCATCTGGCTGTTCATCTGTATGCTTTGTAATATGGATTAAGTCAATGGATGAATAAGTTTCCCTGAGTTCTGTGAGCTCTCCTAGAAAATTATTGAAGCTAAAAAGAGTGTAGTGGAAATCCCAATCTATAACAGTCCTACGGATCACAACCTGGGTCTTGCCACTGGCATTTGAAGTGAAGACAGTCTTGTGGGACTGAGCTTTTAACCTGTGCAAATTGACTCTGTCTCCAGGTAGATGGTGTAGGAGTTGAGTTAAATTGTAGCACACCCAGCTGGAGTCCGAAAAACAGTTTGGTTTTTCCAATCTCAAGATTGCCTACAGACCTTTTGGAAAAAAAATATATTACACAGGGAATACTATGTAGCATGATAATGAATTAATTTTTGGAAGATCAATTCTCAATAAGAAATTTATTGATAATTTATGGATACTGCAGGGCTTCTTTGTTCACCCAAAACATTTTTCCCACTGAAAGAAGAGGAATGTTGAGCAGTAAGGCTACCTTTGGGAACACTCCCTCTTGAACACGTTGCCCTTCTTCTGTTCTCACTCCTCTGATCTGTTGCCTTTGGTTTGAATATTGTACATTATGTTTGTATATTATTTAATGCTCTTTCGTGAAAGCAACTCAAAAATATTATGGCTGTTGTGGTTTAGATATTAGATGTCCCAAAAGCTCATGTGTGAGACAATGTAGGAAAGTTAGAGGTGAATTGATTGGGTGATAAGTGCATTAATCCCCTGATTGGCATTAACTGAGTGGTAACTGGAGGCAGGTAGGGTGTGTCTGATGGAAATGGGTCATTGGAGGAGTGACTTTGGGGTTCATATTTTTGGGAAGTGCTTTCTTTTTCTGCTTCCTGATGATTGTATGAGCTGCTTTCCTCCATTACACCCTTCCACCATGATGTTCTGCATAGCCTCAAGCCCCAAGGAATAAAGCCAGCTATCTATGGACTGAAACCACTGAAACCATGAGCCCAAATAAACTTTTCCTCCCCTAAAATTGTTCTTGGCATGTCTTTTAGTCAAAGCAATGAAAAAGCTGACTGAATCAATGGCTTTAGGGTTAAATCTTAATCTCTCATCAACTGCATCAATTAGGATTCTTTCAAGAAATATACAATGTGCTGAAAATAGAGAATTTGCAAAGAGGATTTACTAAGGGACCATTTACAAAGGTATGGTTAACATGCCATGAAATGACAAAGAACAGTTTAGAAACTTGTGCCCAGTAACAGTGGGCAGTACTGCTATTTTCTGCAGGCCTGAAGAGGTGAGGCAAGGCAGAGGCGCCTAGGATCTGGAGTCAGTGAGTTGTGTGGAGTGCCCAACTGACTTAAGCTGTGATCTCTGATCAAGGGAAGCAGGGGCCTGCCTTGGCTCTCCAGAGAAGAAGCAAGAGAATAAATAACCCCGACAGCACGCTCCTCTTCCGACTTCTGTCAGCACTTCCCATGGTCTGTGACCAGTGGGAAGCAAGAAGGGAACAGGGCCTGTTGATATAATCTCTGAGTAAATCTTGTAGGGCAGAGAGAAATGTGGAGAAGGATGGAGAATGGCTATGAAAGAGCAAGCCAAGGATGCTGTACAGCCTGCTCCTCTCCCCAGAGAGTCTGAGAAATTGAACCATCCAACCTACAGAGTAATTTTGTGGGGCTCATTTACCACTTAGTGTCTGATAATTGCCTTCTTTGTGGAAAGGTTTTTGTAATAAATTTAAAATTTTTTAATAGCTGCAGAGCTATTTGGATTTTCTTTTTCTTCTGTTTGCTTAAGTGGGTTGTTTTCAATGAGCATCTCACCTCTTTCATCTATGTCATGCAATTTATTCTACACAGTTGTTCACAATATTCTTTCTTAATTTCTTTTTAGTATGTACAGGGTCTGTAATGGTATATTCTCTTTCATTTTGGATCCTCGAAAGAGATGTTTTTCTTTGTCCTTTGATCAATCTTGCTGGTTGTTGTCAATTTGACTAGTATTTTTGAAGACCGACTTTTGGTTTTGTTCATTTTTTCTATTATTATTTTTTATTTCCTGAATATATTACCTTAACTATTTCTTTTTTTCTCCCAATGTACTCTTTTTTTGCTTTTTAATGTGGGAACTTAGATCACTACTGAAAAACCTCTCCGCTTTTCTGACATGAGCAAGTAAGTCATAGACTTCCTTCTAAGCTTTGGCTGCATAATGACAAACTGTGCATCTGCATTTTCACCATTATATCAGCTTGACAGGTTTCTAATTTGTATTGTGATTTCCTCTTTGGCTTGTGGGTAATCAGAAGTGTATCGTTTAATTTAAAAATATGTGGGGATTTGCTGAGAATTTTACTGCCATTAAATTCTAATTTAATTTTATTGTGATTAGTTTCATTCAACAAGGTTTCAATTATTTGAAATTTATTGAACATTATTTTTGGATGGAGCAGCATGTTTTTTATTTTGGTGAATGTCACATATATCCTTGGAAAAATATTATTCTGCTCTGTTGGGTAAAATATTCTGTAAATGTCTGTTAGGTTAAGATAATTTATAGTTTTGCTGATACCTACTATATCTTTTCTGATCTTTTTCTCAAATTGTTTTAGTAACAACGGAGAAATAGACTTTAAAATGTCCAACTATAATTAAGGATTTATCTATTCATTTACTTGGGTTTGCATTTACTTCTTTATTTTGAAGCTCTCCTTTCTGAGTAAATGAAAATGTAACATTTAAGCTTGTTGTTTTCTTGATTACTCAATTCCATTATCATTGTTAAATTTTCCTCTTCTATACTAATGGAAATACTGCTCATCTGAATGATATTACAGCTACATTTTATACTTATTGTTTGTGTGGTACAAACCCTTTTCCATCCTGCAACTTTGTATAACCTATCTATAACTTTATATGTACAATTAAGCTTTGGTAAACAGAATGTGGAATTGAATTTAAAAAATATATAACAATCTCTGCCTTTTTAGTGTTTGGTTTCATTGTATGTGATTATTAACAATTATTTTACATTTGATTCTATCACCTTGCTTTTCTGTTCTTTTTGTCCTTTGTTTTTATTGTTGTTGTTCTATTTTTCCTTTCCTGTTTCCTTTGGATTAACCAAATATGTCTGTTAGCATTCCGTTCTATTTCCTTTATTGACTTTTGAGCTTTAACTCCTTGTATTATTTTTACTAGTTACTTTAGGGTTTAAAATAGTCATCTTTAACTTATTACTTTCTACTTAAAGTCAACATTGTAAAATTTCGAACAAATGTGAAAAAGTCCTAATAGTATGATTTCATCCTTTGGGTTTCTGTTATATATTTTGCATTTAAATACATTTCAGACCTAAAGTACAATGTCATTAGTGGTTTAAGGAACCAATTTTCTTCTAAAATATCAAGAGAAGAAAAAAAAAATTTTTTAAGTGTATACATAGAGGCTGCGGTTGTGGCTCAGTGGTAGAGTGCTTGCCTTGCACGTGCAGGACCCTGAGTTCGATCCTCAGCACCACATAAAAATAAATAAGTGAAATAAAGATATTGTGTCCAACTACAACTAAAAAATAAATATTAAAAAAGTATATACATACATATTTTAAAAAAGTATATATATATATGTATGTATGTGTGTGTATGTATGTATGTGTGTGTATATATATATATGTGTGTGTGTGTATATATATACATATATATATATATATGTATATATATATATGTATGTGTATATATATATATATATATATATATATCAGATGTACCAGTGATGAATTCTCTCAGATTTCACTTGTCTGAAAATTAGCATAGTAGAATGTAAAAAAGTTAGAAAATACCTGTTCTGTTTCTAATTCTGACTCTTTAGTGTGTGTGATCTCAGTTAAACTGTGTAAACTCTCCAATCCTGAAAAATGAACAGGAGAGGTCATGGTTGCCTCCTCACAGTTTGGTTCAAGAATCAGTTAAGTTTTCATCCTAAAGTTACCTTGGTAAAAACAACACCTTATACAACAGGGGAAAGACAAAAAATTTAATAAGACAATAATTTCAACCAATTGATGGGCCATCTGTTGGAATCCTGATCTTCACTGTATAAATCACCCTGCCATAGCTCTGTACTGGGAGGTACCCTTCTGAGCTGCCGCCATTTCTTCGGGGTGAACCACTGTTTTTCAAGGAAAGAGATATTCAGTCTTGTCTGAAATTTAATGAGGATTTACAATGTCATTAGACGGTTTATTTAAAAAGGGTAACTTGTATAATTTGAAACATAAAAAAGAGATATGCTTTGTATGTATGTGGCACACTTATATGAATAAATATATGTTTCTATTTAATGAACAATATAGTCTAAAAGGCAAAACATAAACTGCAAACTGTGGAAATGTAGAGTAAGATTTGATTCCCATGATACTTTCAATCTCCAGAAAAGCCCTTTCAGGACATTTCCAGATGCTATGACCTATGATCTTGATTTTCCAGGATGTGTATATGGTGCAAACATTTAGTCCCTTCCTCTAAGAAAGGGCATTATTCTGATTTTCACTCCACAGGGAGAGCTGGAGCCCCATTCAATACCAACTCTGCTGCATGGGTTCAAGTCAGGACACCACACTAGTCATTTGAAGAACTAAATGTGATATGAAAAATTGTCAACTAGGTAATGGGTTGAATTATAAATAAGGGATATCATAGAGATCCCTGTGGTTTAATTGGAAGAGCAACCTAGAAGGCAACCACCTTTCAGGGCTTAGGGGAAAATTAACAAGGAAGAAACTCAGATACTGGGGAGTGCAGGGGGCGGGTACATTTTTAAAGGGTAAGCACACTGTAGTTTTTGGTTTAGGAGTTCTTCTATGTGGCAATTGTTATTTGATATGACATTCAGGAAGCAATTTATGTCTGAGAGTTTCTTAAATACCACCTGAAGGTATTTCCTAGAAGAAATACACAAGAAAATAAGATATTTTCCCTTGAAGTGTATTAAAAAAAATCTAAACAATGAAAACAATTGTCAGAGCTACAAACTCTGTGTCACAGGATTCCACTCATCCCATCATGGATCCTCCCTCTGTCCCATCCTCACTGACTGAATGTGTGGAGTTCTAGACTTTGTCTTCAGGGAGACATAAGGATTCACATTCCTTTAACTTGCTGTCTCAGAGGGACATAGTACACTATAATACAAAGCAGAATGGGGGAGAATGGGAGAGAGTTAAGTAAAGACAGTTGCTACATGCAGAAGAAAAATCACTGTGATATAAGTTTATATTTTTTAGGGCTTTGCCATTTTCATAGCACTTCTCATATAGTTCATCTCATTGAATTCTCAAAAAAAGTGTAAATAGGCTAAATATTACTTTCCCCAAATCTCAGAAGTAACAAGCAGCAGAGTTGGAATTCAGATGCATATTGCTTAAAATCCAACCCCTTGATTATACTCAGAGGAGTGCTCCTCCACTTAGCCTAAGTGAGACTCCATTTGTATACTGAAAAATACAACCCACTTTCTCATTCTGAGTCTCCAAACTTCAAAAATTCAACAAGGTCAAAGAATCTGTCAACTAATAGAGAACCTGCACAGAAGAACAAATGAAGTCCTCAACCAGCAGAAACAGCTGGAAGCTCTTTGAATGGGAAGGAAGGAAGGAAGGGAGGGAGGGAAGGAGGGAGAAGGAGGAAAGGAGGGAGGGAGGGAGGAAAGGAGGGAAGAAGGAAGGAAGGACAGAGGGAGGAAGGAAGGAAAGAAGGAAGGGAGGGAAGGAATCACAGCATAAAAAAGCGAATCAAAATCTCAGGCCAAGGCGGGCCCCACTCGATTTCCCTTGCTAACTGCATGATTTCTGGCTTCTTTCCTAGAAGCTCAGCCACAAAAGCAAGCAAAAGTTATTTGAGACTGAGCCATGCTGCTGTACCTGATAGGATATTCTCTTCACTTCAGCAGTGGCCCACAGGGTTTGTCAGGACTGCTGAGTCACTTGCTGAGGGGACAGCTCAAAGACAGGCTCTTATTGAGTGAAGGCTCAGAATGAAGCCATTCTAGTCCCTCAAGAATTTAAGCCACTAGTAAGCTGCATTCCTTACCTTTAGCTCATAATGTAGGCCTGGGCAGGGCCCCTGGCTCTGCTCAACACTTGAGGTTTCTGGTCATGAGCATACACTACCCTCTGCATTCCTTTCCCTTGAATAGATGCTTTTACTTGTGACATTTAAGCATGTTCTCATCTAGTTTATAGTGTTACCTGTCCACAGCCAAAAAGTTTTGCTCTTATTGAAGAGGTGATATTCTTTCACCTTGGAGAAGGACTTCGAGAAATCTATGGTTGTGCATTATTTCTCCTCTTATTCATCTTTCTTTTTCTCTCCCTTATCACATCTCACAGATCAGCTGTCCTTTTGGACCAAAACATCCATGTGTGAAAGATTTTGTGGTATAAAATCAGTTAGGCACAGGTTAGCTAAGGGGAATTGTAGAGTAAGTGATGGGTCTCTATCTCATTTCTGTGTGGTCAGAGCAGGGCTCATTTCACCCTCTGCAGAAGTCATTCCCTCTTATCCTGTTAATGACTGTCAAACTGGAGGGAGAAATACAAAGCACAGTGTAGTAGGAACCAAGTAAGTACTGATTCAATTGGGTTGCAATTCATTTAGGTTATTAATTTTTAAAAAGAGGTTTTCCATTAATATGGGAACTATTTTCATTTATGTACTCTTCTTAATGAAAATATTAACTTTACATCTACATTTTGCTCTGCAGAACCTAGAGATCCTTGCATATAGTAGAGACTTACTAAGTGCCTATTATAAATTGATAAATGAATGAACAAATGATAAATGTAAATTTCTGTACTTGGATTTAAATAAACTTATAAGCATAATATAAAGAAATGCCTAATAGAGGCACTTAAAGTAGAATTTGTTATATTTTAATTAAATATAGTAAAATATAATTCATTATATTTTAATTGAATATATTAAAAGCATATGTGTATTACATAAATTTCACAATACATAATTTCTTCTGTGTATCTTGCAATATGTAAAACATTCTTTTTTTGGAGGGGGAGGGATACCAGGGATTGAACTCAGGGGCACTCAACCACTTAGCCACATCCCCAGCCCTATTTTGTATTTTATTTGGAGACATTGGAGACAGGGTTCTCACTGAGTTGCTTAGCACAGCTTCTGCTGAGGCTGGCTTTGAACTAGAGATCCTGATGAAGACTTCACATATTAACCAGATACTGAACTGGCTGTGAAGATCTAAATATCTAAGATACTTAGATACAAATAACATATAAAAAGGAAAATGAAAAAATGATTTAAGCTATCTGTGAAGCATCTCCTGCAGAAATCAGACATCCAATCTTCCAAACTTTGGAATTCCTATGTCTATTACAGGAAAAGGTAGTTCAATATTCCTCCCCTCTCTAATTATGAAATCTCTTGTGTTTACATGAGATATTATTTTTCCCAAAACAGTTGCTCCTGCTATGTGTATGAGAGAACTTGGATTCCCATATACTGTCTCACCACCTTCCTGAAAAGTTATTCATATTAGTTTAATAAATAAATGATATCCTTTTTATGAGTAAAATTTCTTGTCCCCTCAAGTAATAATTACAGCTTCTATTGGCTGAGTCTAGGATAATGGGGTTTTTTTTTGCACTTGCAGTTATAATTTAAATGTAGGAAAATTCTATATCCTGCTGAACAGTGTGATATAAAGCACAGCTTTTCTAGTTTTTCTCTTGTACTGCATCACATGCTTTGTTAGGTCCCTGCCAATGTGATTATGACACCACACCAGATTAGCAGGAACACAGGTGCTTTTATGATGTAATGCCAATTGATTGATGGCTAAATATTGCTAAATATCTCTGGAAAAACATTACCTCATATAAGGAACAAAGATATAGCTATTGCCATAGTTAACACATGAATTCTACAAGACTCGTCTTTGTTCTTCCTGATGAATCCTGAATAATTTCACCTTGATTTTGTATCTTTAATAAAAGCTGTAAATCAGCTTGGTCATCATGTTGGCTCACCACCTTCATAATATGGACACATTCAGAACATTTATTGGGGAAGGGGGATAGTAGCGGATAGGAAAGGTAGCAGAATACAACAGTCACTAATATGGCATTACGTAAAAATGTGAATGTGTAACCGATGTGATTCTGCAATTTGTATTTGGGGTAAAAATGGGAGTTCATAACCCACTTGAATCAAATGTATGAAAGATGATATGTCATGAGCTTTGTAATGTTTTGAACAACCAATAAAAAAACCCCCCAAAAAAAACCCCAAATAAAGTCATATATTTTCATATTATCTGCGCACTATGGGCCAGATATATAGACACTGGTACCATCAGGATTCAAACACCAAGGCTAAAAGGCCCAGTGGCTCAATATAGTATGAATAAGTACATGAGTTAACTGTCCCTAGCACAATTATTTTTTTTAATTTATTTTTTTAGGTACTGCTGGGAGTTGAACCTAGAACCCCACTCATGCTAGGCAAGCACCCTACTCTTGCAGGTGCATCCTCAACCCTGTGGCACATTATTAATGTGATATATAATTTTCTTCCTTTGGAAAATGCTATATCCATTTATCCCTCAGTCATTTTTAAAAGAAAAGGATTGAATAACAAGAGCATAAATACTCTGCTGTTTTCTAGAACAGCATTCATCATTATGTAGAGCTTGTCTCCACAGTCCATGTTCAATGTGTATCTTATTCTGCTCCTTCTTCCCCCAACTTTTGATCCTTTTACTTTTTCCTATTGCGTCTCTTATACCAGAAATATCCAGCAACCTAGGATGTCAGAATTTATTAACATTTTTAGACTGCGTATGACTTCTATTTTTGAAAAAAACAATTATCACATTTAATTCCAAATATGATTCAATGTGATAATAAAGAAGACTTATGCCAAAGTCTTCTCTTATATTTGAAGGGCTATTTCAATATTTTATGGATTTTTTTAACTTATGGTCTTTGGCTTCTATTGCTATAATATTAAGAATTCAGAGGACAAAGTTCTTTGCATAGGAAGTTGTTAATATCATGCTCCAAATCCTGTTATTAATAACTTCCTATGAAAGGCTTCTAGGAATTTGTAAGATCACATCCACCATAGGTTCTGAGGGATATAGAAGAAGAAATTCCTTTGAGAAGAGATAATGGAAGTGCCATACTTGCACAGGAGGGCCTAGGAAGTTGTTTCACCACACTGAGCTAAGCAGGCACTCAGAGGCCACTGCAGCTATGAATCTAGGGCCCCAGGTATTGTGTGAATGGGCAGTAGACCTTGGAATCAACCTTGTGGTGCTGGTTCTGCAGGAATAAAGGATGCTAAAGTTAAGCAGTCATAGAGGCTTCTGCCAAGATTTTAAAGGAAGGTCTGGGAGGCCAGGCAAAATGTAGCAGGGTTGGATTCCCTGCAGGCTGCCCCTGAGAGGGCAACACATAAATCTATAAAGGTGAAGCAAAGCTAGAATGGAAACCTCAGGAATAAAGAGATGCCAGTAACATGGACTGTCTTCCAAGAAAAGCTTCAGGCTCCAGAGAAAGCCAGGCTAAAAGAGACCCATGTATACTGCAAGCAAGGTCAAAGGGGTGGGGCTGCGCAAGCCCTTTGGAGAACATATCTTCCCGCTGTGTATTCTAGAGGCAGTACACAGAGTTATTGGACTTGTCTGCCCAACTGGGTGTTTGATCTTGCTTTGGCCCCATTCCTTCTTTCTGTGTTGCTATCCCTCCCTTTCAGAATGGGAATGTTTAATTTATGCTACTATATATTAGATATATGTAAGTTGCTTTTGATGTTTTACAGGGGCTAACAGAGTTTGCCTTGAGTCTCAGAAGAAACTTTGAAATTGGACTTTTGGACTAATGCTGAAACTGTTAAGACTGAGACTCTTAGAGGTGGACTAAATGCATTTTGTATTGTAAGACTGACATGAGCTTTTGGGGGCTGGGACAGAATGTTATGGTATGGATATAAGGTGTTCCTCAAAATCTGTTAATATTGGAATATTCAGAGGTAACATAATTGGATCATGAGAGCTGTAAGCAAATTAGTAATTCTAGTTTGAATGGACTGACAGGGTGGTAACTGTAGGTAGTGGGGTGTGGCTGGAAGGGGTTGGTCACTAGGGCATGCCCTGTAAAAGTGCATATTTTCTTCTGGCCTTTTATAGTCCTCTCCCTCTCTGCTTCCTTACCATGTCATGAGTTAAGAAGTTTTCCTTCACTAGGCTTTTCCCCCATGATGTGCTGCCTCAGCTTGGGCCCAGAGCAATAAAGACTGAAATAAACTTTTCCTCCTCTAAGTATTGTTAGGTATTTTATATATAAAATTTATAAATATAATATATATATATATATATATATATATATATATATATATAGAGAGAGAGAGAGAGAGAGAGAGAGAGAGAGAGAACACGGGAGCACCTTGATTCTCAGAGGAAACTTTGAAATTGGACTTTTGAGTGATCCAGGAATTGTTGAAACTATGGGGACTCTTGAAAATGGATTAAATGTACTTTTCACTGTGAGATGGACATGAGTTTTGGGAGATCAGAGGCAGAATGCATTGGTTTAGATATGAGGTGTCTCCCAAATGCTCATTTGTGAGACAATGCAAGAAAGTTTATGGTGAAATGATTGGGTAATGAGACTCTTGATATAATCAGTGCATTAATATCCTGAGAGAGATTATTGGGTAAAGATTGTAGTCAGGTAGGGTATGGCTGGAGGAGGTGAATCTTTGGAGATGTGCCTCTGGGTTATATATTTTGCATGTGGTGAGGGGGAGCTGTCTCTGTCTGTCTGTCTGCTTCCTGGTGTGATGTCCTGAGCTGCTTTCCTATGCTACATCCTTCCACTATGATGTTCTCCTTTACCTTGAGCCCAGAGAATAGAGTGGGCTGTCTATGCACTGAGACCTCTAAAACTGTGAAACCCAAATAAATTTGTCTTCCTCTAAAATTTTTCTTGTCAGTTCTTTTGGTTATAGTAGCAAAAACACTAAAACAATGTTCACTGTCAGGAGCTGTGAATGAATTTTGGATTTGTTTGAGCCATCTCAAAGCAGTGGGGTTGCTTTTCTGAGAACTCTTGGTGAAATTCCACCTGAGACTGCTGATGCTAATACCCTACCCATTGGCTCAGACAGCCTTGGATGCAAACACAGCAGCCTGGAAGTAGAGCAGATAGGTTTAACCTGATAAACCCCAACTAAATTGTTTTTGCCATCTTCTTCCTGTTTTCCTCAGGAAGTTCTTCACTCTGAATCCCATTGGTGTTCCTACCCAACTAAATAAAGTTCATGGGCTCCATCCTACCATGCCCCCGCTTTTCAATTATTTCCATGTCTTATTTCTATTTCTTAAATTTCTCATACCATTAGTATTTCTAATATGACTCACCACCCTAGTTCAGGGAAACTTATTTAATATCATGCAGGTCACGGTAGTCCATATTTCTACATTATTATTTATGTATTCTCTGAAAAATAGTAGCTTTCTCCATAGCTCTCCTCTTTTCTTTCTGAATGCTCACCAGAATCACGGTTAGCTGTTCCTTCCAGCAATATTGGCTCTTTCTGGAATTCAAATAAACTCTCTGCCATATCATTACTATCAATTCAAATGCCAATCTCATCTAGAAACACACTCACAGACTCACCCAGAAATGTTATTTTGCTAAATACTGGGCACCCTGTAATCCAGTCAAGCTGACATAAAAAATCAACCCCTGAGATCCACCTCTGCCCACCTGGATGGGACCCAGGCCCATGTTAGGCCTGGGTCCATTCTGCCACTGGCAGACACCCACTGGAGCTCAGGCTCTGGAACAGGACCACCTCCTCCAACAAGCAGACCCCTGCCAGAGCTAGGCTTGGCCCAGATCTGCCTCTTCCCATCTGCACAGAACCCAGGCCCAAGGTAGGTTGGATCTGTCACCCCTCCCCAACCTGGGAGCCCAGGCCTAACCCACTTCCAACTTGGGACAATGCAGACATTTCCATAGTCTTCCCCATGCAGTAGCATCTACCTTTTGACAAAAGACAGGGACTTAAAGCAACTGTATCTCACAGTAGGCATCCCAAAGCCAGTGTATGGCCCACAATTTCAGCCTGATTTCTGAAAGACCTTGCATTCATCTTGGGGCACCTCCACTGCTATCTTGAGTTACCTCCCCTATTGCCACCACACCTTTATTTGCAGTAGCATCCATTGTGGGACACCTGAAGGGTGGTGCAGGACCCAGATCCAGGATTTAGTAGCATTCATTGAGGGACCCCAGCAGGGTCTGGAAGCCCAACATCAAGGTAAGGAACAATCTGCACAGGTACTACAAGAATATAGGGAAGAAACTGTAATATCTTAGATCCACACTGCAAGAAAGGAAGACACATAGACACCATGAAAAAACAAGGGAGGAAAGTGCCCCAAACAAACAAGGATACTGCAATATCAGATCCCATGGACAGCGAAGTGAATGAAATGTCAGAGAAGGAGTTCAAAATGTTTACAATTAAAATGATCTGTGAATTAAAGAATGAACTAAATGAGCAAATACAGGCACAAATTGATCACTCCAACGAGATAAGAGAGCAAATACAGGTAGCAAAAGATTACTTCAAGAAAGAGGTAGAGACTCTGAAAAAAAAATCAAACAAACAAACAAACAAAATCAGAAAGCCTTGAAATGAAGGAAACAATAAACCAAATAAAAAAAACTCAATAGAAAGCATAACCAACAGACTAGATCACTTGCAAGACAGAAAATCAGATAATGAAGACAAAGTATACAATCTGGAAAATAAAGTTGACCACACAGTAAAGATAGTAAGAAACCATGAACAGAACATCCAAGAATTATGGGATAACATCAGAAGACCAAATATAAGAGTTATTGGAATAGAAGAAGGCACAGAGTTTCAAACCAAAGGAATGAACAATCTCTTCAATGAGATAATATCAGAAAATTTCCCAAACATGAAGAATGAATTAGAAAATCAAATAAAAGTGGCTTATAGGACATCAAATGTTCAAAATTACAACAGATCTATACCAAGGCACATAATAATGAAAATGCCTAGCATAAAGAATAAGGATAGAATCTTAAAGGCTACAAAAGAGAGGAATCAGAACACATATAGGGGGAGACCAATTCATATCTCAGCAGATTTTTCAACCCAGACTCTCAAAGCCGGGAGATCATGGAACAATATATACCAAGCTCTGAAAGAAAATGGATAGCAAACAAGAATCTTATATCCAGCAAAATTAAGCTTTAGATTTGTTGATGAAATAAAAACCTTCCATGATAAACACAAGTTAAAAAAAATTTACAGTTAGAAAGCCTTAACTACAGAACATCCTCGGCAAAATATTCCATGAAGAGGAAATGAAAAACAATGATGAAAATCAGCAGATGGAGGTGAGGTATTACACTAAAGGAAAAACTAATCAAAAGAGAAACCAAGTCAAGTTAAATACCAAAAATAAATAAAAAATAATGGCTGGGAATACAAATCATGTCTCAGTAATAACCTTGAATGCTAATGGCCTAAACTTACCAATCAAAAATAGACTAGCAGTTTGAATAAAAACAAACAAACAAACAAACAAACAAAGACCCAGCAATATGCTGCCTCCAAGAGACTCATCTCACAGGAAAAGCCATCCACAGACTGAAGGTGAAAGGTTGGGAAAAGTCATACCACTCACATGGACTGTGGAAACAAGCAGGGGTTTCTATCCTCATATCAAATAAAGCAGACTCAAGCTAAAGTTAATCAAAAGTGATAAAGAAGAACACTACATACTGCTCAAAAGAACCGTACACCAACAATACGTAAGAATTATATATGCTCCAAATAATGGAGCATCTATGTTCATCAAATAAACTCTTCTCAAGTTCAAGAGTCAAATAGATCACAACATAATAATTCTGGGTGACTTTAACACACCTCTTTCACCACTGGATAGATCTTCCAAACAAAAGCTGAACAAAGAAACTATAGAACTCAATAATACAATTTATAACTTAGACTTAATTGATATATATAGAATATTTCATCCTTCAACAAGCTAATACACTTTCTTCTCAGCAGCACATGGAAACTTCTCTAAAATAGAATATATAAAATAGAAATAGAAATATGCCACAAAACAGCTCTTAGCAAATACAAAAAAGTTGAGATACTACTTGGCATTCTATCAGATTATAATGGAATGAAACTAGAAAGCAATAATAAAATAAAAAATAAAAGCTACTCCAACACCTGGAGACTAAATAATATGCTACTGAATGAACAGTGGGTTGCAGAAGTCATCAGGAGGAGATTGAAAAATTCTTAGAGGTGAATGTGAACACAGACACAACATATCGAAATCTCTGGGACACTAAGAAGGCAGCACTAAGAGGAAAGTTTATTGTATGGAGTTCATTCCTTAAAAGAAGAAAAATGTCAACAAATAAATGACCTAACACTATATCTCAAAGCCCTAGAAAAAGAAGAACAAATCAACACCAAGAGCAGCAGAAGACAGGAAATAATTAGAATTAGAGCTGAAATCAATGAAATCAAAACAAAAGAAACAGTTGAAAAAAATTGACAAAACAAAAAGTTGCTTTTTTGAAAAAATTATTAAATTGACAGACCCTTAGCTATTCTAACAAAGTGAAGGAGAGAGAAAACTCAAATTACTAACATATATAATGAAAAAGGAAATATCACAACAGACCCTACAGGAATACAGAAGATAATTAGAAATTATTTTGAAAACTTGTACTCCAGTAAAATAGAAAATATTGAAGGCATAGAAAAATTTCTAGAGTCATATGATTTGCCCAAATTGAAACAGGATGATATACACAATTTAAACAGATCAATTTCAAGCAATGAAATAGAAGATGCCATCAGAATCCTACAAACAAAGAAAAGCCCAGGATTGGATGGATACTCAGCTGAGTTCTACAAGACCTTTAATGAAGAACTAATGTGAATACTTCTCAAATTATTTCATGAAATAGAAAAAGAGGGAGCACTTTCAAATTCATTCTATGAGGCCATTATCACCTTGATTCCTATACCAGGCAAAGCACATCAAAGAAAGAAAACTTCAGACCAATATCTTAATGAACATAGATGCAAAAAATATCAATAAAATTCTGGGAAATTGAATACAAAAACATATCAACAAGATAGTGTACCACAATCAAGTGGGGTTCATCCCAGGGATGCAAGGTTGGTTCAACATATGGAAATCAATAAATGTAAATCATCACATCAATCAACTTAAAGATAAGGATCATATAATCATCTCAATAGATTCAGAAAAGGCATTTGACAAAATATAGCACCTCTTTGTTTTCAAAACACTAGAAAAATTAGGGATAACAGGAACATATCTCAACATTGTAAAATCTATCTATGCTAAACTCTAGGGCAACATCATTCTAAATGGAGAAAAACTGATAGCATTCCTCATAGAAATAGAAAAAGCAATCATGTAATTCATCTGGAAAAATAATAGACCCAGAGTAGCTAAAGCAATCTTTAGCAAGAATAGTGAAGTAAGTGGCATCAGTATACCAGACCTTAAACTATACTACAGAGAAATAGTAACAAAACAGCATAGTATTGGCACCAAAATAGACTGGTACACCAATGGTATTGAATAGAGGACACAGAGACAAACCCACATAACTACTGTTATCTTATATTAGACAAAGTTGTCAAACACGTACATTGGAGAAAAGATACCCTCTTCAACAAATGGTGCTTGGAAAACTGGAAATCCATATGCAACAAAATGAAATTAAACCCCTATTTCTCAACATGCACAAAATTCAACTCAAAATGGATCAAAGGTCTAGGAATTAAACCAGAGACACTGTGCCTAACAGAAGAAAAAAGTAGGCCCAAATCTCCATCATGTCAGAATAGGCCCTGACTTCCTTAATAAGACTCCTATAGCATCAGAATTAAAATCAAGAATCATTAAATGGGATGGGTTCAAACAAAAAAAAAAAAGCTTCTTCTCAGCAAAAAAACAATCAGTGAGGTGTAGACAGCCTACATTTAGGGAGCAAATTTTTATCACATGTACATCAGATAATGCACTAATCTCTAGACTATATAAACAACTTCAAAATCTTAACACCAAAAAATCAAATAACCCAGTTAATAAAGGGGCCAAGGAAATGAACAGATACTTCTCAGAAGATGATATACAATCAATCAACAATACATGAAAAAAATTTCAACATCTCTAACAATTAAATAAATGCAAATCAAAACTACTCTTAGATTTCATCTCACTCCAATCATAATGGCAGCTATTAAGAATACAAAAAAACAATAAGTGTTGGCAAGGCTGTGGGAAAAAAAGGTACACTTATACATTGCTATGGGACTGCAAATTGGTGCAGCCAATATGGAAAGCAGTATGGAGATTCCTTGGAAAACTGGAAATGGAACCACCATTTGACCCAGCTATCCCACTCCTAGGTCTATATTCAAAGGACTTAAAAACAGCATATTACGGGGACACAGCCACATCAATGTTTATAGCAGCACAATTCATAATAGCTAAACTGTGGAACCAACCTAGATGCCCTTTAGGAGATGAATGGATAATGCAAATGTGGGATATATACACAATGGAATACTATTCAGCATTAAAAGATAATAAAATCAATGCATTTGCAGATAAATGGATGGAGTTGGAGAATATAATGCTAAGTGAAGTTAGCTAATCCCAAAAAACCAAATGCTGAATGTTTTCTCTGAAATAAGAATGCTGATTCATAATGGGGTTGGAGGCGGGGAGCATGAACTTTAGATAGAGCAAAGAGGCGAGATAGGAAGGGAGGGAGCATGTGGGTAGAAAAGATAGTGGAATGAGATGGACATCATTACTCTAAGAACATGTATGAAGACACGAATGGTGTAACTCTTCTTTGTGTACAACCAGAGCTATGAAAAAGTGTGCTCTATATAAGTAATATGAATCGTAATACCTTCTATAATATGAATTGCCATACATAAGAAATTAGAACTAAAAAAAATTTTATAAAACAACCATCACACACTAATTTAGTAAGTATTAATGCCTATTAAATGAAATGATAGGAGCACCATTAACTGTGACATTATCACTGATCTCATTGAAACATGGATCATGGCACTGATTTTTAGTTAGAGGCATCCAATTGTTTAGAGATGTGTGACCTTCCAAAAACAAGCATGGTCAAGCCCCAATGCATTAGGCACAGTTTCTAGAAATATAAAGGTTCTACTTAGTCCTCTGATCTAAGTAACTGGAAAACATGCAAATAATACTGTCTCCTGGTTAAATTGTGAAAAGGATATAAAAATAAACAAAACAAAGCAAGCATAATATCCCTGGGGTCAAGTGTGGATTACATGTTAATACTTGCATATTTGTTGTTTTTGCCTTGCAAAGAGTTGTAAAAACAAACCTGCTTAATGTTTAGCTCATCTGCAAAATGCTCACACCATCACACTCTGGTGGCATCTTTTCTTACCAGTAGTTATTCATTTGTTCGTCAAATATTTAGGAAACTGCTACTCAGGACTTCTAAAATGGCCACACAGACAGAATTGATTGAAAATTATGTTCATTCTCAGATCTTCTTTGGACTTTCAGGTCAATTTTTATTTGAAGCAGCACAGTTTATGCAGCCTGGGATTTATAAAAGGCAGAGTCTGTCTTACAACAGACAGCTTAACTTTGATGCTTCTCTTTTTGTTTACATTCATGCTTGTGGTTTGGGAGTACTTGGAATCTTAGTTTTCTTATCATACGCCTGATTTATTTGGACAATTAGACCTATGTTTTTAATAAAAGGCTTTTTTTGTTTTTGTTTTTAGCAAAATCACCTCAAGGACCTCCCATTAACCCTCTGGCTGAATAAAGTATGATAGTGTGAGTACCTAATTCTGACGGAATAAGTTAGTTACAACTTGTTGAATGCTTATTCTTTAGCAATAATGGACCTAAGTACATGATTACTTTTTGAAGGAGTCTTTATGTTTCTTGGCTAAAACTATTGTTATTTTCAAATAATATAAAAGGTGGGAGGCTTGTCAATTTCTTTCACTTCCCCTCGATTTTACCAAGTGGGGACTTGGTCTGCTGATTGAATTTTAGCATATGACACAACAGGTCTCAGTTGTTTGGGGCCTGGGGCTGTGGCAGGAACTGGCCTCTAGCTCAAGGATACCCACTGAAAGAGCTTAGGCAGCCAGGACAACAAGGAAGAGGTATGTTTATTGCCTGTGTTGGGTAATCTGATGCCTTGGGGTGAAGTGAGTGAAATCCAGACAACCTTTCTGTAAGTTCTTTTGGATGGAAGCTGGCAGAATCTAGAACTGGCAGTTTTCCACCATGGAATATCCATTAACCTTGTTTATCTCTGGAAAAACACTGCCCTAATTTCACAGTCTTTTGTTTGTCAAAGAATGGTGCAAGAGACCATCTTCAAGTTCAAGGAGAAGATGAGCTTTCCAGCTACTGTGAAGAGAGTCTTGAATGCTGATTCTTACCCTTTGTTTTGAGAGGGCAGGTGACATGCAACAAAACATGATCTGAACACAGGTGACTGATTCAAAGAAGCCCTCCCTAGATTCTGGTAATTACAGATAATAGACCTTGTTGTGGTTTGGATTTTTAATGTGCCCTGAAAAGCTCATATGCTAAGCAATGCAAGAATATTCAGAGGTGAGATTAGATTATCAGAGTGGAAACTTCATCAGTGGATTAATCCATTTGATGCATTAATTATTTGAATGAACTAGTTAATTGTAACTGTAGACAGATGGGGCATGGTTGAAGGAAGTAGGGCATTGGGGATGTGCCCTTGGTTCCGTTCTCTGTTTCTTTGTCTTTGCTTCACAGCTGCCATGAGCTGGGCAGCTTTTCTCTGTCATGCCCTTTTGTCATGGTGTTCTGCTTGATCTCAAGTCTAAAGTGATAGATGTGACTAATCAAGGACTGAGACCTCTGACACCTTGAGCCCAAGTAAATGTTTCCTCTTCTAAGTTGTTCTTGTCAGGTACTTTGGTCATAGTAATAAAAAGCTGGCTGATACAGATCTTTTATAGCAAGAGACAGCTTCTACAGTTTGTGGGTAATATTTAAGACTTGGAAACCACATCTGAATGTAAGATGTTTACCTTGACTCTTGTAAGATGTTTACCTTGACTCCTAGGATTTCCCCTTGATACCATGTCCTACCCAGCACACCGCTGCTGAATTGTGGAACTACTCTGGTTCTTTCTTTCTCCGTGGCTCATCCTACACTGTGTGTGGCATTTCAACACATTCAAAGCTATAAAGCACTTTCATCTATCTTCACAGCAACCAAATGGGTGTTTCATATAAATGTTAATAAATGAAATAATCTATATTAGAGTTGTAAAATAGAGTTTGGTTAGACTTGTGAAATGTTATTCATAATAATAATTATTAAATATGAATGCAGGCTTTAATATGAGGTTTTAAGTTACCAGATGTAACAATCTTCAAATAAGAAAGAAAATTATTTTCTTGGATGATTAACTTCTATTTCACCTTAGGACAACTGTGGAGTTGAATAGGTGGGGATGCTGTTGAGTCTGATGTAGAAATTTTTAACTAATTTAAATTAATTACTTTATAAATATGGCCTTTTAGAAAATACATTGAAAATTGGTACTTATTTTAAAAAATATTTTAAAATGAAATGCAGAATACAGACTTGGAGAAATAATATGCTAGTTATATACAGTCATGGATATTGCAAGGATGGGATATGTTCTGAGGAATATGTCATTTAGTGATTTTTGTCATAGTGGGAACATCATTGAGTGCATATACAAACCTAGAAGATATAGCCACTTATGCACATCTAAGCTATGTGGTAGATTTCATTACTACATGAAGCATTGCATGCATCCTGTGGCAGTGATTTGTGCTCCAGTCTCTACTCAACAGAAATTGAGTCAGCTTTAAAAGATGCCTAGGATTCTGTGGCATGTAGTTAATCAACCATTGTATCCATAAATTCTTTCTCATGCCTAAACTCAGGCCTAATAGTCTATATTTCAAATGTGTTTTTTTCTCCAATAGATAGTACAAAATAATATTTATGTATAACATAATTAAACACAATGTAGATATGAGTTATAGTTGTGTATATTTAGGCATACATGGGCTTGATTGCATTAAAATGCAATAAAATCAGCAGAATAATAATTTTATAGTAGCCTATTTTGCTTGTCTTGTCACATTTGATCAAGTTTATTTATTTAATTTAAAATTTTTTATTTGTTCTTTTTAGTTATACATGAAAATAGAATCCATTTCCATATATTTATACAAACAGGAATGGATAATTAGGATCCCAGACTCGTGGTTGCACACAATGTTGAGATTCACTGTAGTGTATTTATATATGTACATAGGAAAGTTGTGTCAAATTCATTCCATAGTCTCTCTTATTCCTGTCCCCCATCCCTTCTCTTCATTCCTCTTTGTCTAATTCATTACATTTCTATTCTCCCCCACACCCTTGTTGTAGATTTGACCTTTGATTTGGGGGGATTGGCTTATTTCACTTAGCACTATACTCTCCAGATCCATCCATTTACTGGCAAATGTCAGAGTCATTCTTCTTTATGGTAAGTAATATTCCATTGTGTATACCATAATTTCTTTATCCATTCATCTGTGATGGGCCTCTAGATTTATTCCATTTCTTAGCTATTTTGAATTGTGCTGTGGCTGCATCTATGTAGTATGCTGATTTCAAAAGCTGACCAAAACACTATCATATATAGTTCATTTTAATATTTTTTACTTTATTCCACTATACTGCTAAAAAGAATGTCTACAATCCATTAAAATAATTTCACAATCTACTAATGGGTTTCAACCTGAAGTTTAAAAAAATTATGATATACTAACATTGGATTTTACTACCCCTATCACATACTCAAAACACTTCAGATAAAATTTAATTGATGTTTTCTTATGTTTGAAAAAGGATCCATCTATTTTAGGAAAAAAAGAATGAAATTCTAGCTATTGAATAACATGAAAGGAGCAAAGATTAACATGATTAATTGAGCAAATATACTCATTAAGGTAGTGGGATATTGTCACAGCTCTGAAGACTGTGTGGAAGAGACCCCAGATTACAGTACCATGTTTTCTTCATTAAAGTCAATAAAAGAATTCATATACACTTTCACTATATCTTTTGTAAGTAAAAAAAGAAGAAGAAAAAGAAAGAAGGTAAGTTTTTATTCCCTGTTTACTTGGGCAGCGTTTTCAAAGAAAAACTTTTATATTTTCTAATAATAAGGAAGTAAATGTTTTAAGAATCAAAGCCAATTTTATCAATAATGTGCTCTTATTTCCCAAATAACTTTTGTACTCTTTAATATGTGTTTGCTTCACTGAGAAAAATGAGTTTATCCAGGTGTTGTGGTGTATGCCTATAATTCTAGCAACTTGGGAGGCTGAGGCAGGAGGATCTTAACTTTGAGACCAGCCTCAGCAACTCAGCAATGCTCTAAGCAATTTAAGTGGAATTCTGTCTCTAAATAAAAAAAATGAAAAGCACTGGGGATGTAGCTCAGTGGCAAAGACCCGCTGGGTTGAATCCCCTGAACCAAAAAAAGAAAAAATGAAGAAAAGGAAAAAAAAAAAAACTATCATTTGAATAGTGTGTCAATTGCTCATTGCATAAATGTTTGTTGAGGTTCTTCGATGTGAACCAAACTGGGATCTAAAGATAAACAGGATGGGTGAATTTTCTTCTTTATTCAAGCTTGTCTTACTATGAAACGTGGTAGATCTTCACATCTGTTCAATTAGACCAGGTACTACAAGATTTTCATACATGCCTATAGTATGAGAAATCCTAACTAAACCTTGTACAATTTAATGCATAATAAGTAATCCTTGTGATTTGGAGAAATCACTTAAGATGAAGAGATTGCATGTGTGTAAATCTGATTTTTAAAAAATTAAACTTCATTTTTTTAGTTGTTGATAGAACTTTATTTTTATTTATTTATATGGGGTACTGAGAATCAAACTCAGTGCCTAACACATGATAGGTAAGCACTGTACTACTGAACCACAACCCCGTCCCAAATCTGAATTTTTTTATGTTCTAGTGTTAATGATCTGATTTGCTGTGATTTGCTCAGCACTGAAGCGTGAAGCGGGGTGAGACTGGCAAGTATGAAGAATGAGAAATGAGACCCAACAAAGGTGAAAAGTTGAATGGATTTTTATAAGGCACATAAGCAATATGCAGCCATTCTCCAAATTCAGGGTTTTTAGCTTGGGTTTTCATGGACTGAGTTTGTGAGTTTGGAAAGGAAGAAATTATATATTCATTTTCTTTGAACTTTAACTGACATTGGACATTTTCTTCTAATAAATGTGGGTAATTCATCATATCTGAGTTATAACTTATGATTTTTAAAAATTTTTTATAACTTTATTTTATTTACTTATATGTGGTGCTGAGGATCAAACTCAGGGCCTTGCACGTGTGAGGCGAGTGCTCTACCACTGAGCCATAACTCTAGCCCCTAACTTATGGCTTTTATACCAATACATATCACAGACATTTCATATCCTATTATAGTAGCTGGAGGTATCTTAAAATATTGTCTGTGCTCATCATTATATTTAAATTATGGCACTTGTAGGTCACATTCTAGATCTTGTTATTTATTTTATCTAAATTTTGTGCTTCAATTTTTTTTTGGAAAACTTAATTTTGATTGGTTTACTTTTGTCGTCTTGTGGATATTCTGTTATGTTTTTAAAGGCATTACTCCCAGAGGGTCCTGTAGATTTTTCAGATTGCCAAAGGTGTTTATGTCACAAAAGGGGTTAAGGTCTCCTGCTCCAGGAATATGATTACAAACTCAAATGCCAGGAGACATCAAGGTTTGACTGGAAAGAAAGGTCAGTTGGATGGTCAAGATAATAATCTAGGAGGAAAAAAAAACACATTGGGAGTTTTGTGGGAATTGGAAAATCCCATCCTTGTTTTCTGCTGGATTTGGATCCAACTGAAGGAAAGACAAGAAAAGATATCTGATGGAGTTCAAAGCATCACCTTTTCAACTAACAAAACTGATATTATAGAATGTGGTTTCTTTCCTGGCTATCACATTTTGGGGGGCCCTACTATAGAGGAAAGGAGCCCCCCAAATTGTGGAGCACGGAACTGGCTCTACAAAAGCATGCTGCAGCCTGCTTCATGTCCTCAGCCATCAACGCTCATCCTACTGGACTTGAACCAACTTAACCCAGCAGGGCTGGTTTGGGCAAGCCTCCTTCTTCAGAAAGATTTTTTGCCCCAGGCGGCCTTGAAATGGGTCAAAACAATGCATTGTTTATATGGACTCCAAGGCCAAAAATGTTCTCCCTAGTTCTTTCCTGCTCCAACTGCCCAATAGAACCCATTGGAGGTTCTGCAATAAAATCTAATAAACACACACAAAGAAACCCCATTAATAAAATACTGACAATGTGGAGATGTCCCAAATTTGAATATAATTCCTCCCATTGTGAAATCCCTTCAGAAAAATTAAAATCTGAAGACCAATTCCTTTACACGTTTAAGCCTAAAGATGACAAAACCCCAAAGAATTAAAATCTGAAATAAAATCCCATTGCTCTTATGAATTATAAGTGCACAGAAGCTGCAGTTGTCCTGGTTTCCTTTAAGTGCTGGGCTGAAGGCCTTCCATATCCTTGGCAGAATGAGAGACTCTTCCCATACCTGCAGCCAGAATGTTCTCTTCCTGCGGCCACTGTGGTTCCTGTAAGGCTGCAGAAAATGTATTGTTCAATGCTGGGCTTTTTATGAACATAACCAGTGAAAATCTTTTAAAAGTTAATATTTCTACTGGTGGCTCACTTTTTAAAAAGAAGCCAAACCTCAAACTTTAAGGAAATTATCTCAGGAAAAAATTATATTCCCAAAATGTGGGGCTTAGTATGTTGTCCAAGACTATGGTCCAAAATGAGGTGTTTACCTGAAAGAGAGGCTGGTTGTGTGCTGGTATAATAGACAGACTAATGCACACCCTCACAAGAGGTCCACTTCCTAATCCCTTGGCATCTGTGATATGCTACTTCACAAGACAAAAGAGACTTTGTAGGTGTCTTTAAATTAGGGATTTTGAGATGAGAAGATTATTCTGCATTATCTAGGTGGGCTCAATATAATCACAAGGTTCCTTATGAAAGGAAGGCAAGAGGGTCAGAATTAGATATTTGAGGATGCTATGATTTTTTTTTTCCTGAGGATAAGTGAAGGCCATGAGCCAAGGAATACAGATGGCTGCTAGAAGCTGGAAAAGTCAAGCAAATAAAATTTTCTTCTATGGGCATCAGAAGGATTGCACCCTGGCCAACTCCTTGATTTTACACCAATAGGTCTCATTTTTGCCTCAGGAACTATAAGGGAACAAATTTATATTTCTATGCATCTGTGGTAACTTGTGACAGAAGCAACTGAAGACTAATACAGGTGGTTAAGAGCTTGGATTCTGGCACAGAAGCAGCCTGCTCAGATCTCAGTTATAAAACACTAGGCCATGAGGCCCGGAAGCATATGCTGAGGTCTCTGAATTGCCTGCACCTAGATGGTAAAACCAGTGTTAAGATTTCACCATAACATTTCCTGCACCCAGTAACACCCAGGAATTTTCTGGGCTTATGCAGTTGGTGTCATTGAGGTCATTCTCATGTGTGTGCTTGGCTGAGCCCCAGGTTTTAAGAGTCCCTCAGTCACCACATTGTTGAAGTCAAATTGTCTCATATTTTTTCTTTGCTGTGGGACATGAAACTTTGCTTTAGGCTGTCACAGTCCATAAAATGAGCAATATTAAAAAATAATGCATATAAGGTAACCATAGAGCAAGCTGTAATCATCTACCAGGGTTGAAATATCATGTAACCTAAAACCTTTAAGGCTCTTTTTTCAAGTAATAGAATATTTAAAAAGCCATGTGCAAAATCAGCTGCAAGAGTCAATAAAAGCTTCTACCATCCACTGAGGTCAAAACATCTCTCCCATATACAAAAACTTCCCAAGCACCAAACCCCTAAATATCTTCTAACAGGTTTATTTTATCCACCCCCCATTGCAGCCATTTATTATATTTCTTTTATTTTTTTATTTTTAGTACTGGGGATTTGGGTACTGGGGATTTGGGTACAGGGGTGCTTTACCACTGAGCTGCATCCCCAGCCCTTTTCATTTTTTATTTTAAATTTTGAGACAACATAAGTTGCTTAGTGCCTTGCTAAATTGCTGAGACTGGCTTTGAACTTGCAATCCTCCTGCCTCAGCCTCTGGAGTCAGAGGAATTACAGGCATGTGCTACCACACCCGGGGCCATTTGTTATATTTCTTGGTATTTTCAACTAATGCTCCAAATGTTGGGCTGTTCTAAGAAAAATTCTTTTTTTTTCCTGCCCCAATTTAAACTCAATTAAAAAATAAGACAAGGGAATAAGGCAAATGTACACCAAATCATCTTATTAATGAAAATGTTAATGTTAGAGAAAGTGGCTTATGGGTGCTGTCAAGGGAAGAGTGAATGGGGTGTGGAGGAAGACCCAAGTGCAATGATAATGCCTATTCCTCCACACTCAAAAAAAAGCAGTGGCTAAAATTTCCCCTTGATAAGGATAAAATACTGGCTTAGATTGACCTGGTTAAAAACCATAAAACTCAACTCCGGCAATAAGGTACTTGTGCTATTTAGGTTAATCAAGCCAATGGTTAATATCTGAAGCCACTTCTCATGGCACAAGTCCCCACCCTTATGGACTCTCAGTTCCTCTGAAATCCACCTGTTAGATCCGATCAAGATATTTCCACTCAAATAGATCAAGGAGCTAGGAATCAGACCAGAGACTCTGCGTCTAATAGAAGATAAAGTTGGCCCTAATCTTCATCACGTGGGGGCAGGCCCCAAATTTCTTAATAAGACACCTATAGCACAAGAGTTAAAACCAAGAATCAACAAATGGAATGAATTCAAACTAAAAAGTTTTTTCTCAGCAAGAGAAATAATATGTGAGGTGAATAGGGAGCTTACACCCTGGGAACAAATTTTTACCCCTCAAACATCAGATAGAGCTCTAATCTCTAGAGTATACAAAGAACTCAAAAAGTTAAACAACAAAAAAGCAAATAACCCAATCAACAAATGAGCCAAGGACTTGAACAGAAACTTCTCAGAAGAGGATATACAATCAATCAACAAATACATGAAAAAATGCTCACCATCTCTAGCAATCAGAGAAATGCAAATTAAAACCACCCTAAGATACCATCTCACTCCAATAAGAATGGCAGCCATTATGAAGTCAAACAACAATAAGTGCTGATGAGGATGCAGGGGAAAAGGTACACTCATACATTGCTGGTGGGACTGCAAATTGGTGCAGCCAATTTGGAAAGCAGTATGGAGATTCCTTGGAAAGCTAGGAATGGAACCACCATTTGACCCAGCTATTCCCCTTCTCGGACTAACCCAAAAGACCTAAAAAGTGCATACTACAGGGACACAGCCACATCAGTGTTTATAGCAGCACAATTCACAATAGCTAGAATGTGGAACCAACCTAGATGCCCTTCAACAGACGAATGGATTAAAAAAATGTGGCATTTATACACAATGGACTATTACTCAGCACTAAAAAATAACAAGATCATGGCATTTGCAGGCAAATGGATGGCATTAGAGCAGATTATGCTAAGTGAAGTTAGCCAATCCCTAAAAAAACAAATGCCGAATGTCTTCTCTGATATAAGGGGGGTGACTCAAAATGGGATAGGGAGGAAGAGCATGAGAAGAAGACTACCACTAAATAGGGAAGAGAGGTGGGAGGGAAACAAAGGGAAAAGGGGAGTTGCACGGAAGGAGAACCTCATTGTTATACAGAATACATATATGATGTTGTGATGAGAAAAAGAAAAAAAAAAGTGTGTCACATTAGATTGGATAGAGAGAAAGGATGGGAGAGGAGGGGAGGAGTAGGGAGTATAGGAAGGGCAGCAGAATAGAATAGACAATATGATTGATGTATGTACATTCCATGTATGTATTATATGTCAAAATACATTCTGCTGTCATGTATGACTAAAAAAAATAAAAATATATCGTATGGTAAAAAAAAAGATATTTCCATTATAGTGGAAAGATAGGTTTGTGATACCAGTCAAGCGATAATGACTTTTATTATGGCATGAATGGAGGCAAGAAGCAGGGATTTAGGCATTGTCATATAGTTAACATGATGAGGAGGAACATAACTCAACCACGGTCCCCCTGGAGGTGACACTGGATTAAGCACAGCATTTGTAGAATCCTTGTGAACTATAAAGTTCAAATAGAATAAATCCATTCCAAAAATTCATTTTTTAAGATTTGCTTTTTTGTTCATAGTATATCATATGAACATATTCAGGTAAAGACTTGTCTATTTTTATATAGAATTTCATTTCCTAGCCCACATTCAGCTAATTGTGCAATGAAGATATTAGCTGAAGTGTGAGGGCCAATTTATATGGAACTGTCTTAGCTTGAAGTTTGTAGTGAGTGACAGGAGAAATGGATTCACTCATCCCCAAAGAGTCTGGAACTGGTTAAGATGGAGCTGCTGAGAGTGTGTTTAGAGCTGACAGGCTTCCTCTGGTAAATCTGTATCTTACTACAGGAAAGCACCCTGCTCTGCTTTATTGATTGTGCATTTCAAGTCTTCTAGTGATATTTCATTGTCAGCTATAGCTTAAAAGTTTACTCATGGTTTACTGATTTAGTGCCATTTGTATTCTCTGGTGATATCTGAGAGTAATTTATGTTACTTGGACACATCTATAACTCCTTGGTGCACGTGGGTTCTGCGGGGACTGAGCTCAGGAGTAATGAAAACCCCAGAAAGCTGCTTCATTGCCAATATCAATACTGGATGTGAATGTGGAAGGGGTTGGTAGCTTAAAAGAAACCCATTGCCATCACTAAAAAACTTGCACAACATGTGTGTTCAACCAATACTTAGCGAGGAGCTCTCTCTCTATGATTTCCAGGGGAATTAAAAGAGCTTTATGTGGTATTTAAAATTGTATGTAAAAATAAGAAGATACTGCTTTAGATCTAGAGAACCCTTAAAATGGTTGTGCTATTTTAAATTTTATCACCATTTTCTTCGAAATAGTTGCATTATTTTAGGTTTTATCTTTGATAACTTTCAGGGTCCTTTCCTTGAGGGATTTTTGGTGATGTAGATTCCTAAGTGAAAATTGTTGGTGTCACTGTATTAGGGAAGGTTAAGTTTTGATGATTTTTTCCTATGCCTGAGACACTTCTTCGTTCATTTCTTGGGAGTCTTTCTTGCAGCAGTCTTTCATACTCAGAATCTAATAGAACTAACTTTTAAAGCAGCAATGATAAAGCAAAAATAGAGGCTGAAACCAAGGTGTTGAAGTTCCCAACTCCCCCCCCCCCCCCCCCCCCCCCCCCCCCCCCNCCCCCCCGCCGAGAACGTGATTTTACAGCAAAGTTGTCATCTTGCAGTAACACACTACTCCCAGCCCTGGTTTAGTTGGGAATACCATGACTTCCAATTGCTTTATACATGCACCTGCCGCTGGGTCACCCCCACCCATGAGGTATACCTTATTGTACTAAGAACCTGAATTAATTTCTTGAATGTGTACATATTTGTGGACTGAATCATATCAACCAGCTTCCCTATCTGCAGTTTTGTCTGTCTTATTTTCTCTTTTGGTTCAATCTGGAGTAAGGCCAAGAGGTTTAAGTTTTCCTGGAATTACTTTCTCTGCCATGTCAGGGAGACCTGGCACACGGTGCCCAGAGGCAGCATGTTATCCTGACAGGATGTGTGACTGCTCCTTCCAGGGAAATGGTTCTGGGTCTGTTCTCTACTGCAGGGTTTAGGGAATGACTAGTCATACACCAGTTTGAAATAACTACCAGAAAGAGAGACAAAACTTTTGGTGGCTGATAAGAAATTACTGTTGTCGTTGTAGAGCAGTGTCCTAGATAAACTCATCATGATCCTAGGGCTTGGATTCAAGTGCCTGCCTTGTGCAGGCCTGCCTCAGCATAGTGCTCAGTGTTGCTCCATTAGACATTATTTTCTCAAAGCATTTGGGGGAGGTTCTGGAACCTCAGTGACACAGTTTTTTGTGAGTAAAGTGAGGAGAAATTATAGCCAGGTTAGGTGACATAAAAGGATGCAGGGAAGGCCCCTAGAAGGGCAGCCAACAGTCCAGAATACAGTATCCAAAGGGACTGTACATCAGTCCTACTTCCCTGAGTCTGCTCCTCAGGTATGATCTGTTAAGTAGGGATTGGTAGTGGGGGTTCTCACAGCAATAATAGTAGCAATTAGATTGGTGATGATTTTGTGCATCCAGATGGATAGGACTCCAATTGGAGGTCCCAGTGAAGGTCCTGGTATAAGCCAAGGAGTCAGACCACAGTCAACAGGCAGGGTTCAGGCAAGTTCATCAGGAAAAGACCATAATCTGAAGCAGGCACATGAGGTGGGAATCAAACAAAGAAGAACAACACAACAGGGGGCTGAAGGAGAGCCTGACTCAGTGTGAGCATGGGTTCCCATGGCCCATCTGTGGGACTAGGTCTATATCAGGGTTTTCTATCCCCAGAACTATTGACATTTGGGACTGGAAAATTCTTTGATGTGGGGGATTGCCCTGTGCGTTGGAGGATATTTAGTAGCATCCCTCAGCTATGCCCACTGGGTGCTAGTAATGCTTCTCAGCTATGAAAAACATATATGCCTCTAGACATTAACAAATATCCATGGGTGGAAAATATGCCCCAATTGAAAAACAAATAGTTGGCAACCAAAGACTAATTCCTGTCTTTACTGGCTGGTGAGACCACTTTCTTGATTAGCCTGGCTCAGGAATAGGCCAATTGAGAATATCAGGGTCTGTAGACAAGCAGGGTGAGTGCTTGGCCAAGATATCTAAAGGACTCCAGGAGCAAAATGGAAGAGATCAAGTGTCAGAAGAAAGAGAATGTTAATTTTACGTGGGGTTAAGAAGAGAGGGGAGAAATCAGGGTGACATTAGGTCTAGAAGTTTGAGCCAAGTTGAGAGTTTAAGGTAAAGGCTATGAATACTCCCTTGGACTTGTCTGGAACAAGGACTATTATTCAAAGCTCTTATCCTCAACATCTGGCACTTTGAGATGGAAAATCTCAGGTGGATTTTAATGAAGAAGTCCTTCCATGCTTCTCACTGTACCTTGATGACCCATTTTCTTCTGGGTTGACTGGCTGGTTTCATTATGAGAAGCCTTCAGGATGCTATAGCTACAACTTTACAACAATAGGAAAGTTTTGAAGGGTCATGTGAACTCAACATAGAGAAGAATCTAGGAATCTAGGAAAATTCAGGGTGTTTTCATGCTGACTCTGGAGCAGATTTGAGTTGAAGTCAGTGAGATCTGTCCCTCAGTTTCATTCCCAGTAATGGTGGCCAACACTGGCCTTATTCATGGCTTTTTATCCAAAGTGTGTTCTCAAAGATGATCTCATGCAGTTTTCCTCAACAGATCTTCAGCCCCTAGAAATTTCTTTTTTAAAAAATATGTTTATTTTTATTTATTTGTATGTGTTGCTGAGGATAGAACCCAGGGCCACATGCGTGCTAGGTGAGTGCTCTACCGCTGAGCCACAACCCCAGCCCAACCCCTAGAAATTTCATTGCTTCTAATCTCAAGATTACTACCACTTCCTGGGGAAAGTTTGATTTTTCACAGCACATTTTTTTTTTTAGAGAAGCTATTAAATATTCCATGGTCTAAGCAAAGAAGCCAAATTCAGAACAAAGAGTGCTTGCCTGGGTACCACCCAGGAAGTAGTCTGTATCACTTATAACACTGAGCGTACTCTGAAGTGCCATAGCTCATGTAAAGGCTACTCCCAAGAGTGCTAGAAGCCCTGGGGGAATCCAAGTCAGAGTCCTGCATTCCAGAGGGCAAGGCTGCCTCCTCAAACTCACCACCGCCATCTCACAGGGTATGTGGCAGCTAGCAGGAATTTAAGGCATGATTTTTGTTTTTGTTAAGTGAAAAGGAAAGTGTTCCTTATAAAACTTCAAAATAGTGTTTTAGGTAAGTACACATGAATTTCAGGAGCTTTGGATGGGTTTAATTTCATTTCTACCCTCTGAGAATATCCAGAGTGGCAACAGCTGAATTCTCTTAGCAGAGAGATTTAGAAGTTACCAATTAACAAACAGACTGGGGCCATTTGGGCCTTCTTCCTTTTATGTACTTAATGTTTATTTCTTTGATTCCTTGGCTTCTGTGCTGTTTATTTATAGGGAAGCATTCTTTCTATTTGAATATGATTTGGAAATATTGGGTAAATTTCCTGATCCATTAGGCACTTTCTTCTTATTGGTTAATATTTGTACACATTATGAAATTACATGTGAAAGAGCGATAAGGGTAGAACTTTGCTTTAATTCTGCAAATTTCTTATTTTAGCAATCTTAGAATTCTTTACTCCAGATATAATTAGAATTTATTTTATGCATTTTAATGCATGTCTTTGCTTTTAACTTTTTAGTAGTTTTTTGATATTTGTTTGAAGAGCATTGTGTGTGTGTGTGTGAGTGTGTGTGTGTATGCATAAAAGAGAGCGGGAGAGAGTGAGTTAGCAAGAGAGTTTTGCTTTCAGTATCTAAAAAAGTTTAACTTGGTTATTCAGGAATGATCTCAATTTTGTTTTGCACATATTTTCTCAGAATTTTATCCAGAAATTTAAGGCAATATTAACTCTTCTGTACTTGAAAGCCTTTTTAATTCTAGCAACCTCAGTCCGACATACATTAAGAAAGGTCTAATATATTTAGTACTCAACATTTAGACTCTAATTTCTACTTCTGTTCTTGTGTATTATGCATTATTTCTAGTGCACTGACTTTCTACTTGGTGGCCTTTGAAACATGCAGGCAGGGCATGAAATGGGAACCCACAGAAGTTGGCCTTTCTATGCTTGCCTTTGAGGACTCCTTCCTGACAGTATGCCTGACACTGGAACTGACCAATAACACTCCAACTAAAATAAAGCTCCACTCATTTTGATTTCTGACTGCTCTCCATTGATCACTTAGCTGTGTGGCCGAATGGGGTGAATAGAAAAGTCCAGCAGCCAGGTGGGTTTGAGGCCTGCTCTTGGCCCCCTCTGAGAATGTGGAAAATTTGGAGAGGTTTAAAATTCATACATTGGCTCAAAAAAAGATTGAAGACTCAAACAGTGGCAATTGCTGTCTCAATCTCTGTATTCTCACCAGAGACTAAAGGAATTAAGTAGAATTAATAATCGATTGAATTCAAAGGGCAAGGAGCCTTATACAAAAGCTCAATTAACAGAGATGGACCCCTTTTTTAAATCTTTTTGGTATTGGAGATTTAACTCTGGGGTGCTTTACCACTGAGCCACATCTCCATTCCTTTATTTTTGTTTTGAGAAAGGGTCTTGCTCAGTTGCTTATGGTCTCACTGAGTTGCTGAGGCTGGCTTTGAACTTGTGATCCTCCTGCCTCAGCTTCCAAAGTTGCTGGAATTACAGGTGTGTGCCGCTGTGCCCAGCAAGGTGACCCCCTTTAATTGTATGTGAAGCACTGCATGTTGGCTTGACTTGGGATTTCAAGATGGTACAAATAAAGGAACTCTAGAAGACACAGTCTCTACTATGGCCTCAGAGTCCCTTTCTCTGCCTTCAAACCGGATGAGCTCTCAGTCATCTCAACCAGATGGACTACACTGTCAGCAAGACACTCTTGGAGACCCATCATGATGTCCCTATTTTGCTTTTGGAAAGGTGTTCTCTTCTGGGTCCCTCTTGTCCTGATCCTTTTTCTCACCCCTTTGGAAGTTAATGTATGTCCTCCTGTCCAAACACAAATGGAGAAGTAAGAAAGGTCAGTATCCTGTATTTGAGAAACCATTCTTTATGCAATGATGTTGATGCTGTGTTTTAACATGGTATTCTATTTAAAGTCTTGCAGAAAAAAAATGTAATCACTTATCATTAAAGCTAAAGCTTCTTAAAAAACAAATAAGTTACTATTTGAGGCCTAATTGTAGTCAAGAAAGGAATTAATAGAGAATACTGTATTTATGCTACCATAATTTTTTGGGGGGGAGGATACTAGGGATTGAACTCAGGGGCACTCGACCACTGAGCCATATTCCTAGCCCTGCTTTTTGTATTTTATTTAGAGATGGTGTCTCACTGAGTTGCGTAGCGCCTCACTTTTGTTGAGGCTGGCTTTGAACTCATGATCCTCCTGCCTTAGCCATCTGAGCCACTGGGATTACAGGCATGCACCACCACACCTGGCTTTATAATACTATTTTAAAAAATTGAAAAAATGTATTTATATTTAGCTAGCATCTCTGTGAATGCCTTTTAAAAGCAAGAAAGGAGGGGAAAATAGGTGTTCTTGTTTTAATTTTAAATTTATTTGTTTAATTAAGTGATATGAATGAACTAAACCCTTTTGGAAATAACTCCATCAGGGAAATATGGAGGCAATAGTGTCATATTCATCCTTGTATTCAACTTCTTCTTTACCTCCTATACCTGACTTGGCTCCTAGGAGGGAGTAGGCCTGTGCAGTATTGTTCAATGATGAAATGTGGAAAATCACATAAATGATTTCTTAAATGAATGTGCCTAATGCTGACAGCTTGTGGGAGTACAGTGGGAGAAACCTAGGAAGAGATTCCTGCTAAGTGAGAAGAAAGCATCCCAACCAGTTCCAGAGAGAAGGCCACAGGTGGTTTGCTCCTTATATTAGTGGGATAGCTGTCTTGGATTTTTACCTAAATTTTTTCATGGGAAGGATCTTTACACATCTTTTTTAATACTGTTTGAGTAATTTTTTTAAAAGAGAGAGAGAGAAAGAGAGAGAGAGAAAATCTTTTTTTTTTTTTTTTGTAGATGGACACAACACAATGCCTTTATTTTTATGTGGTGCTGAGAATCAAACCCAGGTTGTGCCCATGCTAGGTGAGCGCTCAACTGCTGAGCCACAATCCCAGCCCGTTTGAGTAATTTTAATAAAATAGTTTTTGTGATGCAACCTAACTAAAATATAGCAAGTTCAAAATATATTCACTTTTAGTGCTGATAACCACATCACTGATTTATCAGTGACAAAGGTGCTAATTACAATAATTACAATCAGTTCTACCATAATGCAACATATATTTTCTTACAGCATGATGAAAAGTGGTATGTTAAAAACCATGGAGTCTATGGGGAAAATGGGGTCAGAGACAACACACAAAAACTCTGTCAGTGACACATAAGAAAGACAGGGATCTAATAAAAATGGTGGGACAGTTTTACCTGTGTTAAATTATCAAGAAATGCATAAATACCATGAAAAAAGAAGTGGGTGTTCCAAGGGTTGCAGTTGATAAGTTATTATGAAGTAGTGGAAGGAGGTTATTTGAAGTCAGAGCAGAAGTCATGATCCTGGATGCAGGTGGGTGTGGCCTGCCACACGTGATCTGCAGCCATTGGTAGATGGTTCAGGTGTGTGTCTTTGTGCATTTTGGGTTTTCCTACATAACACAGTTTATTACAGTTTTTTTGGCTCCATTGGTATTATTCACAGACAAAATTGTACATGATAAACTTGAAATTTGCATTATGCTCAAATTGTTCCTATATATCAGTTGCACTGGGTTAAGTTCATGTTTTCAAAACAAGTATTTATAGAAGAACTGATTATACAAAGTAGCTACCAGTGATCATAGCTAGCACATTCTGAGACTTTGTCACATGCCAGGTGAAATTACAAGCTTTGGCATATATCAGCTAACTCGGTAAATCCTATTAACAACCATACAAAGTAGGTATTATTATTCGTCTCATTTGTAGATGAGGTCAATAGGCACAAGAAGTGAAATAATTTGCTCAACTTCATAGAGCTATGTGGGGAGGACTCCAGCTCCTGTTATTCATTCTGCCCTTTTTCTGTTAAAAGGAGAGTGCCTACCTTTGGGTGCTAAACTTCTAGTTCACAGAACAGCAAAAACTATCTGATATTCTTGGCAATTGTTTGCTATTGATCAATAGCAATAGCAAAACACATCAAATCAAAATAGCAAAATAAAATTTTATAATACTAATTAATAAATTTTATTAATCAAAATAGCAAAACACATCAAATCCTTCAAGCCAGCAGTACATTCATTGAACACAACCTAAACAGCCAGAGAACCAAGGGATTACTAAGCAATGTCAGACAGACCTAATTCATTAACTTACCTGGTGCGTTCGTCCTCTTGGTGTTCTATGCAAGGTTGTCACCAGGTGAATGTGGAAAGTGCTGGGCAGGGGAAGGCAATTAAGTGCTTATAGAGGGGTACATACCTGGACTTGGCCAGGGTGGATCTATATTTGGTAAGGTTCCTACACCCTGTTTTATTTCCATGATTAAAAGCTACAGAATTGAAACTTGTACCTCAGGACAGGAATTTTCCATTTACATTCCAACATTCCTTTTCTCCTCAGCAAAACCACTACATTGAGGTCATCTAATCCCCTTGTTTTTATATTTTCCCCTCTTGCTTGATACTCTCTCCTCTTCTTTCTGATCATCTGACTACACTATGATGAGAGCTGTTTTGTTTTGTTTTCCCTCCTCCACTTGCTTTGCTTTGTTTTTACTGGTGAAGGGTCGTGGTGATAGAAAGTAGTAGGCAAAAAAGAGTAGAGAAGGAAAATCACATTAGTCTTTGAAATAATGATAAACAAAGGGTCTATTCTCACTCATTCTTACTGTTAAAATGTATCTTTCTTGCAGCTGTATGTAAATGTCAAATTAGTTAAAAAATTATAAAAATGGACTTTTACTATCATAATTAGAGACTATTTTCCTTCCTCTCTCTCTCTCTCATTTTGGTACCAATGATTGAACCCGAGGCACTTTACCACTGAGCCACGTCTCCAGATATTTTTTTTTTTAATTTTTTACTTTGGGACAAGGTCTTGCTAAGTTACTAATGCTGGCTTTGAGCAAGAATAATTTCTTTCTTTCTTTTTTCTTTTCTTTTTTTTTTTTTTTTTAATGAATACTCACGTGTAACCAGAATTGATAACAATTATCCAAGCCCAGTGGTTCTCAATTCTGGTTGCATGTTAGAATCAATACTCGGGGAAAGTTTTAAAATTACTTAAAACACAATATTAACAGCTCTTTAAAAAAACAGTAAAACAGAACACTAAAATTAGTTAACCAATGCAAGGATTTCTGTCTCTATGACCATGCAAGGGCTGCACTGGATAGCAGTTTTTCATTAGTGTTTACTGAGGTCTCACCAAGTGCCGAGTGTCGGCAGGAATAATGTGGAGAACAAACTCTGGAGCTAGAAGATGCAATGATCTGAAGGAGGTGCAGGAATAAGCTGGGTGGTGGGAGGAGCAGCATCAGAGATTGCAGTGTAATTGTAGAGTAATCTAAACAAAGGGAAAAAACCCAAGGTATGAGGGGAAGGAGACTTGTGAGGAGGTGTGACCAGGGATGGAGGACAGACAGGCACTGCCCTCACCTCCCAGGAGAGCTTCCTGCCTAATCTTGGGTCTGTGCTCACAAGCTGCCTGGGGGAAAATCCAGAAGGGTATTCTGTCATCCCTGTTCCCTGAGACTCCCTGAACACTCATCTGCCAGCAGCTGCTTTCTTTACCGACTTCATCTCATCCTTTCTCTCTGCTGCTCTGCTTATTTTACTTTTCCTCTGCAGGATAGCAACATCTTCTCCTCAACTATTAAAGTATATGTTAGTGGGGTTCATTTTGACATAATCATAGATGCATATAGCATCATTTGCTCCATTTCCGTCACCAGAACTTTCCCTTTCTTGTTCCTCCTCCCTCCTCTGATTCACTTCTTCTACTCCTCTGGTCTTTGCTCTGTTGGGAGTTGCCCAGGCTCCAAAGACTAACTTTCCCATCCCCCGAGAAGAGCTGTCCAATGGTGAGCCCTCCTGGCTCACATGATCTTACCTACCAATCAGACTAGCCCTGCTGACTCACATGATCCTTACCCACCAATCAGAAAGCACCCCATGCCAACTGTCAAACTGTTCAATCATTAAACTGTCATAACCGTCAAACCACCTCCGGCTCTATAAATATGCAGACCTGTTCCTCAATAAATGGGCATTTTCTCAGACAAGGAGCCTTGTTCATTCTTTCAGACCCTCCATTTACTAACTTTTTAGTTGATGCATTTTAATTATACATAAAAATGTAATTCATTGCCATATATACACACAGAGCACACTTAGGCCAATTTCATCCCACAATCCTCCCCTTTCCCATCTCTCCTTCTTCCTCCTTAATTCCCTTCCTTGACTCCACTGCTGTCCCTTCTATTTTCATGAGATCTCTTTTTTTAAAAATTACTTACCTCTTTCTAACTTTTATACATGAGAGAAAACATTTGACCATTGACTTTCTGAGTCTGGCTTATTTCGCTTGTTATGATATTCTCCAGTTCCATCCATTTACCAGAAGATGACATAATTTCATTCTTTATGGCTGAGTAAAACTCCATTGTGTCTACATACACTTTCTTTATTTATTCACCTGTTATTAGGCACCATAACTTGGCTCCATAACTTGGCTACTGTGAACTCTGCTGCTATGAACACTGAAGTGCCTTTATCACCATATAGCATGCAGATTTTAGTTCTTTGGATAAATACCAAAGAGTGGGATAGGTGGGTCATATGATGGTTCCATTCCTAGTCTTTTGAGGAGTCATCATACTGCTTTCCAGAGTGGTTGTACTAATTTGAAGTCCTGCCAACAATGTGTTAGTGAACCCTTTCCCCCATGTTCTCATCAGCATTTATTGTTATTTCTGTTCTTGATGATCACTATTCTAACTGGAGTAAGATGAAATCTCAGTGTAGTTTTTATTTGCATTTTCCTGATTGTTAAGAATGCTGAATATTTTTTCATATATTTTTCATATATTGTTAACTTGCGCAATAATTCTAGGAAATAAAAAAGGCAGGTAGCTTTTCTCTAGTTTTGTAAAAAGAAAACAGATTCAAAATTTGGTTCAAGGTCTCAGGGGTAATTCATGGTAGAGTTAGGTTAGGCATGTAAATTTCTTTGCCCAAGGGAGACAGTCCTTGTGGAAGCAGCTTGCACAATGCCTGATGCATTGTAGGTGCTCAATAAATGTCCTCTGAAGTTGGATCATAGACAGGTGTCTTTCTAATCCCTGAGTGGGAGACCATCTTCTCTGGTGGTCTAATGTTCCTGATGGAACATGTGTATTCCCTCTTCATAGAGGAACAGAGATGAACCTTGATTTAAATGTCCTAGGAGCTGCCAAAATACCTGTGGAGAATTGCATAACATTGTCCCTCTAAGGGCTTAGAAAAGAATGAATCAGACACTCAATTCTCAGACATAGTGTCCAGGAAAACAGGAAGGTTCTCTTAGGCAGAAATCCATGTATGTGACCTTGGATAAATCATTGGACTTTTTTGGGAGCAATAGCTTGAAAGACAAATTTGAAACTCCAGACTTAGGACCATGTGATCCTTCTGTGGTTAGCCTTCTAAGACACCTAAATTTTATGTCCTCCGTACATATCATCAAATTCTCAATATTTTCAAGGGCCTTGGACTGCATTTCAAACTTGATGGTTCCCTTGGTGTAATTTAAGATCAAAATTTACTGAATGTAATTTATAATTTAAATCTGGATATGTCCAATTTTCTGTCTGTCATCATTTCTGTCTGTCATCTATTCAGAAAGGAAATGAACCAACCAAATTATATAAAGAAATTAGATTTTCAACTTCTTAACTGTGTTTCTTTAAAAAAATGTACAATAGAACTTTTTGTGTCAACATAAAATTCCAGTTATTTATGATGTGGCTAAAGAAAAGATAAGAAGTCCTAGAAATGGAATCTGTTATTGCTTGGATAATAAGAACTTAGGACCTTCTTTGGGGAAAAAATGGAGAACATAAAATGCTTTGATTTAGGGTTTGGCTGTGATGTCAAGGTCAGTCAATGAGCTCAGAAGGAATCTGAGAAAAATAAAAGGATAAATAGAAACAGATGTTTGGAAAATCTTCTTGAATTTTGCTAATGACACTGTATGGTTAGAAATCAAAATTTCAGAGTTATACCCATCATCCAAACTGGGTTATAGTAAAAGCCATGTAAAGGGGTATTCAAAATCCTCATTAGAACTGTGGTCAACTATTGATGAAGTATGTTTTGAACCGAAATCCTTGTTAGGGTTATTACTCAAGGAGGTTAGTTGTCATGGTATTTCTATTTATGTAAGATCTCTATTATGAATTAATATGAGAAAATTTTGATTGGAAAGGGAGAGGGGATAAAGATAGAAAATACTTTGGTTTCTGATTGGTCAGTATTTATATTCTCTGGAACAAATTTCATTTTGCCTTTAGATGTTGCTGGTGGCAAGACACAGAAAAGTCCTATCTTATATTCAAGTTACCAAAGACTGAATTGAGTAGCCAAATAGAGGATATAAATCACCAATAATGGAGTAAAAAAGAAATAAAAGTAGACAGCTTAGAGATAGGACCCTTGGAAGCACTCAGATTGGATGGCTAGTCAAAAAGTTAAGCTCAAAGGGCTAAGAAGAGCTCTTAAGTCCAATATAGGATTCAGGGGATTTAAAAAAGAAAATGATTGAGATTACTGAGAGGGTTTGAAAATATAATAGTGATACTTATTTCACAGTTTTTTCCAAAAATTTCATTCCTGCTTTATTAATTATTTTTCAAAATTGCTGCATTTCATAAAAAGAAAGTAAGGAACAATGATTATTTCTATCTTGATATAAAGCCTTGATTAATTCAGTTGAATTCCTGTCCTATTCCTGCTAGTTAGAGGTATTTAAAAAAAAAAAGCTTCAAATAATAAATCAGACTTTCTTTATCTTGTTTATACCATGACTCACTTAGAAGTGATACTAAGACAAAATTTTGATAAGGTTATTTTAAAATGAAAAAGGAATAAAGTTACAGAATTTTTAGAGATGGAGCCAGAATAAAAGATAAGATAGAAAATGTGAATTAGTGGGTCTGTTTTAATCAAAGACAACAGAAAATGGTTGACATTCAAAACAGGGTTATTTGAGGAACATCTATTTGCAAAGGGAATATTTACAAAGGTGGGATTACAGGAGAACCTTAAGGGATAATTTACTCCTCGACCTGAAAGAGGGTTAGGTTGCAGGATCCATTGCCTTGGGTGAGGGAAACCTCTTTTAAGGGATGCAACCTGCCTAAGGTGACCTCATGGGAATGGAGATGGGGAAATGCACACCCACCCTGAATTCACTCTCTTTCCTTCCTTCCATTCTGTTGGGTCTCCCCATGAGCCAAAGAGAACTGGAAGTCAAAGAAAATGAGAGCCACTGTGTTATCCACACAGACACCACATCTCCAGTAGTAGAGAGAGGACAGAGAATGGTGGGCTGTGGATCCAAAGAACAAACAGAACATGTCTGGGGGGCAGGGCCATAAAATGCTAAATCAACATCAAAATCTTAACTAGAATCCAAAGCAGAAACAGAGTAGGATCATATACAAAACCCTGTCATCAATAAGTGATGAAAACCAAAAATGTCATTTCCTCTGGAAGTTTTCTAGTCAATTCCAATTTTAAGCAACATTCTGCAAATTTCTTTCAGTTGCTAAATATTATATGAAATGGTTGGACATCAATTTTCATCAAATAAATTTAGAATGTATTTAGAAAAAAACAATAATTTTGGTTTTAGAAATTTTCCCAATCTACTGTTTCTGAAAATGAATGGATAATAAAATCTACATTTTGTTTTATGACCCTTACATTGTGACAATACAATGCTTTATTTTTTTTTTGTCAAGGAGGTTTGTTTTTTTATTCACTATCATGAATACAAGTTCACTTCATGAAAAAATAGTTTTGCACCATTAAGACAGATATAAAAGAAAGAAGACCAAAACATACCTATTTATCACACCAAAATAATATGCTGATGTGTCAAGAAAGTATTCCTGAGGCCTGAGTCTCATGATGGTGAAATTCAAGGAAAAGCATTAGGAGTCAACATTTTAAGCTGAGTACACATAGGTGGGCCTGTGAGTTGTTCTTGCTCACAGAGATGCACTGTAAGCAAAAGCTAAAATTCTGTGTATCCTGATGGTGAGTCCTCCTGACAGGTGAAGAGATTGCAAGAGGAATCTGTGGTGGAAACAATATTCCCCATACTTGTCCTGATATTTTAAAAACCAAACCTCTCTCTCTCTCTCTCTCTCTCTCTCTCACACACACACACACACACACACACACACACACATGCACACACACACATGCACACACACACACCACACATGCCAATGCAGAGATTTGCGTAGCTCCCTTTTGTAAATCTCCATTTTTTTTTTGGTCAATTTGATATTGGATGGAGCGGGGAAATGCAGATCTAGATACATGGTACCACTAGCAAACAACTTTACCATATTGTGTTACACTTTATAAACACTTTAATAGATGGAATTATGGAAACCTCAGAACAATGCTATGAGGCACTTCCCTCTTAAGAGGTTAGAATTGTAAAACTCGAGAAGACTGAGAACATTCTCCAGATCACCGACTGGTAAGGATTAATGTGGAAATGTTGGGTACAGGGGTGAGAATCAAGCCTGGGAACATAAACCAGTCTTCTAAATGTTTGTAAATCAAATCAAACATCTTGCTCTACCAATTTGGATTGAATGAATGCCTTTTGCATTCATGGTGAGCATATAATAAATATTTATTGCTGAATGAATGAGCGGTTGCATGACAATTCTGTGCTCATTTAATTCCTAAGAATGTGATTTCTACAGACCACACACACAAATGGAGAGGCTTTCAGGTAAATTGAGATGGGAAAGGAAGAAGTAGCCATGGCAGAGAGGGTAGTAGGAGCTCCGGGTGGTTCAGGCTCTCAGGGGCTGTTGAAGCCTGCCAGCTTGCAGGAGTCGGTCAGTGAAGCACAAGTTGTTCAAATTAAGTCCAGGCCTCACTGCCTGGGAGGCCTGGAGACCTAAACACCCACAATGACAGGTCCTAGCAGCCACAGGCAAGCATCACTCATCTGGTCACACATTGCCCATGCTGGTTGTGCCAAAGGCCACAGGTCAGCCTGGAAGCCTTGGCATGCAGTTACCTCTAGTGAGTCCTCTGTGTGAAGTGCCATCTGCAAATACAGAGATAACCAGAGTCTCTCTTGGCTCTTTTTGGATTCTGTACATGAGAATCCTTAGTTAGCTGTCAATATATGTCCTTCTTTCCTCAAGGCAGATAGGAGCCGGGTGACCACCCCTTTACAACCTTCCTCAGAATATTCTAAAATGACAGTACTTAGTAAATAGGCCTGCAGCATTCCCAGCTAGGGAGACACCTTACTGCCCTTTTTAAGGGGCTTGTGGGGGTCACTCAGGCTGCCAGATTCTCTGTTGGGAATTTTTCCCTTTTAAAACAGGAACATGCCTTCAGTGATGAGGGTCTTGGAGAGGAGTTAAAGAAACAACTCTGCCTTGATTAATCCAAAACATTGTCCCTAATGCCATGACTGTGGCTCCAGATATCCATTTGTAACTTTTTGATGGGACTTCTGTAGCCCCAGAAGGATTTGCCTTGGTAAGAAGACATTGCCTCATTTACTGTACTTAGCAAAGCCCCCTTGAGGAGCCAAAGCTCTAGAGAACCCCTCAAATTCATATGCCAGGGATTCCCTAAAGCTAGTGTAAATGAGAATGACCACAGCATGACAACTTATGAATGCCCCATGGATTCTAACCTGGAGGCCCTGGGTACCTGTGGGACTGAGGAGTACACTCTTGGCTCACAGCAGACCCTGGGTAGGAGGCACCACCACTCTGAAGTCAGGATTCTGGAAACCTCCCTGAGAACACCAGATGGAGCCACCTTGATTCCATGACCAATGTGGGCTTTGTTTGCTTGGTGGAATGGACAGGGAATGTGTAACTGGCAGATCTTGGTATGAAGTTTTCCATCAACACTTAAGAGTTTAAGCAAGCTTCTTAGTTTCTCTAAGCTTCAATTTCTTTTTGGTGAAAATTGGAGATGACAATACCTGACTTATCAGTGATTAGATGCACTCTTATGGAGAGGGCGAGGACAAATGGACTCCCTAGGCATGTCTGACTGTGGAATAAAGATAAGGTCTTGGATCTCTGTAGTATTGTTCTGTTCCCCAGTGCCCATAGCTTTAACCTGTGTGTTCTCTTTGAGACTCCCAGGACTCCCAGGACAGGGTTAAGAGCAGCTCTGGAACATTATCATGTAAAAAGAAGAGCATAGTACTGGCAAATTCAGTGACTTTTCCCAATATCATAGAATCAGGTGGAACCAGGACTGATGTTCTGCTTAACACTTTATCCAGGAAACTTAGCTAAATTGTATTTTATAAATATCCCGCAACATCTGATATTTCACAGATATTTCACAGATATTCACGTGAAACACAGGAAAAAGAGCTGTTCTGCCCTGAGATTAGCCACAAAGGGGAAATTGTAGCATCTTCTCTGAAACTACAGGATTTCAGTAATACAAATCATGAAAGTGGGACTCCTATTGGAAAAATAACACTCCCACCACCTCACTGTTAGTCTAATTAAAATGATATAGTTAATTTTACTCTTAGAATCATATGCTATGAGTTTTTATAATGGAATTATGTGATACTATAACATGATATATATAACATGAGACAGTGACCTTATGAAATACTATGAAGCTGTTAAAAATGATGCAGATCTAGGGCTGGGGTTGTGGCTCAGCAGTAGAGTACTTGCCTCACATGTGTGAGGCACTGGGTTTTATTTTCAAAACCACATAAAAATATAAAAATGAATAAACAAAATAAAGGTATTGTGTCCATCTACAACTAAATATATATAAATATAAATATATATATATATGTGTGTGTGTGTGTGTGTGTGTGTATGTGTGTGTGTATATATATAAACTAGTGGGCCAAATTAAATTATTTTTAAAAATGAGTCAGATCTATATAAACTGACATAGGATGCTATTTGGAAGACATTGTTTACTGAAAAATACAGAGCAATATGTATAATGTAATTACATTTTTGAAATAATAATATATGCAATTTGTATGATTCACATATTCTAGGATATTGGTAAGAATGTATATCAAACTGTGGACTAGATTTATTCTGGAGAGTATCTTTGGAAGGGAGAATAGTAAAAAGATTTAAATTTTTACACACATGTCTCATTTGCATTTTTACAATAAATATATTAATCTTTTAAAATTGTAGAACACTAAAACTTGGAAGAAGTGAAAAAGTCATGTTTAATATAGTATATAGATAAATATGTATTGAATGAAATCATGATTTCATGATTTCATCTTGGTGAGTTGCAATCATTTCCCTAAAAATGTTATTATTATACTCTATATTTAATTCTGCTTTATAATATGTAAAGTCTCTTGTATGTGTCATTTCATTTTGCTTTTATAGCAAACTCTGAGTTGGAAAAGAATATCTTCCAAAATAGGATTTGAAGGCTCAAGAAAGGTAGATCACCTTTTGAAGATCATACATAAGTGGTACTGGAGCGAAATTATTATTATTGACTTTTTAATTTATTCTTGTTTTCAAAGATTTTTTAAGATCCCTCTGTGTCCTTCCCACTCTATCACATATACTGTAATTGGCAAATAAGCATGTTAAAATGTAGAGGTACCATATAAGTTAAAGTGATGAACAAGGCTTAGATGCAAATTATATTTTGTTTACTTTCATCATATGCCTTTCTAATAATGAGCCACAGCAGACTTTATGTACCAAGCCAAAGTTCTGGGCTTTTCTGAAGAATGGGATGGTTCCAACTTTAGCTTTTCTTACCTATGTCATTCAGTTAAAGAGCAGTCCATTAAATGGTTTTTAGTTCATCTCCACTTTCAAAAAATAACCAAATGTCTGCACGATCCTTTGTTTCTCTCTTCCATAGCATACTCCCTTTCCTTCATTTTTATACAGAGGGAGAAGAAAGGATGGACCAATCATCCCAGGAGACATGAGAAACTTATAAACTCATCCCTAAAGGAAAATTCTTTTGCCATAATGTCTCAATTAACTTAATGCTTGTGGTCTGGCTTTGCGAATAGAAACTTGAGTCCGTGGATGTACTCAAAGTTAAACACCAAGAAACTGCAAACAAGTGAACTGTAGGTGTTGGCTGTATACACACAGAGAGGAACTGGAGGGAGAACTCTGTCCACAGTTCTCCACTAGTGAAGGGCAATTCATGCAAATATGATTTTGGACCCCTACCACAGAAACATCAGTAGGCAGGGGAAGAGGTCTTCCCAAGCATTGGAGTCAAAGACAAAGGTGTCCTAAGGATGATATTTGTTTACACATTTGCTCTTTCATCCTAGATAGTTAACTAAATAGCTAGCTAGCAAGATAGACAGGCAGGCAGGTAGGCAGACAATCTATAAGTACTACCTGTAAATAGACACATAAAGATGACGGAATAGAGTTCTGGCCTTTCTGCAGCAGTTTTTCAGCATGAAGATGGGACTGTGAACCAATATTTAAAAGTTAATAACAGATTGTGATAATATAAGATATGTTAATTAGAAAGTAAACAGTTCTAACATGATTAATGACAACAGTGAAATGAAAGCAGGGACCCATTTAGATAGGGAGGTCAGGCAGAAACTAAAGGCAAAATGACAAGTCCCCGCCATACCTCATTTCAAGCCCTCCTTTCTGACAGACCTTTACGCTGGTTGGTCTCTCTTAAAAACTGGGACTCAGGTGCCAAGTGGCACTGTTTCTCCAGTGCCATGTGACCAGCTCCTGCCCAGCGTGGACTGGGGTTGTGCTGTGGGCTGTGGAGGAATCCCGTCTGTTGCTGAAGAGAGGGAGTGTTCTCGCTTCGCTTCTTTAAGTTCATCTTTCTCCTCTGCTTCAGTTCTGATCTTCCCTAAAGGCAGCAAGAACTCCCTGTGTGGTGGCCATTGTGCACTTGTGGGAATTTGGAGAGTGGCAGGCACCTGCAGGGCCTGTGACTTTGTCCAGAGGACTTGTACTCAGAAAGAGAAAAATGGGCTTAACAAGAAAGATATGGGTTCCAACAAAAGAAGGCTTCATGACTGCCAAAAAACAAAACCAAAATCACAAGGATCCAAGATGAATGGCACACACAGTAGAGCTTTCTTCCCTAAATATTCCAGAGAGTGCACTCTCTGGAATTCTTTTGGAACAGTCCTACCTTGAGGCTGAGGACAAAGCCCAGCAGAATTCAGGTGTCCTTTCAAAAAACAACACAGAGAAGCTACAACACAGAGTGCTTTTTTTTTTTTTTTTTTTTTTTTTGCCTCTTAACCATATTAGCGCATTCCAAAGCTCTCCCTGAAGATAGAACCAACAATGAAGAAAAGAAAAAGCATATATTTGGAATTCCTTAAGATAGTCTTTCCTTGGATACACTGTTTAATTGCATGAACTTTTCCAGATGTGAGTTTCACTCCATGGGAAATAAAGAATTTGTGAATTAAGGAAATTATCCTGCTTTTATGCTATTTTTTTTCCTGCATGGTTATATATTATAAACAGAATGTTGTGGTTAATCACCAAAATTTGTTCAAAAATGCACTCTCACAATTGTTTTGCTTAATAAAAATCAAATTTCTTAAGGAAAAAGAAACCAGCTGTTTTATACTTACAACAAAATTGGAGGTTAAGAACTCTGTGTTGAGTCATTTTAAATGAGGTAACTAGTTTTCATAAGATGAAAGAGTATATTGCAAAAGCTGTAAGTAGAAGAGAATATAAAATATATTATATATCTCAATTTACAAAAAGATTTTGACTATTATCTATTTTTCTTTGTTTATTAAAAAAATTTGCTTCATTTTACTTGTGCTTGATCTTTTTGTCCTGATATAATGCTAAGTTTGTCAAATTCAGATTTGAAAATCTACTTTTTCCTGGCCTAAGTGATGACAATCCTTATGGTCCATTTAGATATAAGTAGTACTTAGAGCTCTTTGGTATGAAGAATCCACACAACTATTCTCAGCTGCTGGGTCCCATGTCCTGAGGCTTCCCTCCTCCTTTGCCGCAAGACATATGATTCCCTTGGATTTTGTCTGGAAGGTTACATAACCATAGGGTCAATAGCCTCTCCAGCGGTTCTTCTCCTAAATGAACACCCAAGTCTTGGGACAAAGTTTCAGACTTTTGTCCCTCCAGGAGAGGGTGAATTTATTGTATATCCTCTCCAAAATACATGAATAGTTGATCATTCTGAAGCTGATGACTTATATCTCCCTCTTCCTTCAAAGTAGATTCTAAGAAATGGTAGAAAGAAAAATCATTTGATCTGCACGTGTTGGGATGTTATGCTCATGTCTACTGAAATAACAAATAGAAAAAAGAAGGCAGGAATAGCACCCTTCATAAAAAAAAAAAAAACAGATGAAATAAATGTTAGTTTGGTGTGTAGATAAGATTCCTGTGATTCTAAGAGGTTGATAAAAGTGATATAGCCACATTGGAGCTACCACATGAAATGAGATATGTATGCACCTCCATCCATTTATTCCAATAACATTCTTGGTTCTTTAGCCCAGTGAAGATGTTGGCATGTGGGTCCTTTTGGGAAAAACAACCCGTGTTCATGAGCCATGTTTTTGTGTTTAAAATAAAAATAAGTTATTTAATCCTGTGAATATTGAATAGTTATTTATTTAGATTACTAATGCATAAATGTAGAAATTGAGTGGGAATATAGGCACTGCCTCTTATTGGCTAAAACACTAACATTTCACAGCTCTGAGAAGTGCAGTAGAGGCAGCTTTTTCATTTTTCCCTCTTGCTTCTGGAAGAGACACAGAAAGTTAAATTGTACAGATTGCTCATTACTTGACTGGGCTCTTCTCTCGTTTTTTGGATTACTCCTTGCCTCTCCTGCTAGAGAGAACTGGAAGTTTTAAGTATCCACTTTGCCTCTCAGAGCTCAATTTTTTCCACAGGAAAAATTCTCAAGAGATCCTTCCATCTGTAGCATTTAGTGTATTCATGGTTTAAAAGGGAAATTAAAGTCATAATTACCATAATTAGGACAAGTTGTCTCAATTGAATTGACTTAATGCTTCTTTGGACCCAAACAAGTCTCATTGACAAGCTTGGCTAGGAGGCATTAACTGAGGGGAAGCCAAGGAGAAGCTGCCAGACCTGCCTGAAGCCAGAGCCTGGATCTGAGAGCAAAGCTACCCAACCTGAATAAGACTCACCAGACAGTCTGGAAGGTGAGCTGCCCCATCCAGCTCCCCTGACCTGCCTCCCTTCATCCCAGCCCAACCCTCAACTTGTCTTGATAGAGTACTGAGTTAATTAAGAAAAAATAGTTTAGATATCCAACTGTACATAGACACTTCGATTTATATATCTGCCAATGAGTTATTATTTATAGCATGGAAGTGCATATAATAAGTAATGGAATGAATAAATGAGGTGGGAGAAAGGGGAAAGAGATCTAATTTTGAAAATAAAGAGAGAGCTTTGGAGGAGAAAGTAAAAGGAGATGGTAGTTTGCATCTTGAGACTCAGCTGATGCCATTAGATCTGGGTTTGCTGTTTTCGCTGGACTTGGCTCTATGCTAGGCAAATGTGTTCAAGGAGGCATCCAGGTCACTGCAGGCACTCCATGCATTTGAATCCTGTGGCACATATGAGAAGTGAAGGGCTATGCAGTTATAGAGGTAGACAAGATCTGATTACAGGGAGTTATGCCAGGCTAATGGGTGGGCCTGTTTTGTAGGGTTGGACTTTTATGATTAAATGTGTCTTAGGAATTGACACTGACTCAGATGGTGTTGATTTGACTGAATAATATGACTTTCTGGGACATATCTACTGCAGTAAATAATCCAGAGGGTTGCAACTGTACTGAGAAATAGGTAAAGGGAAGTGCTCAAGAGATTTACATTAATCCTTTGTGTCTGCACACCTATAAGCACAAACATAAGAACAAATGCAACCATTTTGAAAACATAAATAATGAATAGCAAGTGCTACTCTCTATACCAGGACTATATACTTGAGCTTTGCTATTGATTATATCCTAGGTACATAGGACCAAAGCATTGTTTTATGCAATTATGCCATTGACCTAGAAAAATACTTTTTTTCTTCCTTTCTTTATAATTATGGATGAATCCAGTAAACTTTTATACTCACATAATGGTTATAACTCAGAGAAGCTCATCCAAGTGTGGGAAACTGAGAGTCAAGCCCTTGCTTCAACATGAATTGGCAACATGAATTGGAGAAAACACAAGAGTAAACATGGCTTGCACCCGCCCAGTTGGCAGAACCATGTTCAGATGGCCTTCGACAGGCCTTACTCCTGCCTCTGCTTGTTGGTGATCTCCAAAATACCTTGGATGAATCAGCTGACTTTTCACTATAGCTTTGAGAACGGGCTGGGCAATTCCTTTGAAAATGTTAGGTCTGATTTCTTTGCATGCCAGTTCAATAAAGTGATATGTGAAACGGGGGGCTTCCCTCCTTTGTCAGAATAAACTGTTATGAAGTGAATCCCTGGAGAAGAAATAGTCTTGACAATAGCATTGTTGTTGAAAATATTACTTCTCCAATTAAAGAGCGGCAGATCTGTATCACCCCCTTACTCTCTTGTTCAGCTCTTTTCTTCTGAAAACTGCTTATTGAAATGACACTTGGCACAACTTTCCAAAATTGCTCTTACCCATTGCCATCGACTGGCCTTATTTGTCAAGAGAGTTATTAAATGGATTATTGGTGACAACAACCATAGAGGTGGAGTAAATGAATTCTTTCTTCTCTTGCAATAGGCATTTTGCAACAGTCCAAACTAATGAGTAACCCAAACTTGTTTTCAATTGATTTTTCATCATTTCCTTAAGTGACAGCACATGCTCTTAAAGTAATGAAAACATGCAAATGTGAGCTATTTTGAATACAATAAAATTATGAACTGGATTAGGCTGTCGACCGAGCCCCATTATTTTATGGTAAGCAAATCAGTAGGTCCTTGGATTAATTTCTATTATAGTTGTTTTCAAAGTGTCCTCAGACTCTTAGATGCTCCAAGTTTCTTCTGGGTGATTCGTGAAATTCAAATGTTTTTCATAATAATACATACATATTGTTTTTTGTCTCTGTCGAAATTTCTATCAACGTACCAAAACAATTATGTGTGCCTGAAAAGAAATCAAGGCAGTGATGCCAAACCACTCTTCTGTCATTGTATGCTTCACCATCACATACTTGCAGTAAATATTCATGCTCTTCTCTCCTAAAAGATGTTTTCATAAAGAAGAAAGGCACGATTGGTTTTACTAAATTTTGATATCTGAGTAAGGCTTTTAAAAACTGTTTTATATAACAAAATGAGGAGTAATATATATAACAGCTCTGCTGTGTATTATAGCATGAGGGTTGTATAAAAAAAAAGTATGTGAATTTACTTTACTTCCAAGCTAAACTTGACCTTTTTTTAATGGGGCACCATTAAAAAAACTGAAAGAATGACAAATTATAGTTATTCAGATTTGGGTGTTCAGGAGGTATTTTCTGAAAATTAACAAAGTCAGCCTATTGTTTCAAGAAAAACACCTAACAGAATGTGTTACCAATGATAGAATTTATACTTTCAAGCAACATTAATAATTTTTTAAATGTGTATATGTCACCAGGAGTTGACAGCTTCCCAGTATTTTAAACTGTTTTCTGCTAATATAATATAATGAAACATATCAAAAATTGGAAGACTCGCACAACTCAGTGAACAAATGTTTTCTAAATGAACAATGTATGATGTTATACAATCTGGTAGGGGTAAGAGGTCCATTCAAAGGGCAAAGGAGACTCCTGGGTTTAGTGTTACAGAGTGTCAAAGGTTATCCAACAAATCACTGCCTGTCAAGTTGTGACAGTGTCATGATGATCTGAAATGGCATTGAACCCACCTTCTTCTTCTAACTACATGTATGTATAAGGCAGGATTTTATTCATATTTCAACCCAAACAACATATCACAATAGATTAAATACAAAAAACTGATATGGAAATCCTGCTGTCTCCTAATCAGATATTTTTTGTTTTAGAAAATACAACTATTTTCATTAAATATGTTAACTAATTGACATCCAATGTGTTTATTATTATTCTCTTAAAATAAGCTAATGGATTTTTTTAACTTGTAGTTTCTAGTATGTGAACATCCACAGACATAACCCATATAAACTAATGTTCTCTAATTCCTCAGTAATCTTTCAGAGCATAAAGGGGCTCTGAGACCAAAACATTTGAGAAGCTCTATTTTAAGAACTGGGTAGAATTGCAGGTGTATTATCTACTTACAGAAGAAGAAGAAGAAAAAAAAACTAGCATTGATCTGAAATTAGAGGCATTCTAGATCATCACATTTTATGTAACTTTTTTTTTTTTTTTTAAGTTGGTCACATAGTATCTGTTCACTGGGCCATGAAGAGCAATCATTTGGAGACAATTATTGGAGGCAGGGAATTTTTAAAAATGTGATAGCCAAGATTACACTTATTGAAACAGACATTTAAACATTATTTCAAGCACTCTGAAATCTTTACTTCCTTTAGCTCTATAATGAAGGATCCAACTTAGCTTGAAAGTAGAAATAGTTGCTAACTTTAAAGACTGAAGGTGCTCCTTGTCTCCATCCTCACTCTGCATTTCTGATTATGACTTTTTTCTGCTCAGACACTCATGATCCATGTCAGAGAGAAAAACAGATGTTATCTCCTTAACTTTCACCCAGGACCCTGTATGGTCAGATCTCAACCCTCACCAGGCTGATTTGATGCTTTTCTTCTCACCCTCACCCATCCCTCATCCTTGCTCTCTACACCGCCTAGCTACACTTTCTCTGGGTACACCCTTCCCTCACATGTCTTGGGTCTTTTGAATCCCCTATTTCTGCTCCTGATGTGTTTCTGCTCTTTCTTGTCTCATACGATGCATTCTCACTTATTCTTCAAGATTCAGGACAACTATGTCTTCAGTGAGAAGCCATTTTTTTTTCTCATTCATTTACTCACTCACGATCTCTGCATTCATGTGCTGTATATTGTAAATGAAAAACAGCACAATCATGAGGAGTGCCTGTGTAGGGGAGATTATGGATACTGTGAGAATCTGTAAGAAAAGGATTTTTCAGGGAGGTCAGGGAAGGCTCACACGAGGAAACAACACTTGATCTGATCACAATGTGATGATAGTGATAAGCAGGTAAGGAGGTGGGGGAGGTGTACAAGGTGGGACACAGCTGTGTTAAAAAGGAACATCTGGAGTACAGGGACTGGAAGAAAAGCACTATGCCTGGAGTACAGTGAATGCAGCCAGTGGGAGGAAGCACAGAACATTTGAACTTAGAGGACGGAGAACTCGGAGGAGGCAGGACCTTGTGAGCATGTTAGTGAGTTTGGTCTTTAATCTAAGAGATGTATGAAACTTTTTAAGCTGGAAGGATGGTGGATTCTCAGATTTGTATTTTGAAAAGACTCCTGTGGTTGCTGTAGGAGAATAGACTAGAAAGAGGCACCGTTGCTGTAGGGAAATCATACACGAGGTTGGTATAATAATCTACCAGGCTAACATTGGTTTCTTGGATCATGAAGACGAAAGAAAGTGGTGGTTTTAGGGATGTTTAAGTAGAGAAATCAAGAGACCATGCATGATGGATTGGATACTTGGGATAAGGGAGGGGCAGGGGTCAAGATGTTACCCAGGTGTCTAGCTTATGCAACTCATTGTGTGCAGGGTCCATCCATTAAGCCAGGGGACCTCTGAAAAAGGATGAGGCCTAGGAGGGAGCTCTTCACTCTTCCGTTAAGAGGTATTGATTGTCATAACCCTACCTTCATAGCAGTCCCTCATTTTATATCTGAATTGGTCAATTTGTCAATGTTTTTTGTTTGGTAGTGCCCTTCCTATAAAGTAATTTTTTTTTTAACAGAACACCACTTTTCAGAATGGAAATGGATCAGATACAATTTCAGCCCAACCCTTCTTATTGTTCTTATACGTGTAAATTGGGCTCTGGTGATTATTTGCTTCCATATAGGACTTTGAATTTGGAGCAAGTGGAGAAAATGTGCCTTTATAATTTATTTCACTCAGAAGTGTTCATGGAAATGTCCAGCTGAGATAGCAGTGGTGTCTATTAGCACGACTAGTGACAATGGTTCTAGGGCCAGCATTCCCCTCAGGCTGTTTCTGCAGCATAAATGTTGGTATAAATCCTGCTACTTAGCTTTTCTTGATGCTTGCTCATTTTCCAAATCTTCTTCCATGGCCTTCTGATTGAAAATAAATTGATGATGACAATAGCTAATGTCTACTGAATGTATAATACAAGACAGGCACTGCTCCAATTAGTTCAGGTATATTCAATCCTTTAATCCTTACCAGGGATGCTTACTATCTTGGCCCTCATTTGACAAATGAGAGTCTGAGTACAGAGTGGTTATGTAATTAGCATACATATCCTACAGCTAGTAACTGATAAAGGCAGAATGGAGACCTCAGAGTCGGGCTCCCGAGCCAGCCTTCTCATTAAGGGTGAATTCTGTGGCTTGTAACCAAGAATCCCTGACGTACATTTGGTTTTGTGGTGTGTTTCCCTCGCTAAAGCCCTGAATATATTAAGATCATACATTGGGTATCATTTGCTCTGCCTGACACAATGTGCATGCAGTTGACATTCAGAGTATCTCAGGGTAGCAGCAGAAATGGGGTCTTCTTCATTTTCCTGCAGGCATGTGCATTCCAGCTACCTTCTTCTGCTCAACTGCTGCCTGGGGCAGAGTCCCCAGCACTGCTCTCTTTAGGAAGCACTGTCTGTTCTGTGGCACTGTTAACCCGTGGCTGCAGGTGCCAAAGCAGGAATGAAAGCTCCTATTGTACAACTCTGTGCAAGGGATCCTGTTGAGGTTTCTGTGGGGATAAGGGAATGCTCAAAGCCAGCTGACAACACAGCAGGACAGTGAAACTGTGTAGTTTCGATTCCCCAAGTGGGGGAGCCCATTTGTTCAGAGCAGCTGCAACAGACAGGACACCGAGTTGTATCAGCATTCCATGTGAAACAAGCTCTTTGCATGCAGAGCCAACGAGGCAGCAGTCCCTGAAGGAGGCACTGCCCTTCCTTGGAGACCTCCTGCTGAACATTTGGCTTTTTAGTGCTGAGCTGGGAAGGTTAACAAGGCTGTTTGTATGGAGGCTCATATGCTGAGAAACATCTCAGGAAATCAGGGTCTGGGCTTACTCTGCATCCTCCAGGTTGCCCATGTGGGACAGTATGTGACACAATCTCTCTAAAGTTTCATTACCAGAGTTAGTTGTGTAGCTGCAGCTTCCCTGATATTCTTGGGTAACTTTTGCTCTAAAAGCCATTCAAGTCATATTGGAGACAGATTAATGGTTCCAGTCCTAAAAGCTCTGTGAAGTCTGATGGGTCCATTACTTTAACTTACAAAGAAGTTCTGAGTTGTCCTTGCACCTTACTTCTCTTCCTAAAATGAAGACAGGGTGAGAGAGTACATGTGCATCTGTGATGGTAGGTTCCACCACCCTCACTTCTCCTAAAGGCAGACACACCACAGCTTGCCTTACCATTCTAATGTATGTGGTGCTCTCTGCTGGCAGCTGCAATCTTCTTGTGTTTTGGAGCAGGATGTCTTTGTAATTCTGTTCAGGGCTCTTATTACAGGTCCCTGTACCATAGAAAGAAGCTTGGAGTTTAGATCAGCAGCCAGTGTCTAAACTTTTCCTCTCCCTGCAGCATATCTTTTGTCCATTTAGGATCAACTGCCCTGCTTGCAAAGATTCAGTCAAAATGAAAATGAACTACTCCTTGACCTCTTCTCTCAGGAGCCTGCTCTTTGGGGTTGCAATGCTTTCTCAACAGAGCCAAAGCTGCTCTTCATCTTCTACAGGCAGGAGGCAGCAGGCAAGTCAGTCTCATTCTTTTTGCTTTTTTTATTTTTTTGCTTTTTTTATTTTTCGAAATGGTGATACAAAGGGCAACAGTGACATCAGTCAGCAGTAGGGCCAAGGAATGCCTTGAAGGAAGGGTGAAAACTAGATGAAAAAACTATGTGTTAAAACTAGATGAAAGCAGTGTATTTGTTATGAAAACACAGCTCCAAGAAAAACCCCTGGCTGTACCTTGTAGCCCGATTACTGCTACCTACTCCCTAGATAGAGAAATCGATGGCACTGTCACAGTCACCTGGATCAGAGATCAAAGCAGTTTCTAACACTTATCATTTGGTTTTCATTGAGTGACTTTATTGATCTCATGTTGCTCCCAGAATGGCTGCTCCTCCAGAATTTCTATCTCAATAATGAGAAATGATGCAGGAAACCAGAGTTACCTTTCTTCAAGTAAAGAAGAGAGAACATTGGAAAGACTGATGATGGGTTATATCAACCCATCATCAAAGGAAAACTTATTTGTGGTCCCATTTTTAAATTATAGTTTTAAGATTGTGATGTGAGAAAATTAAGGCACAGAACAGTATTTGCTAAAAAAATGGAAAGGAGAAGGAAAACTATTCATCTGGAATGTGAATATAGTATCTAGAAGGATGCACAAAATTAATGGTAGTAAATATCTATTAGCACTTATTTTGTGACAGGTACTATTCTAAGTACTTTACATGTGTTAATTTAACCTACTTTCCATAAAAAAACTCATAAAACAGATGTTTTAGTTTCCCCATTTTTCAGGCAAGAGAATGAAGGCAAGAAAGAGTAAGCATTCTGCTCAAAACTATGTCTGAAGAGTGCAGAGCCAGAATTAGACCTGATGTTATGTGTTGGCTGCCCCTAGGAAAGAGAACTGGCTGGAGGGCAGGGGTAAGAAGGAGATTTTTAATTTTATAATTATTTGTACCTTTTGAATTTTGAACCACAAATTTGTAAAATATATTCAGTACATAAATTAATATATGCTAACATTAATTTTAAAAAAATAAGTGAGAAATGTAAAATTAGAAATGAATGTGGAAAATGAACATTATCTCTATTGTCTATATCATTGGAGAAACTTTCTGAGAAATTCAGTAATAGCACAGTAGTTAGTGATTCAGAGACTGGCTGCGTGAATTCAAATCCTACTTCTGCCACTCATTGTGTGTGGGTGAAATTGTATTCTCTTGATGCCTCTGAGAGTTATCTTGAAGATTAAATAAGTTAATGTGTGTTAAGTGTTTAAAAGAGTGCTTGGCACATACTAGCTATTAGGTACATACTAAATATCATTATCTAAAATTAAAAACCTAAAATAATTAAATAATCAATAAATATTGAGCATTTACTATATACCAGGCCTTGTTTTTAGATTTAGAGATACTGCTGTAAACAAAACCAAACAAATAACTTTTGCCTTCATGTGGCCATTTACTCCTCAGAGACCAAGAAAGAATATTACTTGGTATGGAAAAACAAGGAGGCATAATAAAATATGTGAATAAATGACTGAAAAAGAATATAACATGGGTACTATGTATTCAAACCAGTGGTATTTCATGACATATTTCATCTTAAGCAACAAAGATATTCATAGGTTACATAGTGTGGAATCATTATTCACTGTTCTTAGAATTCATATAAATGCCTACATATAAATGCCTATATAAATCTATAATACCTAAAAAAAGTAAAAATAATTTTATATTATTTGTTTACATACCTAATCTACTTCCAAAGTGTATTTAACATGGAACATAACAAAAATTTTTATTTTTAAAACAGAAAAGAGAACTCATATATGTGTATTTTAAACATGAGACTATTCCAGGAAAATTCTACTGGTAACTTAACTGGTCTTGTGAAGAATGAATTTTCAGACTCATTCCGTTTCTATGTGACCTAATGGCCAAGAAAGCACTGTAGTGATGGTCATCTATGTCAGAATCACATCAGGGGAATATGTTGAGAGCTTTTCAATGGATTAGAAAACGTAATAGTGATACACTCATTAGTTTATAGTTAATATTCCAAGGAATGGTTTCTGAGGCTTGGAAAACTTAAAAAAAAAAAAAGTTGGAGAAACCAGACAGTGAAGAGGGATGGCTGCGGAAGATGTTGTCCCTTGAAGGAATCAGCCTGGGTTGATTTTGTCTCTTTTTTTCACTGTAACAGCCCTAGTGTTTAGAACAATGCCTGTACACAATAGGTATTAAAAAAATCTATTGAATGAATGAATAAAATGGTAGAATCCACACAGTAAATGATGTCAAATTCACTTATAAGTTGAGGAAACTGCAACCCAAAAAGGTTATGAGACCTACTTCAGGTCACAGAACTAGAATGCATTCCTTGGTATGTTCTGGATCCGACCCCCTCCTCTAAATGTCAGACTGAGTCATTCCAACACCCTCTGGCTTCATCTTGGATCTAGGAGAACACCGGGACTATGATGGTTCACTAGGGTTTAGTTTGTGCTGTGTTTTTCAATGGGATTGAGAATTTAATTTATTTTTATCACAGTCCCCGTGTTCTGCAGTACATGTGTCTAGCTCTCCTCTTCCTCTAGCATGCCCTTTACCTGTATGCAGAGAAATTACAGGTGCCACGGAAGAAGGACAGCACCTCTGGACCAAAGTGACAGAGCAGGTGTTTCTAGGAGTCCCTGAATTATTCAACACTACTAATTAAACACACAGAGAAAAGACAAACAAATTCCATGAAGGCAGGGGTTTTGATCATTGATGAATATAAAGTACCTGGAATATCATCTCGGACTCAATAAATATTTATTATAAGAATGAATGAATAAAGAGAAAAGGAAAGAGGTAAAAAGGAAGAAATAAATCATCCGTGTACAAGAGAAAGGGAGAAATGTTTACTTGCAAGAAGTAGGATATAAATCTTGAGGGGTGGTGAACCCACTTCTCTTCTGTTTCCTGAAGGACTTTTATTATTGGCCCGAAAGAAAAACTTGACCTAAAAGAATAAGGGAAACATTTTTTTTTTTACTTGGAATTACACACCTTGGTTTTAACTCACAGTCTTAGCTAAATGAGCCAGTTGATATTCACTTGGCTCATTTTCTACACAATGAAGTGTTTGTTGTTGTTGTTGTTGTTATGCATTAGTGAGCATCAGAAAAAGTCTTTAAAAACTCTTGGGAGGGCTGGGGTTGTGGCTTAGTGGTAGAGTGCTTGCCTGGCACATGTGAGGCCAAGGGTTTGATTCTCAGCACCACATAAAAATAAATAAGTAAAATAAAGGTATTGTGTCCATCTACAACTAAAAATATTTAAGAACTCATGGGAAGGGTTAAGAAATCTATTTATGCTGTTCTGATGGGTGATTCTGAAGCACCCTCACAGATTTTTGATACATTAGACATCAGTAGCATGACTAAGCAGAAATTTTGCTCAATTTCTAAATAATATTTACTGAAGTTCTCAGTTGTCTCTTTTGTATCCAAGGCTGGTTTCAATATTTCTGCATGGCTTTATCCCTGAGGGCCATTCCCTGAACCAAAATGTCTAATTCTTGAACTCAGTCCCTTAGAGATTAACAGTGCTACAAGCCCAACAGACCAAGGGGAACCTCAATTATAAAGTGCCTATGCACTTTGATTCAGTGGGAATTCATGCGATGTACCCAACAGGTCATATTATCTTTGACTAGAAATCATTGCCACGTTTGGCATTCATCCTTTGCTTAATCAAAATCCTACCATGTAGCAGTGGTTGCTTTTTTAAGCTGTTATAACCAGAAAAATTGTCCATACATACAAGTTGAAGAGCAAAGAGCTTAAAATTGTCCATACATACAAGTTGAAGAGCAAAGAGCTTACGAAATAGTTCAGGTCATGTGAGTAAGAGGTGGACCTTGTGGAGAGGAGGGAGGTGCTGCGGGCTTTGGTCCCACCCCTGATCTGGACTTCATGTGACTCCAACAAAGGCTCCTAGCTCTTTCCTGGAAATTAATGTGCTTGTTGGAAACAAAAAAGAACACAACGAGCTCCATCTAACTCTAATAAAACACTCACTCCTGGCTTTGTTTCCTCATAATCAAGATCAGTTTTGGCATTTGTTAAATGGCTGCAGACCTTCCTACTGAAGTGATAAAAAGGTGATTAGTTCATAACTGATGATTCATAAAATATGGTAATGTATTAACAGTTCCTAAGCAATATTTCATTCTCATTAGAGTCCTTTGAATGGAGAATAAAGAATATGTAAGTGACTTATACATTATTTAACCCACTACAAAGAACCATAATTCAATTGGAAACAGACACTGAGTTCATGTCTTTTATGTCTACAATTATTTGTTCGTAAGACCACAGGTGATTTACTGAAGAAACTCATGCTTGCTGACAATTACTTTGCTTAAAAATATGCCCTGTGCTCCCATTTCAAATATTGCATCAGTGAAAAAGAAAGAAAACATTTCATTGAAAATTCCCTTGTGCTTTCTGCTCCATCAAACCATGATTAATTTTCTTCATGAAGAACAAGGTGTCATCAAAATTTCAAAAATATTTTCCAAGTGTTTTTTTTTAATAATAGAAGCCCTAATTTTTCTGAGACTTTTATTTTGAATAATCCAAACTAACTTCCAAGTGCATTTTTATGTCGTTTTGGGAGTATCTTTCTCTTCTTTGCATTACATCTTTCCAATTTTTGCCAAGCTGATTTGAAATTATAGGAAGACAAACTAGCCACTTCAAACTCAAATGATTTCTGGCAGTATTAGTCAGGCAGTAGGTTAGGTTACAGAATATGTTTTAATGTTGTTAATCACATGTGAACAAGAAACTTGTAACTAGAACAAATATCCAGGAATCAACAAATGTTATAAATCTGTGTATTGAATTGATATAAGTTTGAGGATTCTCACTCAATACTGCTTTATTTTTTTCATTATCTTCTCACTGTCTGGAGATGAATGATACCATTGTCTACTGACTTTAAGACCTTTAAGTAATAAAATGACAATATTGTGTTTTTCTTTTGGGGCATAAATACTTCCTTGATGAATGGCATTTTGGTAGTAATGAAAAACAGTAGTCCTATAAGAAGTCCTTTCCTACAGTAATCAAGAAGTAATATCTAGAGAGAGTTTTGAATCATCTGTAAGTTTTAAATTTTGCCTTCCCCCTAATTTATTCTGATCAAGAGGGAAATTAGATAAGGCCCACAAAAACACAGTTAAATAAGAGGAAATCAGTTTTGGGTTCCTATGGCACAGCAGAGTAACTATTAAGAAAAGAACATGTATGAAAGTTACTAACACATAGAAATAATTAAATATCTGAGGAGATGAAAGAGCTTATTATCTTGTTCTGAGTGTTACATGTTGTATAAATGTATCAAATTATTATATTATATTCCATAAATATGTACAAATATTATGTCTTTAGTAACAATGATGATCTGAAATTCCATGTTGGCTTGAGGAATGCACATATGTAGATATACAAAGCAATTTTAATACATCTAACTTCCTGCTTGGGGTCAATGATTATACTTATTTTTAGTCCAAACAATGTGGAAGTTATAAGAGTGAGGAAATGATGTATTTCATATACATACAAGAACAAGGACCTCTCTCTGTACACACATGCATCAAGAGCAAATTTCATTTTTCTTTGTCTTGCTTTGTCTTTTCTATATGCTGAATCATGGAAGAAGGAAAAAGACAAATTGTAGCCCTGACTGTATCTAACTGTCAAGTTATTGCAAATCAAAATGAATTTTTATCCAATTATTTTTTCAGAATCCTTCTGACAAAGCAAGTGGCCTTTGACAGTTCTGTTGATGATAGAAAGACACAAAGAACAGAAAAACAAACAGAAGTTATGAAATGATTTTTGAGGTCACTCACATTTCCCCTTTACTTTCTCAGCATCCTTCAAGTAATAACACTTAAAATAATGAGATGATGAGCTGGGCCCAGGGATTTCTTACCAAAGGAGACTTCCTGGACTGTGTACTCCAGCAGGAAGAGGCAAAGGGGGGACCCAGAGACCCTAATGTTACCCTTCATATTATCTCTGTCATCTTACTTTGACATTTTATTAATTTTTAATTTATCTTGCTGACTACTAAAAGAATAGTCCTAAAAACTAAAAGAAAAAAAATAAGTTAAAATTATGCACAGATGATAACAGCAGCCGAAAAAAAAAGGCTCTAGATTTTGAAAAGCTATTCAGGTCTGGTTTTAAAATGTCAGGATAGCCATGGACATTTTCCTAATCTTTCAGAAATCACCCAAAAGCAACACAGGAATAAAACCCAGTCATGTTTACTCCAATATATATATATAT
>NW_026000229.1:39105459-39108419 GCF_001458135.2 Marmota marmota marmota
TCTTAGTTACTCTCCTTATATCAAAGAAGACATTTGGCATTTGTTTTTTAGGGATTGGCTAGCTTCACTTAGCATAATCTGCTCTAATGCCATCCATTTCCCTGTAAATTCTATGATTTTGTCATTTTTTAATGCAGAGTAATATTTATTTATTTTTATGTGGTGCTGAGGAACGAACCCAGCGCCTCACATGTGCTAGATTAAAGTAACAGAATTGAAACTCAGAACCACAAAATAGGAGGAAAGCTTGCCCAAAAGTTCTAATAGGCAAGAGGGAATTGCGAGGATTTAGAACATACTTATAGTTGCATATCTCAGAGAAAGCTGGCAGAGCACAGTCCAGCATCCAGTGGCACACCCCAAGGAGGAAAACAATAAGCGCTCATTGCCTACAGTGGGAGTGGACTGCATGACTGGGATCAGAGGCCTTTCTGGATTTTCTTGGGCAGAAAATCTAAAAAATACAAGACAGTGTACAGAAAGAACACATATTTACGGGAAATAATTTGTGAGACAGTGGGAGAAGAAAAATCTTGCTGAACTATGAATAATTTTGCAGGGAGGTTCTTAGTTTGCTGAGAAAATTAATAAAAATATGCACTCTCCCACACATTGTGTCTTCAAGGGAAATAACTTTTGCATGGAATAGAACCATGTCCACACAGAAACTTGGAATCAACAGTCCAGCAAGAATTCACCTCAGGCCCATGTAAGAAATGGTCAAAAGGAGACCAGCAAGATCTCAGAATTAAAAATAAAGAAGGAGGTGAGAGTGAGAAAGAAATTAGAAAAAATAAATTGCAGGAAAATAAAACTTACTAGAAAAAAGCTTATACTAAATAGGTGAAAAGTATCCTGCCACAGAATTAAGAACATAAGAATGTCTTTCTAGCAATGTGGCTGATTTTATACTTTGTTCAACCCTGTCATTAGAAAAATCTAATTCAAACATATTTATGTATATTAATATATAATAAGCATGTATATTAAAATATATATTATGACATATGACATATTATTTATATATTTGTAATTTAAATAAATATGGCAATGAGCTAACAGCAATATATCCAATTCTCAGACACCAAAAGGTAAATGAAAATGGGAATCTTGAGAGATAAGTTAAGCTGGCTTCTACTCAAAGTGCATTTGTAAAATCACTTCATTTTTCTCAGGATCAAGATGCAGGAAAAGAGATAAAAAGCCTAAAACTGCCTTAGGTAGGAGATCTCATAGGAGACTTCCTCCCATGAACCTGATACCTCAAACAGTGCACATCAATATAAAGGTGAACTAGTAAGAATCTGCTGCTTGCCCATTGGGAATGGAATGATAATTAAAATGACCTTTCTGTAATGCTGAGAAAGACAATCAACTGAAGAAACAATTGGACCCTTATCTCACCATTCTACAAGAAAAAAACAAAAATAGATTAATATTTAAAAATTAAAGCCTGAAACTGTAAAACTACTAGGAAAAATCACAGAGGAAACTCTACAACATTGGACTGGGCAGTGATTTCTTGGATATGATCCCCAAAGCACAAAAACACAAAAGCAAAAATAGATAAATGGGATTGCACCAAACTAAAAAAGCTTTTATGCAATAAACAAACAACAGAGATAAGAGACAAACTATAGATCAGGAAAAAATATTTGCAAGCCATACATCTGGCTTAGTATCCAAAATATATAAGGAACCCAAACATCTTAATAACAAAAACACAAAAACCGGGTTAAAAAACAAGCAAAAGAACTGAATGAGTATTTCTCAAAGGAAGACAGAAATGGCCAATTGATGTGAAAAAATGTGAATATCACTAATCCTCAGGGCAATACAAATTAAAACCCCATTGAACTATCACCTCATACCTGTTAGAATGGCTACTATCAAAAAGACAAAAGATAACATTGGTGAGGATGTGGAAAAAAGGAACCCTTATACATTGTAGATGGGAAAATACATCATTACAATCATAGAATCACTTAAATGACTACATAATCCCATTCCTGCATATGTGTGTGTGTGTGTGTGTATGTATGTGTGTGTGTATCAAAAGCAATTGAAATCAGCATGTTAAATATATGTCTTTACTCCCATGTTCACTGTAGTATTTGCCACAATAACTATAGGTAGTAAATGTGGAAGCAATCAATGAATAAACACTGCACGATCTCACATATATTTGTGAAATTTAAAAATTAGAAGAACTTTTAGAAGTCAAGAGTAGAATGATATGGGGGAAGAAGGGGATAGATGGGTAAAGGGGAGTTGATGGTCAATAGGTACAAAGTTTCAGTCAGACAGACAGGAGGAATAAATTTTAGTGATCCACTGCACAGTATGATGACTGTAGTTAATGAGAATGAATTGTGTATTTCAAAATTGCTGAAAGAGTAGATTTTTAAATGTTCTCACCACAAAGTAATCATATGTAAGGTGATCAATATGTTAATAGCCTAATTTGATCATTCCACCATGTATACATGTATTAAAACATCATTCCACAAATACATAGTTATTATTTGTCAATTCAACTAAATTAGAAAATATTGTGCCTGGGTCTGCTATGTCAACATTGTGTATGTGCGCATGCATATGTGCATATGTGTGTGTATATATATATATATATGAATTAAGGAACATGCTTCTAAATAAGCTATAGGTCAAAGAAAATCTAACAAGGGGAAATTCTATCGTAGACTACATTTTGAACTGAATGTTAATGAAAAGTCATAATACCAAAATTTAGAGAATGGTAATAAGTCAATACATAAAGGGTAATTTATAAATTTAACTTTTATTTTATTTTTTTTCAAGTTTTGATGCTTTAATAAATTTAAGAAGGGAGAGCGTGAAACAAGGAGAATTACAAGTTTCCAAAAATAGCTTCAAATCAGTTGAATGGTTTCTCAGCTTTGCCTAACCCTGCTCATTAGGGGAAGGGAAGGGGAGGGGAG
>NW_026000229.1:39109055-39191352 GCF_001458135.2 Marmota marmota marmota
GATGAGAGAGGCTTAGTATACAATTCATATATGAGTGAGGAGGGAGGGGAGGGGGAGGTGTTAGCACCAATGGCAATGGGTACTCTTATTTTATTTTATTTTTTTTTATTGGTTGTTCAAAACATTACCTAGCTCTTGACATCTCATATTTCATACTTTAGATTCAAGCGGGTTATGAACTCCCATTTTTACCCCATATACAGATTGCAGAATCAGGATAGGAAAGGTAGCAGAATACAACAGTTACTCATATGGCATTATGTAAAAATGTGGATGTGTAACCCATAAATTTAATTTTTAAATTAAAACAGAAAAAAATGTTTAAAATCATTGATATGTTTCTACCTTGAGAAAGTAAATACAGAAAAACAAATTAAATCCAAAATAACTATAAGAAAACAAATAGTATGTATAAGACAATATGTCTATAAAACAGAAAATAGAAATATCTGGAGAAAACTAACAATGGTTTCTTCACATTATACATGTGTATAATATTTTCAGCCCTTGACCCTTTGAGCCTGAGATGGAACAGAGTCTAGCTAATGTAAGCCACAGGGCAGTACCCTGTCCTTTGTGATTTCCCTACATTTCCTTTCAGCTGAGTAAACTGTCCCTTTATTAAATGCTCCTTAAATTCTGTGTATCTTTCTAGGGTAAAAACTTAGGAGCTGAATTGATGGGATATATGATAAATACATGTGTAACTTTATAGGATAATTCTAAATTCTATTCCAAAGTTACTGCACTTTGTAGTCACAGGAGCAATGTGTAAAAGGATAATTTATTCTACATTTCTATCAATATTTGGTATTGTTAGATACTCTGTGTGTGTGTGTGTGTAGTGGTTGATCATTATTATTATAATTTGTATTTCTCTCATGACTAAAGATGTCAATCACATGCTTATATATGTATGTATCTGCATATCATTATCTGTTTATTTATTTTTTGTTTTCTTTTGTTTTTGATACTGGGGATTGAACCTAGGAGTGCTTTACTACTGAGCTACATCTGCAACCCTTTTTATTTTTTATTTTGACACAGGGTCTCACTAAGTTGAGGCTAACCTGCCTCAGTCTCCTCAGTCACTGGGATTACAGGAGTGTGTCACCATGATAGCTAACTCTATCTTTTATTTCCCACTAGAATGTTAGATTTTCTCAACTTATTTCATGATCTTTATAACTTGACAAAGGTCAGATGTGAAAGGAAAATCAGAGGCCAATTTATCTCAAAAATACACAGATTCAAAAAGTTTTAGGAGAACTTATTTGCAAACTCAGGAAAGTACTTAAAAATGTTCTAAAAAACAAAATTCCAGGCCAGCTTAATATTAGAATATTAATGAAATCTATCTTGTCTGCAGAAAAACAGTCTGACAAAATTCAGTGCTTATTTTTTATTGAAAGAAATTTTTATTCAAATATGGGGAAAGACAGCTTTCTGTAAAGGGCATCTGAAAAACAAAAGCTACATTACACACCACACATTGTGCTGAAACACTGAAAATGCATCCTTAAAATGAGAGAGGACAAGAGTGTCTGATATTCCTCTCCTATTCTTCATTAACTGTGTTCCTATAAGTGCAGGGTAAGTTGAGAAAAGAGAAGAGATATTAGAAAGAAAGAAAACTGTCATCAACTATAGTTAGTATAATTATCTATATTGAAGAGTCAAAAGAAACTACAACTAAATCACTAGAAATGATGAGTTTAGTAAAGATGAGCATAAAAATGTAAGTATCACAACAATAATAAAATGTTTTAAAAGATAATTTTTAAGAGATTCATTTATGTACATAGGAAAGTTAGGTCAGATTCATTCCACTGTCTTTCCCTATAGCATCCTTCTTCCCTTCCTTTCCTTCCCCTTTGTCTGCTCCACTGATTTTTCTTCCATTGTTTTTAAAAATTTCCCCTCCCCCTTATTTCGGATTAGCTTCCTCACTTCAGAGAAAACATTCTACCTTTGACTTTTGGGGACTGGCTTATTTCACTTAGTGTGACAGTCTCCAGTTCCATCCATCTATTGGCAAACGCTATAAGTTATTCTTATATATGGCTGAGTAATACTCCATTGTGTATATATACCATATTTTCTTTAGCTATTTATCTGTTGAATGGCACATAGGTTGGCTCCATAGTTTGGCTATTGTAAATTGTGCTGATATAGATAATGTGTCCTTATGTACATATATGAATATACCACAGTGAATCTCAACATTATGTACATCCACAAGACATTGATTTAAAAAATAAATAGAAGGTGGAGGGAATGGAACAGGGAGAAGGATAAGGGGAGGGGAAGGGGAAGTACTGGGGATTAATTAGAATACATTATATTTCATGCTTTTATACTTTTGTCAAAATCCTATTGACATATATAACTAAAACGAATCAATACAAAATTTAACTTATGAAATAGTAGACATCGGAAATAACTGAGAATAAATCTAATAAAGGGAATAATGTATTTATGAGAAAAATTATAAAACTTTATTATAAATATTAAAAATGACCTAATAAAAGGAGATTATATTGCATGTGCACATTGGAATTCTCAGTGTCAAAAAAAATCGTTAATTTTCACAATCAAAATCCCAATGAGTTTTGAAAAACTTGAAAACTGTCTAAATAATATATGGAAGTTCAGAGGGTCCATTATAAGCAAAACACTCTTGAGGAAGAACTTACTGGAGTCTTATAATACCAATAAAAGAACAAAAAAACTATAATACTTAAAACAATTCCATGTTGTCCAAATGATAGAGAAACTGAGCCCTGTAATAAAGAGACTAGAAACATATTTACACTGATGCAAATGTCTGACCTTATGTTGTAGATCAGTTGCAGACTTTCAGAAAAGACTGTGGGAATAATTGGTTCTGTACATCAAAATTTCAATCTTATATGTAAATAATTTCCCATTAAATGTCTAAATATAAAGGGCAAAACTAGGAACATTTAAAAAGCATAGGACAATATTTGTATGACCATAGAGATGTGTGGAAACAATTCAAGAAAGAAAAAAAGGGGGGGGGGAGGAAAGGTGTAAGAAAGGGAGGGAGGGAAGGAATAAAGAAAACATAAAGAAAAAGACTGAAAAATGGGCATAGTGGTGCACGCCTCTTATCCCAGCAGCTTGGGAGGCTGAGGCAGGAGGATCGTGAGTTCAAAGCCAGCCTCAGCAACTTACTGAGGCCCTTTCTCTAAGTAAAATATACAAAGAGCTGGAGTTGTGGCTCAGTGGTTAAGTGCCCCTGGGTTTAATCCCTAGCACTAAATAAAACAAAACAAAACACCCAAAAAACAAAAGAATGAAGTCATCAAATGGGGTCAATAAATGACACCTTACAGTGAAAAGGTATGCTGTAAACTTGGAAAATATATGTGCAATATATAGAAATGATAAAGGATGAAGATACACAATATTTGATAACCTCATAAAGACCTCATCAAAGTGAAAATTTTTGCCATTCATCAATGAATGTATTGTTATTCCTTTCTTCTACTCTAAAATAAGCACTTACATTAGTCTGGCATCTGTCCACACAGTGTTTCATCTAATCTGTCTATTTGCGTGCTTGTGAATGCATGTGTATATATTAATGATATACTATATGTACATTTTTTGAATTGTGTTTTTTTTTTCACTGAAAATAATATCGTGGGTGTATCTTCAAAACTTAAGCATTCTGCCAAAGATAATACTTAATAACAACATACTGTTTTGTCTAGTCAATGTACATTTGTTTATTTAATCATCCCCTTTCACTTAGGAAATTGAAGTATTTTGCTTATTCTCATAACTAATTATTTCTTTAGGATCAATTCCTAGCATGGGAATACTGGAACGAACATTTTGATCATTTTTAAGGCCCTTGTTTCCTATTGCCAAATTGCTTCCCAGAAAAGTTACATTAATTTATGCTTCCATGAACATTACATGAGAATGCCCATCTCAACATACCCCTTCACAAAATCTTAAGCATTTCTAAAATTTCTACTAAATATGGAAGCCAGGGCTGCACAACGGAAAATGGAGGAGGCAGGAGGTAGCAGCTCTTTTGAAGGATCTTATGGCCTCAGAACATTTAGAATTAAAATCAACTGCACCCTTGCTCACAGATCCTCATGCCTTCTACCATCAAATGTGGTGGCTAGCATATTCTTGACATGTCTGAAATCAGAGTCACTCAGGAACCAGACATGCCATGAGTTTCGATGCTTTTCTTCAGTATTCTTTAGAAAAAATAAAAAATTTCGCCTGTCTGTTGTTCGTTTTTATTTGGTATTAAGTATTAATGTCAAATTTACTTTCCCATAAGAAATAACAAATCTAAATGTTGGTCCAATAATAATTGTTTCACCCTCGAACTGAATACTTGTGAGTGAAGAAAAGCAGCCTTAATTAGCATGACACAAAATGAGTTGGGAGGATAGAGAGTTCATATTGACATACAGGGCACAGCAAGCTAGCTTTTAGGTTGCATTAGAGTTATATTTCTCACTTTCTGGGTACACTGAAGGTTGTTCACAATGAAGAAAACATTAGGGAATTATTTTCTATAGAGAAATGAAAGAACACTTCAGGTTGTGCCCCCCCCAACCCGCCCCATTCAAGTTACATTGTTTCAGGAGACTTCAAGGGATTCATGTTGGATAAAAATCTAAGTTTATCTCTCAAAACTTGGAATCTGTAAACCATCGAAACTCTCACTCTCTAAATGCAGACAGGAAAATACCACTGGGCATCTGCCTGTTTGTCACCATGGAGATTTCCTGATGCACATCTGGTTACAGGCAGGCAGAGCTTTTCATCAAGAGCATGACCAAAACTTCACCCTTCTCTAATCTCAATAATATCTTATGGCTGTACTCCAGGAGCTTATAAATTCTGTTTGTGTACTTTTCTTTTTATTTCCCCTTTGGGTATTAGTCTTCAACATATATAAAAGCAGACACAATCATTCAGATCCGCATCATTCTTTCAGCCTTTAATTTTGCATGTGAATTCGTGTTCTGCATGTGCGGGGGGTATCGGCAGATTGTTTGTGGTAAAACGAAAGATTCTTCATTATCTGTATTTGAATGAATAGAAAATGTTCTCCATCCCTTGCCAATTTATAATATATTACAGGCAAAAATATTTGAATCCATTTCCTATGTCTTTTTGCCAAAGGTTCTTTCTATACTAAATTGTTTTCTTTTAATTATTTTTGAAAACCATCATATAAGAATGTTCACTTACTCCCTTTTAGAGACACACTTCAGTTGAAAATTTTGTAGACACCTCAGCTGCATACAAGGAGGATCTGGGCTCCAGAAAACAGTCTTTGTTCTATTGCTCTTTCTTTTTTGTAAAGTAAGCCTGAGTGCAGCCTTGAATGGATTGAATAAGTATTTTGGACTCAGGAAGCCTGTATTAGATGCCAGATGTTGAAGGGGAGTTCTGGGAAATGCTGATTACCACCAGCTGGAGATTTTGGGTCCTTTGTATCTTCAAGACGTTGAGTTTGGGCATGGTCTCTCTATTTCTGGCTGGGGTGTCTAGGTTGCCAGCTATTTTTTGTCAATAAACTGAGAGGTAACCCCTGGGTCATATATCAGAGAATCTGGCTTATTTCCATGCCCATTTCTGAACTGTAAATATGCTGCTAGCACCTAATTTTCTTATTAAACCTATATATTGATATGATTACATATGACAGATAGATGTGATTGATTTGTAAAAATTGGACTCTACTATCACTAAGGTAGAATTCCATATGACGGTATGCTGGTAAATGTTTAACAACTGGCTTGGGGGAGGGTGGGGAGAGTTGAAAAGACCTAATTTGTGAAGTTTACCAATTTCCCTGGTGTAAATGTAGACGTTCCCCATCTTGTGATTGTGTAAAAGCATACCCATACAACAACAACAATTCTGATTTTCACTTTCAGTACTGCATTCAATAAATCACATGAGAAACTCAGCAGTTTATTAGAAAATATGCTTTTTTTTTTAGATAGTTTAGCCCAACTATAGGCTAATGTCAGAATTCTGAGCACATTTAAGGTAAGCTAGGCTGAACTATGACATTGATTAGTTAGGTATTTGAAATGCTTTTTTAGTTTTCAATATTTTCAACTTATGATGGGTTCACTATAAGTGAAGAAGAATCTGCACTCCCATCATGGCCAATTTCATGCTGTTGATGTAAGATCACTGAATGTAAAATTGGGAAGAAACACACACACACACACACACACACACACACACACACAGCTCCTGCCAGCTGGTACTAGTACTTCATTGACTCTATGTTTTATCTGGGTAATTTTTCTGTTCTGGGTATCATCAGCAACAACTAGTTATATCTATTCATTAAAATGCAGTGATTGATTTTCCATTTGAATTTTATTTACTTATTTTTGGCATTCAGCTGTGATACAAGTTTTTTGCTATATAATTTAGAATTTTAAAGATTCTATTTTTATAAACATTAAGAAAGCAATATATAATTTCACTCATATCAGAAGCAAGTCTGTTCTTCTAACTATGGTAAATATTTTTAGATGTCTTAGGATGGGATCGTCCCATTCCAGCTGCACTAAGATCTTCATTTAAAAAGAATGTTAGGAGTCAGCTGAGTCTCTTTTGCTCAGGATTGCTTTGGCTATTCATGGTGTTTTGTGGTTCCATGTGAATTTTGGGGTTGTTTTTTTTCTATTTCTGTGAAGAATGTCATTGGTATTTGATGGCAATTGCACTGAATCTACAGATTTCTTTGGTAGTATATAACAATGTTAATTCTTCCAATACGTCAAAGTAGAAAGAACTGGAGGACATTTTGTTATGTGAGATAAGCCAGGCATAGAAAGACAAATATCACGTTATAATTAATTTGTGGAAACTAAAAAAAGCCATCTCATAAAAGAAGAGAGAAAAAGGATAAAAGGGAGGAGGACAGAGAGGCTATATAAGGGCATCCAGACACAGATCAAAACAATTAGTTCTGGTGTTCTATTCCCAATAGGGTAACTACAGTCACAATAATCTGTGACATACTTCAGGAAGATCAATGAAATGATCAATGTTTGAGGAAATGGAAATGTTAACTACCCTTATTTGATCATTACACATTGTATACATGCATTGAATGATTGTGCTATACCCTGTAAATATGTGAACATCATGAATCAATAAAAATAAATAAATGCATGCACAAATAAGAGGGAAATTTAGGTGAAACCTTTAGCTCTTATTAAATGAAACCATTTCTTCATTTTTTAAACCGCTCTTATTTTTTTTTACTCACAATCAAGAAGATTCTACCTAGTAGATAAATATATAAAATTATGAGAGATATGAATATTTATCCAACATCTAAACTGAGGGTGGTCCTCCTCAGGCCTCTATGCAGATCTTCCCTAATCACAAAATCTACAGGGAGAATGAGTACATAATTGATCTTATTCAGTTGGATCATGCAGCTATTGCTCTATCAGAAAGCAATGGGCCTTAGGGGAGTGAAGCTGAGCCAGCAGGGCTCCAGCTATGACCTAATAACCTCAGTGCTGGTCTCAGGCACCAGCTGACCTCTGAGAAAGAGAGTTTGGCATTTTCTTTTAGTCTCAGTTCCAGAATCAGCTCACATTGGCCAGTCTTTTCAGAGTTGTCTTCAAACTTGACTGGCTTTGTCCCAATTTTTTTTCTTGCTTGGGGAATTTCCCTTTTCCCCTCTATATCCTAATAGGGAAACATCCTTTTACCCTTACTCAACCCTCACTAAGTTTCTTCAGACAGTTTAACCAACTTTTCTTATCTTTTCTCATTGGATATCCTCTCTCTGGTCAGTTATTTCATGTGTTAGTGGAGCAGATAAATGCCTCTGTTTATATGTTGTACTTGTCCATTCCTTTGCTGAAATTTCTGAGAAGAATCAAGAGTCTGATTCCTTGAATTGTAATCTTTGTAGTTTAGACCAGGGCATCACTAGGGCTTATAAGGAATCAGATGATGCTCAGAGAGGGTAGTCATGGCTAATACTATGCTGTATGCTGTAGCAAGCACCTACAATCCTATTTGATCTCTGCATAGAGGAAGATCCCCTTGCAACCTGAATGTAGCATGAGAGGTTACGGTTCAGAAAGGCAAGGACATCCAAAGGAATGAATTACTGTTTTTTTATATATATATTTTACTAACTGCCAATATTTTCATCTTAATGTTGGTCTTATTTTTTCATCTAATGACTTCCAGGCCTGACCTGTGCTCTCTCAGCTGTGCTGAGCTGAGATTACTCACTGCATTTGACTTTATTTGTAGGATGTCAAAATCTTGTGCTTCAATCTCAAAGTCCCCAGAGTCCTATGAGCTGACTGCAAACTATAAAAAAATAAATAAAAGGCGAACTTGTAAGGCAACAAGTCAGAAAAGTCTCTGGCCCCACCCTGAGGAGGACTTACTTCACCTCCAATCAGTGGTCTCATGTGGGAAAGAGAAAAGAGGCAATAATAAAAACTCATAAATTCTTCCTAGTGCTGACAAGGGTCTTGATAGTTTTTCTCTAAAAACTGGTTCCTTGAAAGTGTGGGCTGACCACTTACTCTACTTATTGTCTCCACTTAAGAGTTTAGGAGGAGTTCATGGTAAAATGACCTTGAAAAATCCAGCATCATGTCCAACCTAAGGGATGACTGAGAAAACTATAGAAATTATATATTCACTTAAACGAGTTAATCACCTGTAGTTTTGTTGAACACATTGACTTATGTTTCCCCAAAGGGCAACAAAAGTTCATCCCAAAGACCTACAACCTCTGGCACTGGTCATTGCTTTCTATTTATTACACAGTTGAAGGCCACACACCTGCTCACTGAAGTTGAATAGTCTGGCCATGGAACTCTGCTTTATCCAACATGGTAGACTAGACACCTCATCAAGCCTTTAAAACTAAAATAATGGGGAAAGCAATAAGAATTCAGACAATCTTGATGATCCCAGGACCCTGGAAAGCCCTAGACAAAATGTACTTTTGTAGTAATTATCTTCTCTTTCATCTGATTCTTGGAATCTGCCTTTTCTTGTTTAGAGAGAGTAAGTGTGAGAATTTCTCATCTAATATAAATTAATATATGAATAATTTTCTTCTAGGACAAGTTTTCTTATACAAGATTTCAGGACAACTATGTCTTACTATGTGAATGGAATGGTGCCTTAATAAAGTAAGAACTTCCACTTCTTTTTCACTAATACTGGCAAGATTTTCTCTTGAATTCTTTAAGGATCGAAGGAAGCTGTGGGTAAATAAACTATTTCCCCAAATCATCAGTCTATACCAAGAAAAGAATGTGGTATGTGTGCAGAATTTCCTTCTTAATAGTATTCATTATTGATAGTTGTTTTTTTCTGAAGTTACTTGTAGAAATGCATTCACTTTGTCCATGTGGATATTTACTTGGTTTGTGGACCTTACTATATGTATTAGTCAGCTTTTTGTTGATGTGACAAAAGTACCTGACAATACAACTTTAGAGGAGGAAAAGTTTATTTTGGGCTCACATTTTCAGAGGTTTCAGTGCTTGGTTAGCTGGCTCTATTGCTCTGAGTTGTTGGAATAACATTCAGTTGCAGCTAGCAGCTATGAGCAGCTTGGAGTGCTTGAAAAATCTACACTCATTCAGGCCTGATAGGAATGCCTGCAGGATAAGGTGCTCTGCTCTAGGGAGCCCTTAGTGAAACCACATCCTTAGCACTTGTGGTTAGCGTTGCCAAGCTACCAGGCCAGGAAACCAATAACTGGGAGCTTCAGGCATGAAACCCCTAACTTAGAAAGCCCCCTCCCTTAGGAACAAAGACCCTTCCTGATGATAGCAATATTTAGAGCATCCTCATAGTGCGATTACATTAGGCATAAGATGATTGGTTTATGGATATTGTCTTTCTTAGGTATGATTAACAGGCACGCCCCACCTGAACCCTACAACAATTGTATGCATTCCAAAAATAAACTGAGCTACTGGATATCAGCTAGTTTGCCACCAGCCAGTTTTCTCACCAGCTCCCGGTGTCTGTGTTTTGACTCCATGTCTACCTCCCTTGACTGAGATAGCCGAGTGACTAATTGACCACATCAGTGACCAGAATGATATCACTGAGTCATGGTGGAAGAATGGTGGAGGAAAGCTGATCAGCTCATGGCAACCCAGAAGCAGAGACAGAGGGAGCATGAAGATCCAGAAACAAAATGCAATCTCTAAATTCATACCCCTAATGACCTACTTATAACCACCATGCCCCACCTGCCTATAGTTACCACCAAATAGTCCATTCAAATTATTAATTCATCAAATAGATTAAGGTACTAATTAGGTTACAGCTCTCATAATCATTTCACCTTTGAACATTTCTGTATTATGTAAAATGAGTTTTGGGGGGGATGCCTCATATCCTAACCATAACACTGTAAATGGTGAAATGGAGCAATGCAAAATAAAGCTGTCTAAAGAAAGAACCTTAGAAAAATGAGGGAGCTGGGTGTAGTGGCACATGCTTATACTCCCAGCCACTCAGGAAGCTGAGGCAGGAGAATTGCAAGTTCAATACCAACCTCAGCAACTTAGTGAGGCCCTAAGGATTTAGTGAGATCCAGTTTCAAAATAAAACATTAGAAAAGGGCTAATTATGTAGCTCAGTGGCTAAGTGACCCTATACCTGGTACAAAAAACAAAACAAAACAAAACAAAAACAGAAAGAAAGAAGGAAGAGAAAACTGAAAAGCTGAATTTGGTGAGGAAAAGAAGAGGGTAGTGACACTGGATATGTTGGTCTGGTTGTGGAGAGATGTTCAGAAAACAGATTCTCTGAAGGCTAAAGGAAAGTAGCAATGAATGAGTAGAAACTAAGGGGAACACAATTTTAAGCCTGTCAGGGCTGGACTCTGAGCATAGTGTGACCATGCCTTGTACATGGCCCATGGCCTGTGACCTCTGGTAAAGGGGTTCTTGTGTGAGAAACAGCTCCCAGAGTACCCAATGCTCTGAAAACTCCTTATTCAGGAGACTTACTAAGCAGGATGAACAGAAAGACTAGTCCCAAGGGTGATTCAAAAAAGAAAATTTCTCTTATTCCTTGTTTGGTAGCAATATAGCTGTCTAGAAGCTGGGAGACCACGTTTTAACTTCTGTCTCCAGAGACTAAATCCTGAGTTCCTTCTTTTGCCAGAAACTATAGGCAAGGTCCACAGTTTTCTCTATTTGACATAGATGTTCTTTCTAACGATGATAGCTACACTGAACAAGCTTCTTTCCCTCTCTGTAATAAAAAAAAATTGTATTGTCATTGTTTGTCATTTCTCTAATCTTAGGAGCATGAAAATTAAATTTTATGATTAAGATTTATATACTTTTATTTTCATTTAGAAAACAGTCTCTTGATTTCTTAATTTTGTAGGGTTTAGGACATTTTAAGAATGTCACATTCTAAGATGATAACAAGCTATTACACTGATGCATGCTTCAAGTCTATTCCTTGTAACAGGTATGGCATAAACAACAACAACAACAAAAATTATAGAATTTGGATGTCTTTGCCCATCCTGGCACCCAGCAGAGTGAGGGGTTAAGGTAGTAAGAGTTGCCCAGTGATGACCTTGACCAGTTCCAAATCAGTCTAATCTTGCTCTGCTTTTCACTTTGTGTTCATGAGATGGTAAATGTAGTGCTTGCCTCTCCTGTAACATTTACGAAGGTTGTTGAAAGAACAATCAAGGCTTGCCGTCAGAGAAAATGCCTGTTTATTGAGGAACAGCTCTGTATATTTACAGAGCCCAGGGTGGTTTAACAGTTATGACAGTTTGATGGTTGAACGGTTTGACTGAGGTGCTTTCTGATTGGTTGGTAAGGATCATGTGAGCCAGCAGGGCTAGTCTGATTGGTGGATAAGGATCATGTGAGCCAGTAGGGCTCACCATTGGACAGCTCTTCTTGGGGGATGGGGAAGGTAGTCTTTGGAACCAGGACTACTCCCAACAGTTGTGAGTAATGAAAAGAATAACAGAGAAACACTCATCTCCCATTGTCTATGTTCTATCACATGGCCTTAGTCTTCTTCCATATTTATTTTAACACATACATTAAGAAAGCTCTTTTGTATTTTAAATTGTCCATATTTAGTATGATTAGTATTTTTTTAGTGAGAGCCAAGAAAATATTTTGGACTTAAAACACAAGAGAATATGTAATTTGAGGTGCAATTGTGGATGATAAATAAACATTGTTGAGGGTAATAGTTTCAAAGTGATTTGCAATTTGTAAAGCACTCCTATATCTTTGTTTACATTATATTTTCAGGTTTCCAGAAGAGCACTTAATTTCAGTTAATGCAATGATCCCAGGGGAATCTTGAGGGAAAGGAATCTTTTGCCACTGATGAGATCCAGCCACACTTCCCTTCCCACTGCTTTACTCTACTAGTCACCATGTCTAGCAACAAGCTAGACTTGTAGAGCAGTCAGAAGAGACTCTGTGAGTTGCCATATCTTAAACCACAAATATCAATAGTTTTTTTTTAATACAAAGGGCTTATTCTTTAGTGATGCTTTATGACCATCAACTGAAGTCTCTTCTTTAATCTTCATATTTTGGGGTACAGGATAAGGAGACTCTACATGGAATACTATCAGTTGATGTAGCATGGCTGAGAATGTGACAATCACAATGGCTCTTCAAGAAGTTCACCTGGATGTGACATGTCACTTGCCCTCATTTTGTGAGGGCAATAGGTGCCAATAGGTTCCACTAGACAAACAAGTCAATAAACCACACTTCAAGGAATTGGAAATAGCAATCCTCCTAAGTGATAGAAGAGAAGGTAAGTGGAAATATCAGTGAATGATGCCAATGACTACCAAAGTTTTATTGACAGAAAAACTGTAGTTTAGCAAAACTGTGAAGAAAGAAAATTTTATTTTGGGTGTCCCTGACATTCAGTGTAATTTCTCTTGTCTGTGCCCTACTCCTTCTCTTTGCTCCTTTGGTCATCCAAAATCCTTTTTATTCCACCATCAGAAATGTTAACTATTTGACTTTTTTTTGCCAGTTTAATTTTAGTCGGTGCTATATCTTCTGATATTATATACAATTTTAGTTTTATCATGGATGATAGACTGAAGTCTGTCCTATGATATGTTTGGGAAAATTTTCCTTTCCTGGAGTAGTTATGGGTCGAGAGGCAGAAGTAAGGCAGAGAACTCCTGAAGCTATACTCTATAGATGAAAGCACACACATAGCTGCCTCAGTCAAAGATCACCAGCTATGGTATGACACAATTCCTTTGCTCAAAGACTTTCCAGTATAGTCATAAAGAAACACAAAGCCATATCTATAAGTCAACATGACTTTTCCTGAAAGAAATAAATACTTTTTCTTGGTGTATGATAGAAAGAATAATGGCCTCCCAAAGATATACACATGTTAACCCCAGAATCTGCCAATGTGTTATCCTACATGACATTTGGGACTTTTGAAGATGTGATAAAATAGTGTCTTGAGATGGGAAGATTTTCCTCTATTATTCAAGTGAGCCCAAAGAAATCACAGGGGTCTCCATAAGAGGGAGGCAGGAAGGTCACAGAGAGAGATGAGGATGTGACAACCACAGCAGAAATTGGGGTGATGTGGCCATAAGCCAAGGACTGTGAGCAACCTCTAGAGAATGAAAAAGGCAAGGAGAAAATTCCCCTTTGGAGATTCCAGAAAATATCCCACCCATACCTTGATTCTAGTTCCTAAGATTCATCTCATCTTCTAACTTCCAGAACCATAAGGTGATAGATCCATGTTGTTTTATGCCATTATTTGTGATGATTTATTTTAACAGAAATAGAAAATTACTACATAGACTTAAAAACATGGTTGAGAGCATGAACTTGGAAGTCATGCAGAGATGAGTCTAATCCTAGGGGAGCCAATCCCTCATTGTGAATTTCGGGTCCACACATACAGCCTCTCTCAGGATCTCTTCAGTATCTTCATTGGTAAAAAGCACAGCAAAGTAAACAGCTACCCATGAAGGTTATTCAAGAGTAAATCAAGTCATTCATTTGACCTGCAATGACCTCAGTGCCTGTTAAATACAAGCACAGATTCATCAGCATGAATATTGAGGAAGTGGCAACAAATGCATAATAATATATGTAATAGTAATGATGCTTCAAGTCTGCATAAAAATTTATAACTGCAGAGAATTTTTGCTTACATGAATCTCATGTAATCCCTAGTCAAACTGTGTGAGATAAGCTGAAGCCTTCAAAGGGTTAAATGGAAAAGAGCCCAGAAGGATTTGAAACAAATATGACTGGCATGCCCAGCGTAGGTGGAGGTCAAGTCACACCTGAGCAGTTTGGATGGGAGGTATTCATTTCAGTTCAAAAACACCTACCTAACACAAAACATACATTGTACACAGACTCTATGGATTGCACTGTGTTGGGTCCTGATATGAACATTACAAGTGTTGTCAGAATGAAGCAAAGTGCATTGAGCAAGAGAATGGCATTTATGTAGATGGCCTACCTTCCCCCACATCCTTGGTTAATGGGCATCACTTCTAGCAGTCATTGCCTCTGCAGTTTAAAATGTTGTCCCCTGGGGATGGTTGGTTGCAATGTCACCAAAACTTTATTCATGAATGTTTGCATTTAAGTATATTATGGCTCTGGAGAGTTAAAGGCAGCTCAATGAAGCTAACAGGCTTTGACGTTGGCTGAAAATATATATTCAGGGTTCACTGTGTGCACTTTGTTGTGAGATAGGCCACTACTCCAGCCCAAGCTACTTTTTTATTACTATGTAAATCCCAAGAAAATTGCTGCGCCTCAGCTTCCTCCTTGTGAAACAGGGTCAACAACAGTACCTATCCTCTCAACCCATTGGGACAGCTATAGGAAGCACTTGAATGTCACACATGATCATAATTTTTCCAAGCCAGAACTTTAAGAAGAATGGCAATTTATTAAAATAACTAAACAGCAAATATTGTGATGGCACTTCTTCAGGCGACTCATTAGGAGAGAGTTTTCTATTTCTTTGTCCTGTTTCTAAAAAACAATCTGAAAGCACATTTTCTCTCTCATGTATTTCTCTAGTTACTATATTGTTTTTTGTTTATTTTTTCTTTACTGATTTGAGAGAAAGAATTCAAGAAAACAAAATACTTTTTCTTAACTCCTTTGATTTCAGGGGTAAAATAAAAAAATGACAACAAGGGTCTTGAACAGTTTGTTGTTACACTTTGTTTTGACTTGCGTCTATCAGAAATAACATCAAAATCTTGTTGGAAACAACCCCACAACCTTTTTTTAAGTTTTGGTCTCCAGATTGAAACTTATTTATATTTATCTTCTGATTAGGATAATATTTTTTTTCACTCCTGGCTTTCAGACACTTGATGAAATTTTATTGCTGAAATTCCTCTTCAAATTCAGGGACACACATGAGCATAGATTTCTTTGGCTTCCTTCTCCCCCACTAATGCTGCATGTTAGGTAAACGTTTCCAGGCTGCCTCACACAGATTCCCGTACATTTTTCCTCCAGAAACTTGTTTTGAGCCTGAATACTTTCCATTTATGTCCATTCCACATTTCCTACCTCTTGGCCAAGTTAGACCCCATGCCCTTGTGTTCTTTCCATTCCATGAGCTGGGTGACAGCTGACAGGAGGTGAGTAATGGATGGGGCAGCTCATTTCAGACCAACTTCTTGCAATGCTGAAACATCGAGAGTGACCAAGTTGCATAAAAGAAAGCATTCCATCTTGTGGGGTCCCTCTCATTTCTCAGGACTCCTCCTAGGCAGTGGGACAATTGCCATGGGCTAAGTTGACAACAGAGTGACTTGTCTATAAGCTGCTTCCTAGGATGAATTCCCTCTGCTTATTTCTTTTTACTTTTTCCATATTGACATATAATTAATGAATGAAAATCATACATACTATGGTATACAAAGTAATAATTTTATATATGTGTACATTGTAAAATGATTAACACAATCAAATGAAATAACATCCATCACCTCATATAATTACTATATAATTACTTCTTTTCCTGTATAGTGAGAAAAATCAAGATCTACTTTCTTAGCAGATTTGAAGTATACTATACTCATTATTAGTAACTACAGTTTACTCATCTTAAAACTGAAAATTTGTACTCCTTGACTAACATCTGTTTCTCCAATACCCAATCCCTGACAAAATGGTTCTACTCTCTGTTTCTGAGTTCAACGTTTTTAGATTCTACAAATAAGCGAGATCATGCACTATTTGTGTTTCTCTGGCTACATTTCATTTAGTATAATGTCCTCCAGGTTCATTTGTGTTGCCATCAAATGACAGAATTTCCTTTTTTAAGGCTGAGTAATAGTACATGTGTGTGCGTATACCTTATTTTCTTTATTCATTCATTCATCAATAGGAACTATTGCCATATTTTGGGTGTTGTGAGTAGTGCTACAATGAGTATGAGAGTGCTAATATCTTGTTGGTACCTTTACTTCAATTTCTTTGGATACATATCCAGAAATGAGATTGCCAGGTGATGTGGTAGTTCAACTTTTAATTTTTGAGAAACTTTCATAATTCTTCCAGAATGTATAAATGCCTATTTCTAATGGAATATCTTTGAGAGACCAGACATTGCTCAGTGCCTCACCAGGCTGTGGGTAAATGTACATTTGCATGTGTGATTTTAAGAAGATTAAAAAAAAAACTAGAGCCCTAATGGAAATTGAATAAATTCAGTTTGGAGATATATAGAGGAGTCAGACATTCTTCATTCTCAGCTTCTGAATCTACATACATTTGCTTCTGAAGAGTCTCCTCCACCAATCATTTCACACAGTTTCAGAGATGAAGCTGTGAGTTAACTCTTCTGCTGAACTTGTGCTCCATGTTTCAGCTAACACTCTTCCTTAGTCCTGTGTGGACAGAAATGGGACTCAGTTAATCCACCCAGAAGGCAAAACACTTGAGGAATTCACTCAAGAATTGTCCATGAGAAAATATGAAAGTAGTTGATAGTTTTATGATAAAAATTAAATTAGCTACATTTCAATAGGTCATATTATGTATACTTTGAACTGAATAACCTTCAAAATAAATATCAGCTCCAGAAAAATACAAGCAGTTGTCTCCATTTGGGCCATATGACAGCATGCTGACTCAGTCAGAGACCCCTTATGTTAGGACATGTCACAAAATTCTGGTGACCATAAAAGAGAAAAAAAATTCTTGTGCCCAATGTTGGCAAACAAAATAATTATTTTCTATAAATTATCTCCTTTAATGCAAAGATATTTCTGTTCTTAGAACAATTTCAAGTTATTTTTAAGGAAAAATTGTAGCAAAGTGAATCATCTTATATTCTTAAAATTTTGTGTTCTGAATCTTTTAAAAAATATCTGGAAGCCTAGTGCCTTTTTCATATTTTAACCTGACCTCAACCAAGAAGACTAGAGGGAAAACCTTTACTATTATAAGACAAACAGTGGAATTTTATGATGGGCTGTGGCTCCTCAGGTCTGGCCAACGCTCAGATTCTGCTAGAGTTTACTGTGCAAAAAGTCAGATGACTCATGTATTCTCCCATAGGAGAGCATTCAGTGCAAGGTACTGTCATTAAAGGAGCTATTTAATGGTAACTCCTAAAAGTTATATGTGCTTTGTATTTTCACATTTATTTTACATGCTTAATCTCAATTGGTAGGGTTAAAATCTCTCTTGCTTTCTTGGCCCTTGTGTATATCTTTGGATGGGGTTCATTGGTTTCCTAAATGCAGAGATTTCATATTTGGATAATGTTGTCTGAGATTCCATTATATTTACTTAATCAGTGTAAAAAAGCAAGTTTTAAACTCTATATTGTGTGCTTATATTCATCATTACATAGCAGGTGCTGAACTATTCTGTAATGTTTAATGCATTTCTCTCCAGCTAATCCATGGTCAAATTTTGTGGCACATTTAATGTGTCATTTTATCACATTTTATGTTCCCCTGGAATCTGCATATACTCTGTACCTACAAGGATCAATAACATGGACGTATTGATTATATTCTCAGCTTTAAGCTTGAGGTAGCCCTTGTTTATGCTATAGCATAGATCCAGAGAGTCAAAGTCCCCCAGAGCTAAAAATGCCATTATCCATTAGAGCTGTGAGATTTCTCAGGGTTGAGATCTGAAGAATAAGCTTCCCCAAAGGAGGAGATGGGATCATTATTTACAGTATCTGTTAATAGTCAAGTGAAGGTTTCAACATGGATTTTCTTAACTTTCTAGGGAAAGCAAAGCTGTTCAATTATTATCTTTCAGTTATCAATTTCAATTTCTTCATTTATCTTTCAATTTAATCTTTACCACTTCCCAAAGACATCTATCAAACAAAAACAACAAGGCCACTAGAACCATCTATTCTACAGCCATTTGGTCTGGGGTCACTATTTCTTCTCCAGAAGAACATGTTCTCAAATACATTGAGAAACCCATTGAAGATAAAGGGACACTAGAGATTATAATAAGGTTATTTTTCTAAGTTATGCCTATAATATTACTGTATATATCTTCTTGAGAAAAGTTCAAATTCCTAAATGTAAGAGGCAGATGGGCCCAACAGGATATTAAATCTGTTCATTCAAAGATAGTTCTGGGTACACAGAAAAAGTCAGTCTGAAGCTTGGCCAAGAGTCTCCCCTTTTCATACAAAGAATATTTGAAAGATTTGGAAGCCAACACTTCTTTTTGAAACAAACCTTGCTATAAGAAAACAAACAAACAAACCAGTTTTTAGTTTTTCTCTCAACAACAACAACAACAAAAGTCTTATAAATGGAAGATAGGATCAAATCACCCTTTATTTTCAATCTTCACCAGCTCCCTATTGCTTGCTAGAGAAAATTGAAACTCCTTATTATGAAGTATAAGATCCTTTATGATCTATGCCAGGTACATCATGGGCACTATTTGATGCTATTCCTCACCAAACACTTGCAAAATAATATTAATGCACCAAGTTGAGAGTAGAAAAAACAGAGGCTCTGAAAAAACAGAATGGTAGACCATATGTTGCATCGAGGTGGGCATAGCAGAGTATCTGTCTATCTGCACTTTGTAAACATTGTAACTTCCTTGCAGAAGTTAGTTTTAAAGTGTCCTAAATACAAAAAGGTGGTGGAGGAATTATTTTCTCATTACAATAGGAATTTGAAGCAAGAAATAGCTTGAGAATATGATAGTAAATGTGGGCTAACTTGTTGTTCTCGGTTTTTTCATTCCCATGCCTCAAAGCATGGTAATCTCTGGAGAAAAAATATAAATCCCTAGAGAAAGTTTTCTTTCTTTTTAGTTTATTGTTTATGGTCTGATTGATAATCATTCCCCATAGAGGAACAGATTACATTTTAAAAAAAAATTCTAAACCTCAGGCAGTAGGAACTAAAAGATTGTCCTTCTAATCCTAGAAAATGTGGAGGTCTAGGTCTTTCCATGTGTCCAGCAGCCACTAGCTATATATGTCTGTTAAGCACTTGAAATGTAAATATTCCCAATTGAAATGTACCTTAAGGAAAAATGCATACTGGGTTTCAAAAACTGTGATAAAAAGGTAAAAAATTCTTAACAAATTTTTTGTCAGATAAGAGCAAGAAGTTCTCTTGCACAGTAGAGTGACTACAGATAACAACAATTTATTGTATATTTCAAAAAGCTTGAAGAAAATCTTCCCAAATTTAACCCTTAGAGAAATGATAATCATGCTTAACCTGATTTTAAAATGACATAATGCATACTTTTCTCAAAACAAAACATGGTACCCTGTTGATATGTAATTTTTAAATATTTTTATGTATCAGTCAATAAATTAAAGAAAAATAATAATTTTTCTACTGCATGTAGAAATTTTAACATTTTGGACACATTGAACCAACTAGAATACATTACTAAATCTAATTTTATCTCATTTTTATAGTCAGACTGTACAATTTAAGGTTACTTATGTGGCTCATTTTACATTTCTATTGGACAGTTCAACTATAAGGCAGAATAGCTTCTTTTCAGATTTCCGTCCCAGGAGGATTCAACTTGAGGCAAGCGTTGGAAGAGAAAAAAACTTATAAAAATGCAGAACAAATTTGCATTTGTTTTTTTATTCGGAGGCTTACTTGGGACAGCATCTCTCCAACACATGTGGCCCAAGAACACAGTTGGAGGCAGAGCTGCCAAGAGAACTGGCTGTGGCCTCCAAGAACTGTGATTTCTTAAAGGAAAGTAGGCTGAGTGTCCTAGAGGAGTTTTGATCACATATTTCTGGGTGTTCAAGTTAAAGCAATATCCAGAGTGCACAGGAATAGAGAGCAGTAACAAGTGCTCAAAAGCAATAAGTAATAATTTCATGTGCAAGATCCTGGGCGAGGCAGGACCACTCATCAAGTTGACAGTAGAAACCTGTAAACCCATCAGGTATGATCTCCCTTCTGTACTCTCTGCTCTCCAGTACTCACTTCATATTAGAGAGCTTAATGTCCAGGTGCCTCTGTCTAACACTAAACTGTAAATGTAATCACTATGAAAGAATTGGCTGTAACATGACAGACGTTTATTTTTCACTCAAAATCCAAAATAAAAGATTCCAATTAGTGAGAGGTTCTTTTCTAGATGGTGATCGAAGATCTTGACTTTTTCCATCCTGTAATGCCTCTCTCTTTAACATATGACCTACAAGATCATAGTGCTTATCTTTGTCTGCTCCATCAGTAAAAATTTAGTTGTTATCTACTTGTGAGACCTCAAAGAAGAGGGCCATTGTGGTGGACATAAAGCAGTCTCTTACACAGTCCACTCTGCCCATACAGCAAACAATCTCAGGGCTGGGGATGTAGCTTAGTGATAGAATGTTTGCCTATCGTGCATGAAGCCCTGGTTTCAATCCAGTTCCCAGCACTGAAAAGCAAACAAATAAAAAAACCCAAACTCATTCCCTAAGGCAGACAATACAAAGCTTTCTCCACCTGCTATATCCAGATCAAAGTCTAGAATGTCTAGTGGTATGCAATATGCAGTTCCTTTTAGATATTTTTGAACTTTAGTCTCAGATACTCACCCTCAAATGGACTTTAATACACACACACACACACACACACACACACAGAGAGAGAGAGAGAGAGAGAGAGAGAGAGAGAGAGAGATGGATAGATAAGAGACTTATCCAACAACCTGATTCCATTACTTAATATTGGGACAAATTATCTTGTGCTTGTCTGTTTTCCATTGATAGAGCTGCAGTTTTGCTAATGATAGCCTCAACATAATGTTCACATCATCTTTCCTACCCTGTCTTCCATACTCTAGTTTCCATGGTACTTGACAAATCCTAGTCTCAACTTCCTGGTCATGGCATCCCCTGAAGGGTTTTTGGTTTTGTTTTTAAACAGTATCTTGTTCTTCAGGAAATCTGTATATGAACAGAGAAGCAAAACTGAGCAATCTTATGAAGAAGGGGGTGTTTTCTCTCTTCCCAGGTTTCCCTGCTGCCTCCATTCTTCACCCGAAAGCCTTTGAAGTCACTCCTAAAGCTAAGAGCCATTCCCGATGCTAGCATACCTCATTTCTTTGCCACCTTCTCTTTTCCATAACAAATGTGAAAGAGCAAAATTACACAAAATGAAAACAAATATATTCAAAAGGCTGCAAAAAAGGACTCAAAAAGCATTTCCTGCTTTGGCTTCCTTCCAACATCCCCTTGAATACTGCATGTCCCCGTACACTTTGATTGTGGCTTTCAGTACCCTGATGGCCAGCTAGGGCTGCTGATGAGGGGTGCTTCTTCACTCTCCTCCACTGCCCTAGCACTTCCTCAGCCCCCGCTGAGGACACTTGGAAACCACCCTTCCTCTAAGTGTCTTGTCAAGGGTTCCACTACTGTCTAGTTCCATCTATGCCTTAGCTGTCTTTTGTTTTGCTCCTATGGTTGTTGGTAGCAAGACAATCAGTGGCTACACTAGCTGAAGACTTTAAATACCAGCCTAGGGAAGCAAGAGTGAATTGGGGTCTGGTGAGTGTGTGTGTGTGTGTGTGTGTGTGAGAGAGAGAGAGAGAGAGAGAGAGAGAGAGAGAGAGAGAGAGACGGACAACCAGAGACAGAGATGCTAATGAAGAATGTGTGCAATGAAATGTGACTTCGAGAAAGAATGACAAAAAATTTTTATTATAAAATTTGGTGAAGAGATACATAAGCCAGAGGATGATTGAGAACTGAAGAAACGTGTGTGTGATACAGAAGGGGAGAGAGAAAGAGGAAGAGAAGCCAGTGGAATGTGTCATTGAATTACTGTGAAAAAGAGAGAGAAAAAAAAGTTAGGAATGAGGTAGGGAAAGGAAAAAGTAGATTAAAACAAGCATATGTATGTGACCCTGTGTTTATATAAACACAGATATAAATTCATATCTATATATAGTCATAAATAAACACACACATTCACTTAAATTGACTCATGAAAAATAAATTGCCTGTTTCAAAGCTTAATAAGTTAGGGGTCAATTCAGAAAGAGAACGCAATGCTCTATATGCACCCCCTTTTCCCCAGGGATGACTGTAGCCCAAATTAAACAACCTATATATAGAAAAGGCCAGCGCCTTTGGTGGATGAAGAAGGCTTGATTCATGAGCAACGATGGCTGGTGGCCATTCCAGGAAGCCCTACATCTGCCTTTAACCACAATCCTTTAAGGCTAGATGCCATAGCCGAATATGGAACGCTCTTATTTCCTTTGGAGATAAGATCTCGCTGAGTTGCTAAGACTGGCTTTGAACTTGCAATCCTCCTGCCTCAGCCAACAGAGTAATTGGGATTACAGGCGTGAGCCACTGTGCTGAACCCTTATATGGAGTTTATAGGAAAAGAAAGGGAATATCTTTCTGGAGTCTGTGTAAACGCAGTAAGCGTGCAAGCCCACCTTCAAGTGAGGTCAGATTGAGAGGAAAGCATTTTTGCTTTGATAGGGTCCAGATAGACTGGAGAGAAGGAAACAGGCACATAACACCTGCAAGCCTTGCTGAAGGAACATTGCTTGGCTTCTTTTTCCTGGAGAAAAGCTCCAGAGTTTTGTGGTGTTCCACCTCGTGTCTCAGATGGGACTTTCTTCTGATATTAACCTCCTTACTGTCCTGTTTGCACTTGGTGACTCACCCCTGGGTAAACTGCATTCCCAGAGCTTAATCACTGGATGGGAGAGTGAGCAGCTGTCAGGTCATCCTTTCTCTTCCCAGGGCTTCCCTTCTGCACCAGCTGTTCCCAGGGTAAAGGGGCTGAGACAATTCACAGGGAAACAGATCACTTGAAGAATGAGTTCTTTGACCAGGTTCTGGTCTCACAAACCTCCCAGTTCTGGAGAGTGAGGAAAGCCACTGACAACATGAACAACTACCAGTGCTGTTTTTACTGTATTATTTTTAATGTTTCTATGTATGGGGAAATGGAACCAATACCATCCATATCAAGTGTTTTCCTGGAACTTTAGCATCTGATTTGGGAACATTTCTTATTCATTGACAAAAGGCAAGTGGAGACTTTGGTAACATTTTTAAAGTCTTACCAAAAATGGCAGTGGCATGTACCTGTAATCCTAGCCACTCTGGAGGCTGAGGCAGGAGGATCATGAATTCAAAGCTAGCCTCAGCAAAAGTTGAGGTGCTAAATAACTCAGTGAGACCCTGTCTAAATAAAATACAAAATAGGGCTGGGGATGTGGTTGGATAGTCAAGTACCCCTGGGTTCAATCCCTGGTTCCAAAAAAGACCTAAAACAAAAACACAACAAAGATGTGAAACTGGATTTGGCAGTCCTGTCACACTTTCCTCATGATCTACAATAATGCAATCAAGGCAGATGCAGAAGAGAGAAAGTGGAAAGTAGCTTTAAGGCAAGCTCCAGCACGCGCCTTTCATCCTGTTTTTCTCTCTCTGTCACTTGGGGTTTGAGGCAATTTTTCAAGTTATGTATCTAAGAGATACCCTGAAGGGTTAGAGTGTCATTGATGGATCACTCTAATGGCAATTAGATTCACCCCAAGGCATCATGAAATCATGGGTGAAGGAACTGGTCATTTTATTATAAAGGTTTTGAGAAAACTGTAGATATATAAGCAGTTGTAAGAAATACTACAAAGAATTCTCATGTTCCCTAGTTTTCCTCAGTGGTAACTTCTGGTAAAAGTGACTTGTGCAGCTGGGCACTGTGGTGCATGCCTGTAATCTCAGCAACTCACGAGACTGAGGCAGGAGGATTGCAAGTTTGAGACCAGCCTCAGCAACTTAGTAAGACCCTAAGCAATTTAGTGAGACTCTGCTTCAAAATAAAAAAAAAATAATAAACAAAAAGGGTTGGGGATGTGGCTTGGGTGCTGAGTGTCCTTGGGTTAAATCCCCATTATCCCAAGTTACTTGTGCAAACTTATAGTTAAGTATCAACCAAGATATTGACATTGACACAACCCATGGATCTTACACATGTTCTGATTTTCCAGTTTATTTAGACTCCTTGTGAATGTGTATGGTCCTGTGTAATTCTGCCACATGTATATGTCTGTGTCTCCACCACCATGGTCACAATGCAGAACAGCTTCACCACAATGACCTCTTTTTGTTGCTCAGTCAGGTGAACATTTCTCATTGAGTGGTAAAGGGGACTACATGTAGTTGAAGTATTAAAAAAAAACTGAAAAAAATTTCAACCCATCCTGGCCTTATAAATCAGCTATTATAAAGTTTTCATAACAAGAATAAAGTAATGGTTCATTTTCTTCCTCTTTCATTCTCCTGACAAACCTTTGGAAATATTGTGCTAGACACTAAAGAAAATGTGAGGGGAGAAAAGAAGACATTGCTAAGGCACATGGTCCTTCAAGACAGAGGACTAGAGAAAAACAACAGTATTCTGATTAATACTATAATGGAAAAATGTACTAAAAATCAATAAAAGAAAATATTCAATCAACTAACATTTGCAACTCTGGTCCATATGCAAAGCTCTAGAGGAATGCAAATATGTTAGAATAAATCCAAGTTTCTCTGGCAGAGGCAATGTGTGTATGTCTCTCTCTCTCTCTCTCTCTCTCTCTCTCTCTCTGTGTGTGTGTGTGTGTGTTCTTCACACAGTTCTTCTCATCATTATAAATTCAGACCAACACACACAAACACAGAAACATAAAAGCTAGAATAGGATCAAGGATGATGCCCAGAGCTTCCTTTGGATCAGAAGGGTTTTCTAAGGGCAAAGAACTATGTCATTTTCTAGCAAGGGCATTACTAAGCAATCTGACATGTAGAACTTTTATATTTTTACCTTCAGCCTATACAGACCATCAAATTAGTCAGAACACACAATCAAATGATTTGATTAAATGAATAAACTCTGCTGTTGCCTTGTCTTCATTAAGTTTTTAATATTTATACTAAAATTGGGTATGTAAGATCCAGATTATCTGACATATATCTGAGAAACCCAGTGCTGATATTTCAGAGACAACAGTGCCTGTGTGTGTTTGTTTCTTTCTTCAAAATTGTACTAATACACTATTTGTGGAGGGCTTCTTGTCTATATAAAATAAATGTGAACATGGTCCTTTAAAATCTAGGAGAGTAGAAGTATTCAAGTAAAGCAACCAGATAACAGGAGATGCAGTAGACATTGAGAAAACACTGAGGTGTGCATGGCTTGTAACATGGGTGAATGTTTTTGGAGAAGGACTTAAATTGGACCCAAGGGTTTGGTAGTTAGAGAGCAGGGAGGAAGTGTTCCTAAAAGGGAAAATTACATAGGCAGGTAAGAAAATGTGCCCTACAATTTAACACCAATGAGAATCCAGGTCAAGTTAAAACGTGGAATTCAAATCTGAGGTTAGTTCTCTCAGATTTGAATTCCACGTTTTAAGATGCTCCACTTACAAGATATATGAATTGGGAAGTTAATTAACCTCTCTCTGTTTCAGTACTGCCACAAATGAAATGGAGGTCATAATTGGACCTATCTCCTAGGAGTCTATGAACATTAAACATGATGATTTGTAAAAATCCCATGGCTTGCAAAGAAGTGCTTACTTTATTATGACTATATTTCTCCTAAATATGAGATAATATTTTTGGAGAATCTTAAATGTTGTCTTAAAAATAAACTTAGATTTTAACCTGTAGGCAATAGCATGACCATTTTGAATAGAGAAGTAAGGTGTAAGGTCTTTAGGTAGACAGTATTGAAAGAGGGTGCACATTGAGATGGAGAAAATTTGGGGGAAGAAGGCAAGTCACTCATCATGAGGCAAAGAGAGCCTTGTTTGCACAGTTTTCAAAGGAAAACTGTGTGGACTTAGGGAGTGCTGGATACTTTAGATGAAAAGAAAGAAGTGTCTTCCTCTTTCCCAAACTCCCAAAAAGAAAGTTTCATGAGTTACTTGAAAAAGGGAGTTGGTTTTGGTGCAAATGAGGAAAAACATAAATAAATTTAATTCTGGACAGTAGAATTGAAAAAGGAAAGGAATATTCTATATGGGTCAGAGTTCAACCAGAGGAGCAGAACCACTAGGCAGGCTGGCTATGTAATCTGTCTATCCATCTATCAGATGTATATATGCTAACACTTACATGCACACACATACAGACAAATGAATAAAATATATATGGATTGACCTATATGAGGTTAGTTCACATAATTGTAGAGCCTGGCTAAGCTAGCCTGAAATCCACAAAGCAGACAGAAGGAAAGGGGGATCACAGGCAGGAAGGACCCAATAGGCTATGGCTGAAGCTTGAGGTCCAAGAGATAGAGAAGATCTTTGGGGAAGGTCTGGTCCCTTTCTAAATGGTTTCATCTGACCAAATGAGGCACCCCAGGATAATCTCCATTTTTATTGGTTCTTTTAAATTATACATAACAACAGAATTCATTTTGACATAAATATAAAAGCATGGAATCTAATTTGTTGTAATTCAGGCCCCAGTACTTCCTCTTTCTTTCCCCTCTTCCCTCCCCCTAATCCTTTCCCTCTACTTTACTGATCTTTCTGCTATTTACTTATAATTTTTTTTTTAATTAGTGTCTTGTGGATGTACACTGGGGCTTCTGTTCCATCTGTAAAATTCCTTTGCAGAAAAATATGGACTACACTTTGGTTGAGTAACTGGGAGAAGCGTGAGCGCACACACGCATGCACGTGCGGGGAGCACGCACATGTGCTACTGCCTCTCTTCAGCTTCAGCAAAGGACATATGCCCTGAAGCCTGCCCTAATCAGAACCATACCAGCAAGGAAAATCTGGGGAATGTGGTGCAGCCCCGCCAAACTGACACATCACAAAGCCATCTCACATTCCAATGGACATGACCCATATGTTTTGAGGAAAAGGGACAAATGGACTGAAAATGAGTGAAACAGGCACAAGACAGATAAGAGCTTGAGTTATGAATAGAGAGGTGAGAGCTAGGCTGTGAAACATTCATCAGAACAGGAAAAAGAGGTAAGAGTCAACTTGGATGAAACACCCACAATTAGGCCACATTGGGAGGAAGATGAGGGGTAAAGGAGCAATGTAGCTAGCATGATAGGGAGAGAACCATTAGAGACGTGGACACTGAGGGCAAGAGCAGGTACATGGAAAAATCTCCCTCCAACTTAAAGCATCTAATGGATGCCCTCTGTTCTTAGACAATAAACAGGACACAGTGGAACTGATATTCAAGGATCTTCCCTCCAGTTTCCTATATTCACCAGCCACTTTTCTGTGCTCATGACCCCTCTACTCTAATCCTAGTGGCCTACTAGCTATTGCTCCCCACAGTGTTCATGCTTGATATCTTCTTTTGGAATGCCCTTCTCCTTCATTTTTATCTAAATCACCTACTTATTATCTACAATCCAATTAAAATACCAAATTCTGTTTTTCCTTTACCAATCTTCATTCCCCATACTATTCAGAAATAAGAATTTTGTATATTCTTTTACTTATTGTATATATATTAGATTTGATGACTCCTTTGCATACTTTTAAATTTCACAAAGGCAAAACTGTGTCACCTGTAAATTTGATTCCCAGTCTATAGCACAATGCTTGGCAAATAGCTAATCTGAAAATACCTGAAAAAGGTATTGGGGGAGATCTGGCTTCACATTGCCCCTTGGTTGTTACCTTAGTAGTGGAGAAAACACCATGTTTACATATAAATAAAATCCTCAAGATGTTATTCAGGTTCTCATAACAGGTCTCTGAATAAAAAAAAGTGGGAAAAGTGTTGATATCATTCAGGAAAGGGAATTCAGATAATTCAAGAATGTGGATGTAAACATGTGGTCTTGCTATCTCTGGATTTTGAAGCAAATTACAAACTAAATTCACAGCAATCCCTAGAAAGGTAAAGACAATTCTAATTTGACAGCTTCTTCTCATTTTTATGACCAAAATTCAGATAGTATGAACGAGGTTGGTGTTGATGGCCAAACTTCCAAAGGGACCCCTTAAAGGCTGCCACAATAAGGAGACATTTCTAAATCAACTATTGTCCTGTATCAACTGTCCTTTCCTGTGACACTTTTTTTGTGCCCAGTTACTACTTTTTTTCTAGCTACTGATACTTGCCCACATTTCTATAAGTTTTTCTTCATTAATGGATTGCTAAGACCCTGATATTATGCTCTTATGTTGTCCCCATTCAAATACTGTCCAAATGGGCAGAGAACCAGGGGAGGGCCTGTGGATCATCTAGGTGCCAAACATACTCTTCCATGACTGCACTGGGGCAGTCATAACCTCTTCCCAGCAACTCATTTACCGTCCTATTGTGGTTATTCCTGTCTTTACCTGATGGTCCCTTAACCAAGGAAACAAGTGACAGGATGACAGTCATACCTTAATATTTAACAAAACTCTTACTATTTATGTCCCCTGGTATAAATGTTCTTCCTCTGGGAAACAAGAGCTGTAATATTGATCAAATCTCAATATTGGCACTCAAATATATATATATAAATCTAGTTATAAATTGAAGGATAATAAGAACAGGAATGGCAGTTTCAACAAAGAAATCATAGAATCTAGACAATGAGTGAGGGTGGGGGTAGAACATTTAGCAAGAAGAACCCAGAGATCTGGTTTCAAATCCTGATCTGTCACTACCTATCAGTGTGACAGTGACAAGTTACTAAAGCTTGGTTTAGTGCACCTGTTGCACAAAGGAAATACTATCCACTTTACAGGATTTTTGTGAGGATTAAATTAGAATTGCCTAAAGTCTCATAGTAAGTTCACATTCAGAACAACAATGTTGAGCCCTCCAAGGCTGCTTTCTAAGATGGCACAGGAGTTTCTCGGGAGGAGAAGGATGTACTTACCATTTGGCTTCATCTATGCACTCTTCCTCTCTTAATTACAATCCAGAGTGACCTCTGGAAAAGATAACCTAGGAAACCACAAAACAAATATAGGAGTGTTTACATTTTCTCAGTAACAAAAATAGCCAGAGTGACTGGTCTTTCTCAAGACTCCTGATGCATGACTAAGAGAATTTTGAAATGTCTTTTAAGTTTTCCTACTAGGGATACTGGTATTTCCCCACCATCCCACTTCTATCATCCAGAGTTGTGCCATTTCTCAGAAGAAATAGCTCCTATGCAGCTATCTTTGGAAATGAACTAATCTATTTGGAGTGCTGAAATCTAATATGCATAAATTTTAGTACTGGGTACTATGATGATAGGGAATATTAGATGTATAGAAATGTGCACACATAATAAAAGGCTACATGTTGAAAGTAAAAGTCCAAGTGAGAATGAGAAAATAAGAACCTGGAGTGAGCTACAAAGGGAAGCCTGAGATGGTGAAGGGTTTTCTGTATTGATGGATGGAGTGGGCAATATAAACTGGAGGTCCCAGGTGGTTAAGGCCTCTGATCTTGAGTTTATAGCCAGCTCTACTTTTCACTATCTGTGTGTGCTTGGCACACATCTGGAACTTTTTAAGCATTTATTTTGTCTTCCAGAAGATGTGAATAACATAGTACTGGCTTCATAGAGTTACTGAGATAAGTAAATGTGATAATAAATATTAAGTGCTCTGTATAGTATCAAGCACAAAGTAAGCACTCTTTAAGTGGAAGGAGTTATTTTTGAAAAGGTCTTTCTTTTATCTTTGAAAAATCCATCCCTAAACTGTGCTGGATTCTTGAGGAGCAAAGGTATAGCCCCATCTGAAGTGTCCCACTGTTGACACACATGATGGATGTTTATTGCATCCACATCACTTTCTATGTTTTCATTTACCTACTTGAATATGGAAGGCTAAAAGTGAACCAACACATAATGAGATCTGGATATGACATAGTTCTACCAATAAAACAGAGACATTCTAGGAGATTCAATCTCCTGCTGCTGTGGGGACTAGTAGGAAAGTCAGGAGAGGAAGAGCATTTTGGAAATTAGACTCCATATTCCAGGCCAGGTGACTGGTCACAGCTGTGGCACTGGTGACAATGAGGCTACATGAGAGCTCTTTCAAGACCTCTCAGAATTGCAGCATGCTGATGTTATCTTGGAGCAAAGTAGCCTTCTAAGGATTCTGCACGTACCTGTTATTCGTTCTATATGAAATTTCTTCTGCTTAAATATCTGGAGCTATTTCCAGGTATTTTGCCCTGAGTCCTGAGTAATGCAACACCTACCTGAACTCTTTCAGTGTCCTTTAGCTTAGTGCTGTGAAAGCTGGAGAAAATGGGGGTAAAAAAAATGGTTAAATTGAATAAAATGGTTATGTCCTACCTATCGACCACTAGGTATGGACTAATGATGGAAATTGCAATAGAAAACAAAACAAACTAACCTCCAAAACAAAAATCAAACAATAAGCACACAATCCAACCCCTTCCTTTACAACATTTTGCAGAAATAAAATATAAGTCATGTTAAAAATACTTTTGATTAAAAGATATTTGTGTTTTGACCCAAAACATAGGTTCTCTATTAGCCTATGGAAATCATAAAAAATTTTGAGTCTGTAATGGATCACTTTTAGGATTATGATTCAGTCCAAATTTGGAGGTGAGGGTGCCTATCAGCCAGAGTTATTGTCAGAATATTTCAGATTGTCATACTCTTTTGTTTAGAATATCTGTATACTTAAAGGTTTAATTTATTTATATTTATTCAATGGTGATTTGTTGAATGCCTATTAATATAAATAAGTCTTTTTTTTTTCCTTTTGGGTGCTGAGGATTGGACCAGGGCCTCATGTATGCTGAACATGTATTCTATCACGGGAGTGCACTCCTAGCTCATCAGTTGGTCTTGTTCTAGCAATTATTCAAAAATAGAATGTGAGTTCGTGGTGAGGAATATGCAGACAAATTAAACATATAGGAACAGAGTATAGTCTCATTAACTGTGTGCACAGAAGGCCCTCTGATAGCTGACTAAAAGTTTGAATGAAGAGAGACTGCAGACTATCGGTCATCAGGGATACAGTTCTTCAGGTAAAGGGAACAGTAAGAGGTGAGGCCCTGAATTAGAGCACTGCTTGACTGCAAGGGCAGATCGGCAGGAAGGTTGGGCTATGTAATGACTAAGGACACAACAGCAGGAGATGAGACTAGAGAGGAGGTTGGAGCCTTGTAAGGACCTTCAATTGTAAGAGTGATGGGAACCAGGAGGTGGAATGACATCTGACTTACTTTTGGCAGCTGAGTGGAAGAAAACTATAGGGAGCAGGAGTGGAAGAAGAAGATCTCCTAAGGGATTATTGTGATAAGTCCTCTATCAGACCACAAATAGGCTTTGACAGAGAGATTTGAATGTAGGTGGTTTGTTGTAAAGTGTATTTGGTAACAATAAATGTAAGAGTAAAGGAGGCAGAACTGGGCAGAGGAAAAATTTTAACTGAGGTTCAGTTGCTATAAAGACCTCCGACGATCCCACTGGAAGTTCTACATCTGGATCAAATCCTCAGAAATGTCTGAAAGTGAAGCAAAGTGGGGTCAGGTCATGGCAACCCCTCATCAAGCAATCATTCAATGTTAATGACTGTCCCTATTGAGAAATACAACCTTGAATGAGACATCCACCTTTGACAAAGGGCAGTTCCTGAGAAGGGACAAAGTTGTGAGCCATCAACTAGCAACCCTTCCAGCATCTGGGGGAATGAGGTCATTTAGGTATCTATGACAATTTACCTCTTGTGCCATCTGCTTCCACTTGCTTCCTCTCTCTTCAGTCCATCTGGAACAGCTCTTCCAGGATTCTGATTAGTCTCTTTTTCTCCACAAAAGACTAGTCTTGTGACTACCATTGTAACTCGTCTTCTTTACTACTCATTTTAGATTCTCCATGCTTGGCTAGGTTTTTGGCATATCCCAGCAGCTTATGTGATAGGGTCACCCAAACTCTCATTCCTAAGGAATTTAACTGGTCACCATGACATTTTGCTATCCTTGCCCATTTATTGTCAAGAGGGGGCAGAGAAGAACCAAGAAATGTATTCTTCCCTGATTCCACCATGGCAGAACAATCCTACCTTCTTAGGTGGTGATCCTTTTCCTTGTCTGCTGGTCTTTTGGTCAAGAGGCCCAAACTGCGTGTGTGGAAGTCATACCTTAAGGTTTAATAAAACTATTATGTCCACTGCTGGAAGAGTTCCTCTTTTGGGAAACATGATCTCCAGACCAACAAGACCTAGAAATGTGGTAAGGGAAATCACAAATTTCCCAAGTGGGTCACTGGAAGTGAAGGCAAACAGTTAGTTATTCTTACTTCTACCATATGGTTCCCAGATCCACCCATTATTTTTTTTATTAGTAACACAGTTCCATATAATGGCTATTAATTTAATATACACACTTTATCTTCATATCCAAGCTGGCACCAGAGTTGTACCGGCACAAGGGTGGTTCATGGTTTCATCAAGCCAAAAGTTTGGGTACTGTGGGTACTGTGATACGTGATAGCTCTGATGTATATCACATGGTTACTGCTGAACCTCTGAGGCTGTAGAGTCTCTAATATGAGCCTGTGTTATGTTGGATCCTGGGTTGGGTGGATTAAACTCCCTCCGCACCTCTGAATTATGTTATGGCTGAGTTCCTTCAAGGAAGGCAAAGTTATACCTGGAATATGAATTGATTCCCATTAAGGTAATCATACCTCTTTCAGGATGAAAGATATCAAATATGAACTCCCCAACATGTGGGTTGTTTGTCTCACTGAGGGCTACTACCACACTTGAGACTCAAGTTTTGTCTACATTGCTAGAATGTTGAAAACTTAGTGGCTAAATTATCTTCATTCTTGTGACTATGGCTATTCCACAAATACATCCATTGTGCCAGCTGTACAGTAGATCATCACAGGATGATTGATGTCCTCTAGCACATACTTCACCTGACGCAATGTGTAATGTGTAATGTGTACTTTAGTCCTCAAGGGAGCTATCTGGGCAGTACAGAACAGCTGGGTAAGAGATACTAGTGCTTAGATGGACTGCACATTGAATAGAAGAGAAAGAGAGGAGTCACGGATGACTCCTAGGTTTTCTACCTCAGCATCACATTAACAGTAGAGCTACTTGTGAGATGGCAAGACTAGGGCAAGTACAAGCTCATAAATAGGTAAAAGGATCTTGAAAGTTTGGTTTAGAACCTATGTTTGAGATGTCTATTACCTGACAAAGGAAGATGTTGGGTCAGCAGTTGGATGAATCATTTCGGATTTCAGGGTGAAAACTGGGGTTGGACATATGAACTTCCTCCATGCAAAGTCTAAACTTCAACAATTAAGATAGAATATAATAAGGTTCACCAGGCAATCTCCTTCTAAATGGCCCACATTTTCATTTTTAAGAATAAAGTGCAAACCCTCAAGGTGACAAGACAAATGTCTTTTGAAGACAACCATTTTGTCTTCAAAATCCCAGCTAATTTTGCTAAAGTGGTTTAATTGAGCAAGCTCAATTAACTGCAAATAATTGGAAAACTGCAAATAACCTTCATTAAGCTGTTATTTGCCATTCTCTTTTCTCTTTGACTTTAAGACTAGAACAACCTTACTTAAGCCCCACTTGCTTTAGCCAAATACCTCTACCAATAATAACTTCTGTTTTGTAAGCATTTACTATGTGTTAGGTCTATACTTAGCAGTTTATACAAATCTCTCTTAATTTTGACATAATCCTGTAAAGTACGTTGATAATACTTATTTTACTCGTGGGAGCAGCAAGACAGAGACAGTTCAGAAGTGTAGTAAATAGCAGTTCTGGGGTTTAATCCAATTAAGCCCAATACTAAAGCACATTTTATGATCATTTTGCCATTTTTCCTCAGGGACGTATTTTACTGTCATTTTTCTTCTTCCAGCTTAAAAGAATTGAGACTGGTTGATTTTATTTTAAGACTTTTCAAAGCTCTTTGTCAGAGTAACACAGTTCAACCATGCTAATGAGAGAGCATCACAAAATTGTTTGGCTTTCAAAAATCTGTGTTGGTTTAACTTGACCAAAACAGGCGAACTTCTCTTTACAAGAAACCTTGCTTACTTGGCATGAAATGACCTCCTGTAGCCAATGACTGAGTTATCTCCACCAGAGAAGAAAGAAGGAAAGATTTCCCCCCTTTGGTTAGTAGTGGGTTGGCCTTGCAGCGTGACCTCAGAGGCCCGAATGCAGCACACAAAGGTTACCTACAGTATTTACTAAATGACTCATGAGGACAAGAATGTGGGCAAAGAGCCTTTCAAATGGTGACATTCTGCAGCTGTGCTCTTGTCCTTACCACTACAGTTGAGAGAGGGAAGGTTGGTCTCACTGGATTGAAGTAGGGACCCACATCATCCAGACTCTCTGAAGGCTTCATGTGACTGAAGGGCACTCTTTACTACTCTAATCGTTTTCTGGAATTATCCCTCTACATGAAATAAAACATCGGGATTTACAATTGTTAATATCTTGCTTTCTCAGGAGTCCTGGTATTTCTCAGGACTATGCGTGTCTGAATGACTAGGAATAATATAAATAATAAAATTTCATGGCTCTAACACAGGAATTGCTGATTTAATGGGCCTGGGGATAAACTTGGAAATGTACACAATGTAAACTTTTTAAAGGTAAACTTTAAAAATATATATATAATACATACAGAGAAAACTTCACAAAATTACATGTGTATAGTTCAAATAATAGTCACCAAGTGCACTTACATACCAGAAGAGTTGTCTCTGGTTTGAGTTAATGAAAATGAGATTTGGTCTATCATCAAGAATGTCTCCTCTAAAGCATTACACAAAGAGAGAGGGGACTTAAAAACCAAGGTCTGATGTTAAGGTCTGTTAAGGATGGATGGGGTAGATGGGTGGACAGGACAGACACGGAGTTAGAATTGTTAGAGTAAGTGCAGAGTAAGCAAGGCAACATTGTCATGTCAAGGTTAAATCTGGGAAGCAGAGCTGAGCAGTTTCTAAGTTTCAGACTCAGAAGCTAAAGAGATAAGGCTAATGGAACAGAACCCCAGAAAGAGAAGAGACTTGGCCTTAAGTCCTAGGCTATCTTGGGGGTGTCTCCCCATACCAGAATTCATCATGATTAGCCCCCCTTACCCTCCTTACCTGCTTTGATGAAGTAATTTTAAACTTCTTGCTGATCTGTATTCTGACTTTGTAGAAAGTTGTTCTATTCAGGAAAGATCTTTGGCTAAATTTTGGTGAAGCAGACTTGGTTCTACCTTGGGAATGAAAACGACAACAACAACAACAACAACAAAAATAAACAGAAAACTAATATTCTCTCCCAGTTTGACTATTTATATTTTTCATGTCATTCCTAGTTTCATATTACTTAGGAGTTACTGAAACCTCAGCTCTGCAATTAGACATGCATGGTTCAAAATCTCACCTGTGATCTTGGATAAATTACTTAATTTTTCAATATTTTAATTCCTTAATTTATCAGTTAGAAACAATAACCATTTTTCAAGATTGCCACAAGGATTAAATAAATTAACATATATGAAGTTGTTTGCTAGATACTATGCTGCTGTACTATCTGATTTAATAACATGCAACATATTTTGAATTCCTTACAACTGAAACTTATATAAATATATGGTTAAAGTATTACATTTTAAAAAACATAAGCCCTCAATTCAAAAGTTCTTAAATATTACTCACATATACTTTAGATAATTTGACTTGCACCCTTATTTACTGTTTGCCCAAGAGAACTATCAGTATTATCCAGGGATGATTACATAAGACCTACAGACCTGAAAGAAGGTTGTCAGAACCTAACAAAAATGACTCAGGGAAAATTATTCTGACAATGGAACATGCCTGATTGGAAGTGAAGAAAAGCAGCTGCATCCTCGCTCTTCTTCAGATATCCAGTTTGCCCTCTCCTCCTTTTGTTAAGGTAGGACTCAGGTCCTAGAGAACTTTAAGACTGATTGCACAGACATCAGGGAGGCCCACGACAAAGCCACAACTGCTCCCCCTGATGGCTGTGCCTAGAATTCCATTGTATGCCTTTGAAAATCCCATTAGGTTAAAATTTCTTTCTTAAGAACATTACTACTCTGTCAGTCCTTGATAATCTTTTATATTTTCTGAAATTACTCTTGCTAAGAGATAGATAAATCTTTAAATAGCATCTTCAGATGAAGTCAACAGGATTCTAAAAAGCTAGGAAAACATATACAAAGGTCAGCATTGCTGATGTCATCATTTTATGCAAATCCAGCCCTGGTTACCTATATGCAGTGACAATACTCACATGCTCACCCTGATATTTGGAATGGACAAATGATAATTTTCTTGACTGGAAGAGTAACTGTTTGTCAAACTGAAGAATCGTTTGATCTTCTTTCATGACCTGTCATACCATCTGGTGAGTAACAATGAGCTCACCCTACTTCACTGGTTCCAACATCTGATGTTTAAAAAATGGTCATAAAAGTCTTAATTGATTCTAGTTAACTTGGATTTGACTATAAACCATTTGAAAGGTTCCATTTCAAAAGGAAATTCTTTTAGGAGGGTGCTCCACAAATGGCTGCCCAAGTCGAGACAACACTGACTTTGTAGTCAGTTAAATGGTTGTTTTTGTGATGGCGGCCACAGCAAAATCATTCACGGCTCTCAGAAGCCATCAACAAAGCTCACTCTTGGCAGCCCAAAGCATACTCTGCTCCAGAGAATTACTTTGTAATTATTAAAAACATGATATGGAAGGAACAAATGTCGTTGGCTCCAATCAAGTGTATAATTTGTTGAAAAGTTCAGTCCCAGTGTAACTGTAAAGAAGCTGCGTCTGTGGATCTGTAGCTGGGAATATGTGAGTGGGTGGGGGACGTATTTTCTCCACTTTGTGGGATTTGGGAGTTAGATTACACGCCCTGTCTTAGGAAATTAAGAGCAGTGGATACTCAAGGATAATAAAGGAAAGGCACTTCCAGGAACGGAAGGGTATGTAGGCTAATAGTATCAATATGGCTTGTTGCCCTGGAGCTTTGGCAGCAGAAGCCACATGATATAAGATATTAAAATAGCAGATGAACATGTACTAGATGGAAAATTATCCCAATGGCCAGTTCCACTCTCCTGATTGGGGGGAAAAAAAGTTGGCTCTTTTTCACCGTAGTGTTCACAAGATAGAAAATAAAATAGGCTCTGTGAAGTGGGTGGGAGGATGAAGAAGAGAAACAGTCAAACCAAAGTGGCCAAAGTAGAAAAGGGTCATGTGAGGAAGTGGAAGAGCTGAATGTTCTGAAAAGAGTCGTGGAGGAATTGTTCTCCACCACTTCACGGTTAAATTTGGAGAGAGCGAATTTGGAGAAGTGGTCAGACAGAAGTTCTCAGGCTCCCCAACTGTTGGTATACCTCAGAGTGCCAAATCCCAGGGTGTTACCCTGTCATTCTTGTGGTTTGTCTCAAAGTGGCCAGAGTTCCTGGGAAATATTTGGGGCCATATTACTCAGCCATTTGAATTGTAAATCCAAAATATGGTTTAGCCATCACAGTAGCATATGTATTTCAGGGCAGAAAAGAGTCACCACACGGGTGACTCTATTGTTTAGAGTTATTATTTGGAGACCTGGTCTGGTCTCCAGCTTTCCACTGTTCTACCATCTTTTTGGTATTCTCACAAAGCTATATCATGGTCGTAGATGTCTTCCTTGGATTTAATCTGAGGTTTGCCCTGGGACAAAGGAAGAAACACACTGATTCCTGCTTCTGCTTCTGCTATTCCACTTCCTGAGATGGCCTCAGTGCTTCTGTCCTTGTCTCTTCACAGCTCACTCTGCTCAGGTCATTTCCTTCTGACAAGTAAATGTGGACTGACTAGGAAAGTGCCTGACCTTAGAAGCATAAAGATGACCTGTAGCCTAATAAGTTTCTTCACTACTCATCACATGGGTCTCTTTTTCAGAGTTTCTGGGGCTCCTGTGTCTACCACTCAATATTTATGTGACTTTGGGCAAGTTACATAGACTTTCTGTGCCATGTATTCCTCATCCTGTGATTATTATGAGAATTAAATGAGTTAATACATGTAAGAGCTTAGAATAGATATTATTACATAGTAAGTACTCAATAAACATTACCTATTATTATTCTTATCCCTTATGTTTCATTGTGTAGCAAGAAGCCCTTATTTTATACTAAGTATCTCTCTTATTTCCTGTCTTACACTTTATTACCACATGCATCTTATTATATGTTGCTTTCTTTATTGTTCCTGGTAGAATATCTCAAGCAGCAGCTGGACTTCTTGAACTTTGGGAAAAATAATCACATCTTCTACTCTCTCTATATCTGCCTAACCATGCTAGACATTCAAAAGTTATGCAAAAAAAACACTAGCTAACTGAATGAACTATCAATAAAAATATCCCTTCTTCATTATAACTTATGTTGAAATTCACTAGCAGAATGGTTTCATAAGTTATGGCTACCTCCATGTGTGTCTCTCATATTCTCTCCTCCATCCTCTGAATATCTTTTCCTATTACATGGGCCCAGGATCAAGGAAAATACTGTACAGCATTTGATACCATTTGGTGTCTTCCTCAGTAGTGGCCTGTTGAAAGCCATAAACTGTTTAAAGCCATGGACTGCCTTTCTGAACTTGCAGGGCTTTCCTTTCATGGGCTAATCAAATTAGACTATCCATGTGAACACCAATTACCTTTCCAAATGTATATTCCCATATGCTTCCCACATGCTTAGACACTTTTGGGGGCCCTACTAATAATGGCATACATGCAACCGTCATAGAAATTTGGCCAGAATCAAAGGATAAATAAGAGGCCAGGCTCAGGACTCAGGTCAAAACTAGAACTCTAAGCCTAGTTCCCTTTCTTCCATGGTAGGTCTTATATAATTGAAAGCCTGAGGCCATAATAGTAAAGGAAGAGGGCAGCATCAACTTTCTGCAAAATGAAACTAAGCTACATCTTTTGAAGGAGCCCTATCCAGAATTGCATTTGTCTGCTAATTTGCCAGACATTCCTTTTATTGGGACTGAAAAACACTGATTTAGGATTGTTATAAAGTATTTCCTCAAATGGCATGTCAAAAAGTACAGTGTCTGAAACAGGACAGAGAAGAGGATGTCTCTGTCTTCTCTAGGGTCTGGACACAGGAGAATTATTCTTGAGAAGGGGTTTCTTTCCTCATCAGTGGAAGCAGGATGAGCATGGATGACTTGTTGTCCTTCTTTGGTCAGAGACAGCTGGGAATCCTCATCTTAGAGAATAGAATGATGCCTCTGCCATAAACATCCATAGCTGCAGCACATACAGGGCTCCATAGATGACCAAAACCACACCCATGTTTGGAGATGGCCCCAGGGATCCAGAGCAGGGTGCTTTGCTGGACAAGGTTTATGTGGCCCCTGCCTCATGCTCTTGTCTGTACAATTGCTTGGCATTGACCACAGTGGCCTCTGAGCTGTTCCTATAGCTGTGGAGCCAAGTAATCACTGTTGTCCCCATCCTGCTACCTGCTGAGATATCCCATATAGGACACAAGATGTCAGAGAGACACTGCTACTCCACATTCATTAAACTGTTCCTGTGGACTTGATTTCCTTGGTCACTTCCTGAAGAGCATAGAGATGCTGCCTAAAAGTGCCCAGGGTCCTTGAAGCAGACTTTGACTTTGATGATCCGAGATGGAATAGACTTCTCTTTGCTGCTTCCTTGACAGCCTGTTTTCAGATGATCCTTCCACTGGGGTTCTCTCAATTTAGAGCAGTAAGTCAAGTTTGTTATCAAGCAGTGACTAACTTGCTTATGTACTCCCTTGCCTTTACCCTTCTTGCTTTTGTGCTGTACTTCTTCACTTCTGTAATCCTGTAGAACGTGGCAGTACCTGAGTTCATGCTTCAGGCTCTGTTGCTAGGAATCTCATCTAAGCCCAGAGGTATGAGATGAGTTCAGATACTGAAATAAAATTGTTTAACCCCATTCATTTCAACCCATTCTGGTTTCTACTCCTACCATACCACTAATGATTCTCATATAACAAAATCTTCCTCATTTTCTTTGACTTTTAAACAGGCAACATGAACCATGTAACCATGAACAGTGAGCTCTTGATCTGTTTTAAAGCCATTCAATCTCTGGCTTCTGAGTCACCAAGTTCCCCTGTTCTTATCCTATCTTCCAACCCTTCCTACTCAGGCTTCTTCACTGTCTCCTCTGGGTCCCTCTACTCTGCCAGGGTGTCCCGGGGTTTGATTCATCTAACTCTCTTCCTACGTGAATTCATCCACTATTCTTGCTTTAAATACTCTCTCTGTGCTGATGACTCAGTGTTTTCTTTTGCTTTTCCTTTGGGTTCTCCTAGCCTATTTTCCATCCCCACTTGCGTATCTAAAAACTAACACATCTAAAACTCAGCAGGTCTTGTTCCTCAGACTGCTCACCTTCTGGTCTTTTCTCATTTCAGTAAGGACATTTATTTACCAGTTGCTCATGACAAAGCCCAGGAGTGATCACGTTGACCTCTCACACAATCCATCAATAAATCATAGAATTTATGTTCTAAAATAGATTTCAAATTTGTCCTCTCCAACCTCACACCCATGCTCAATCCACTCCATGTCTCATGTAGATTTCTACAGCAGTCACCTAGTGGGACTTCTTCTTCTTTTTTTTTTTTTAAAGAGAGAGAGAGAGAGAGAGAGAGAGAGAGAGAGAGAGTTTTTTAATATTTATTTTTTTTAGTTTTCGGCGGACACAAATCTTTGTTTGTATGTGGTGCTGAGGATCGAACCCGGGCCACACGTATGCCAGGCGAGCGCGCTACCGCTTGAGCCACATCCCCAGCCCTGCTAGGGGGACTTCTTGTATCTAGTTGCCCTCTCTTCAATTCTGTCTTCACTCAATCACTAGGTATTCTTTATAAAAATAAACCATGCCACTCTTTAGTAAAACACTTCAACAAATTAGCACTGCATTTAGAATAGAAACATAAAATCCTTAATGTGGCCTAATTAAGCTGCATGATCTGATCATCATTTAGGTCTCCAATCTCACTCTATGCTATTTCTGACCCTTTCTCCCGATACTGTCACCATGCAGATTTGCTGTTTCTCAAATATTTGTGCTATTTTTAATCAGTGCATATTAATTATACAGAATAGTGGGTTTCACTATGACATATTCGTACATGATACACTATAGTTTGATTATTTCCACCCCCATTACCCACACCCCCTCTACTCTCCTCTTCCTCTTCACTAATAGTCTTCTTACATTCATGTCATCTTCTTTTTTCTAGATTCCATATATGAGAAAAAATTTGATTCTTCAGGAACTTTGGATATGTTCCTGCTCCCTGAAATAGCCTTTCCATACCCTCTGCCTGCTAATTACTAATTATCCTTCAATCCTAAACTGAAATGTTATTTCCTCAAATAAATCTTCTTAACTCCTCCCCCATATAAATTAGATGGCTAATGTATTTGTGCACATTTTGTTTGTGCTTTATTAATACCAACATATTTTCTTAGCCACTAGTGTTTAAACTCCCTGAGAATAAGGATTAAAGGACTATACAGGGTACACTGTGCACTGTATATCATTGTATAACACAGGGCCCAGCACATAGTAGGCACTCCATGGGTATGAATGAATTCTTTGACAGAATTCAGACACTGTAGGACCTCCAAAGAAGACTGTCTGGTAAGAAAGCGGTTGTAGATTTCTCTCTCCTTCATTTTCACTTCTAGTATTCTCAGATGCCAGGTGTCCGATCTTCACAGACTCTCGGATTATTAACACTAAATTCTTCTGTGAAATTCTTACAGACATAAAAACATAGAATTGCAAGGTAGATGGAGCCCTTATAATTATCTAGGCAAATTCTTATCTGATATGTACATTCCTTTTTGAAAAATCTTCAGCATGTAATTACCCCTTCTCTGCTTGAAAATTGTCTCTACAGGGACATAGACTGTTCTATCTTAGGCAGAGCTGACAGCATCTTGAACATCTCTAATGTAGTAATGTTGTTTCAAAGATTTCATATTAAACTAAGATTTATCTATAACCCATCTGAAACTTTTATCCATTGGTTTAATCAGGCCCTCCAGAGTTATAGCAAACAACTATGAAATCAGTTAACTGTATTAACTGCCCCAAAATGTCTGGCCTCCACAAATAAATAAGCAAGTAAATAATCATTCCCAATTCCTTTAATTATTACTCAAATATTTTTGGAGCACCTTCAGAATTCCATTTTTTCTTAGTTTTTAATGGACCTTTATTTTATTTATTTATATGTGGTACTGAGAATCAAACCCAGTGCCTCACACATGCTGGGCAAGTGCTCTACCACTGAGCTAGCTATAACCCCAGCCCCCAGAATTCCATTCTTGATTTTCTGGTCACTAAAACTTTTTTAGAAGGCATTAAAACTTGTGTTACTCAACACTGACTTCATGAGAAGAATACAAGAAAAGGAAAACTATCCCAAGACATGGCTTTTTTATTTGTAACATAAATTTCCTTTAATTGGTGGCATTACTGAGTTGGTAAGCTTACGTGTGAACATACAAGGTTGGCATTGGGAGGGGAGGTCCACTGGGTAATAATATCCTGTTCTGGATCTTTGTTTTGGACTTGGGATAGTAGCTTCAATATTTGCAGTCTGCAATTAAATTATTCACACAGAAAATTATATGTGAACCTGGCCCTTCAAAGGCAGTAGGCTCCATAGTTCAATCTTAAAAGCATACAGCCTTCAAAATCAGAGCAAGAAGCTAATATGAAGAAGGAAGAAATTAGGGCACTATTAGATTCTGATACACTTAGGGATACCCTTAAAAACCCCACCGCAAGTTAATTTTGATGATGGGAAAACTTTCTTCTGTAGTAAGAGGACAAAAACAATGTTCCTTATGTGCTGAAGGAAGGGCAGGGGTGGAGTAATTCTTCCTATCTCTGGAGAGCCTGGCAAGAGGACGTGGGATAGCAGACATGGAATGCCATGAACTTGAAACCACCGCTTGATACTCCCTGCTTAGATACCGGCCAGTCAGGAAAACTCTGCACTATCTGCCATATTTAGAATCTGATCTCTGAGCTCTAAGCCCAGGAGAAGATGTGGGTAAACATAGCAGATGGAAAGGAGCTTTTGCGCTCAGCATGAACTGCTTCCTTGACGAGGAGTCAGCAGGTCTGGTTTTTATTTAACTGCCTCCTGCTTTCATGGCATATTAGAAATAAAATTACACTGACAACCAGTGTAGAAGCAACATACCTCATAATCAGTGAGACTTGTCAGTCTGCTGTTTTGCTTTTGAACAAAGATCTTTAACAGTCACAACATAGGTTGCAACTGGCAAAAGAGGAAAGGACCCTCTTACTAAAGTGATGGTAAAGCACAAATATGGGGGAGAGAGATTTAAAATCTCCAATCCACAGTATGTTTCTTGACAGTCTTATAAAAAACATCTACCAAATTTCTTAGAACAAGTGGTAGGTCCTTCTCCATGATCCCTGCTGATGTTCTTAGACCATTGCCAATAGCATAGAAATGTTCTATTCTATCTTCATATTGATCTGTTAAAAAAAACTCTTCATGTGGAGACCAAAGTTGTTTACTTGGAGCTCATAATAATATGTGTTCAGAAAAGGTCACCCGGGTCAAATTTCCTCTGACCATTTATTTCATTAGTGAGCCTGTCAATTACTGAACATGTTCAACATACTCCACAGGTTATATAGTGGCTATATGTCTGACACTAGGGCCAGAATACTGATAAATGCCATCATGGGGAGTTACAAAAGTGTTGTCATGTACCACTCCCAGAGTCTATGAACGGTTTAATTTGGTGATATGCATGAAAACACATGGAATCCTGCCTGTGTTATAGTAGGTAGTCAATAAGAATTAAATTCTTTCACTGATAAACATTCCTAACTTCCTCACATTTTCTTCACGATATGATACACAATTTTGACCATATTTATCTCCTCCATATGTTCAAATTTTGGTTCTTGTTCTCACAGTGAAATTAGCCGTAAGTATTTGAGGTAAGGTAGACTCATATTGGGATACTTGATTGTCACCTGCCCAGAACTTTCTGACACCTTTTCCTGAACTGTGGAGGGCATTATGGGAATAGGTTTTGAACCTCCAAACACTATAGACATAAGGCTGTTACTATCTGGTTTCCATTGGCTTCCAGCCCCTGATGAAAGGCCAATTTTTATATAGCCAGAGAATTCAAATATTCGGTAAAGTTATTGAATTCATGAAAGATTATATAAATTGGATGCTTGGTAAAAATCATACGAGAGTCTAATCTTCTGTCTGAAATGATGCAGGGAAGAACTGAAACCACATGCAAGGGTGCAAGTGCATAGAGCAGAGAGAAGTATGAGGAGACTGCACACAGAGAAGGGAAGAGCTGTGGGCAGTTTGTTTCAAGTTTAGTGAGATATCCAAGGTGCTAGGATGCCCCTACTGACATTTCCCACCTCCAACTTGTGCCCTGATTCAGTGTACTCTGTCCTAGCTCTTCCTCATACTCTTATATCAGCAGAGGGACTGGAATATGTTAATCCATTATGGTAACTCAGGCCTGCTCTTCACTGGCTTGCTATGGTTCTCTCTCTCCTTTGAAGGCTCTCTCCTCTTCTTTGTCTCGGCCTCTCCTATGTGTGCTTTGACTTTTCTCTGTGCAGAAAATCACAACTGGGGGATCTGTAGTAAAATGTTACTTCATTAAAAATGAACCCAAAGTTTTTATAACAGTTTCATAGAATCTTGAGTTGAATACAAGAGGCATCATAGCTCATTTCACTGACAGGCTGACCTGAGCTCTTCAGTTTCCCTGTATTCAAATGTTCTCAAAGACCAGGAGCTCAGGACTTTAGCTGTTCCACCATGTTACCATTGGGCAACTCTAGTAGTTACAAAAGAATATGTCTAATTATTAACGGGAATTAGCTTCTCTGTATTTCTGAATGTTGGAACTGATGTTTCTATTTGGATATATATGGAAATAACCCATTTTTATTTGCATATAGCAGAGAAAATGTGTGAATATAGCCCTCAAGTAACAATCCCCTCTTCCTATTATCACTTCTACTCCTGATTTAGAAAAGAAGTTTAGGGAAAAAGAAGAATTGGAAGTTTCACTTTCAGAGAACACTTACCAGATTCTCCACCCTTGGCCCCGATCCATTCAGAAATTACAGCCATACCCAGAAACATAAAGCTTCCTGGCTTGATCTTTACTTGCTATTAGGTTGTAAACTTGTGTTAGTCAGCTTTCCATCACTGCTGACAAAATGCATGAGAAAAGCAACTTAAAGGAGGATGATTTATTTTGGATCACTGTTTCAAAGATTTTTGGTCCATGGTTGGCTCCAAGACCAACTATCATGGTGGAAGGGTATGTCAGAGGAAAGCTATTCAACTCATGGCAGCCAGGAAGCAGAGAGAGGGAGAGAAAGGGAGAGAGGGAGGGAGGAAGGGAGAGAGAGAGAGAGAGAAAGTAAAATATATATACTGCCAGGGCACACCCCCAGTGACCTACTTCCTCTAAGGAGACCCCCATCCTACAGTTTTCACCAACTTCCAATATTCCATTCAATTATAAACTCATCAGTGGATTGATCCATTGATAAGATCAGAGCCCTCATGGTCCATTTATATTCAAAACTCCCTAACCTTGGACACAGCTATGAAGGGGACTATATCTTCAACATATGAAACTCTGGGGAATATTTCAGATTAAAACCATAACAAAACTCATGATTCCCTGCAATGACTTTGATTCCCACTTTGGGTTTTCAGCACTTGGCAGTGATTCTTTCTGTTCAAGACGGTTGGGTTCAGTTCTGTTCTTCCTGCAGATATCAGACAGTTCTGGAATAAGAATTTTCTTCTTCAGTACCAGCGATACAGAAATGAATTTAAGCCTGGACACATTGATCTGGCAAAGCATTGTTGAAACATGAACTCCTTCCCTTTGGGGAGTAAAGGGAGAATATAGACAAGGAAGGACAATGTTATCTGCACTGGCCTTGTACTGGCCTTAAGGACAGTCACATAAATGAAATATGGCCTTTGTCCTCTTAATTCATAAAACACTGAGCCATCAATCCCCACGCAATCCTTCATGAGAATAACAGCGGTGCCATGAAGAGGGCTGGATTGGGAAGTAGAAAACTATGAATGATACCACTAATACGTTATCCTACCTTTCTTGGTCTGTTTTCCTTATAGATAGATAAGGAAGAAGGCACAGGCTGAACTTCTACGGGGACACTGAAATGAAAATGTTTTGTGATTCTAAGGTTTAAAGAGTGAAAGATAATAAGGTAAATTGGAAGGAAAGCTCTAGGACTGAAGGAGTTAAGTAGTAATTCCACATTAAAAAGCATGTGATGGATATTTAAAATTAAGTAGGTATCAGCTGTTAATCTTTAACCAGGCTGGTTTCAATATTTGACACTTAAATTAAATAATCATACCACATTTAATAATAAAGTCACTGTATGTTAAACAAATACTTCTCTGTTATTAACACCATATGTTACTCCGACCACATTGTGAAGGATTCACATGTTTTCAATGACCATCTGATCTTTATTTCATGTGGAACACAATGCATAGACTGTACCATGAAAAGTAGAAAAGCTATTTATGTCAGCCTCCAATGATTATTTTTAAATAAATGTGCTGGTTTGACTTTCCTACTTATCCATCTACCTAATGATCTCTCTACCCATTGTTTAGGTGCTGTCAGTAAAGGAGTTAACTCATAACAGTCTGTCATCCTGAGTTCTTATCAAAAGGTATTTCATTGCCCAAGCTGTAGAGTACCTCTAGTGCCACTTAACTCTTCATTTTACCCAAGTGATGCCAGCCCATCTTAATGAATGGATGGGCAGGAATGCAAATATTTCCAATTTTAATGATTAAAGCATTGCCTGCCATGGAGTATTCCCACTTCCATTCTACTCTCAGTACAACAACTTGGCAGTCACCAGCTGAGAATGTAGGTGTGCTGGCATTGGTTAATCGTACTCTATTTTCTCAAGTATTAGTAATGTGCATTGTTAGTAGAAGTGTATTAGCCACATCTTTGCTGCTCTTGTTTATGATAATCTGGGTAAGTCCCAAACACAATCACAAGGGCTTTCAGAAAATGGAAGAAAGAGCGCTATGAAGAAAACGTGACATGACCACTGGAGCAGAAGCTGGCATGAAGCAACCAGCAGACAAGCAAGGCCATTAGTAGGGAGCATAAGGAATGGATTCTCTCCTGGAGCCTTGAAAAGGAACCGGCCCAGCTGACATCTTGACTTTAGCCCCTAAAACTCCTTTCCATCTCTGGTCTCCAGAATTATAAGAGAATAATTTTTGGTTGTTTTAAGCCATTAGGTTTCGGTAATTTGTTACAGAAGTAAAAGGACATTAAAAAATGTAATTAGTCTATTTTGGTTCTGTTTTAAAAGTTCTTTTACATATTCATAGTATAATTTTTATAGAAAAAGAAAACAATGTCTTGGATTTGCTATAAAACAACTCAGTCTATCTGGGGGAAAAGAGTGTGGGAGTGTCAATGAAACAAGATTGGAGATGTTGATCATTTTGAAGCCGGATAATGGGTATGTGGGCATTTATTGCCCTTTCTCCTTGTTTTTATTAGACTATTTCCAAAGTTAAAATTGAAGTAGAGGGGCCATGAAGATAAGATTTTTTTCCCCACATAGTATTTCTTCCTAGTGCTGAATTGCCTGGCAAACTTTTTTTTATTTTTCTTGTCTTCCTCCTTCCACATCTTCAAGGAAGAGAAGGAGAGTTCTAATTACCTAGAAGAACTAGTGGAGGGAGCAAAGGATGTAATTGCTCATGGAGAGTTGGTTTGATTTGGTTAAAATGCCAGCCTAGAAGTCCATAGAACTGAAGGCTCCTTCACATCAATGGTTCCTCTTTTTACACAGAACTATATGACAGAGGAATAACATAGAGTGACATCACATCTATTATCCATCTAATATCACATCTATTATCCATGGTCGATTCATTTAATGTAGCATCTTCCAAATTATATGACATACTAGGAAAAAATTAGCTCCATTTACTTGGCTTAATAATAATTTTGAGGTATATTATCAAGAAATGTCACATCTATCTGTATCTTTTTCCTTACAAAAATTTTAATAGAATAGTTTTCGTTAGTAGCTATGCTTCAGAATTAGCTGTTGATTTCGTTTAGCATAATTTCCAAGACCATATTCTAGACCCAGACCAGAAGTTCTGAAACAACAGAGAATCATTTCTAAGTAAAGACGTGTCAGGATCAGATTTTGTCTTAGAAAGAATAATTTGTACTGATTTTTTAATTGGTATATTATAGTTATACATAAAACTGGAATTCTTTGTGATATGTTCATGCATGAACATGGCAGAGTTTGGTTAATTTCTTTCAGGAAGACAATTTTGATAACAGTGTGTAAGATGAAACAAATGAAGAGAAACAATAGAGAATCCAGTGTGGGATTTTGTAGTAATGCAAATGAGACTCCATGTGCTACTGCAACAAGGGAATGTGATTGGAGATGGAAAACAGAAGGTGGATTGGAGAGATTTCTGAGATAGAAACATTTTGGTAACGCAAGTGAGATGAGGAAATGAGTTGCAGAAAATGTGTATACAAGAATAATTCTTGGTTTTCTGTGAAAACAAATAGAAATTCAGAGATGTCTCTTCTCTTCCTTTCCACTATCTTCATCCTTCCAACTATAAAGAGGAATATTCCTTCAATGAGATGCTCTTTCTTCCTTTTCCAGCAAGGAAGCAAGTGGGTCATATTTCCATGGTCTTATGCAATTTGAGTGTAAAGAAGGAAAAAACAAGTGGAGAAGTTCCCAGAAAGAAATAATGAGTGCAGATCCCCCTCCATCAGCTGATTGGGGTCCTTTATCCCCTTAATTTGCTCATAGTCGTGATGCCAAGTGTGTACCATTGTCCTCATACCCATGTCTGCCCTGCTCACTATCAATGACACTTACATAGCCCTCTGAGGCTCTGGCTAACATGGAGGATTGCCAGCAGCTCTGAACTTTCTTTTTGCGAGCATGGCTTTGGCCTTGGTTCCTGTCACTAGGAAACATACCATGCCCCAGGGAAGAAAATCTGAGACTCTTCATTTTCCTACATAAATCACTATTTTGTACATAAAATTTTTAGAATAAAAACATGTATGTTTCATTCCTACATAGGTCATAGCTAAAGAATGTCTCTAAACAGGGAGGTACTATTCACAACCTAATTAACCAAAGTTCTGTATATTCTTTCACTGTCAAATATAATAACTAAGTTGTCAAATGATTATTGAATTCAAAGCATTCTGTCAAGAAAAGATGCAGAACCTTAAATTCATAAGCACATGTGCACTGGATGAGGATTCTAGCAGACACCCAACTTTTGTCAGCATTTCATGAAAAGGAAGGCTTTAACTTAGGAAAAAATATCCCACAGCTGCCATTCTCTATGGCAAAACTGGTAGGAAGCCTTTGATATGGTGGTGACTTGCCATAACTGGGTGGATTCATGGAGAATGAATCAAAGAGAAAGATTATAGGACCATGTCCTGGACTATTCTTTTCCATAGAGGAGAATAGCATGGTGTAACTGTTTGTTACCATTAGCAGCCAGTGTATTCCACAGTCAATGGTCAGGATGAGTGTTGACCAGCCTTGATAAATACTACAATGTGTTCTTTCCACATGTGTTGGGAGTGGAAAAGTAAAGCAGGTAACAAACAGTATTTGTCAAATTGTTTACTAGCTTCTCTGCTATAAGGAATGTAGTCTAAAACCTTCCTGGCACGACTTTTTCCTTGCTTTGGAGGACAAATGTTTCTTAAAACGTATGTCTCAGAAACATTTTAACAACAATAGAGTCTTTAGTGAACACCATGATTCCAATTTTGTTTAAAACCCCAGCATCTTATTCAATGATGTCCCTTAGACTCTTCAGAAAAAGCCCCAGAAAACTTCTTGTGGGGGTGACTTTAGCTGTAAACTCTGGCCTGACTCTCTGTTTGTCACCCAAGGCTTCATGAACTGATGCTTTTGGACCGTCACTGAGGAAATTACACCTCTCCAGCATTTCATATTAGTATTTACAGAAATTCTTTGCCTTTACCATCTTGCTCTGTTGCTGTATAGTTTCTTCTAATGTCATTCTTGAGGGATGAGTCCTTTCGTCCACTGTAACCCCCAAAATGCTGTGAGTGTAGCACAGGTGATTGGAATTAAACAACCATAATTACCTGGGTACTAGGTGATTGCTGTTGACCATTCCTGCATCCAACAGTTAATATTGTTGTGACTTCCACTGATATAACAAAACTTATCGGGCACCAAAATGTAAAAACTACAACGCTTCTGAGACATCATCTGTTGATTATTATGATCCAACTAAGTTGTTCTGTATTTCTGGCTTTCTTCTTTCCTCTTACTAAATCTTTTGATTTATTCATTAGAAAATTTATTCATATCCTTTATCTTGAGTCAGAATATAAATGAGTCCCCAATTATTTTGAAGCAGAATTCAAAACTATAGAAATATTTGGAGCTTTGGTCTCTTATCTTGGGCAATCCTGAAAGTCTGACGCTTGAAGAAAGTTACAGCTTGTACTGAACAATAATAATGAATTTTAAGCAATATGTAATCAGGCTTTGTTGTTCTATGACTAATTAGTCCTTTACATTTTTGCTGTATGTGATCACACCTAATAGTAATTCCAGCCATATAACCTTTGATCTCTATAATATTAATATTAGTCAAAATTCTTTGACTAATCACCACATGTCGGGCATCATGCCAAGCAACTGAAATTTATTATCCTCCTTAATCCTCACTATAACCCTGCCAAAGAGATTTTCTTATAATTTTCATATAACAAATGAAAATATCTTGGTGAAGTTAAGCAATTTAACTAAGTTTACACCATTAGGCTTCAGTGTGGCTGAATCAAAGCTGGTCACTACCATGTTTTGCTGACTTGTCACACTAGAGTGAACCATATGAGCCCTGACTACAGTGGAGTACAATTTTAGAAGGACAGACTAGGCACATGCTATGGCCCTGTGTTTCTGGAAGAGAGCATCAAGTAGTCTAGTAGATTATTTCCAATCCAACATTATTTATTTCAGACTTATCTGAGCTACAGTGCAACTAGAGGCCAAGAAATTTGGTAAGATTTGTCATTTACGTGTTCACATTTAATGTTCTCAACAGCTCAATTCCCACTTTAAGGAAGAGGAAATTGAGACTCTGAGTAGTAAAATGATTTGTCCATGGTGGGAATTAGTAATGGTGGAGACGAGATGTGAATTCCAAGTGCAGTAATTGTCTCAGTTCCATGTTTCTTCCTAGGACACATGTTACCCCCTTTTATACACCTCTGAAACCTTATCTGAACACTGCTAGAATTACTGTTGTGAATTTTATTGACCTCTCTGCATATTCAACATTTTTCTAATTACCTTGATGATATTTTAAAGAAAGTCAGTGTTTTCTTCTTTCCTTTTGAGAAGAAAGTGCCCCCATAGGATAGTGTTTTCAGAATTTCCAGTGTCCTGAGGCCTTAAAAGTTGAAGAAACCTTTTTAGCATCACAGTGTTGGGAGCAGGAACTCCATCTACCAATTACCCTCTAAGAACTTACTGACTGGATCTGGAGAATAGCAGTCTTTGTCGACACTTTAATAGGATGTCCTATAGAATTGTGTTAGGCTTCCATTCTGTCTCTTGCTTTGGATATTTGTGAGTCAGTGTGATTTATTTTCTGTTGCTCACAGGGATCAGGGATGGGGAAAACAACTACTCACCCTCCCTTTAGTGGTCTGACCAGTTTAAAGTGAGAAGCAGCCCAGAGAGATTTCTCACTTTCCACTTCCCACTATCAAAGTAGGCAATGGATCCAGGGGTGTGTTTGAAAATGGCAGCTGCCTGGTGCCCCCAGGGCAGCTGAGTGGGAACTGTGAAAGGAAATCTGGCCTGGAGAGACCCACAAGTGTCCCATTTCATTCTGAATTTGGGTTGACCTATTGAAGGTCATGCACAAAAGCTGAACCAGTGACCCACAATTTGATTCCTTCAAGTTTGGATGTTCAGACTTTGAAAGGACTTTGCATTCTGTTCTCTCTTCTTCTCCCTTAGCTTCCTCGGGCTGTCCATCCCCCTTTATTCATACAACACCCAGTCCTTTGAGCTGTAAGAATAGCCTCAGATTCAGAAGCCTGGGGGTACCCAGCTGTACACATCTTCCTTGGGGATTATTGTTCTCTTTCTGATTAACATCTCCAGACAGTTAAAACCATTTCTTACTGCTAGAAGTGTCTTTAATCATTCCCAGATTCATGCTTAAATGGCAGCTGGAGTGTTTAATTTCTTATGTGATAATATTGAGGTGAGTAGGCTGGGCAAGGGAGAACTTTTCTGAAAGAATCACCAGCAGTACAAATATTTTCTCCTTTTTGGATGTGTGTCAGACTCAAGGAACACAAAAAAGGGAAAAGAAAGCAACAGCAAACTGTAGCAGGAGGAGATAGACTCAGCTCACTGTATCCAAAATCACTTCAGAAGGCAATGCTAAAAACCAGAAGTGAAGGCAAATGTTACCTTGGATCTATGGTTTCTCTGCTGCATCTGGCATCCTTCTTTTCCAAACTTGCACAGTCTTTCCACCTTATTTCTGACCAAAAATATTTAGCCTGTGTATTCTTTTACATTTTTATCTCACTTGCTTTTTTCAACTTGATAATATATGTAGCATTGTGGTAGTTATTTTAATCATTTAGTAATTTCTAAGAAATTAATGTTTTATTATTTTGTAAATAAATGAAAATATACATTATATGTGTACCTACAAATTGTATATTTACATAACATAGAGTAGATTTGCAAATTAATAACATGGTATGTTAATTATCAGTAGTGGGCCTTTTCTTTATCTGAATTATAAAAATGCCATTGTTTTCCATCTGCCTACAATTCAGGATACCTAGGGGGATTTCAAATATTTAGTTCTATATCCTAGACCTATTAAGTAAGAGCATATATATGTAAAGTCAGTAGTGGTAGAAATGCCAGGTGATTCCTAATTAGCAGTGGTTAGAGAAGAAGCATTGCTTTTTGCTTCTTTATCTACCCTTCTCATTTATTTATCCATTAAATCACACATGAATTAATGCATTCAAAAATACAGAGAGAAAGTAAACACATTTCCTCTTCTTAAAGAGCTCATCATTTTATGATCCTGTGGAGTCTTCACAACACAGAGTGAATTGATGCCTATTGACCCTATAAGAAAAATTCCTAGGCTCATATCTTTAAAGGTATTTTGCTATAGTTTATGAACATCTTAGGCAATACCCAAGGGGAATATGCACTCTGGATTTTGAATGGCCTCAAGTGCTGACTTCATTTATAATGTGAGCAATCTTCTTGAATTAGCTCCATATTTCTCATTAAGGGAGGAAATATCAATTCCTATCAAATGAACAAATGGAAAGTATAAAAAAGACTATATTCTGTGTCCTGTCTTCAACGATGTCTTACAGAGATATTTTAAGTGTTGTTATTATAGTGCATACTCTTTCATGAAAAAACTAAGCTTCTCCTGCTGCAAATAGTTTAAAACCCATTGATCTTCACTTTTTATACATTTTGTTTGAGGGTCATAAGTGTGAGTGGTGGCACCTTGGATGAGAATGCATTTAAACATCTGAACTAAATGCAGACCCATCATCAGAAAAGAAATGAGTGGCAGTCACAATACAAGAAATAAGGAGATTATTAAAACTGATCAACACAGACTTTGCTAGTTCTTCACCTGGGATATTTCTTGACAATCATTGTAAATTCTTATGCCAACTACCTACGGGGAGAATTAATACCAAGGAAGAGAATTTAGAGGAGCTATTTTTAATAGTCCTGAAATGTGCTGTGCTCTTTTGTGTTATTGTTCGTAAAATACTTTTTAAATACCCTGGAATACTGTCTGGTACATGCTGTTGTATAAATGCTATTGAGTCAATGGCTCTGACCCTGACCTCAGGAGTCAACTTGTTCTACATTCAACTGTCTGCTTTCCTTATTACTAAAGAGTCACATTCCTCAATATTCTCTAACACCTCAATCTCCCATGCATAAAATTGGCATCATAATAAAACCTGATTCTAAGGTTGTCACAAGGATGATGTAGTAAATGCAGTAAAGCAGTTAACATCCTGTCTGGCACATCACAAGTGCTCAATACATTTCATCTACAATATTGTTATTACTACTACTACTATTATTATTATTTTTATACGTTTCTTGATCAAAAAATTTGGTACACAAACATGGTAGTTTGTGTACATTTGAAATTCCTCATGGAAGTTACCCTGTGTCCACTTTTTCTGTAGCTAGTATCTATAGGAACAGCTGTGGTTCTATATAATGCATGCTATTTGATCCATTTGAAGAGGATCTTGAAATAGATATCTAAGATTGTCCTTATAGTATGTATTAAGCATCTAGCAACATAGACACCATAGAAATCTCAGCATCTGGCACTCAAAATACCTAAAAGACACATCTACTCAACTTTTGAAACCCAGGAAATATTTGCTATCTAAAGAGATATTGAGGAAATGTGTTAAGGCATAGGGGTATGTTGTTTTTCCTCTATTCTTGATTATTCTTTGCCTCTATAGTCTTTTGCAAAGCCAATTGATATTCTAAATGACAACAGCAATTTCTGTTTCCTCCCTCCAAAATCAGCATATAGTTTCTTTTACCACTGCTCTATTGCCTGAGATAAGTTGTGTTGGTTAACTCTCACCTCTCTGGTCACTTTTCCACAATTAACTACCCTAACTAATCTTCTGTTGTGTATTCACAATTTACTACTTCATCCAACCTAGGATTGAAGCTTTGACCCATTTTCTTTGTGTCTTAATTTTTCTTATTAAGGCTCCCATATACATGTAAAAACCACAAATAAAACTTGTGTGTTTTTCTCCTGTTAACTAGTTCTATGTCAATTTAATTGTAGGCTCTATTGGAGGCCCTAAGGGGGTAGAAAAGAAATTCTGCCTCCCTTATACTACTGTACATCTCATTCCTGACCACTGTCTTCCTCCGTCATTTCATTATTTTTTGTTGGTTGGTTGGTCTTTACTAGCACTTTATGTTTATACATAGTATTTGGGTTTACCCCAACCTACTCATACATGCAAAGAAATTGATTTCAGCTCATGGTTACCCTTTTCCCTACCCGCCCCCTTGTCCCACTTGTTCTCCCCCACTGTCCCTTCTTCTTCCTTTAGTCTACTAGACTTCCTTTCACTCATCTATTAATTTGTATTTGATTGGTTCCATATGTAATGTTATTCTCCCCCACTCCCTTTCCTTTATTTTACTCTAGCATCTGCCTATGAGAGAAAACATTTGACATTTGAGTTTCTGAGTTTGGCTAATTTCACTTAGGATAGTATTCTCCATGTCCCTCCATTTTCTGGCAAATGCCATAATTTCATTCTTCTTTAATGGCTGAGTAGTACTCCATTATATACCATAATTTCTTAATCTGTTTATCTATTGATGGGCAGATAGGTTGATTTCATAATTTAGCTGTTGTGAATTGTGCTGCTATAAACATTGATGTGGCTCTGTCACTGTAATATGCTGATTTTAGATCTTTGGGGAAAATACTCAAGAGTGGTGTCATCCTATTCCTAATTCAGACTGACTTTTAGCACAGCAAAAAGATACTACTGAGATCTCCCTTCCATCTCAGAGTGGAAAATTTCTAATTTTATTTAATTCCTCCTTCCCCTTCTTATTCCATCTTTGTCAAAATATCTGTGTTCTTTTGTACTTCCTACCACTTCTGTTCTCTATATTTTGCATTGTGAGATAAGCATGAGCTTTTGGGAACTGGGGAGGAATGTTGTGGTTTGGATATTAGGTGTCCCCCCAAAAGTTCATGTGTGAGACAATGTAAGAAAGTTCAGAGGTGAAATGATTGGGTTATGAGACCCTTACCCTAATCAGTGCATTAATCTCCTGATAGGGATTAACTTGGTGGTAACTGGGGTGTGCTTGGAGGAAAGGGGTCACTGGAGGTGACCTTTGTGGTTTTTATTTTGTCTGTGGTGAGGGGAGCTCTCTCTGCTTCCTGTTGTCATATCCTGATCTGCTTTCCTCAGTCAAGCCCTTCTGCCCTGCTGTTCTGCCTCACCCCAGGCACATAGCAATGGAGCGCCATCTATGGACCAAGACCTCTGAAATTGTGAGCTCCAAATAAACTCCCCCCCCACCCTCCAATCCTTTTTTGGTCCCAACAGCAACAAAACAACAACAAAAAAACAAACAAACAAAAAACTGACCCAAACAGAACATCCCTGTAGTTTTGATTTGTGTTTCCACGATGCCTAAAGATGTTAAACACTTTTTTTTTCATCTAATTTATTGACCATTTATACTTATTCTTTTGAGAAGTGCCTGTTTAGTTCATTTGCCCATTTATTGATTGAGTTGTTTGGTTTTGGCTTGCTTTTAAATTTTTTTTAATTTTTTTTCAGTGTTTCTTGAGTTGTTTATATATTCTAGATTAATCCTCCATCTGAAGAGTATGTTGCAAAGGTTTTCTCCCATTCTGTAGGCTGTATCTTCACTCCGATAATTGTTTCTTTTGCTGTGCAGGAGTTTGTTACTTGATGCTGTCCTTTTTGTTGTTGTTGTTTGAAACTCTAGCCAGAACAATTAGATGAAAGAAATTAAAAGGATATGGATAGGAAAAGAAGAACTCAAACTATCACTATTTGCCAACGACATGATTCTATACCTAGAGGATACAAAAAATTCCGTCAGAAAACTTCTAGGACTAGTAAGTGAATTCAGCAAAGTAGCAGGATATAAAAGCAAAACCCATAAATCAAAGGCATTTCTACACATCAGTGACAAATCCTTTGAAAGGGAAATGAGGAAAACTACCCCATTTACAAAAATAAATAAATAAATAAATAAAATACTTGGGAATCAACAAAAAAGGTGAAAGACCTCTACAATGTAAACTATAGAACTCTAAAGAAAGAAATTAAAAAGACCTTAGAAGATGGAAAGATCTCCTTTGTTCTTGGATAGGCAGAATTAATATGGTCAAAATGACCATTCTACCAAAAGCACTATAGAGATTTAATGCAATCCCAATCAAAATCCCAATGACATTCCTCATAGAAATAGAAAAGGCAATCATGGAATTCTTCTGGAAAAATAATAGATCCAGAATAGCCAAAGCAATTCTTAGAAAGAAAAGTGAAGCAGATGGCATCTCTATATCAGAACTTAAAAATATACTACAGAGCAATAGTACCAAAACAGCATGGTAATGGCAACAAAAATAGACAATTAGAGCAATGGTACAGATTAGCGTACCCAGAGACATAAATACAGTTATCTAATATTAGACAAAGGCACCAAAAACATATTGAAGATAGCTTCTTCAACAAATGGTGCTGGGAAAACTGGAAATCCATACGCAGCAAAATGAAATTAAACCCCTATCTCTCATCATGCATAAAACTCAACTCAAAGTGGATCCAGAACCTAGAAATTAAACCAGAGGCCCTGCGCCTAACAGAAGAAAAAGTAGGCCCAAATCTCTATCATGTTAGATTAGGCCCCCACTTCCTTAATAAAACTCCTATAGTTCAAGAAATAAAATCAAGAATCAATAAATGGGATGGATTCAAACTGTTGTTTGCCTTTTATTCTTGCTATTATTTCCTGAGCTCTAGAAGCCTATGATTATCTCCTGAATTGTTTCTCTTAAGAGTTTCTTCCAGCAGTTTCGAAGCTTCAAGACTTACATTTAGGACTTCAAACTATTTGTACAGGGCCAGAGATCAGAATCTAGTTTCAATCTTCTATGTATGGATATTCAGTTTTCCAAGTACCATTTGTTAAAGAGACTGTTTTTTTCTCCAACATGTTTTTGGCACCTTTGTCAAGAATCAGATGACTGTAGCTGTGAAAGTTTGTCTCTGTGTCTTCTTTTGTATTTCATTGGTTTACATGTCTGTTTTTATGCCAGTACATTGGTCTGTTGTGGTGTAAACTAATCAATAAAATTAGTGAGAGTGTAAGTTATAGGTTACAGAATAGTAAAAAATATATATTATAGATATAAGTGAGATAAGACAATTATAAAGCAAGAACTGTCACAGACAGGTCTAAGACTCTGTTTTGCTGTCTTCTATAAAAAAAAATACTGTTACAAGAGTTCTTTCTGAGAAACTAAAATGAAAGCTGTTTTCTTATAAAAATTGTTTTTCTGTACTTTGTACCCCACAAAGTGTACCCTACTCAGGATGCAGCGGTAATCATAGTGAGCTACATCCTGGATTTGAGTGCACTTGTGGGTCTACATGACTTTGAAATAGACTCTCGCCCCTGCCAACCCCTGCTCAAACTCAGGATACTGATGTCTAGCACATGCTTGAACCTGGAAATGTGGTTAACTGAGTTGCAAAGCTGATTGCCTTTTTTCTAGCTTCTGTACTTGCTTGCTTCCTAACTGGAAAATTCCAGTCCTGCTTAAAGCTCAAAGGTCCCGATTATTATTGTATTAATTTCTGTGACTGGCTTACTTGCAGGACACTAAGGAAAACCCCTGAGTGGTGATTTTTGTCTTTAAGTTCCCAGGATACAGGCCAGGAAGTGGCTGTTCTCTCACAGAGTTTCAGTCTCTATGGGTGGGTGACAGTCTCTGGCCAGGTAAATAAAGATCTCATTGATTTGAATTTGTACTTAGAGTGTTTTCTGAAGCGGTTCCCTATAACAGGTCGACATGATGTTTTTGCAACTATGACTCTGTAATACATATTGAAATCAGAAATCAGGTATTGTGATGCCTCCAGCATTGCTGGTTTTGCTCAGGATTGCTTTGGCTATTTGGATTCTTTGTTGCTTCTATGTGAATTTCAGGACTTTTTTTTTTTCCTTTTCTTTTTTAATTTTGTGAAGAATGTAATTCATATTTTGATGGGGATCTCATTGAATCTGTAATATGGCAATTTTAATAAAATTAATTCTGTTGATATTAAACAAAAAGATCTTTACATCTTCTTGTGCATTTTTCAATTTCTGTCATGTTCTGTAATTTCCACTAAAGAGTTATTTTACCTCCATAGTTAGGTTTATTACTAGGTATTTTTTTAAGCTACTATGAATGGAATTGTTTTCCAGTTTCTTTTTCAGTAGGTTCATTATTTGTGCACAGAAAAGCTACTGATTTTTGTATTTTCATTTTGTATCCTGCTACTTTGCTAAATCTGCTTATCAGATCAAAGAGTCTTCTGGTAGAGTCTATAGGGTCTTCTAAGGATAGATCATATCATTTGAAGATAAAGAGGATTTGACTCCTCCCTTTCCTAATTATATATATTTTCTTCTTTCTTTTGCTAATTGTTCTAGCTAAAATCTTAATACATTAAAATTCGTGTTAACTTTGTCATCTTCTAATTGTCAAATGTGACCCTAATTATTACATAATACCACATTTATTTTTTACTACATAGAGCTATTTGGAATGTGTCTCTATTTAAATACATCTGGTCAAATAAATAAAATTTTAACAATGATGACTTGGGGAAAACTGTAAATTACATATTTCCAATTAACATCTTCCTGTATGTTTTTCATTTTTCAGACCCTTTATCAATGCTTTCTAAAACTGGTATCAAATTCACTTGGCAGAGATCGTAAAAATACAGATTCCCCATGGATAGTTTCACCCTAATAACTCTGAACCTTTGGGTGGGGACTAAAAATGTTTATTTCAACTTGTTTTCAGACAGGATTCTTATGGAACCATTCAAATGCCAATCTGAAAGTTTTAGGAATTAGTGAGTGGGACCTGAAGAAGAAGTGTTGAAATGTTAAAAACAAAAGTCAGAGCCTGGCCAGGCAGTATACACCTGTAGTCCCAGTGGCTTTTGAGGCAGAGGCTGGAAAACTAGAGTTCAAAGCCAGTCTCAGCAACTTAGTGAGGCCCTAAGCAATTCAGTGAGACCCTGTCTCTAAATAAAATATTTTAAAAAGGGCTGGGGATGTGGCCCAGTGGTTAAGCACCCCTGGGTTCAATCCCTGGTTAAAAAAAAAATCAAAATGACTTCTGTGTGCATATAACACCTACCCACCCCCCAAAACACACACACACACACACCATGCAAAATACATAAATACTTGTGATGTCTCTGTGGGCCTGAGGGGACAGGAACTGAGCTAAACTGAAATACCCACTTCTGATCAGCTCCATTTATAGAAATAGTTGTGTATAAATATCCTGTCCTAAATGCGTTGACCTGCCAAAGCTCCGTTTACTTTTCCAGTTGAAGTCCTCAAAGGGCTCTGTGCTTGGGCGGGTTTGCTTTGCTTTCAGCATTTCTGGACTTTGGGCTATATTAGAGACCTTCTGTCCTGGGGACACTTCCAGGGTCTGGCTCTTCCAACAGAGTTTCAGTCACCCTCTGTTGCTTACTTCCTATCTCTTTTCTTAGGATCATTCCAGAACCTGGACTGAAAAGTGTCCACTCAGCTCAGGCACACAGTACCTGTTTGTTTTGCAGACCTCCCTGGAAAGTGATCTCTGTTAATTACACATTGGTGTGGACACAGGGAATAGAGGGAGCATGTGTGTTTAGTCTTTCTAACCAACCGAATTACCTGGTTCTTTTTCCCGGGGTGGATTTAAAAAAAAAAAAAAAAACAACAACAACAATAAATAGACTACTATTTTGTGACTTCAGTTTAACAATTTGATTTGGTGAACAGGGAAGAAAATGAACAGGAAAGTAAGAAGCCTTAGTTAACGTGGAGATACTCCTGTTTTGGTTTTTCCTTGTCCAACAGCCAGTCTACCATCCTCTTTATTGTCTTTCCCACCATTACAAACTTCACTGAGTTAATTTTGTCTCCATGGTCTTTGTTCACTCTACTGAAGAAGAGGATTAGAACAAATATCACTAATAATAATATTTAGTTCCAAATCACTTCCGTTGCAGGCACTTCAATGGGAGCTCAGTCTGCCCCAGGTTATTGAGAAAGGAATGCTGTGGAGGATAGGCAGTAAGGCATATTTCCCAGGCAGAGCACTGCTCCAGGTCAAGCAGGCTGCTGTCCTCGAGCCAGTAGGCAGGCAAGGGACAGGCAGGAGACAGGCGGCCTGGAGCCCAGAATTCAACCATGTGAGCAGAGGTCTCCCAAGGCTGACTCACAGGTGCCCTGCTGACCATTTGAGGGAAACAGAGCTTTTTCTCTGTTGGTCCAGTTGAAAGTGGACTATTAGCTGGGAATCTCCTGTCTGGCCATATCACTCTGGACAGATCTGATATCTGGTCTCATCTCCTGATTTCTCATTTTAGAATTAAAACATATTTTTGGAAATACAGTCAATTTTAGATCTCCTAACAATAAAAGTAATTTTTGCATTCATTGTTTATATATTCTTTCCCAAACTTGCACTCTAATTTATAGATACTAGAGAAGTAACAGCCTATTATGTTATAATTTGTCAAAGGACCAGTGCTCAGATACAAGTTCCAAATTTTACTCTTGGGCTCTCCTAACCTCTGTTCTTCACAGTAGTTTAACATCAAAACAAAAATAGGTCTGTGGCACATGAGGATTGCTCTAAATCAAAGTTGTTTCTAAATGTTTCTAAACTTTCTGCTGAGAAGAGAAATATTTAGTTATATACATGTGTTGCACGTCAATGGAAAGAAACTTGCATCTCTGACATTCCTAAGTTACTTTAAACAATTAGTTCTGTCAGATCAGTGTGTGTGTGTGTGTGTGTATGAGTTAGAGTTACTGCACTTCAAGGTATGTGTTCTGAGTGTGAACCTGTCTTCACACTGCATGGCTACTCTCTCCCAAGTTACTCACGGGAAGAACTTCCCCATATCTTAGTCAGCTAGTGTTTGGGTTGTTGGGCCCTCCTTTCCTCTGGGTTTGTAAACCATCCATAGGTCAGATGCTATCCCCTCTGAGGATCTCGTGCGGAAGCACATGCAGCACTTTCTCCTGTTTGACCCAGTCCTGGAAGTGGTCCACATGCATTAGCTACCGGCATGTCCTCCCACCGGGCTCATAACGCACCAGGCCCAGCCATGGACAAGCTTTAATTGCAGACCAACCATCTGTTTAATATAACCCACATCTGCCAGCAGCTTCTTGGCAGTCTGAGGAATGATTTTTTCTAAGGGAAAATGAGAATTGCTCATCAGAGGGCAGCAGGGAAAAGATTTTCTTGAAGCTTTCCCATTTTGACACCCTGAGGTCTTCTAAGGCCAATGCCATACTTGGAAAATAACATTGGTGTTACTAGACTTCACAATTCAAAGACAGTTCAATGTTGCCCAGAAATTTAAATCAATCTGGTGTGATTATTCAGGCATTGTATTTTTTCACACTAGCTCAGTCTTCAAAGACAGTAGGCTAAACAAATGACCTAAGGGACAAGAACTGACCAAATGTGGGCTTGATTTCCCATGCAGGAATCTGGTCAAAGTTCCATAGTCTGAATCAGCATCTTGTCGTAAAAGGTTGTCATACTGTAAAATACCTACTTCATAAGATCGTTTAGGTGGACAAGAACACAGAAGTGTATGACAGGGAGGGTGCGCTGTCCTCATTTCTTAATGACATTTGGCAAATTGATTTTTATCTGCTTCTAGAACTTTTGAACGGGAGCTGCTGGGAACAACAGTCCAGGCTATATGTGTAATGCTGCTCATCCTCTGGATATGATGAAATCTGATGAGACCAGGGTGAGCACCTAAGCAGGCAGCCACAGGCTGGCTGGTACCTCATAATCTGGTTGATGCATAAGATGTACAGCCCTAATCAACTGTTGTCCACATTAGGATTTATTCTGTTTCTTTTATTCTAAGATACACAATTCCCTGGTGGCTTTTATAAACTTGAAGTCAACATTGTCACATGAGCTATATAGGCATTTAGTATGATTGTATTTATTCTCCACATAATTAGGTCTCATCAAAATGATAGTACATTAAATAATCAATGACATCCTTGTACCACAGTGGGTACTGAAGCTCGTAATGACTTTCTTGGGATAGTTAGGACCATAATGAAGAGTAAGCCAAAAATGTGAGCAAGAAGTATAAATTAACAGAGAAACCTGGCCAGGACAGAAAGGAGAGCCAAGTGAATAAGCAGAGAGACATCACGAGGGCCTGAGAAGGATAAGGGGAATAATATTAAGTCTCCGGGGTCCTCACAATCAGCTCTTGGCATTGAGATGCCTTCACTACATTTTAAAACAACCCAACAAGGACCTGGAGAAGGTCTTTGTTGCTTCTTGACGAGATTCTGAGACTCAGTCTCAAAATACTTTGGGAAACTTTGAGATTGACAGGTTCCCATGCTTCTCAGTTCAAACAGTAACGGTGGTTCTTTGAGTGTTTTTATTGATATGAGAACATAACTTTGAAGTTCACACTTAGATTCAATGCCAGTCCTGATGGTGGTGGTGGGTGGATATGAGAAAACAATTCCCTTTGCTGCAGTTGGTCTCTGTGAGGTTAAAGGACTGACTGTAAGCTGGTGTTAACATGCATGATGACAGAATCTTTTGACCCAAATAAGTTCTGTGACTGATAATTCCTTTCCCATGATGAAGTTCCGTGGCTGATTCCATGAGATAATTCAAGTTGAATCACACACTGATGTTTACAAGTTTCTATAGACAATGACCTAAATTGTCTTTCCCCAGTTATTCTATTGAACACCTTGCCTTTTGTTTCAGAACACTTACCATAATTTGTTTTCATTCTATTTGTCTACTTGAATATTGTCTTTGTCATTAAAATATTTGTTTTATTCAAAAAACCTTTTCAGCATCGAATAACACATAGTAGGCATTCAATGTGTATTTGTTAGATATGGAAATGATAGAAAAGACATATTTAGCTGATTTTTGAACATGTTAGACTTAGGAGGAAGAAAGCAGAAAGCAATTTTATGGATTAATCTATATAAAATGTTTTGAATATAGTGTCAACTAACTAAATAAAAATGACTATAATAGATCTCGTTGTGCATTTCAAACAGTCTCTTGATTGGTCCTACTTTCTCCAGATTAGAGAAGCTTCTTAGATTTTTCTGGTCTCCCTCGTTTTATTAGATGGCCAAGGCTTGAGTTTCTCATCAAGCATCTTCATGGATTTTACAGAGACCCACTGGAGCTCTCTAGCCTGCAATTCTCTCAATGTGAAAAACATCTCCTCCACAGGACACATATAACCTGCTCTTCAACCCTGGTTCCTGACCATTCCTCCTCTGCTAATGGTCACCTCACCATCCAGGCAAACTTTTTTGGGTGCTTTGTTAATGTGGTCCAGTTTTGTTCCCTTTCTCAGAATTTACATGTGACACACAGATAACATTGAACTAGAAGGGCAGGTTGTTCCATGGCAGCCATTTCTCTACTACCATGCAAATGTAGCCCCAGCCCCAGAGTATCATTTTTAGGTTTCCCCATTTTACAGCTGGGTACAGTAACTGTGTTGTCAAACTCCAAGGGATACGTGTCAAGCTCTCATGAAGTCTCTTCAAGCTTCTCTTCAGCTAACAAAGATGAGAAAAGAACCCTTCTTTTACTCCCCCACAGGAAAAGACAGATATCATAGCACATAAATCTTCCCATAGCCACCTTCTCCACCAACCTCTTCAATCTCTCCAACCCTCTCCTTTAGCTACCAAATGGGTGATAGGCTAATGTTGGCAGAACTGATTTTACTATCTTGTAGTTTGTTCTGTGGAGATGTCTAAGCACTTCAGCTTAGGACAAGGGGGTTTATCATCCTTGACCTTCATATCTGAAATCAAGAGTTCTATTTTAACATCCTGTTACTAAGTATAGGTAAAAGAGACAACTATTATAAAATCTTATCACACAGCCCTTTATAGTCAGACTATCCAAATTAGTTAGTGATTATCAAGGTGTTATTTGATAAAGTCTAAATTGTTCTCTATTCCACACATTACCCTAGGAGTGGTCACAATTTAAGAGGGTGGAAAGCTAAGGTACAGTATAATTTGAGGATTTATTTATAATTGAAATTAGTAAATTTAAAGGAGGAGAGTTATACTCCTTGTTTGTAAATCATAGCTGATGGAGATATGAAAACTCAAACGGAAGTGATCATGAACAAAAATTAGCAAATTAATTGATTTATTAATAATGGCAGTTCAGAGTACATCATTTTATTTCTTGGAATATGCATAAATAATTCTTCTAAAAATTTGGCTACCTAAGTACCTTTTGTAACAGGTAAAGAAGAGAAGAAAGAGAGAGTGTGTGCCAGAGAGAGAGAATGTTACCTTGGTAGTACTTTCCCCTTGTAAATGAATCAGTTGAAATGTGACTCTTTTATATTTAAATCTCTCCAGATAAATCAACTCTGAGGTATGTCTGTGTGTGTGTGTGTGTATGTGTGTATGTGTGTATGTCTAAGAGAGAGACCAAAAAAAAAAAGAATAAGACTGCTAACTTGATGATATTTTCTCCTTATGAATGAATAAATTGAATATGCGGCCTTTTATACTCAAGTATCCCTGGGTTTTGTCAACATTGACCAAATTTGAATGGAACAGGAGTTGACCCTGACTTAGCATAAAGAATACAAAGGGTTTGTAGCATGTCTGATTAAGAATTATTGGCTCTGAATTGGTTTAGGTTGTTTTGGCTACAGTGGCTACAAGAAGGTTTGTGCACAGATACCTGGGAGCCAGTGAGAGAGGAGTGTGAGGACCTCACTGAGAGCTGTGACTACTGTTTGGACACCCACACAGAGCCAGAACTAAAGGAAATGTAGAGTTCTCTTGGAGCTTTGAGCTACGGGAAAAGGTCCCAAGGATAGTCTGCATTCTCCTGGAGTGTAGTTTGGTAGACAGAGGGAGGGCTCAGGGCATGGAGCCATTGCCCAGATGAGGTGACAGATCATGAGCCCAGGCCAGAAGGGCAGCAGATATCAAGCACCTGCTTAAATACATCTAAGATACTTGTGGGGAAGCAAGGTGATTTCTTGGGTAATAATGTTAAGGTGAGTTTATTTGTGCCCACAGGCTGCTGGACAAAGAGGCATTCAGATTATGTGAAGTTCTGGATCCACAGTCTTGAAGAACAGATCCCTACAAGGTGAGCCCCTGCTTAAAAACCCATTGCTCTCTTCTAATCTTAGCAAAGTCAAATTTGAAGAAAAATCAAAACATGTCTTTTTCAACCTATTTTTCATTCTTAAAAGTCTTGAACAAAGCTATTATTATTAATTATTATTATTAACTAATACTTCTACTTTAGTAGAAGATGCAAAAGTCAGAGAAGTCTTTAAAGAGCTGGCTATAAATAACAGTAAATGACAACATCTCTGCCCCTTTCCTGAGAGGCCAACGTAGAAGAAATTCCCTATTATGGGAGCCAGGGGGAAGAAGCAAGGTTGGGCAGAAGTCCAGGGCTGTCTCTGGAAGAAGAAAAATGAGCTTTAGTAAGTTCCCAGCATAGAGGTGCTAAACGCCACAAAACTGAGTCATGCATTGGAACATCATCAAAGATAAACTGTTACCAAATGAATCAAAATTCTTAAGCTACTGAGGTAAAAGAGCAGTTTCTGAGCTAACACTCTGTCTAGGCAAGGTTTTGAGTTTTTTCATGGATGGATTCCATCCTCATCTACTTGCTTTAGGTGGCAGACTACACAACTGTCTGCTGAGAGTGACCCATGGAAGGGAGAAGCTGGAATGGGTTCATCTGCTATGGGAAGAGTTTCCTTCTCCCACTTTCACTGGTATGAGAGGTAAATGCCAGGCAATGGAGAATGTTACTGCTTCCTTTTCTTCAATGCCTGCCTCCCAACATGGGGTTAGGCCAGCAGATGCCACAGAAATTGGTTAATCATTGGTCTGATCAGAGTCCTGCCTGAGCAGGTGTGTTCAGCTCATCTGCTGCCAGGTTTCCCAATGACACTCTTTAAAAAATAAAATACAGGCAACTAGGGTGGCTGAGGAAGTGGGGTAGCAAGTTCAAGGCCAGCCTCAGCAATTTAGCAAGACCTTCAGCAACTTAGACCCTGTCTCAAAATAAAAAATAAAAAGGGCTGGGGAAGCAGCTCAGTGTTAAATTTCAATCCCCAGTACCAACCTTTTTTTTTCAACTAAAAAATAAAAATAAAAAAATACCACAGCTTATTGTGGTATAATTCCTATACTGCACAATTTAAACAATGTTTTTAAGCATATTCACAGAGGTGTGCAACCATTCCCACAATCGATTTTAGAACACGTTCATCATCCATCCCCCCGCAAAAAAAAACCCAATATCCACTAGCAGTTACTCCCCTTTCTTCTTCAGCCCCTGACAGCCACCAATCTACTTTCTGTCCTTATGGACTTGCCCATTCCATTTCATAAAATGGAATTATATAATATGTGGTCCTTTGTGACTTGCTTTTTGCACAAGCATAATGTATTCAAGGTTTCTCTAGGTTGTAGCACATGTCAGTACTCTGTTTTTATGGCTGACTCATTCCATTGTGTGGCTATACCACAGTTTAAAAATATGTTCATAAAGGGATAGATGCTTGGGTTGTTTTCACTCTTTGGATGTTATGAACACTTCTGCTATGAGCTTTGTGTAGCACTTTTTATGTAGGCATATGCTTTCACTTGTCTCAACTATACACCTAGGAGTGGAATTGCTAGATGAGACGGTAACTCTGTATTGAATCTTTTGAAGAACTGCCAGACTGTTTCCCAGAGCAGCTGCACCAAACTTACATTTGTATCAACAGTGAATGAGAGTTATAATTTCTTCACCTCATCACTCACACTTGCTATTAGCTGTCTTTTTGTTATAGTCATCCTGCTGGGTATGAAGTATCTCATCACAATGAGTTTTTATTGGCCTTTCCCTGTGCCTCTTGATGTTAAGCATCATTTCTTGTACTTACTGGTGATCTGTATATCAATGGGAAAATGTGCATTCAGATCTTTTCAAATATGCTCTTAAGTTTACAAAAAATGCTTGTGAGGGTCTTAGACCTTGTGCCTGGCTATGGTAGGACAGCGTCATGTAGCAGGTGCTAAGAGCCAGATCCATGAGTGATAAGGGGCCATGGAAAGGCTGAAATGAGAGGAATGGAAGGATGTCCTCAAAGAAAAAACAAAGAAAGAAATAAAGAAAGAGAAAGAAAGAAAGAAAGAAAAAACAGAGCCTGAGGAATAGCTTCTTGGACACTGTGATGGTCAGTTTCACATGTCAATGTGGCTAAGCTATAGTTCCCATATAAAAAGTCTCCCATCCCAATTTATAGGTTGAAATCCTCACTCACAAGGTGATAGTATGAAGACATGACTGGGTCATAAAGAATAGGATTATTGCTCTTTTAAAAGAGAGACCCTTCACTCCTTCTACCTGTGACATTATATTGAAAAGGCAACCTCTCTGAAGAGAGCCTTTATCAGACATCTCATCTGCCAGCTCATTGATCTTGAACTTCCCAACCTGTAGGACTATGAGAAATAAATTTCTGTGGCTTATAAGTCACCCAGTTTATGGTATCCTGTTACAGTAGCCTGGACAGACTGAATCATCATGGTTATTCATTTAAACACTATCTTATCAGCCTAGGTATGACTGTGAAGATGTTTGTATGTGTGATTAGCACTTATGGTTAATGCAGAAGGGTATAAAGGAGGTCATCCTCAGGGATCTGGCAGGTGTGGTCTAGTCAGCTGGAAGGCCTTCACAGCAGAGCTGAGGTTTTCTGAGGAGAACATTTTACCTGTGGCCTGCAGCTTCGACTCAGGCTCAAGAGTTCCCGACTGTCCAGCCAATTTTGGACTTGTCTTGCCATCCAACTATATGAATTTGGAAATCAACTAATTGTCATATATCTATGTGATGTACAGATATATAGATATCCAATTCATACTGTTTCTTTGGTGAAACCTTGGCTAATGCCAAGATACCTCAAAGAACTTCTGTTCTTGCTGGCACAGGAAGATGTAGGATGTGAGACTGATGAAAACCCTCTCTGTAAGTGGATCCAACCGCATGAAGAAACTGTGACATTGGTTGTGCTGTCTTTGGTGTCCTCACCTCCCAGATCACAGCCTCACCTCCTCTGTTATCTTTCTAGCCTGCTCCTTTTACCTCTAACCCTTGACAGCAGTAGCAGTTCTCAGCTAGGAGTATCTCCCACGTGGGAATATTTTTCAATGTCTGAAGATGATTTTTATTTCCACAGCTGGGTCAGGTGCTATTAGCATCCAGTGGATAGAGATCAGGGAGGTAGCTAATCCCCCACAGTGCACAGGAAATTTCCCATAGCAGATGTCACTAGGACTGAAGTGGAGAGATTTTTTTCCTTCCATGGGTTTACCTACATGCCTCCTGCTTCCTATTTTACCTAGGTATGGCTAAAGAGGACATCTCTGATGCCTGCAAGGTTTATGGGCACTTTAAAAAAGAAATCAAAGAGCCAAAAATCTTCAAGTCACCTATATATAGGTGACTATATATTGGAATTGCAGATCTTCTCAAGGAGATTATTTACTTGGATCAGAGTTTATCTGTTACTTAAAGGACTGGACCCTATGGTGTAGGGCTGTATAGATAGAAACTGATTCCCTGACCCCATGAAGGCTGTGATAAAAATACCCCAATAATATCTTATTGCTTTCCTGACTCTTAATATAACCCATTAAAAAGTGATCACTTTACCTTCATTTATTTATGACTGAATCTCAGTGCAGGAAGAAATTGCAGAGGTCATCAAGTATAACTACCAATTTCTTTTAATATAAAAATATAACAGTATAACTCAGGACTTAGGTTATGCCTTTCAGGTTATTGCTCAGCCCAAGTTCCAGGACTGCAACACTCAGCAGGTACCTTCTGAAATTACCTTGTTCTCCATTTTGCCAAAAGTAGCTCTGGCTTATAGAAATTTTTTTAAAATATTGAGATAAAATCTCCAACAATGTTAAACCCATAGTTCTAAACTTAAAATCATGACCTTTGAAGGTATAATTATCAGGGTACAGCATTCAGTATTATGGGTGGATTAACACAAAGGTTTATGTGAGTCCACAAAATTTTAAGAGTTAACTTTTTGCTTCTCATCACAGCACTCATTTGAATCAAGGCTTCTGAAGAAGTGGGGCACTGTGGTGGGTGTGTTGAAACTCTGAGATCTGCCTAAGAAGCAAGAGGAGCCACAAAGGCTGGGGCTTCAGGCAGGGTGCCAAACAACGCACGCCTTGATCATTTCATATCTTCAAAGTCTTGTTCCAGATATCTTGGATTTGGCCAAGTATGGCTTGCCCTTAATTTTTCATCCCACATGACTTTGAAAGGAAACTTCTTTCTCTTTGTTGGGGGGAGATGTTTCTGATCCCCTTACACTTACCTCATCAAAGTGTGTTTTCACTCTGCCTATTTGATGTCTGAGAGGCCTCATTAGGAGCTTATTTTACAAGTCCTGTTAAAAAGAGTTTCTTTCCTGTAGGTACAAGTAACATTCTGAAGCACAAAACCCCCTAAGGTCTTTCAAGGATCTAGACAAATTTGTATTTCTAGTCTCAGAGGCTTCAAATCCAGGCAAAAGTCTTCCCTGATTTGTTCTCCAAAGTTCTGGGGAAATCAGTGGGCACCTGGGCTTTGGCCTCTTGGCATGCCCACTTTATAGGCTTTCCCTTTGATGAGACTGGGGGCTCTGCTCTTTGTGGCATTTATCATCTGTGCTTTTGGTAACCTTGAATTCTCTGCCACCATTTAAAGGGCTCTAAAAAAAGACTGCATTCTAAAAGGTTATTGGATCAACTCAGAAAGTTCCTGGCAGGTCTGGCTCCTTCTTTAGAAAGGAGAGATGTTAAGAAACCAAACTCCTTGAAGTAGTCATGCCATTCCATTTATAAAGTGGGAGAGATGAGGACTAGCCAACTTCCCAGATCTAGGATCAAAGTGGTCAGCAATGCCATGAATTTTTTTATTCTGCTTTTTAAGACCCATTCCTAGATCCTCCATGTGGCCCTAGGTTCTAACAGGGTCTGACTCACTTGGAACAGCCTCTGCATCTTATTCACCTTTTGCATTCTCTCTCTCTCTCTCTCTCTCTCTCTCTCTCTCTCTCTCTCTCTCTCTCCCCCTCCCTCCCTCCCTCTTTCTCTTTGCTTTAGATCTTTCCTATGGGGTCTCCTCACATTATGCCTAACTCCACTCCCTATAACCCTTTGCTGAATCCTGTAAAATCCTTTGTCATGTGTGTACATGTATAGATGTATTTATGGGTGTATTTGTGTTTATATCTCTATCTATATATCTATTAGTCACTTGGTGTAACCACTTAAGAGGGAAGAAAATAAACACCCACAAAAATAATCCTTCAATGTTTGAAAGGAGAAGCTCTAAACCGGCTTATCTTTCCACCCTGACTCACTCAATGTCTCACATATTTGCTTCATTTTCTGGCAAAGCATGAAGTTGTCCTACGCTGGAATATTTTGTTCTGAGTGGGTCAAAATTCTCTTGGTGGATAAAATTTCCAAATTTTACTCTACAACTTCCAGGCTATGAACCTTTTATGAGTAACCCGGCATTTGTATCTTCAACCAACAAAAATGGTTTCATCTACATTAGGGTATAATATAATATATTTGTATTTTTCAAGTCTTCTCCCAATTTCTCTTTCCCATGTTCATTTCTGTCTCACACTACAAAAGGCTCCCAAAAGTAAAAATATAAAAATATGATTTTGCTTTTTGGCTCCACTGGGAGCTTACAAATTTATAGGAACTTTTGTGTTCATTTATTCCAGAAAGAAAAAAATAATAATAATGTTAATAGGTCAAGGGCCTTCCTTCACATCTCCAACTCCTTTGTCATTCATATCTTCCCAATGAATCCACATCCTTTTATGATGCTATAAAATAACAAGGTTCTGTCATTGTAGGAGATACTTATGGGTCTCCAGGCAATTGTTCCTATGAATCTGTTTAATAATCACTTATCAAATACCCCTCAAGTTTTCAAAGAAGAAAAATTAAGAGAAACTAAAGCTTTATGTGTTGATAATGTCCTGAATTATAGAGCTAATTTTCTATGCTTCCTCTTCAAAGAATTCTGAGATCCTGTTTCTGAGCACCAAGTATTATGTTCAGACTTTTGATAAAAAAAGAATGACCACCCAGTATTTGGGGTCCCATCTGTCGTGACTGATGCCTTCACTAATATGGAGTCTCCCCACCCATTCATTCTCAGGGATTAGAAAACATCAGATCTCAATGTATTGGCAACAACCTGGACTTTTCTAGCTAGTGACCCTTCCCTCACATAATCCAGTGAAAAGGAATTCTCTACATGAAAGCAAAAGACTGTAGCATAGCATGCATCTTATAATGAGTCCTGCTTTGATGTTTTTCTTATATTATGGGGATTTATACAAGTTGATGCTTTTATAATGATAAGAAAAATATCTCTAAATCTCCTCTCCATGAGAGATTTGAGAGTATAACCATGAGAAGTCCTAATATTTCTTTAGCTTTTGGTTTTTCTGGCTTAGAGTTCAGAGATGTTCAAGATATTTTTTTTTTTTGTATTTGTAAAATGGGATTAATGATGGATGCACTGGAACAACATAAGTGGTTAGACAGCTAGGCATCCTAGATTATTCTAAAATGTGTGATGTAGGCAATGGTTGTACGGAAGGATGAGCTGAGTGTTGATGTGATAGTGGATGAAATGTTTCAAGGAGAAGATGGTACCTGAGAGTCCCTGCAGATTGGTGAGAGGCAATACTGACATATTAAAGAAGAACATTCCAAACGCATAAAATAACAATCACCCATCGAAATAAGTGTTGAACTTTACTTACAGCACAGTGTTTTCCCGGAGCAAAACTGTTGGGAGGAAATATTTTCTATCTGGGTGGCTGAAATTGAGTCTTTATCCCTACTACTTCCTTTGGAACATATCAAATATTTCTCCAAATTTCCATTGGACAAAAAGTCTGTTAGATGTTTCTTTTGAGGTGAACTGGATTGATTTGCAGCTGGTTCTTATTAGAAAATCAGATGACTTACGAAGTTGGCTAATCAACCAGACCTAAATTCTTGTAGATCTTAATATTTATAATAAGAATGAAAAGTACTGACTTTCTCTTTATATAGATAATCTACATGTTGTCCTAAAAGACATAGAAGGCCCAGCTGTTTTCCAAGCAGAAACAGACAACATGTACAACAAAAAAAAAATTGAAAGGAAAATAAAGAAAAATACTTTTTATTTATTCCTCAGCCTTGAAAGTTATGTCCATCTGGTATTCCTGGGCTCATGCATGACAATTCTTATAATGTATTCCTTGGGAAAATCAACTTCTTTCTATTTTATCAATCTTTCTTATAATTTAACATGTAGTCATTTGATTCTAATGTGATAAAATGCAAATTCTATAATAACTATTTTCTTCTTTGTTTATATCTTAAATCCTTAGAATTTTCCTGTTATTTTATTTGGGCAAAAGAACTCTATATTAAGACTAAGTAAGATTAAATCACACGTTCCTTGAGAGAAATGCAAGACAATTTTATATTTTTCAACAATGCCCATCTTTCAAGAGCATGCAATAGGCCATCCAAAAGAGCTCTTTTGACAAGTTTGCTCTCCAATGCAGCTTTATTTATTTATTTTTCTAGAAGAGAAGCAACACAAATAACTCCATGTTTTGTTAGTTTCATCCAAAGGAATTGAAATTTTTCTCCACTTAAGGCTTAGTTTAGAAATCAAGTATGGAATTGGATGCTCAAACCTGCATTAGTGCTATTTAGGGACCTGAGTTGAACCACAAGAGGAAATTCCCAAGTACCTTTCCCAACAGATACTAATTGGTTTTCATTTTCCATGGTTCATGGAGGAAGCAATTTAACATGCCAAACAGTAACCTGAATGCCCCATAAACCTGCATGTTTCATTTGAAACCACGAGCTAGAATTCTGGCCTCTTTCTCACATTGTCCTGTGACTGGAAAATTCCACCCCCCACCCTGTTTTTTCAGATGTCTTCCATAATCAGAAACCCTCCAGGGGCAACACGTTCATTCATGGACTCAAACTTCAAGAGCCATGCCAGCTTGTCACTCACTCAGAGCCACCAGTGTCAAGGTAAAGAAACAATCTGTTAATTGCAGTTGAAATCTATCAGCTACAGAATCCTAAGGCCACATTTATTTTTGCAATGTATTCTTATCCTGAATATCACAGAGTAATTATTTAAGTCCTACTGTTTCTTCAAGGCCCACCTCAGGTCTTATCTCAATATCCTAATCACAGCATCTTCTCGTGATAGCTGCTTCATATAAACTTACTATATTTTAAAAAACACATTACAAAAAGACATGAAGAAAATAGAAGGGAGACTAGTAGAGTTGAGGAAGTGGGTAAAAGAAGAAAGGAGGAGAGGGAAAAGATAGGTAGTGGGGAAAGAAATTGATCAAATTGTGTTATGTTCATGTATAAAGATATCATAACGAATTCCATTGTTTTGTATAATCATAATGGACCAATAAAAACGAATTGAAAAAATCCATTGGCACACATAGGCTAGGTATATTAGTTAAATCTTTCAGCATATATGATTTATTACTCACTTCTTATCTCCCTTTAGAGATAGTAAAGAATGGAAAGAGGGTTTAAAAATAAGTTTGTTTTGAACATTCATTGACTATAAATTGACAACATCTCTATCTCTTGGACATCATGGCCTGGCGACACTGTAGGAAAAAAAAAACAATAGTGAGGAAGTGAAGTAAGGGTGTCTACAGGGAATTGTGGTAACCCAGGAAACCTCTGGGAGACATTGAGAATCTTTTTAAAGGATTAGGAATGAGTTGAATTAATAACTGGAAGGAGGAAGGTCATTTCAAAAGACAGAACAGAATGGACAGAGCCATGGGGATGTTGGAAGGCATGGTACATATTCAGAGTCTGGAAGATTGCTCAGTGTGGCCAAAGTCCAGGTTGGAAGATGGGGAAAATATTGGGACATGGAGACGGCTAAGCCATTCTAAGTAGCTTGAATCCTTTTGGCCGTTGAGAACCCATGAAGGATTCTAAGCAAGTAATGATGTTATCGGAGTTGGATCTTAGAAATATTGTAATAACTGTAGTATTATAGAATGGTTTGGAGAGCAGTTAGATTGACACAAAACTACCCAAAACAAATAAGACAAAGTTGATAAGTATTAGAGCTAGAAAAATAGTTGATTCAGGGGAACCTGAAGTAATAAGTAGGGCTTACTGAAACCCTGGCTCTATGAGGCTTCTTGGATGACTCAAGACTTTGTCATTAGATAAAAACTGATGCATGAAAATAAATAGAGAATAATGGATGAGAGAGGAAGGAAAGGTGAAGGGAGACAATAAAGTATGAGAAGGGAGTTTAAAATGATTTTTTTGAATGTATACTTTTAGGCATGAATTTTTGATATCCAATAGAATATTAAAAATAAATCTGAAGAGAGCTTTATGTGTGTGTTATTGGCAGAGAAATGGGACATGAAGCCATGAAATTAGGAAATTTTGCCCTATGAATGTAAAATGAGAAAATGGCCAGTATTCTGGGAACTGCCATAATTTAAGTTGTGGACAGAGGAAAAGGGATAACAGAAAAAAAAATCAAGGAGTGGTTGGAGAGGTAGGTAGACAATTGAATGAGAGCAGCAGTGTTCATAAATTAAGAGACGGAGAGTCCCCAGCTAGATGATAACATTAGTTTCCTAAACTGCCATAAAAATGTATCACAGACCTCATGATATCAATTACTTAAAAATCCTTGAGGATAGAAATCCAACATCAAGGCATGGACAGGGTCATTCTCCCTCTGAAGGCTCTTAGTGACCCCCAACCATCCTTGGTGTTTCTTACAGCTACATCCAATCTTTGCCTCTGTTTTCACATGACCTTCTGTGTGTGTGTGTCTCTGTGTCCTCTCCTCTTTTTACAAGGACATAGGGCACTGGATGTAGGGATCATCTTAATCCCAGTATGATCTTATCTCATCCCTAATAAACTGTATCTGCAAATCCCTATTTCCAAATAAGTTTACATGTGAGTTTACAGGTGGATATGAATTGGGGGTGGGAGCACTATTCATCCCACTTTAGTGGTTAAGGATTATGATCTTCACACACTTATATTATCCTTTATCCTCATCAGAAACCAAGACTTTTCCTCTGGGACTTTCTTAGCTATTCCAAAGAGAATATGGATTTATTGGGTCCAGGTGGGGTGGGTGGGAGAGACTGATTTACCTTTTCCCTAGGACACACTTAGATGGTTTCTTTCTTTGCAGCATGGGAAATGCATTGTACAAGTATCCCAATATGCAGCTAAGACCCCTACAATGTGGAGGCAGGCCTAAGAATGTAAATCAAATATCAGACCTATGGTTCAGGAAGACAGAACAGTGAAAAGAGTTGTGTGGTTGTTGGGTTAAGGCAATAACATTCATATTCCCAAATGAGTTCTTCAGATATTTGGTATCCAATTTATCCTTTCAAAGTTACAAATCGGTGGTTTGCCTCACAGTTATTATAGCTGTATATATCCCTCATTGATTAAACCCAAACACAGAAAATACATTATTTCCCAGTATTGCCAAAGTAGAATTGAATGTATAAGGGCATTCAAAGATGGTTTCTGAACTAGTATCTCATAAAGACATATCCAATAGTACATAGGTAAATAGGCAGAGCTGATACCAAATCAAAAAATGAAGACTTTAAAGCTTACTAAATTCCTTAGGCAAGCATTAGGATTTGTGTTGTAACACATATGCAAAGAAAAGAGAATGAAATCACTAAGCAGTTACATGTTAGCAGAGAGAAAAAAATGGATAGATTTTTGGCCACTTAGGCTAACCATCAAGACTGACAGAATCTTTCCTTACTAGAGTATTTTATACTACCCAATAAAAATTCAACAGCAATTCAAATAAACAGGATTAATAATCTTAAACAATTATTAGAATCAGGTCATCCTTTCTCTGCATCTGGTTTGCAGTAAGTGGGTTAAGAACAACAGTGTTCAAAGTATGTGAGCAAACATGAATTTTGTGGGTAATACTCACATCTAGGCTGAACCACAAGGGTAGCTTTGACTTGATGGTATTGTTACAATCAAAGAGAGTTTATCTGGCAAAGAACCATTATCAGCATTGTCATTTATTCTCTCTATCCCACTCACTCCTTTAAAAAAAAAATCACACTGATGTCATTTACTATAAATAGACTAGAAAAGCCCATTATGGACCAAACATAGAAATTCAGTTATAAATCCCCAGAGACTTGTTATATGTCAGTTTAATAGTCAATAGTATCACGTGGTTTTAGCATATATAGATTTTATGATATGAACAAAATCATGACACATATTTTACTATACAATTTAAAACTGGGGTTTCAGTTTGACAAGTTTGCTTTTTCTTCCCATACCAGATGTTACCAATCACACTTCTCCAGATGAGCACAGAAATAGGCTCAGAATGCACCATGGAGCAGCCACAGGAAATCCATCAGAGCTGGCATGCTAGATAAAATGAGTTTGCCATTTATTCTGTCAGAGCTTGGGATCTGAATTGACTATTTGATCCTGCCCATTTGGGGAACAGTGCTTTATACCGTGCTGTAGTCAGAAGGGGACTAGGGAGACACCATGATTCAAACATCCTTCTCTTGCACCTGTCAGCAGAGTAAGATTCTGTTACCAGAGATGCAACATTTTAGCAGCAACAGAGCCATTATCACCACAGCAAGATTTGGGTTGTCACAGCAGTGAAAGTTTAGAACACATAGGAACCAAAGGCATCAGTTACCCAGGGTAACTAGGTTTAGAGAATTCAGAAAGAAAAGAAAGAGTCCAAAAGTGGACCTTGTGTGAGCTGGGCAGAATGACAGTGTGGTTTGCAGCAAGGTTCCATGTGCAGGAACCTTCCTGGTAGAGAGGGCCTGAGGAGAGGGCCTGCTGCTCAAATAAATGTGAGATCACACCTACTGCCAAGATTTCAGTTGATGACAAGTCTCTATGAATATGAGCTGCTTGCCTGAATGTGTAGGTGACATGTTAGCACCCACATTATCTGAAACAATCCTAGACCCTCCAAAATCTAAAACAGCCAATGATATCGAGAGTAGCATTTCTGATATCAATTCTCATTCAACAGTAAAACTCCAGAATACAAAAAGATAGAGATGGAGATCAGAAAAGAATTATTGTGACTGTGGATCAAAAATGCTTCCAGTCCTTGAAGATGCATATCTGGCTAATCATGTGTCTGATTAATGTTTCCCAAGATCCATCTCATGTTATAGAATTATCAGAGTGTCATTTATATTTCATATATATAGGAGCTATTTTTAAACTAATCACAGAATATTCTGTTATGATAGTTTCCATTCATGATTCAGAAACCCTTAAAGATTTGAAAAGGTGTTCCAAGAGTTTTGCATATTTATAATGACATCATTTTTCAATCAATAAGTGAAATAATTATTTTAGAATTTTTTTCCTTTTAATCTTATAGCTTAGGTGGCCTGATTTTTGCATTGAGTATGGGCAACGATCAAGGGCCATCACAAGAGAGGGCTCGTGACTCAATCACTGCTACAATTGTTATCACTTTTCTCAGCATGCTGTTCCTGATGGTTTGAGCATTATGATCCTTAGCCATAAATTACTAGTAATTACAAGAAGACATAGAATCCTGATGTTCATATATAGTTTTTCAATGAAGTAAAGGATAATTATAAAAATCTACATAAATTGAAATTTACCAGATTTGTAGTGTCATTCCTCTAATTAAAAATAACACATATATGGCACATTGGGAATTTCAAAAATCTAATGCTGAATATAAAGAAGTGGGCTCTTATTTATTAGTAAAAATATTATCCATACTAATGAGTTTATTTATTACTAAGAATTACCAACAAATACCACTCTGTAACATCTCTTAATATTATAGGAGAATTATATGAACAAAGGTATATATATATATATATATATATATATATATATACACACACACACATATACACGCACACACATATACATATATACACACACTTATAAATATCAATTGATTTTCAAAGTGTAAAATTCAAATATTTTGAACAAGAAACATGAAAATATTTTCTCCTATTTTGACACTTTAACACATTGCCAAATTTCAATATATAATTAAGGGTACATTCTGCTCAAATTGAAATACACTTTTATATATTATTTTTAAGGCATATACTATCAAATCATATATTATTTTATAAAATTGTTTTAAAAATATGGATCACTTATTAGTTAAAAATTAATCTTTATATGTTATGTCTATCACTAAGATATTATAAAAATAAACTTTATAATGCAATAATAAATGCTCTACTGATAAATATAAAATGTTTACTTATCATCACATAATGTACCACTCAAAAATAATAAAATTATTTCCTTAATTCCTTCAATTATTTTATCATGATATATTTATTAATAAAGGAATTTCCAAGTGAAAAGATTTGAAAACACCATCATTCATTAAGTACAGAGACGAAAAACATTTAAAGATTTTTGGACTAATAATTACCTCAAATGACATTGAAAATATATTTTTTTAACACCTATTTCTTTAAGGAGCATTTGCTGAGCTACCCTTTATTAGGGTATGCCAAAATGTTTGAACAATAATCAACAGAACATGCTCATGCATTTGCCTATCATGGAGCATCTATTTTTAGCTATTCTATTAGGCTCTAGAAATATAACCTTGAGTGAGCCTGGCAAGATGCTTGTCAATATCGGGCTTATAGTTCAGTGAGAGAAACCGATCAGCAAATAAATCAATAAAAATGAAAATTGTGGAGAAATGTATGAAAGAACTTGAACCACAAAAATATAATGACAGCTTTTAGATTTTCAGCATAAAGGAATAACCTTAGACATACCATGGAAATTTTAACTATATTCATGAATAGTGGGTCAATATTATTAATTTGGACAATATAAATGCAAAAGCACAGGTAAGCGATGCTGTGAGACAGAAGAGGGAAAACAAGTGAAAAGAAATGAGGAGAGCTAATACCTTCATCCAACAAAACAATAGTTAATTAAGAAATACTCTATCTTCAGTGTCCAATGAAGTTACTACCAGGAATATGTGGCAATTTAAATTAGTTCAAACCTAGTTGAACTAATTTAAATTTAATTTAAATTCTGTTGTTCCTAATTCACACTAACTATATTTTAAGTGCTACTTGCAGAAGGTGTCTACCATACTGAACTGAGTAAATATTAACATTTCCATTATGACAGAGAATTCTACTGGACAGTGCTGGCTAATACAGAAGTGAGGATTTAAGAACCCTGTCTGATGTAGCAGAGGAAGTCCATAGTGGAACCAAGCTTAGTGCTGTAAGTAGACTGAGAAATGGGGAGGACACAAGAAGGTGGCTAAATCTTCATCAATCAAGGCAAGAATGTCAGTAGCAAAGTGTTAATGTTCAGTTGATTATTTTTTCATAAAGTATATTTAGAAGCATTCTGCTAAACAATTTAAGAGCTCAAAAAAAAAAAAATGTCCCTTCTGGGTTGACTGAGGAGAGGAAGAAGACTAGGAAAGCTTGGCTTTCCTTATATATCTTTTGGCACTATTTCATGTTTAATCATTTGCATAGATAATTTTACTTATAAACATCTTTTAAGATTATTCTATTTTCTTTTGAGGAAATGAATAGAGGAACTACCTATGTCCCTAACTAATGTAAGTAGGGCATCAGAGACAACTGGGTCATGCACGACCCAGTAAGAAAATTCTTAGAAAGAACATGGACCATAGGAATTTTGTATTAGTTCATGAGAGAGAGAATGGTGTTTGTAAAATAAGTAGACAATGGAGTGTTCAAAGTCTGAAAAAGGAAGCGAGCTGATGGTACAAGGAAAGAAAGAATAAGAACAGGACATCCCTGGATAGAAGAGCCTTGATGCAGACAAAGGCTGACATGTGCATTAAATTTGAGGTGTTTTATTATTATTTCCTACAGTGTTTTTAACACTTGCCTAACAAAGATTTGAGGAAAAGGTATCTAGATTTTCCTTAGGACCTGAAAATCAGCCTAGGGAAAAGGAAGACATTCAGAGAAGGTCCTCATCTGACATAGACCCTGCTCCTGACATACCTTTGTCCCTAACTAATGTAAATAGGACATCAGAGACAACTGGGTCATGCACAATCCCAGTAAGAAAATTCTTAGAAAGAACATGGAACAAAGTTAACCCATCCCATCTGTATGCTTGAGGAATAAAAGCTGATATTTCTCTGTAGTGTTCCTGCTCTTTCAAAGGTATGCAATCAAGGAAGAGCAGGGTATATTATATTATTGTGTTAATGCTCCAACTGGTAGGTGTCAGAGATATTGAGTTTTCCCAGAGTGCACCTATGACTAGAACTCAATGTCCTAGTCAAAACTTTAATTATGCAAGCCATCAGATCACTTTTACTGTTGATTATACTCTTACTGCTCTACTTGTTTCCTATTTGTTTTTGTTTTCCTTTCTTGCTTTTTTTTTTTTTTTTTTTTTTTTTTTTTTT
>NW_026000229.1:39195094-39246255 GCF_001458135.2 Marmota marmota marmota
TTGGCCCATTTGTTGATTGGGTTATTTGTTTTCTTATTGTTTAATTTTTTGAGTTCTTTGTATACTCTGGATATTAGGGCTCTATCTGAAGTGTGAGGAGTAAAAATTTGTTCCCATGATGTAGGCTCCCTATTTACCTCTTTTATTGTTTCTCTTGCTGAGAGAAAACTTTTCAGTTTAAGTAAGTCCCATTTGTTGATTTTTGTTATCAACTTTTGTGCTATGGGTGTCCTATTAAGGAATTTGGAGCCCGACCCTACAATATGTAAAGTTAACTCAAAGTGGATCAAGGAGCTAGATATCAAATCAGAGACTCTGTGTCTGATAGCCTATTGTTTTGATGTCATGTAAATCGAGTGCAGCTCTCTCCTAGCTCTGTGCCTTCTCTCCTGGAAGAAGTTGGCAAAGAGCCCAGATTGACAAATAAAACTGAAGATATGGATCCAATCCTTTAAGACTCAAAAGCAATGCCATATCCTTTGTCCTTCTCCTAAATGATTAAGGAATTTATTTTTTAAAAGGAATGACTAGGTTTTAATAATTGTTTTAAAACCCATACTTGAAATTGTAAGGAAAGGCTCAATTCAACATAAAAATGAAGTGCTATTTATTTATTTATTTTTTGGTACCAGGGATTGAACCCAGGGGCACTCGGCCACTGAGTCACATCCCCAGCCTTATTTTATATTTTATTTACAGACAGAATCTCACTGAGTTGCTTAGCGCCTTACTGTTGCTGAGGTGGCTTTGAACTCACAATCTTCCTGTCTCAGCCTCCCAAGCCACTGGGATTACAGGCGTGTGCCAATACACCCAGCCCCCGAAGTGTTAATATTAATAATAAAAATAACAGTGCAAATAGCAATATTTTAAAAAAGCATTTACTAAATGCTTACTGTGTGCCATGTATTCTTGTAATATAGGCCATGTATAAAATGATACAAACTCTTTCTTATGATAATCCTATGAGATAGGTAATTATTACTCCCGTTCTATAGCTGAGGACATTGAGGCTTGGTGAGATTAATTATATTGCCCAGGATTGCAGTCAGTGGTGGAATTTGGTGGAGCTTTTGAGATTGTGTAGTTCAACTCCTGCCTCTCACACATGAGGACCCTGGGGGTCCTGCAAGATGCATTGTCAGCATGAGGTTGTCACTTGGTTCTGGAGAGATTACACTTTTCTCTTTAGGAAGGGAAGGAGATTGCCTAGGTCCCCATTCCAATTAAATCAACACTATGTTCACCTTTTTGTCTCCTAATTAGAAAATTTAGCACCAGAGAAGCCAACAAACTTGCTCAAGATCCAACATTTGGCAAATCACAGGGCTGAGATGATATAAAAACTCAAGTCTCTAAAATTTTGACTTAGTTTTCTTGACTGTGAATTTGACTTCTCCTTTTAAAAAAAAAATTCTTGTTATAATTGAAATTTTCTTTATTCTTGATGGTTTTCAATTTCATTAGAAATGGGTTCACCCTCCCATTCAGCCTATGAGTTCTGAAAAACTCTAGTTTGAATTAGGTGTCACTAGTCATTTTACCATAACAGACTCCCCAGAACAAACCTCTAATTTGACTGGAGATAGGGAATTTCTTTCCCACTGGGGGCTGTCATGCTTTTTCTGTGTGGTTTTTGGCAACATTTATTAGTTGCCCTTCTATGGATCACATAATGAATGGCACATAGAAACCTGGGTGATGCAAACTCTTTGACCTTCCCTGTGGGTGTATGACAACATACCCAATGACTCCTTTTATTCATTCTTTTTTGCAGCACAGAACTTGGCTTGAAAAGGTAGCTGGAAAAAATCCAGCTCTTGACCCTTCAGGAATTTATATGGTGCTAATTAATATTAAACAGCAGGAAACAGATACCACAACTTCTCATGATCTCTCCTTACCCCCTCCCCCCACCCTGCAGTTTATTTGACAATTGCCAAAGAAAACAGCATGCTTTTCTCCTGCACCAATATTTGGGCACAATAGTGATCATGTCTCATTCAAAAGTGTACCTTTTAAAGAAATCTCTTCTTTAAAAAAAAAATGTATGAGAACATTGATGAACTAAACTAGACAGAGAATGGCAGAACCAGGACATTTGATCACAAAAATAGCTTAACCAGAGTCAGTCATTTTGCAAAAGAATACAACCCATATTACTTGAATTTCCTCATCTCAGTGCTGATGTAAACATAAGAACAGGTGCATTGTCCCTGACACACTAAGGCAACTCTCACAGTATAAATATGTCATGAAGGTCACTTCAGGAAGAAGTTTTTGGCTCTTCTGTAAAGTTCAAAATTTTCTGAGTAATGAGAGAGGTGAATGTGATATATTTTAAATTTCCCTTTCTGTGATCTCTCCTCTCTGGCGTGCATTGGAGGTTCCCAGCTGCATCATCTTCATTCCCATTCATTGCTAGAAGGGATTTGGCTTGTATGAAACCAAGCAGGCAACAGGGACTTGAGAAAGCATTTTTAAACTGAATTATATATGGATAATATAATACTGTTATGGTATCTTGAAGAATATATTCTGCTAAAAAATCCGTCTTAGAAAGTTGAATTTGAATACCCTAGAAATAAAGAGATACTTAGAAAAAAATATTTCTTGGAGACCTACAAGTTTCCATGATTTTAAAAGATTTTTATGACTAACATGGCCCAGTATGGCCTCTGGCATTTCATTGAGAGGGCACACAGAATATTTTCAAATAGGGCATTTGTTTAATAGTGAGAATCAGGAAACAAGAATAAAAAGTAGCCCATCATGTTATGGCAAATGCCAAGATCTCCTTTTTAAAGACTTAAATATATCCTGGTGGAAAGTGTGTGTGTGTGTGTGTGTGTGTGTGTGTGTTACATGTTTAAAATTCATTCATACATTTTTGGATATTTTGGTGGTTTCCCTATCCCAGATACTTGGTATAGTGGTACAATGAACAAAGAGTACAGATGCTGTTAAAATATGATGATTTCATTTTCTTTGAGTGTATTTCCAGAAGAAAGTTGCTGATTTTCTCCTGTTTTATGATGCTTCAAATACTTTGAACTAAATTTTATTTCTGTTCTCCTCAACGTATTATAAAATATATGTTTTAATATTTGGTCATGGAAAGTTCTCTTTATTAACTTCTTTATTCAATATATCCTAGACTCTCAGCAATTTAGTGAGACCCTGTCACAAAACTAAAATTAAAAAGAACTGGGGATATGGCTCAGTGGTTAAGTGCCCCTGGGTTAAATCCCCAGTACCAATATATATATATGCATTCTAAGTTATTTTTAATGTTTATATTCTTGCAGTTGAAACTTATTAAACAATGATTAGAGCTCAAAAAATTGCTGAAATTTGTAGTTGGAATCCCACCACACTTGTAATTAGCCTAATATTTTTATCAAGTTACCTTCCTGGACAATAACATGACATGCCTTTTCAGTTATTCAAATATTCTTTCATAAGCATGCATAATGTAATATGCGTTTAAGGTTATGATGGATAGTTTATATTGTTATTGCTAATTTGAATACTTATTTCCATTATACTTTAAAATGTATAATGTTTGGCAGATAGGAAAGCTAATAATTTTTGTAAATTTGTATGCTAATTTTACAAGTTTTTTTCTCAGTTTTATCGAATTTTACCCTTTTTCTTTTTAAAAAATATTTTCCTTTAAATCAGAAATATATGATGAATTTTACTCAATCCATTTTTAGTACTTTTCTTTTCTTTTTTTTTTCAAGGATCGAACTCAGAGGTACCTGACCACTGAGCCACATTCCAGCCCTATTTTGTATTTTATTTAGAGACAGCATCTCACTGAGTTATTTAGCACCTCACTTTTTGCTGAGGCTGTCTTTGAACTCGTGATAGTCCTGCCTCAGCCTCCCAAGCTGCTGGGATTAAGATGTGTAACACTACACCCATTTCCTTTCAGCATTTTTCTAGAAGCTGTACTGCCCAATAAGGTAATCATTTGCTACTCAAATATATCGACCACTTGTAAGTGACCAGTTAAAATTGATATGTACTATAAAATTAAAATAAACACTGGATTTCAAAGACTTTTTTAATGTAAATATATTCCCCCATAAGTCACCCATATTCTAGTTATTTTTCTTGTTCTAAAGTATTTAATAGGAACCAAAGTAATTTTCCCTTTAACCATGCATACTCCTTCGAAAAAAAATCTATTTGTAATTGTTTTCTTAAGCCAAGTTTATAAATTAGAGATATAAGTGTCCTGCTGCAGTATAATTATACTATGGTGATTTGGAATTAAGGGTTAACACAATTTTTTAAAAGGAATTGGCTTTCAGGTGTATGCTTTAAAAATTTTGGAGTGGTATTTCCATTTGGGGTACTCTAGTCACAAATATATAGCTACTATTGATAAGCTTATAGTTTACTCCCTAAATCCAAGCCAGTTCTTGTGAGATTAGACTGTCTAGCCCTTATTTATTAGGTTCTACCAGCTGACCCTCTGTGTGAAGGACATCTCATCAGGGTGGCCATAGTAGACAGGATATGACTACAACATGCTAGGACTTCCCAGAATAAGAGCAACCTTGCTTTAGGTCAATAATCTATAAATGGGATAGATTCAAACTAAAAATCTTCTCAGCAAAGGAAATAATCAATAATGAGATAAGAGAGCCTACAGAATTGGGAAAAAAATCTTTACCACACGCACCTCAGATAGAGCACTAATCTCCAGGATATATAAAGAATGCAAAAACTTAACACCCCCCCCCAAAAAAAACCCAATAAATAAATGGACTAAGGAATGAACAGACACTTTACAGAAGAAGAAATACAATTGATCAACAAACATATGAAAAAAGCGTTCATTATCTCTAGCAATTAGAGAAATGCAAATCAAAACTACTCTAAGATTTCATCTCACTCCTGTCAGAATGGCAGTCATCAAGAATACAAACAAAATAAGTGTTGGCAAGGATGTGAAGAAAAAGGTCCACTCATACATTGCTGATGGGATGGCAAATTGGTGCAACCCCTATGAAAAGCAATATGGAGGGCTGGGGATGTGGCTCAAGCGGTAGCGCGCTCGCCTGGCATGCGTGCGGCCCGGGTTCGATCCTCAGCACCACATACAAACAAAGATGTAGTGTCCGCCAAAAACTAAAAAATAAATATTAAAAATTCTCTCTCTCTCTCTCTCTCTCTCTCTCTCTCTCTCTCTCTCCTCTCTCACTCTCTCTTTAAAAAAAAAAAAAGAAAGAAAAGCAATATGGAGATACCTCAGAAAACTTGGAATGACTCTACCATTTGATCCAGCTATCCCACTCCTTGGTTTATACCCAACAGACTTAAAATCAGCAAACTACAGTGATGCAGCCACATCAATGTTTATGGCAGCTCAATTCACAATAGTTAAACCATGAAACCAACCTAGATGCCCTCAACAGATGAATGGATAAAGAAAATGTTGTACATATGCACAATGGAATGTTACTCAGCCTTAAAGAAGAATGAAATTATGGCATTTGCATGTAAATGGATGGAACTAGAGAACATAATGTTTAGTGAAATAAGTCAATCCCAATAAACCAAAAGCCGCATGTTTTCTCTGATAAGTGGATGCTGATCCATAGTGGGGCAGGGAGATAGGGAAGAATGAAGGAACTTTGGTTTGAGTAGAGGGGAGTCAGTGGAAGGGTGGGGTTGTGAAGGTGGGAAGGATGGTAGAAAGAGACAGACATGATTACCCTATATACGTGTATGATTACCCTAGTAGAGTGACTCTGAACCATGAACAACTAGGAGAATGAGAAGTTGTGCTCCATTTGTGTACTATATGCCATAGTACAATCTACTGTAAAATTAATTAATTAATTAATTAAGAATAAAAAGTAAATAAAAAGCATCATGGGAATGATTCTCTTTCCTACACTCTTGCTCTTCCACTTTCTGCCACGATGTCACAAGAGAGCCCTCACCCGATGCCAGTGCTTAGACTTCTCAGCCTCCAAAGCAACATAGATTTCTGTTTGTTATAAACTACCTAGTCAGTGGTATTTTAATAATACATCATAAATTAATTCAGAAACTGGTAGCTGAGGAGTGGGGTGTTGCTATAATAAATACCTGAAAATGTGGAAGCAGGTTAGGAACTGGTAATGGATATTGTCTAGAACTCTTCTGAAGTGAATGCTGGAAAAAAAAAAAAATGCCTAGTGGAATGAATGGAGCCATTGAGAGTGGTCGGGTGTCAACTGAAAAGATGAGAGCTGTCCAGAAAGTCCCACTTCTTGGAGATTACCTGATCAAAATGTTGGTAGAACTAAGGACCATAAAAGCAATTCTAATGAAATTTCAGATAGAAATGAGAAACAAGGTATTGGAAACTGGAGGAAAGGCCATCCTATTACAAAATAGCAATGGACTTGGCTGAATCACACCCATGCTCAAGGACTCTATGGAAGGCAAAATTTAAAAGTTATGATCTAGGATGTTTGGTAGAAGAAATCTCTAAGCAAAAGTTTGACCAGGGCTACATGATTTCTCTTAACAGTATATATAGGAAAATGTGAAAAGAGAGAAATGATTTTAAAATGAGTTTTATTTTTCAAAAAAAAAAAAGAAAAAGAAAGAAAAAGAAAAAAGAAAAGAAAGCAGAATGTAGACATTTGGAAAATCTCTAGCCTGGCATTGTAAATAAAAGTCTGTTTAGGAGAAAAAACCAAGAGTGTGGCCAAACCACTGTTTGATAAAGAGATTCGTATGTCTAGAGGGAAGCCAGGTGCTATTCATCAAGACAAAAGGAGAATGACCCTGAAGGCATTTCAGAGAACTTTGAGGTTGCCCCTCCCATCCCAGGCCTAGAGTGCCAGGATCTTGAGAAGAAACGGGGCCAGGAAGCCTGTGGGACCTCAGATCTCACTGCCAACAGCTGCCTTAGGCCTCTGCTCTCTAGATTCCTTGCAGGGTTCTTCAGCTGCCGCAGCTGTGGCTCCAGTGGGCCCATGTGCAACTCAGGCTGCCACTCTGAAGGACAGTGAGCCTTGGCAGTGTCCACGTGTGCTAATTCTGCAGGTGCCTAGACTATCGACCTCTGCCTGAATTTCAAAGGTTGCTTTAGAGATCTGTTGCAGGGATGAGCTGACCAGAGAGGGCCTGCTAGGGCAGTGTTTAGGCACCCTGAGACTCCAGAGCTGTAGAGCCACCAGCAGACAAAGCCAGAGTGGGAAGGCTACCGGCCTGACACTCCCCAGGAGAGGTGCTGCATGGACTGGGTCCAGCAGAGCCTCGGGTAGGGTTGGCTTTGGAGATCCAACTCTAACTCCAATGTGTCTGAAAGATGGGGCAGGAAATCAAAGATTATTCTTAAACCTGAAAATTTAGAGTTGGTTTGCCCCATGGGTTTTAAACTTGCTTCAGACTCATTACTCTGCTCCCTATTTTTCCTTTGTGGAATAAAAATGTCATCCTTTCCCACCATTGAGGCTTTCAGGGATGTTTCAGCATTTTGCATGTGAAAACATAATTTTGGGAGCTACAGTTTTAATACGTCCCCCAGAATTCATGTGTTGCAAACAATCCCTGATATGACAGTGTTGGGAAGCAGGGGGCTAATGGGAGGTGTTTAGGTCATGAGGGCTCCACCTTCATGAGTGGATTAATGATACTGTAAAACAGACTGGCTGGGGTGCACTCTTGCTCTTTCACCTCCTGTCATGTAATGATGCAGTCACAAGGATCTTCCCAATGCCAGTGCTTGACAGAGAATTCCCAGTCTCCAGAACTGCAGAAAAATAAATTCTGTTCTTTATAAATTTCCCAGTCTATTGTGTCCTGTAATAGCAACATAAACTGACTAAGACAATGAGGATTATAATTTCCCTTTTTAATTGTAGGGCAGGCAAGCTTCTAGAATAAGCTTTTCTCCTTATTTCTTGATAAATATCTAGATAAATATCCATATGCATAGCAGACTTGGTCTGAGACTCATTTTCTTTTTAAGAGGTAATCCTCACTATATGCATTATGTGTGTGTGTGTGTGTGTGTGTGTGTGTGTGTGTGTGTGTTTGACAGCTCCTATGAAGAACACAGAGGTGTGGATGACTATGGTCCATAAGCATTAGGCACAGGCTGCCTGGCTCAGCACTAACAGTCACACTCTGGCTGGTATTACCTGTGAATGACTTCAGGAATACTGAGACTCCCACAGAAGCAACTTCTGGAACCATCCATCAGAGTTTTGCTTCTTCATTCAAGGTTATGATTATCACTGGGACAGGAAAAAAAAAAGTGGGAGAATGAAGGGAACTAATTCTTACTTTATGCCAGGATTTCTTCTGAGCCTGTTAGAATTTATACTTGATACTTATTTAATGCTCACCACTCTGCTAAGTAATACTATTTCCCTTCTAGAATGGAAGTAATTGAGTCTTCAGGATATTTGGTACATGGTGGATCAAGGGTTTTAAACCTGAAACTCTTTGGCTCTAGAGTTCATGATATATAGGAGATAGATATACACATAAAGATACTATCCATCATTCATATACTTTTATACTGGTTTAGAGAAGAATTAGCAAAATTTAAGAGTTAAAAAGTGTGAGCAGATTGATATCTGATTAATAAATTAGATCTACGGTAGCTGAAAACAACTCTCAGTGCCTTATACCTTTCTCCTGAGCTCAGATGGTGCTTTCTACCTGACAGGGCTCTCACCTCTTAACTCCATGCTGTCACCTCCACCTAGGATGTTCTGAGGGGCAAACATCACATGAACTAAAAGTGAAAACATTTTTTAATTATACAAAAATAGCAGCATCAAGCAATAACCTGTCTCTCCTAATAGGTCGTTGAGTAACCTCAGTGATATATAGGTGTTTAGTAAATTAGGCATGAATTTGTGATAGAATAAACAGCTTATAGCCTGACACTGTGTAACTGGGATTTGGCAGCTCAACCAAGCAAACATTTTAAAATTAGGAGACCAGAAAGGTGTCAGGAGAGATTTGGAAGTGCCTCCTACATTTACATATGCGTCACCGTTTAAGTATGTTTAAAAGTTTAGAATACCAGATGTAGTTGACTTCTTCTGTGGAGAGAACCTTGGAATTGGAAGGAGAAGAGAAGCATGGAAGTCCCAGCCCCACACCCTGTTAGCACTGCCACATACAAGAAGTGGCTAAATGTAAAAGAGCAGAGTCAAATCTAAATGCCATTACTCCCTTGAGCTGGGACCTTGGCAGATTTTTACTAATCTTTTAGGTTTACCATCTCTGATCATTTTAGAGTAATTAGACTCCAAGGAGATAATGCATGCCAAGGTTCATCTGCACTTTCTAAGACACAGTAAGTACTCAGAATTGGTATAACCTAAGCCTCAACTTCCCTTCTGTGTAATATTAGTCATAATAATAAAAATACACAGCAGAAAACTACCACCATGGTAAGGTAACTTTTATTCTTCTTTCTCAATTTGATATCCCATGAAAGCACAGACTTGCTTACAGTTCTCAGTATCTGAGCAGTGCTCTTGAGAGAGGCCAAAGGCCATTTCTCTGGGACTGGGAGTGAAGGCAAACTGGGCCTAGAAGTGGGGAATACTGATCCCCCTACTCTCATCTAGCAGAGTCTCAGACAAAGGTCTTCACAATTTCAGACCAGCCTGGGGAGTCTGTTTTTTTATGAATAAAAATTATAGTATATGATTTTTCCCTAAACCTCAATAGTCAGTTCTTACAATTCATTAGGAACCACAGAAGGCAGAAGCTCAACATAATGAGTGAAGTTTATAGTAATCTGCTCTCCTCATTTGGCGATGTATATACTTTGTAATTTAAGGAGAATAATAGCCTCTGGCAGCATGTTCAGATTCTGTTTAAAGAAGACAATAAGCAGTGAAGAAGCCAGTTTGAGCCAGGATTTAAGATGGGGCTGGCTCTGCAAATGAGTGCCTGGCAGCTAAGGATACAGGAGCAGAAAACAGAAACAGCTCATAGTTGGGATACCTAACAGCCACTAAGTTTGTACCAACAGGCCCTTCAAATTTATTGTTTTTTAAACCTAGGGGTGCTAAAGCACTGAGCCACATTCCCAGCCCTTTTTAATATTTTATTTTGAGACACGTTCTCACTACATTTCTTAGGGCCTCACTATGTTCCTGAGGCTGGCTTTGAACTCACAATTCTCCTGCCTCAGCCTCCCGAGTCACTGGGATTACTGGCATGCACCAGTGCCCAGCTTCTGCAAACCTTTTAAATGCTCTAGTGCAAATAAAAACTTTTAATCTCTAAATAATTACCAAGCTTTCCCCAAAGCACCTCTGAGTCTTGGTAAGAAAACTCTAGTCTAAAGGAAAAATTTGCTTCCTTACTCAGAGTGAGTGCAGCTCTGAGAACTTGATACTGTAGATCATCTAAATTTAACCTTCAACTACAGCAGCTGTAGAAAGAAGCACCGAGAGCAGTTAAAATAGGCTTATCTCCTCCCAGAGCAGTGCAAGGAGACTTTTGCCTGGTTGTGCAAAGAAAATAACTATCTTCGGATTGTGGATAACTAAGCCTCACCTGCACCCCAAGCATTAGATGTGAAGTTTAAGTGAGTCACTCATTGAACAGGGCTCAGTGTGCCAGAATGGCCTAGGTACTCACATGTGTATTCTTCTATATTTGCTGGCATCTAAAATGAGCACAATGAGAGGCAGGGAGGACATTGCACATCTAGGGGCTATGAGTCCACCATGGTGGCTAAACAAAGGTAGGAAAATAATTGCTTAAAAATGTAAAGAGAGTGGTTTGGAGAAGATTAGAAATGTTGCTAGGTTAAGAATTTGTGCTTTATCTTAATAGAGAATCTCTGAAGACTTTTGGGTTATGAATTGGAATGAAGAAAAGAGATAAATCTGACTCTGGCATACAAAATTATTTATAAGGAAGAGGCTGAGGTCAGGAAGATTGACAAGGAAAACCTTTTGATAATCTAGCTACAGGGGCTGAGTGTATCTGCTTGGGTGGTAAGAAAAATTGAGAGATTATCTATTGAAGGAACTTGGGAGGGGTTTCCCTGGTTTCGTTTGGTTAGATATGAGCACTAGCAGATGAGACTAGCTTTCTTCCTCTAAGGAGGAACGTTTGACAAAGATCATGGATTCCATAGTCACCGGAGGCGGGCAGAAAGCTGGCCAAGTGGAGTGAGTGACCTCAGCAGCAGGGCAGAATTTTAGGTCATCATTACTAGACACATGGAGGACTGTAGAGCTCAGGGTATAATCTGGGTTTGGAATGATGATTTGAAAGTCATTCATGTAGACACAGTCTGGAGAGGCCATTGGTTCTGCTAACACTAGCTAACAAACACTCCTGGCCAGGAGCATCTCCATCCTGCCTGATGATTCCTGCAGAAGCCAAAGAATTAAAAATGTCTCCATTCCCCTGACAGCCTAACCCCACCTCTAGAAAGGTCTAGTTTCCTCCATATGCCCTATCTTAAGCTTCTAGACTTCTGGGAAGAAACTTCTTTTTATATTTAACGTTTCTGGAAAACTTAGTGTTAAGGAATAGCAACTGGATTGTCACCAGGGCTCAGAGAACTCACTGATAATAGGCAAGTAAACTCATATTTGTTTTAGATTTCTGTTTTCATTGAGAATACGTAAAGCGTTTTTAATGTCACGAGTAGTCTGTGGAATACAGTAAATGAATTTCAAGTAGACATTTGTGTTTTTTTTCCATATAATTTTCTCATAATAAGTTAAATAAAAATTTATAGCCAAAACATCCATTAGTGAAATAAAAGCAGCGGTGAGAGGAGAAAGCAAATGCTTAACATGATTCCTGATTCATGATAAAAGAAAGGGTTCCCATTTTCATCATGATTTATAGGGTGATTTCATGAAATCCAATTTCAGGAAAGGCCCAATCTTTAGTTAGACATGGAGGACCATAATGCTCAGGGTATAATCTGGGTTTGTAATGATGATTTGAAAGTCATTCATGTAATGGGCATGTTAGAAACCATGAATGGAGGCTTCTATACTGTTAAGAAAGTGGAGGGCTCAAACACTTGGGGGCCAGAGGAAGTAGAACAAGTAGGTCCAGGCCAGGGAGAGGAGGAACCCACGGGAGAAAAAATGAAGTCACAGCCCTTGATGATTGAGAAAAGTACAAGGCTGGAGAGGCCACAAGAGAGCTGTTCTATGATGACTCTATATACTCTCAATCATCTCTGTCAGTGCGGACACTGTGAGCTATGGCCTGGCTTGAACAGTTAGTGAATCCAGGACTCCCAGCCCACAAGGCTTCTGCCATTGCTTAATCTTATGTTTCCTGGGCCCCAGATCTGAAACCATAAAATGTGCAGTATTTATTTAGCATTAGACCAAATTCTGAGGATGCTTTTTCTGGAGCTATTTTGTGACCACAGAATTGAAAACGTTCTGAGGTGAAATGCTAGCCTGCACTCAGGTTGGCCTGTCATTCTTTCCACTTTAAGCCACCGGTAATATGGCTGCAAGATATATTTTGCCCATTTTTTAAAAGCCATTTTTTTTTCTTTCTGCTTTCCAACCATGAAAATATGTTGGGAGTGTCATAATTGTTTTTCTCTTTGGAACTTTAGAAAAGATTGTTTTTATGATAGAAATAGCATTTTTTAAATTTTTTTTCTTTTTTTTAATCACCAATGACTGCCATACCAAACCACGGACTTGGCTCGTTATATTTCCAATTCTAACTTGTGCTCTCTGGCAAATACGTGTCGTTGGACTGCCCAAAATATTTCTGAGGAGGTTTATCTCAGAGTATAGTCAGATGAAAGAGAAAAAAAGAACCCACAAAACTGAAAATGAGCTTAAATACATTGATTCAGGTAAACCATTTAGAATAGGGTCTGGCACATGGTAGGTATATATAAGTGCTAGTTATTAACACATGGCTCTGTAAGATGCTACAGTATTAGAAGTTGGATGAACCTAGAAAGGCCATTTATCATTATGATAGAATAAGTGTTTCCCAAAGATCCAGAACCAATAGATTATCAGAGTTTAGAAGAGTTTCAAGAAGCTCTATGTATAATGGGTGAGAGGTTAAGTGTGTAGATTGACCAGTCTGCAGTTGGGCAAGCTTACCTACAAAATATTCCATAAAACAGAAGGAGGAGATAAGATTATTAAAAGTTAGCTATAGAATACACGTATTTTGAAAGTGATCTAATAGTAATTAAAATATAAGGGTGCTTGGAATTAGCATAGAAAGAAAATACTGGCACCCTGAAGATACCATGGTGTTCAGGCATTTGGAAGTTGTCCAAAGTGTGGAATGAAATAAACAGGTGAGTTTCTGATTGGGAAAATTATCTCTCTTCTTTTACTCAAATGCTTTCAAGTTCTCCAGGTTCTCGTGGATTAGTACAATGTGATTAGAAATGATCTGGTTTTTATAGATCAGTCAGAAAATATTTGAACAATTATTTATACAGCATTTTCTCTAAGACATATGAAAATCACTAAGGTAAAAGCTTTATTGTTTCAAGCATAAACTTCTATATTATTGCCAAGATAATATTACATTATTGACAAGATAAGATAGAAATAATGCATCATAGGATAGCAAATAAAAGGGGAATAGACATTATTTCCCCCAAATTTACATACTAACAATGTTCAATCTAACCTGTGACAGAACATGTTTCAGAGTCTTGAAAGATAGTTGGGAATACCAGACAGATTTTCAGTGGAGATTAAGGAAATAAGGGAAGAATATATGGAACGTTTTGTTGCTTGTGAAACTTCCCTGCAGACTCACTGGAGAGCAGGGCATTTCTTAGACCCTTAAAAAAAAGTATGGGCACATTTTTAGATCTGCCTGCCAAATATAGAGGTGAGAATACCCAAACAACTTTTGGGATGGGAAGAGAAAGCGATGTTTAATAAAGAACAATATTCACGTCAGGAGTTTGGAATATGAGGTTGCAAAAGTAGGTCAGGACCTAATTAAAGAAATAGTGAACTATGAAAGCTCAGTGTTTCTCCTTTGGGCATGGGAAGTGAGTGGAAGATTTGTGTGCTGGAGGGAGGATAAAATGCTACAAGAAAAGGTAGATTTCAGAAAAACTATTCATCTGGTTGGTAGTTATTGGGTGCAGCAGTTATTGGGTAAGAAGACTAAGGGCCACAGTACCCCTCTGTTTGCAGAGAATACAGGTTGAGAAAACTCCTATTGACTAGGCCTGTTTGGCTTAGAGTTGGTGGGAATATGAAGATGTAAACAGGAGACATTTTTAAACTAATATCATATATATATATATATATATATATATATATATATATATATATATATATATATTTTATAATGAATAACATATTTACCTTTTATAATGAATAATATTTGATAATATCTAATAGTATAGAATATAGTAGAATGACCTTCTAGCCATTTAATATACAGTTTCAATATTTTTTGTTGAAATATTTTGCCAATCTAGCTTCATTTATCTTCCTTCCCCTTTCCTGCTGTGTTTACATGTGTTTGATTTTTATTTTGAAATAATTTCAGACTTATGGGAAAATTATAAAAATAATGCCCTGAATTTCCATACATCCTTTAACCAGATTGTCCAACTATTTATTTTTAAAAATGTTTTGACTTACACATAATATTTGTACATATTAATGTGATGGGCATTTTTTTTGTTTTGTTTTGTTTTGCTTTGCTTTGTTTTTGGTACCAGGGATTGAACCCACGGGAATTTAACTATTGAGCCAATCCCCTGTCCTTTTATGTATTTTATTTAGAGATAGCATCTCACTGAGTTACTTAGGGCCTGGCTAAATTACAGAGGCCGGCTTTGAACTCACGATCCTGCTGCCTCAGCCTCTTGGAGCCGCTGGGATCATAGGTGTGCACCACCGCACCCGGCTGGTGTGATGTTATGATTCTTGTATGCATTGAGTAGTGATCAATTCAGGCATATCCATCACCTTAAACTTTTATCATTTCTCTATGGTGGGAACATACAAATTCCTCTGAACTGTTCTGAGATACAAAATGATACCTATTAACAAATTTTAAGCATACAACACATTATTGTTGACTGTAGTACCATGGACAGATTTCTAGAGCTCAACATTTTGCCACATTTGCTTTGATATGCTCACTCTCTTTCTGTCTTTCTCCCACTCATCTCTCATACTGATAATCAAATTGTATCAGATTGGCCAGTGGGAGCTGCTGAAAGCTGGCATCTAAGTCTTTCTGACATTCCCTGTCATTCTTTGAGCCCTTCCTTCTTTCTGACACGTTACAATGTTCAGGCTTGTGTTGAGTTTTCATGCCACAAGCCTAGAACAAGCATTTCTCCAAGGACTTCTGTTTCTTGGTAGTGTATAATGATATTTAGAAATGAAATATGAGCATTAGCTATACTTTTCTTTTGCTGCTAGATTCTCTCAATAGCCACATCTAGAAAAAACTGACTCATATACCTATATACCTATTTCTATGTATCAGATATCATGATTTCATACTGAGACTATCCATTTCAATCTAATGCCACAAGGTTTATTCTAGTCTTAGTCCTTTCATTATTGTAATTTCCTTTTTTTTTTTGACTGAAAACTTGAACTCCTTATCCACAATACAGCTAAAGTTGTCCTTTCTATGAATTATCTTGAGTTATAGAATAATCTTGAGTTCATTTGTAGTTTCTATCTTTGACCAACTACACTTAGAGTCGGCAGAGAAGAAGAAGAAAAACTGCCCACAAGAAGCAACAGCTTGATGTATATGTTCTTCTACATTTCTAAACACAAAGGCAGACACAGGGTGAAATGATGTTTCCAGGGCACTTAAGGACTAGAAACCTCACCTCTGTCCTTGGATGGGAGTTTATTTTCTCAGACTAGGTTTGGGCTTGACATTCCAGCTGCTTGCCCTTCTACTGCACAGGGATATGGAGAATTCTGCCACCAGCCACTAATGGAGAAAGCAGCTGTGCCTACAGTGGGTATAAGCTACTTTCTCCAATCCCCCCCAAATCCTCTCCCTTTCCTGCAAACACAACAAGCACAAGCCACACACAAATGTTTGTTGTTAGGAAATTCTACTAAGGACATGAAAATCTCCCCATAAGCAATTTTTTTTTGGCCAGAGTTTTCTGTTAAATAATGATTTCCATGAACAACAAAGCTTGATTATTACAGTTGTTTGTGAGTTGTTACCTTAGTGGGTTTATTCAGTTTCTTGAGAGGTTGAATGAGTGAGCACATGACCTTGATGAGCTGACCCCCATTCTCTTTCAGAAGTTTGCTTGTGGGGGCTTTCTTTTATTGATTAAATATATGATCATTGAGCTGTCTTAGGCACTTCGAAATATACATAGACATAGATCGGAGACTTAGGAGCCCACGATGTAATCAGAAGAAGGACCTCTTTCTTCTATGGCACTTACTGTTTCTGGTGGCTTTAAAGCAAGCACCTAATATAGTATGATTGAGGTGATAGTTAGCAGCTTATGCTAATCCTCACCTATCTCCCTGACACCTTTACTGATGTCTCATGTTTTACCACTAATGCTTTCTTCAATTTATTCCTAACAGCTTTGTCATCTTATAAATAATTTTATATTAAACATACATACTTTCCTTTGGCAAGATATTCATCTTAAGTAATTATGGTAGATGACGCAATAATGAAATTATTTAGTAGTTTGGAATAAATTCTCATAAGAAGGAAGGGAGGTCAATTAAAAGGTGAGGGCAGGGGATCCTACCTAACACCAGCACCAATTTCACAGATTTTTTTTAACCTGTAAAACCTGAAATAAACTGAGAACAATTGATACCGCTTAAAATATTTTCTGTAGCCCCAAATGTGTGTTCTGTTTTATCACTCCATCAGGAAAGCAATATGAGTCTAGACAGCTTTTGTAAAGCAAGAACAAATTCCAAATTTAGATGCCGGCCATTTCCCACAGATAATTTTAAAATGATTGCTTTTCATATTCCTTTGTCTTTTCAAATTATTCTGAAATAAACCTGCATCACTCTGTTCATAATAGAGTAGGAGGGGCCATTCAGAAAGAGAGTCTTACTTCCAGTGCATGTCGGTTAGGGTTCTTAATTGAAGTGATATAAACACAGTGTAGTTAGCTAAGGAATATTTGTTAACTTGCAGAACTGAAATGGATACAAGAGTAGCTCTAGTGGAGGACTATTCTTCCTGATTCTTTCAGGTTTCTCAATGTTTGATGAGCAGAGTCAATGACTGACTTTTATCAAGGATGTTTATATTAAATGGCTAATGTCTTACTCTTGAGCAAAGGACAAACAGGCTCACTTCTTATTATGAAGTTTCCCTTTTATAATACCACTCAATGTGAGTGTAGGTGTCAGTAGGTCCTGTTTACCTTACTATGTGTGAACTGAGACCAGAGGAACTGCTGTTGGTAGGAGGAACAAGTTCCTTTCTCTGAACCAAAAGTCTCAAGCCTTCTATGAGTATCCTTCAAAGTGTGACAGATTAACTCATGAGCTTGCAATTGGGGTAAAATGTCAGACCTTTCTCACTTCAGTCACCTGAAAGAATCAAAGAAAATACTAACTACTAGAACCAGTGTCTCAAAATCATTCCCTCCAGGACTCTATTTATATGCATCATCCATTTTTTTTGTCAGTTTATGTTCATCTTTAATATGCTCGGAGAAGAAAAATGGCTTTTGTCATTGTCCTTTCAGTTCAGCAACTATTCCAGAGAACTCCAATTTTGTTAGGGTCATGGTACCCTGAACCTATATTTATTTGAGAGGTACACACATGATATATTCACTGAGTATATTTCTCAAAATTGTGTTCTTAAATTCTTATTAATATATTCTTCTTAAAGTCTAAACTAATTAATGAAAATATCAATGCAAATTATTTATATTCAAAACTTTACACTAGTTCATATGCAATTTTCACCACCCCTTCCCCCAATTTCTGAACTCCTCAATCATTAGCTATAGCTGGGACATGGGACAAAGAGAAATGAAACATTCCTAAAATGGCAGTTAGGAAGACAGAAATAACTAACTACTAAAGTTAAAGAAAAGTAAATTGAGTGAAGAAGTCATTTGGAAAGTGGTTTTACATCAGATCTGTTAGAGCCCTGCTTCCTACTACTGCTCTGACCCCTGTTAATATTGACATCCCTTCCTTCACTCCCTTTTTCCTGTATATGTTTACTTCCATGACAAGCCCTTAATAAAACAGAGACTACTTCATATGTTCTAGCACTACACATAGTAAGTACTATCTACTTATAAAAGTTTTTCAGGTCGACAAAAGAAATGCTAGTCAGGCTTTTCCAGTACTAAGCAGAATGTCTTACAAAGGAATATAAGAGGACAAAAGATTAAACAGACTCTGATGCATATTGTTTTAAATAATTCTTTTCCCACAGTTAGAAAAAGAATTGCATAAGTTCCAAAGATTTGAGTTGATCTTATTTTCATTAATTTCCCGTTTCTAGACGCTACTAAAAATACTGCTCATTTAAATCAATCAGAACAAAGTTTCCTATTAAATTTCCTGAAGATCATTATGGTTTTATTAAAACTAGCACTGTAACCTCTGTTTGGAACTACTTTCCTTTGCTCATGTGCCTCTTCCTGCCAATTTTTTCTCCAAATTGCTTAGGCAAATACTAAACTTTTAAATAAGTCTTTGTTCAATTTTAACAATAAAGTTAAAAAAGTGGTTATAGCACAGTATTTTGTTTTTCTGACTCCTTATATTTATTGTTGCTCTTTTATCTGTTTTAAGGGGGAAGAGAGGCCAAGGTCCTGAGCTGAAGCCTCCAGACAAAGACAAAGGAACCAGTCTGGCTTCTGAAGGACCAATGAGTCATGGTACAGTCAGAGACTCCTGTGGCCCAAGCCACTGGCAGGCCAGCCCAGGGAAAGTGCTTCTGCTTCTGTGGCAGATGGGGCCAGTCAACTGGATGACAATGGATTGGTTTTACTCTTGTTGGTGTGTTTTTCCTCAGTGAGGACCTTTACCTTTACATAAGTATATTTTTCTCCTTAAATCTGTTTTTCAAATGATAATGAATGCAGATGATGATGATTTTACAAACCTTTGTAATACTAGCTCAGGTACTATCTGTTCATTATTTCAAGTATCTCACGACTGGTATGAACCCCAGACTTGCCTGTAATTCAAATAAGTAAGTGACTCTAATGATGTAAGCTTTTCTAGAATTGTCTGTACCTGCCATATTGAAGAAAATGGGATAATCAAGGGTTGTATCGTCAACCCTATTGATAGAAGCTTCTGGGGCACTTGGAACTGATTCTAAGAGGAGCTCCTTTCCCTGACCCAACCCATCCTTCCTCACAATAGAAAGACTAGTATGTGGGGCAGTTCAGGGTAATCTAGAGAGACTTATTCTGCTTTCCACATAGAGATCTGAAATAAACGTATGATGACACACCTGTCTGTGAAAATATTATGACCACTTTCACTTACAAAAAAAAATTAAATTGAATTGAGGCTTCAAAGTTCTTTATATTGCCCCAGTACACAATATTCAGGAAATGAGTGTGTCTTGCATTCATGAATTTATATTTAAGAGCCTACTGGTTGTGTGGTTGGGTCAGAAGATCAAAATTTTGAAAGACCTGCACAAAAGGACTGTGTATTTTTTCACCAATGTAACTAGTCACTTAGAACATTTTCCTGATAGTTAAACCAAATGTTTTATTCTGGAGTAAATACATTGCTTTCTGAGAGTTCTGTCTCTGGAGTAATTCTTGACTAGAGCAAGTACAGTGAAAGAGAAATTTGTTAATAGTTGTCAAATAAATCAACTATTACAATTTACCAATATGAAAGATAGGCATACTTTATGAAGTATGAAAAAAATAAGACATGCAGAATTTTTAAAAAGTAAAAAACAAGAAAAACTAAACAAAACAGCAACAACAAGACAGCAAAAAATCAAAAGCCTATCTAGGAAAAAAACACTCAATTAGGAGAAGAAACAAAGGGAAAAGTAGGACCAATTCAGTACTAATGATCAATTATGATAGATAGTTTTTAAATACTCAGTTAAAGCAATAAAAATTAAATAATTTTTATGAGCTATAAAATCTTTCCAGCTAAAGTTAGTTAATAAAGGATGAGCCTAATCTAATAATAATAACAAAGTAAAAAAGTAGGCTCCAAAGAGAAAACTAACACATAATATTACTCCTTCTCTTTAGGAATGTATATATAGAGTCCACACATTAACTTCCTCACTACCCAAATTAATCTGGACATCTGATGAATAGTCTCAGTAAAAGTGGTTAATAATAGAGGCAAGAAATAAACTTTTGGCCAGACAAGTTAAGGTTCGATATATTTAGATACGACTTAACCTGCCATTAAGAGAACTGAGGTGACAGAAATGCATCTTCATTTTCCTTCACTAATCTGAGCTAAAATTTGAGATGACCTTGGTATTCTTATAAGCTTATTATCTGTGACTTTTATGAAATAGAGATTATTTCTTCCCTAACATGGATCATTTCATGTGTACATAAAAAGGAGATATGAGAGGAAATTTTATCTGACTCTGTAGCCTTGTTCCACCTGATGCATAATCCTAGATCAGCAAAATTGATGTACATCAAGTAAAGGGTTGGCTCCTTTTTAAATTTATCATTTTTACTCTCCTTTCCTTTCTTCCCTGAAATCCACTCTTCTAGGAGTCTATCCTAATTCCTATTCCCAGAAGGCATGTGATTACATGTCATATCTTTAGGTAGTCAGCACTCTCAGGGTAAGGGGCAGGGGTGAAACCCTTTGCTCCCTGATTAGATTTAGAGTCTGTGACAATACATGTGTTGAACCAAGTTGCAAAGCACAGTGGGTGAAATGACCTATTTATTTTTGAACCCATCGGGTGTCAGAGAGATAGTAATAGTTTCCATTGTAGCCTGCATGGGCAGGCACATTTTCTGGCTGTTTAGTGCCTCTCCATATGCTATTCTGACATCCCACCTCACCCTCTTTGTAGAGATAGAACTGCTGAAACACCATTGCCCTGGTAGACAAATTCAGCCTTCCCAGTGGAAACTTTAGAGATATTTACTAATTTTTCTTTTTAAGGTGAAGAACTAAAACTCTGAGTCAAACCCAGGTCCTGGATATGTTTTTCTGGGGCAGACTCCTCTAGGCACATGTGTATGCAACTCTCACACCTGCATGGCTTAGCCTTGCCCAGTTCTAAGAATAGGAAGCCAAACTCCACATGAACACTGGGCAGAGAGAACAGACAAGCCCTGGTGAGGTGTCTCTAATGCCAGGGCACACACAGTGCCCTGGACGTCCAAGGGAGGTGTGACACTGTTTACCAGGGAGAGTGGCTGCTATAGCCTGGCTCCCCTACGCCCTGTCTGGCCTGGGATATTTGATCTAAATCACAGGAGGCAAAAACATATTACTCTGACCACAATTCACATTCCGTAGGAGGAGACAGGATTAGAACATTTCTATTCTTGCCCAATGTTGCTAAATTTAAAGTCAATTTAACTGTTCGCTGCAGTCTTCCTTGAACAGACCAAAAGCGAGCATCCTTGGGTTGATACTGGAAAGAAAATGCTCTGAAATATTGTCATGAGCTCTGGGGCTGGGCAAAAGAAGGTGAGAGGTCACAAACAAAAACCCTGAACTACCAACCCAGGTTGTTTGTAAACCCCTCCATTCATAACTTTATCCAAATACCCATCCGTTTTATGCAAGTATGTAAACAGTGACTTAATAAAGCTTGCATTCAATGTAGAATGTAAAGGTGAATGACTGTCTCATCCCTTGAGAGCCAGTCTTATAAAGGAGATGGGCATACACATGAGCAGGTAACAATTCTCCATCAATTCAACCTGGTGTGGTAATGGCAGCTCTCTCCCTTTCACTTCTGCAGAGATGCTTATTTCCTGTCTACTTAAGGTTTCTCCTTATTATTTGAAAGGTACTTTATGTACCTGTCTAGCCTTTTACCTTCAGGAAGACCATCTGGATTTATGAGGTGGGATGCAGTAAGCATTTCATAGAATACTTTACAACTTTACCATCGCTGCTTTCTTTTTCAGCATTCTTCTGCAGCATCAATCCTTATATTACTTCCCTTTATTATCTTTTAACCAAGCTCTTCCTACATCAAATAATAATTTACATTGTGTTTAATTTCATGAGGATATCATCATCGTGACTAGTTCTCAATCTTCTTATACCATGTGGGGTTTTTGATGACCTGTGTAGGCTATCAAGCTGCTGGGGCCTTATTTCCATTGACCTTGCCATATCCCTGTGACAGGTATCTATAAGAGAGTCAGTTCTCCTATTCAACATGACATCACTGAAGTTTCCTGCAGAGAAATATGGGCAGGAATGGAAGTATTTCAGGTCTGTGTTTGGAATTAATTTTTATTTCTGTTGGTCCACCAGTCTGAAAAAAATCAAACACTAAGGATTATTTTTCTACTAATGCTTGACATAATTTTATACATTATTATTTTGTATAGGTGAAGAGGATAGACTCCTAGTCTAAGAGATAATCCTGAGCGTACTGCTCTTCAGTACCTGAATAATCAGTGCCATGGAATGAAAGAAGGTATGAGTCCTTCCTCTACCCTTGTCATAGCTGATTGATCCATGTCTTGTACAATTTTCTGCCCTTGATATTGTGTGCCCTCCTCCCTCGCCACACCAATGGCTGGTGCAGTGGACTGATATTTGGAGTAAGGGGTCTCTTGGGCATTGAGTATTTGAAACTCTTTCTATGTTAGTGTCCTTCTTTCCTCAGATATGATGGCAAATCATCAGGGAAAAGGGATGAAAGACTGAAGAATTAGAGTTAGGATGGGGGTTTGGAGAAGGTTACAGATTAAGGCAATTTGAGAAATAATCTCTTAGAATAGGATTGAAGAGTGCACTAAATATTATTTTCACAGAAAAAAAAAAACCTAAAGGAAAGAATTTGAGTTACTTGGAGTTGTCAGCAAAGAATTCAGTATGGTGATCTGCACCAGGAAAGAACAAATCCCTGGCCTGGCCATCTGCGTCCCAAGGCACCCGAAACAGGAGACTGAGCTCCCTGCACATTGAAATTGCATCAACTGAAATGTTATTTTCTTTCCATGGAAAAATTATAGCAAAGAGATTAGGGGATGATTTAGTGCATTTCAAAGGAAAATAAACATTTATTGTAATAAATAACCATAAAATAGGTCTAATAATATACTACTCTAAAAATACTCTCATGAATTGGAAAAATGGTGAAACTTCTTTTTCACCATGCCTGACTTTTCACAGAACATTAAGTTAAAAATTAGAAATTTTCACTGCTATTTCAGGGTCTAGGTTGACTCACTGCATGGCCCTAGGCTATCCACTCAACCTTTCTGTGACTCCATGTCTTCTCTGAAAAATAGGGTACAGCTACCCTTTTTCAGAGTGCATATTCTGAATAAAGGAAAATAATAAGATATGCACCCCTTAGAAAATTCAATGACAATACATACAAGTTTAATTTCATACACAACCCTTCAATCCAACAATTCTGAATAGTCCTTCCTCTATGTAAATATGTAAATCCCCTGAACACACACACACAGACACACACACACAAACACACCTTATAGAGAGATAAAGCAAGAAGTTGCAACATATCCAAGTAAAGTTGAAGACAGAAAAGTGTTAAAACTGGAGAGATTAACTCTTCAATAAAATAGACCACTTTGTTGATAATAGCATACCTCATTAGGTCCAGATAAATACATAGGAGTTTCAAAAGACAGCACAGGTACCACCAATGTCTTTCTTTTCCAGTCTGTGGACTCATCACACAGTCCATGAACCATGTGGCAATACTTTAACCTCCTTGACAACATTTCCCCGCCTAACTCGTTGGTTCCTTTCCTGTCCTCATGGGTCTAATATAATGCTTCATTATCTCTCTGGGCTTGTTCACATGCTGTCAATCATCACTTCTGGCCACACACTTCTGGTCAGAAGCCTTAGAGGGCTTTCAAAAAATGGCCATCTCCTAGTCTCCATCCCCAGAAGCTCTGGTTTAATTGGTCCTAGGTGGGGCAGATGCAGCCTGACTATAAAATGTGTTGACAATCAAATTCTGAGGTCAACTCAAGAGGGGCTATGATTTATGCAACTGGAAAGAGTTAAAATAAAATGTATTTTTTTTCCAAAATATCTATGTTGCTTAAGGAATCACTCTGATGCAAGATAGGCACAGCTGTGTCCCTGATGACCTGATGTGTAACTTTACCATGTTATAAATTTTTCCTAGTTGAAAGTGAATTTTGCAATTAATTCTGTGTTTTAGGGCAGATTGACCATGTAATTTATCCCTCAAAGTAGGACACTTTACAGAGTTAATTTTTTACAGTCAGGAAACATTTGTAGGCTTTTGGGATATAATTTGTTGCCCCTTGAAAAACCACTTTTCTTATTTGTGAAACAGGCATAATCAATAGTTAGCTTGTGAGTTGGATGGAAGTTTAAATTAGAGTATTTGCATGAAAGATATTTGCAAACTTCAAAGTTTTATATAAACTTCAAATATTACTGATTTTTTTCTGGCATTAATGGAGGCTTTTTTAGTTATGGAAAAAGAATACACAGGAAATTCTCAAGAATATAGAATAATTCCATAGTAACAGAAAAATCAAGTACATCTCCCTTTCTTGATAAGATATCTCACATATACTTAAACAAGTCTAAAGAAGTTTTTAAATATCTGGCAATGAAAATTTTATTTTGTTTTGTGAAAACTAAAATCAATATTACTAATTGAGACAAACACGTGCCATCAGAGAGACTGAAATACTGTAAAAGGCTAAAACAGGAAAGTTGATCATTATTATTCAACACCCATTACATGCTACTATGAATTTGGAACTCAGGTGAGCTAAAAGAAGAAATTCCTACCTCCCTATCAAAGATATACTGATATCCTGTCATGTGAGGTAGTATGCATTTAACCTGTCAGGTATCTTTTGCCAAGTAAGCATCTTGGAAGATACTTCTTAGGGCATCAAGGAAAATTTGCAATTCCAGGGTTAGAGTTACAATAATCTTTAATATGTGTAACCAATTCCCACTACATTATGCCATACATATTAAAAGACAACATAGTTAATAAAGACATGGCCTACAGAGGCGTCCATCCCTTCTACCTTTATTTCTTTGGTAGTTAACCTTTTCACTCTCAGTTTCCTTATGGGTAAATAGAGATAATGATACTCTCACCCCAAGGCTCTTGGAGGATTGAAGTGTAAATATTACTCTCTAGTACATAGGAAGTGCAAAATAAATGGGAGCTCTTGATGTTAGTCTCATCACTTAGTTCCCGATTCTCTAAATGCCCCTTGAAGTGAGTAGAGCAACTTGTGAGATGAATTGCTCTAACAAGAAGCAGAACAGAAGCAGCAGAAGAATAGAAATAAAAGGATAACAACTTACATTTTACAAATATGGATGAACTGGAGCAAGAGTATATATGCTACATCTAAGGAATATGGCTTACATAAGACTGTCTGAAGGATCTCCTGTAGCCCGGAATCCCACATTGATGGCATGGCATAGCAGCTATCACAGAGAACCATAGGCCCCATCTCACCACCTCCACTGCCCTCTTTTCTGTGGCCCTATCATTTGAGGTTATTTTCTTAACCTCTGTGGCCATTCATATTTCACAGCCATGTGGTACAATCCTTAGCATTTAACTAGAAAGTAGAACACCTCCAAGCACATTTAGATAATTTATTTGCAATGTTAAAACATTTTTTACAGACTGAAACCAGATTAGTTGAGCTTTTTCCTCTTTCCAATACATGAGAAGTAATTGAGAGAAGAGGCTGAGTGTTATTGCAGGCACCACGGAGTCATTGGCCTGGCATGCAAAAATGCAAGGGTGGACACAGATCGAAAAGAAAGAGTGTCAGGAAAAGACATCAGATGCTTTCACAGCTAAGGTCAGAAGGGAGAAGAAAAAGTGCCCTTTCTCTACCTTATCATACGGACATAGACTGAGGCATGAAAAAGGAGGGCCACATGTTAAGTTTTATGCAAAGCAGACTTCTTTCTCTATGGGCTTTGATGTACTCCTTGCAAAGAGGAGCCATCCTTGGCCCTGCTTCATGGGAGGAGCTGGATGAGTGGACATTGTTGCTAAAACCCCACCAGCCTGTTACATTGGTTTCTGTATCTTACTGGTGAAAAGAGTAGTGGGTGCAGCAACCATGACAAGTTTGCGCTGAGAGCTTGGGAGGAACAAATCACTATGTCTTTGTAAAGAATCCATCATTCTTAACTAAACCTGATATCCCAAATCTCAAAATAAACATGAAACTAAGTCTCCTGTATGGCACAGTGCTCTGTAATTTTTAGCTCACTGTCCATAAATTTCAGCTTTTGAATTCACAGACACCAGTTGGATCAGTAAATAGGTTCAGTTGCCCTGAAACCTGGCTATCAAGTTTGGTATCCAGTCTAAACCTACAGCTGAGGGCAATGTCGGGAGAAAGTTGGGTTTTGTGTTTTCTCACACTGTCAATCCATACCTAATTCAGGGACAAGTTTGATGTGATTAAATTGGCTGACCTCTTGCTCTAGCTAGCCACATGCTCTCAGGGATTTTCTTATATGCTAAAATTCTGGCTTCAAATCCAAATCATGTGGGGTACAAATCTGCACCAAATTGATAAGAAGGAAAAGTCTACCACCTCCATCACTTGGCTCTCTCCTCCTGGCCCCATTCCATTTCTCCTTTGCTCATTATTTCATAACTTTGTTTGAAAGCTGCATGCTTTGTGAAATTTGAATCCCACTCTTTTTGCTGGAACAGTCCCTTAACAAAGAATAGTCATTAAAGCAAGTCAACCAATCAACTTGGCAAGCTCCAGCAAAAGAGAATTGCTAAGAAGATACTGAGATCCATGGGAAGAGAAAGACCCCTCCACATTCACAATCAAAATGTGAAATTAATGGAGTCTAGGATTGATGTAACAAACACATGCACGTAGGACCTGAATAACAGCTTAATGGCAATTCCATATCTACTTTTAATCTACCCAAATTACTAGGTTCCCACTACCATATGCCAGGGTACCAATGAGCTTCCTGGTGCCACCCAGCAATTCAGAGTGGTCATGATGGCAAGAGAGAGCCCAGCCTCTGCGGCAGGGCAGTTTGCCTCATTGACTCCCTTTGCTATGGCTTTTTAACTTTGCAATAATGAGCCCCTTGGTGGTACAAAGCAGGCCAAGGAGTGGAGAAAGGATTTCAGACTAAATTCGAAAAGGAGAAGAAAAATAAAACACCCATTTTCAAATCATAAGGCAGGAAAAAACATGGGCAGGAACCAGTCATTAAAGATGCTGCTTTCATAGGAATCATAACAATTAAAAATTCACTTTATAAATAAAAGACAATGATATTCATTGGTTGGAATATAAATAAAAATGATAGTATGCATTTCTGTTTTAATTTTTAATTGTAAATCCATTCTTGCCTTCATAACATTTTCTGATTTGGCCCCTTTTCTATTTTGATTATTAAAAGATTATCCTGAATATTTAGAGTATGAATTGGCTGAATTGTACAAATAGGATAAAAAAAATGCTCCATTTCACTTACCACTTCATCTTTAACCCTTCCTTTCACTTTCTCTTAAAGAGCTACCCAAATCTTCCCACTATCAAATATAACCCCCTTTGTAATTTTGTGAGTAGTCAACCACACTTCCAATCTCGCATCATTTTCTTCCTTAATGTCCTTATCACTCAATCTCTTAGTTTTCTTCTCCCATTCTTTCTTTATATAATTGCTTTTGTACAGGAATATTGCAGTAGGGAAAAAAAGAAGAAGGAAAATCACACCTTTATTTGCATGGAAGAAGAGAGACAATGAAGCAAACAAATGCAACAAATGATATATTGTGTGTTTTGTAGTGATAAGTCAAGAAAAACAAAGCAAGGAAGTTTCCTGTGTGCTTACCCACATACAAGTCCAGGACTGCCTTCCTGAAATAGCCAGTCCCATTTCACCAGGGAGATGAAGGCTTCTCTAATCAGGTGTTAACTGACCCTCATACAACTTCCAACCAGCTGTCAGACACCTGATTGGGCATGCTTTGTATTCATTGTGGCAGGCACTGGGAAAGAAGAAAAGAAATAACAAAAAATAAAAGGTCACTGTGTTTTGATTTTGCAACTTCAAGTAGATCTCACCTTCTTAAGGGTAGAAATAAACTTGACAGAAATCATGGTATTTAAAACAAACAAACCAACCACTGTCTACCACAGGCCAGAAGGGATAGGAAAGGATTCATCTGGTAATTGTTTAAAGTTTAAAGTTTCTTTTTGACATGAGTGATGTGAGTGACAGAGAATCCCCTGGAGAAAAGGGGAGAAGCAATGCTTCTGTAGCCTCAGTTCCTTAGCAGAGTTTTGGGTTGTTTCTTGGGTTTTAGATTTTGTTTGCTTTCACCTCTGCTCTCTTTTAAAGTTAAGTTTCAATATATTTTACACAATTCATTTTTAACTAATACATAAAAACATAAACATTGTACAAATTTATGGGATATCGTGATATTTTAATAAATGCATGTATTATATAATGTTTAAATTAGATTAAATGTATCTTCTCAAACATATATCATTTCTTTATAGTAAAAACATTCAAAATCCTTTTTTTTTTAATATACAGTGCATCATTTGTAATTTAAAGTCACCCTACTATGCAACAGAACACCAGAGCTTTTGGCTTCTAACTGTGATTTAATGCCCAAAGACCAACATTTCCCCTCTCCACACTCACTCTCAGCCTCTGGTAACCCCCATTCTACTCTCAACATCTGTAAGATCAACTTTTATTAGTTTCTAAAACTGAGTGAGAACATACAGCCCTTGTCTTTCTGTGTATAATGTATTTCACTTAACAGAACAATCTCTAGGTCCATCCATGGTTTCATATTTTATGGCTGAATAGCATTCCACTGTTATGTACTACATTTTCTTAATCTATTGATCAGTTGACAAACACTTAGGTTGTGCATATGCAATGAATTCCTCAAACTGTCCAAAGAAGAAACCCTTAGAGAAAATTAACTATGGGGAACCATAAGCTGAACAATGTCCAGAGCTTAAACAAATTAGAGTATATTCAAATTCCTTTCATCCAGAAAAGTCTCATTGAAACCTCATAGGATTGTAAAGAACCTAGAGGGTCAGACCTTTAACCAGCCTCAATAAAACTGAGAAACAAATATTTTGAATGCATAAACCTGATTTGTGAGTAATTTATTCTCCTACAACAAATGTCAACACTTTGTAGAGAAAGAAAACATAATAAATACTCAAGATTATAATAGTCATACTATGGTATTTGATAAAAATTCATAGAACAAGCTAAAGACATTGCAAATTCTTACTTCGAAGTGAGAGCAAATATAAGCAGAACCAGAAATGATAGAGATAAACTAAAAGAGAATGATTTTAAATCAACTGTGATAAATGTGTCAATATTTCCCAAAGGACAATATGATCATAATAAGAAAGAAAGCCATAACTAAAAAGAAAAAAAGAACTTTTTGAAATGAAAATACATTCTCTGAAATAAAATTTGCTGAACAGAATTAATAGAAGGTTAATAATGTAGATAAAAAGATGAGTGGACATGAATATACAGTAATAAAAATTATTTAAATTGAAGCACCAGAAGGAAAATAAAAGGAAGAGACTCAGTGACTCTCAGGACAATATCAGATATCTCATATATGTGGGAGTATTATCCCAAAAGGAATTAAAGAAAGGTATGTAATTTTATTTTAATAAATAATGGCAAAAAATTAAAATTAAACTTAATTTCTGATTGTTTACTGATAGTATGTATAAATACAATTTGTTTTTTTTGTTGTTGTTGTTGTTTTTCACCTTCATCTATTAACTTCCTAAACTTGATTATTAATTTCAGAGGCTATTTTTATAGATTCCAAAATATTTCTATAGAAATGATCATGATATCTACAAATAAAGGCCATCTTATTTATTACTTTCTTTTTGTCTTACATTTTTTCTTGTCTTATTGCCTTGTCTAGGGTTCCAATGCAATGATTAATTAAAGTGGTGAGAAACCAATTTGCCTTTTTCCTGATCACATAAGAAAGTATCCAAACTCAAATCATTACATTTGATACTATCCTAGAGTTTTCACAGATGGCTTCTATCTATTGAGAAAGTTCCCTTCTCTTCCTAATTTGATAAGAATTTTAATAAAAAAGACATTAAATTTTGTATAATTATTTGAAAATCAATATTGAGATGATACTATGTTATTTTCCTTAGTCTATTAATACTACTTGTAAATAGGAATGATTGCAGAAGAGCAAAAGAGAATTTTCAGGATTGATAGAAATTTTCTGTATCTTGATTATGTTGCTGGTCAGCATTTGTTTAAAACTCATTTAACTGTAAATTTAAAACATGTGCATTCTTATTTTCTTGTATTACACAGTAAGCACTTCTACCAAGTTAATTTTAAAAATACATCTGTATTGAATTCGTACCCTTTATTAAAAAAAAAATCTTCCTGCATTCTGCTGTTGAAAATTCATGCATAATTATTAGAAGGACTTTAAGTGCCATTTTGTAAGATCTTACATGAGCATGAGAACCATGGACAGAAAGAATCTGGGTCCCTGAGTGTCTGAGGAGAAAAACTCTCATGCCTATTTCTATACCACCTATTTCAGGATATTTTCCATAAGAGAGAAATTTCAAAAATTTTAAATTACTATTTATTTTTGGCAAACCTAATTCTAAATAATATGATAAGTGATTATAATGGGCTACCATATACATGGATTCATAGGACATACTAAGGGACATTCAATAAAGTAAACAGTGAATTGTATTTAGTTGAGTTTCAGTACAGACTTTGTTGGATGAGAGAAAGAGCAGTACTTGAAGTGGACCATAGGAGTGAATATGACTTCAGCAGACAAATTTGTAGAAGAGCGTCCCAGGCAAAAGGCCATCATCAAAGACACACATAGAGGATGAGAAGTGGAAGCATGCAGGGGACACAGGGAACATACAGGAAATAAAAGGACACAGAATTGAAGAGATATGCTGAAGTGCTCTGGAAGGCTTGAATGCCAGCACAGATATTTGGGATTCACTAAACGGTAAGTCAAAGAAGTCCTCTGAGCAGTGAAGTATGGATAAAATTAATCAGCCCAGACAGAAAAATCAAGATAAGCTCAGGGAAAGCAGAACGAGTACATAAGAAGGGAAGCATTCATTTTAGCTAAAACACAGGATGCGTTAAGAGCTGCTGGGTTAAAAATAAGCTAAAGTAATAATGTGGAATTCTTGGCTTGGTGTGCACTTCACTCTTTTAGAAATATATTTCTGACTTCAAATAAACTTGCAGAATCCATCTTTCAGTGAGTGAAAAAGAAAAGCCACCTGCCTTTTGGTTCAAGGAATGAGAATTGTATGTCATCTGGTTGCCGGCATGTTCCTTGCCATCAGGAACGTCTGTGCTAAGCTGCAGTAGCAGATGTGCATTCCGAGGATGGCCTTCTGAGTGTGGTTTGGGCACAATTCCTGGCTGTGTAGCTTCCCCTCCTCCTGGCTCTCCAAGGAAACTGCTAGACTACTGAAGTTCCTTCCCTAAATTTCTTTTATGTTTAAACTATCTAGAATAAATTCTAATTTTGCTGAGAACCTTGTCATGAATGATACCCTAAGTGCTTCTAGATTTGCTCTGTTTCATGGGATCTTAGAATATTCTAGATTAGAAAAAATATGCTTCTTATTAGAATCCCTTCCACCACTTTGACATCTGCATGTTAAATATTGCACCTAAATACTTATATATTATGAGCAGTGATGACAGGACTTATTTTCTTAAACACAGAAACATGAGGAAAACCATAACATTCACAGGGTCATGACTTCATTCTTAGAGATGGGCCAGCCTGGTGGTTCTTGGATCATGAAAACATTTCCAAATACCTTTCAGTGGTCTTTTACTTTGTCAAAACCTCAATCACATCTGGTGATTTTGAGAGATTTAATGCATATGTTTCTAATTTATATTGAGTCGGCTCATTCAAATGAGTCTCCAGGATGATAAAATTATGCCCAAGAAGGCAAAGACTCTGTTAATGAATGTTTTTGCTGGTTATATGCTCTTGACTGGAGTATCTCCAATATCAAAGAGTTGGAAATAAGTTCTGAACTTGGCTCGATTATTTTCCTTTACCTTAATTTAAATTTCCTCTGAAACTAACTTGTGGCAATATACTGTGGTCTTCCTATTTCCTTTGTGTACAGCAGAAATACAATCTGAGTTCAAGATGCTCTGGCAGCACTGATAATGAATTGAATTCATCTTTCCTGGCTTAAGTTTTACATGACAAGGAAATGTCAGTGATTTAGATCCACACTAGTACTGACAGAGCACAATCTCTCCATCCCATCAGCCCCATTTTTATTAGATTTAAGCAGAGGGGCACAGTTTCTGGTGAAGCCATAGCTTCACTAATAACTGTGAGTTTTGAGATCTTTGCAGTTCTTTATTTATTTTTTATTTGTTTTTGGTACTGGAATTAAACCCAGGAATTCTCAACCACTGAGCCACATTCCCAGCCCTTTAAAAAAATATATATTTTTTTAAAATTTAGAGATGGCATCTCACTAAGTTTCTTGGGCCTCTCTGACTTTGCTGAGGCTGGCCTTGAACTTGCAATCCTCCTACCTCAACCTCCTGAGTTGTTGGGATTACAGGTGTGTGCTTGGCTTGCAATTCTTAACTAAACCCTATAATTCCTCCTACCAACAATCACCAACCAACCTGGCCCAATTAAACTCCATTGAATTATACCTATTAATTCAACAGACCAATTCAAAATTTGCTGGCAGTATTTTATTTCCTTTGCATAAAATTTATAATGTCCACTTTAATCCATACCTATCTTAAGATATTTTTTTTTGTCCTCACCCCAGTAGTTTGTATTCTTCATGGAGACTATTAGATTGGATATTTGGAAATAATATCATAATTTGGGGAACAGGTTAACTTCCTGAAAATTTCTTTCTATAGATACTCAATTTTCAATAAAAATGTACTGAACCTTGTGTGCCCATAGGATTGTGCTAGACCTTCTGGTAGATATTATATACCACTCTCTGATTCTTCATCATACCCCAGCTGTAGTGCTCTTCTTTCAGTTTCTCATCCCTGCAAGGTTGTTCTTACTTAAGACCTGTATATATGCTGTACACTCTTCCAAAACCTACCCTCCTCTTTTTCTATCCCCACAAATAGATACATGCCATTCCCAACTGACACCATATCCTTGAGTTCTCAGAGTCAATGTACCTTCTTCAGAGAGGACTTTTCTCATTACCTAATTTAAGTGTTCCCTCCTAGCACCTCTGCCTTCACTATACATCTTAGTTTGTCATTTAGCATTACTCTGATTGCTTTGTTAGTTTGTTTACTTTCTCCCACACAAGACTATAAACTATACAAGAGAAAGCACCAAGTCTGTTTTGTTGACTACTGTGCACACAGAATTTTTAGCCTGGGGTCTGGCATATATAGAGTTGGTAATCCACAAAATTTATTGTCAGCAGCCTGTTCACATATTAACATGATGGATAGCACATTTAATTAAACATGTTAATAGATTAATACTACATTTATATCTGAGAGGTGAATCTAATAAAGAAAATATACAGTTATTCTTTCATTTAAATAGTTCTTCCTTTGCAGATTAGTCCACACAGAAATTTCCTGGCAATCTTTTCAGACATTGCTATGAACTTAGGCCAAATAATAGAGGTCATAAAATTTTCTCCCTAAATTCATTTGTGCTTATATTATGTCCGCTCCAGAGCAAGAGGAATGGAAGTAATTGTTCATCATTGGGAAATTTTTTAAAATGCAATGAGTAACCCATTGTTTTATACCATTTCATATTAATCATCTCTCTGGTGCTTCATTTCTCTATTCCTTGCTGTTAACTATACTTACCAGAAGTAAATAAGCTTCCAGTATGTCCATGCATGAGCTAAGAGGAAAAAAAAAAAAGTCAAAAGACTTGGTTCCAACGATCTGTTCTGTTTGGATGATCTGCATTTTTCAGCCTCCTAGTAAAATGTGAAGTACGTCTGAGTGAAAATGGAAGACATGCCTTTAAATTCCATATTACTGGGAAGTGTTGCAACCAGTTTTAATAAAACATGGGGAAATTACACCCTACAGAGAAAAATCTGGTGTTTCATAAAATTAGAGACTTCGTGTTTTCCTCTTTGATCATTTGAGATCATCTCCTAATGAAGAAACCCAGTGACCTTCAACTGGTAGTGTTTTTTTTGCCTAGAACTCTCTGTTCTTCTGTCTTGTGTAAAATGGAAATTGGGACAGTTGACTGGTCACCAGGACAGGGGGTGAGTGTAAGAAAGGGCCAGTGCTTTGGAGTCCCTTCAGGGATCCATAGTTCTATGAACACTGGGAGCACAATGAGAAAAGAGCACACAGGATGTACCTTGACCAAAATACAGTGTGGAAAAGAAGTGGGGAGTGGGCCAGGGGTATCTGATTCTTTCTCCACTGTCAACGAAGCTTCAACGTTGGTCCTCCATCCGTATGGTTCTTTATATTTCACCCCACAGTTCACCTATCTCCTGACCCAGATTTTCCCCACTCCTGTGAAGTACACTCTATTCAGAGAACCCTGTGCCCTCCTATGTTACTTGCATTGTATTTCCCACTACAAGGAAGAGTAGGACAACAAAGGCTCCTGCCCTTGGGGAGCTTGTTCTCTGGGATGTGGGCAAATATGGGGACGGCTAAGGGGATTTGGATTTGTAATGTACTAAGTGCTATAATAAAAGATGTTTCAATGTGCTATGAGAGCACATATTTAATAATGTGAGGTGAAATGACTTTGGTTGCATCTAACCAATTTATTTATTTAATTGGGTATTTCCAAGACCGACCCCAAGCTCTATATTTACTAGGAGAATTCACAGGAGTCAACATACAATCATATTCATGGCTATCATTCAATACAGTTAGGGATTAAAAGCAAAATCAGCAAAGGGAGAAGGCACATGGGGGAGTTTACAGAAAACCAGGACAGGTTTTGAAGCTCTCTCTCCCTATGGAGTCACACAGGACACCCCAAATTCTCCAGCAAGGAATTATGGCAACATACATGCAATGTTGTCTAGCAGGGAAACTTAGTAACTTAGTGTTCAGGTTTTTATTGGGGCCTCATCGTGTGTTTTCTGCCTAGCAAGTACTAAAATTTCAGAGTCCAAGAAGGAAAGCTCATATTCAACACAAACCGCATTGTTTGTATGAATAGTTAAGCACAATGAACCTAACAAGTTCTGGGAATAGTAAGAACACTTCCAAATGCAAGTTTTGTGATATCAGCCAGGAACTCATAAGCAAGTCTTTATGTGCTTAGCATGTCAGGGCAGTACAATAACTTGTTTCTGCATTCTTATTCATTTGTTTATATATGTACTTATATGTCTTGGAAGAGGAGTGGGTACTGAGTTTGTATTTTAGCTGCAATTCATAAGAAAGAAACAGGATCTTCCTTTTTGAATGACAGAAGGTTATCCAATACCTATTTTCAGTGGTAAGCTGGACCCAATTAGTTTCTACTTGCAAGAGCCAGTTGTTAAGTTTATGACCTATTCCAGCCTGAAATCATCTAGGGCAGGAATATTTACACCATAGAAATTAGCAAAGACTACAAAGCAGGGTTTCCCCTGCCTCTTTGGAGAGCTAGTTATTAAACATTTACCCACGTACTATTGCCTATTTATATGTTCTGAGGAAATGGGCAAGAGAGGAAAAAAAAGTTAAAAACATAAACAAAAACAAAAACTTTTTTACAGCTAAGAAGAAAAATCCTAACTCATGTTAATTTCTGCAATCACCTAACAAATTTGAAATGCAGAAAAGAATAGCCAAGTTTGCTGTCTTTATGGAGCTTACCATCTAGAGGCAAAGATAGATAATAAATACAAATGTGAGAGCAAATTATTCTCGAGTTAATTTATAATTTCCTTTACTACCTTAGAAGACTCAGAGGATAGAGAAGTACTTTTCCTTCTACTGCAAGGAGCTTTACCTGGGTTTGGGCTCTCCAGTCTTTAGTAAACACGGTGATACAAAGTTTCCTGAAAATAACCTTTCTTCTTCCAGAAAGTAAATGAATGGGCTTTGTTTGGGGAGTACAGAATAAATGAGCAGCTAGTGCTGAGAATAGGAGAAATTCCCAACTTGTTTTGGTTTAATTTGGGGGAGGGCTGTGTACCATTGTGGGGTGTGGCAGAGCTAGGAGGGTTGCCATCAGCTGTAGCATGAACCAAGACTGCTACATCCCTCCTATTCCTACAAACTTTTGTCTACACATGAAGGCGTTAAGGAGTGGTACAGGCTCTGAAGGAATGGTACATAGAAGCCAGAAAGGCAACACTGCCTGGGGAGCCAATTAAGATGCTTATCCAATTAAGAGGCAGCAAGGAGTTAGTAGTAACATGGCAGAGTTCTTACCACGATCTTGACATTGCTATAATTGTTTTGTATGCAGAGAAAACTGAGGCAAAAAGAGGCAACATAGTGCTCAGTGAAGTTACAGAGAAAGTATGTGTGTGGCGGGGGGCTTCTCAGTACTTAACAGATTCATCACTTTCTGGGCTGCCACTCTCCTTGGTAATGCTTGGCCTCTCAACTTCTACCTACTCTCAAAGACCAGGAAAAAAGCTCTAACTTGGCTCTCTTTCCCTCCTATTTTTTCATAAGACAGTGAAAAAGCATTGTGATTATTTTGGTTACGTGGGTTAGATATTCTCCAAAATGGGAATTAATTATTAGGGTGAGTGTATTGTAAGTACATTTTTAAACTGGAAACATTTAAGTTATAGAAACTTAAGCCTTTCTGTAATTATGTGTGCTCTACAAAGATAAATATTAAGTGCCTCAGCTGTCAGTTTAGGGTGATATAAGTACATTTTGAGTAATTGTAGTGAAATTGACCTCTCTCTGAAGGATGCTTAGGAGTTCTGCCCTTGGGAATCCCACTGGCCCTCTCAGCTTCTTTGGTTGTCTTGCTTGTTGACCTGTTAACCTATTGCAAGCCCTGAAGAGAAGAGGAGGCTTTCAAGTCAGTAGGTTCATGTAGTGTGCCATTTTGAAAAAAAAAAAAAAAAAAAAAAAAGCCAGTTTCCATTCCAACTGCATTTGCTACATTGGCTAGATTGGTAAAATTTCTGCCTGTGCTTTGTTCTTCCCATGCCACTCTTTCAGAGACCCCTTTGTCCATCTGAGAGAAAAATCTCTTAATCTGAGACACCAGAAAAATCTCTTAATCCGAGACACCTGCTTTAGGAACATGTCCATTCGGAACACTGTTCCTTGAGAGTGGAGCCTTCTTAAAACTCTTAATATCTCTTGCTTAAATTAGTTAAATGCAAATAAATTATTCAACTGAGTATAGCAATGAGACAACAAGTAAAGAATATTGCTGGAAGATGAAAAAATTGGTTGGAGAAGTTTTTAAGTTTATTTCCATCATGGCTTTTCTTTGCCTTCCTTGCTTCTTCTCCTCTTTCTAACTAAATGAAGTACATGGAGACTCCTTCTTTCAAGTCCTTTGGCCGGACGATTTCCCTGGAATCATTTTCCCCACTGTTCCACAATCCAACTAACACACACACACACACACACACACACACACACCTCTTATCAGTGAGCAATGTTTCCCTCCTAAACTGAAATTCTGCTGTTTGAGTTCCCCCTTGCCAAAGCCAGCATGATTTGAACATTCCTCTTCACTAAATATCAGTCCCCATCAGATACTCATTAAATGAACAGAGGTTGCAGGTTAGAAGGCATGCTAACAATGCAGATAAAGTCCTGATAACTGGCAGCTGTGAATTAATCCAGCCAGATCACAGCCCAGGAGGGTGGCTGTCAAAGGGAGCAAAGGGTGATGGGGAGACTTGGCCCCAGTACCCAGAACTTACAGCACCTTACCCTGGGCCAAGCCGGGTGGTATTTCATATCTAAAGTCATCACAGGCATGACACAAATTCCATTGTCCTATCTGGCAACTGCTCACCATGGCAAATCAATCCCCTGTGACTGCTGGAAAGGGGAACAGTCATGTATTTTCACTCATTAATATGAATTAAAATGACTTTGTGGGAGCTACTGACCCAGCTAGGGGGCATTGAAAAGAGAGTTCATTGACCTTTTAAGTGATTCCATTTATTTGGTTTCAGAGCAGAATTTCATAGCAAACTAAGTCTCGCAATGCAAGGAGCAGGGCAGGGCACTTTTTACCTAAATATTTCAATATAATCACAACCCATTGCCTGCTTTTAGGTTGGCAAGGGCCTCAAGAGAATACACAGATTGTGGGGGAATCTGAGCTCAGTCTTATCCTTCTGTTCCTCCTCTGATCTCTCTGAGCAGCCTGATTGTTGATTGGGGTATACTTTTACTATCAACAGGCACACCCTGTTTTGAGCTTCTGAACTCCATGGTCAAGCTCTGCTCAGTCTTGAATTGTCTTGCACTCTCCACCAGTGATTTTTTAATAGTGTATTCCTGGGCTTGACCAGTAGATGGAAGCATTTTGGCCCTGTGACATGTTTACCTTCCCAGTCCTGGAAAAGAACAATCTGATTTCCAGAAAAATCTAAAAGACTGTGTCCCTTTGTTTGACATAGTATCCTATTTGTATATAGCATGTTTTTCTAGGTAAAAAGGAAAAGAATGTGACTATTGTGAGATTGTTAGAAAAGGAGAAATTAGGAAGTAATCAGAGTTTGCTTTCAGTAGCAACAACCACCTAGTTCTCTTAATTCCTTCATATTCTATGCATTAAGAAATGTGAAGATCATGATTTAAAACAACATTTGGTTTAGGATCAGTGCAGTTCTCCTTAAATCCCAAAGTGATTTATAAACACTCCATCTTTAACTAAAGGCCGGAAGGAGAGAAGGGTTTAACATATGTACTCTGCCCAGCTGGTCAGGAAACTGGATTCTAAAGCAAACCATCTTTCCACTGAGACCTTATTATAATATCTCCTTTACCTACATTTCTTAAGGTTGGCAGGTTTTAATTTAGAATCCATAGGATATATTTGACAGAAATGTCAAGGAGATTATAGGTTATTACTGGTCATTGGCAGTAACTCAAATATGGGGCAATTATGTGTCTTGACATAGTTGATAATTGGACTGATATTGAGCCTGAAATAGAATCACTTTCTTACTCTGTACCTCCTTAGGCTGAAAGAGCCATTCAAACAAGGCCCTGAATGATTTGTCTGCCATTGAAAGAAAGAAAGTCTGCATTCCATACTTTGAATCATACCAGAAGGAAGGATTGGCAACCCTTGATGCTATGATATGTCTTATACTAGCACATTCTCCAGGAAAGACTGGATAGTTATTAAGTAGAATAATTCTTATTTCATGAATCTTTTTCATTTGCATGGGAGTGCAGAATTATGATATCAAACATAGTTCTTAATTTGGGTCATGTCAAAAATATTGGAAATAGTGTAGGCCCGGGTCCTTCCCGCCTCTGGCAAACCCCCACCGGAGCTCAGGCCCCAGTGGGGATCCACCTTTGCCGACCAGCAGACACTCCCCAGAGCTCAGTCTTGGCCCAGATCTGCCTCCACTGACCTATGCTGGAGCTCAGGCACAGGGCAGGCCTGGGTTCATCCCACCACCAGCAGATTCCTGCCAAAGCTTAGGCCTGACCCAGGACCACCTTCGCCGACCCAGGCAGGCCAGGCACATCATAGGCCCAAGTACCCCCCCCCACCTGGGAGCCCAGGGTTAACCCACTTCCATCTTGGGTCACTGCAGCTATCACTACAGCCTTTCCCACACAGTAGCCTCTACCTTGGAACAATAGACATGTCCTAGAAGCAATGACACCTAGGAGCAGGCATCCCAAAGCCAGGCATCCTTTTAGCCCCATCTCTGAAAGACATTGCATCCATCTTGGGGCAATTCCACTGCTATCTAGAGTTACCTCCACTATTGCCACCACAAGCTTTAGTTGCAGTAGCATCCATTGTGGGTCACTGGCAGGGTCTGGAAGCCTAACACCAAGGTGAGCTACAGATAATCTGCAGGAATACTACAAGATTATAGGGTACAAACTGTAGTACCTCAGATTCACACTGCAAGAAAGGAAGACACAGACAACATGAAAAATTAAGGGAGGAAAGTGCCTCAGACAAACAAGTGTACTACAATAACAGAACTCATGGACAGCACAGTTGATGAAATGGCAGAGAAAAAGTTCAGAATGTTCATCATTAAAATGAGCTGTGAATTAAATAATGACCTAAATGAGCAAATACAGGCAAAAAAATTGATCACTCCAACAAACAGATAAGACAGCAAATACAGGCAATCATTGATGACACCAACAAAAAGATAAGGGACCAAATACAGGTAGCAAAAGATTATTTCAAGAGATAGTGATTCTGAAAAAAGAAAATCAGAAATCCTTGAAATGTAGGAAACAATAAACCAAATAAAAAACTCAATAGAAAGTATCACCAACAGACTAGATCACTTGGAAGACAGAACATCAGTTGATGAAGACAAAGTATACAATCTGGAAAATAAAGTTGAACACACAGTGAAGATGATAAGACACCATGATCAGAACATCCAAGCATTATGGGATAACATCAGAAGAGCAAACCTAAGAGCTATAGGGATAGAGGAAGGCACAGAGTTTCAAACCAAAGGAATGCACCATCTCTTCAATGAGATAATATCAGAAAATTTCCCAAACATGAAGAATGAATTGAAAAATCAAATACAAGATGCTTATAGGACACAAAATGTACAAATTAAAACAGATCTACCCCAAGGCACATTATGATGTAAATGCCTAGTATACAGAATAAGGATAGAACCTTAAAGGCCTCGAGAGAGGACTCAGATTACATATAGGGGGAAACCAATTCGTATCTCAGCAGATTTTTCAACCAGACTCTCAAAGCCAGGAGATACTGGAACAACATATACCAAACTCTGAAAGAAAATGATGCTAATCAAGAATCCTATATTCAGCAAAATTAAGCTTTAAATATGATGACAAAATAATAAACTTCTATGATAAACAAAAGTTAAAAGAATTCATAAGTAGAAAGCCTGCACTACAGAACATCCTCGACAAAATATTCCATGAAGAGGAAATAAAAAACAATGATGAAAATCAGCAGAAGGAGGAATTACACTAAAGGAAAAGATAATCAAAGGAGAAACCAATGCAAGTTAAACACAAAAATAAACAAAAATGGCTGGGAATACAAATCATGTCTCAGTAATAATCCTGAATGTTAATAGCCTAAACTCACCAATCAAAAGACATAGGCTGACAGATTGGATTTTTTAAAAAGACCCTACAATATGTAGCCTCCAAGAGACTCATCTCATAGGAAAAGACATTTACAGACTGAAGATGAAGGGTAGGGGAAAATCATACCACTGACATGAACTGTGCAAGCAAGCAGGGGTTTCCATCCTCATATCACATAAAATAGACTTCAAGCTAAAGTAAATCAAAAGGCATGAAGAAGGACACTCCATACTGCTCAAGGGAACCACACACCAACAAGATTTAACAATTATAAATATATGTGCCCCAAACAATAGAGAACCTACATTCATCAAACAAACTCAAATTCAAGAGACAAATAGACCACAACACAATAATTCTGGGTGACTTTAACACACCTCTTTCACCACTGGATACATCTTCCAAACAAAAGGTAAACAAAGAAACTATAGAACTCAATAATACAATCAATAACTTAGACTCAATGGACATGTATAGAATATTTCATCTTTAAATAAGAGAATACACTTTCTTCTCAGAAGAACAAGGACTCTTCTCTAAAATAGACCTTATAATATGCCACAAAGCAACTCTTAGCATATATAAAAAAGTAGAGATGCTATCTTGCATTCTATCAGATCATAATGGAAGGAAATTAGAAGTCAATGATAAAATAAGAAATAAAAGCTACTACAACACCTGGAGACTAAATAATATGCTACTAAATGAACAATGGGTTGCAAAAGACATTAACGAGTAGATTAAAAAATTCTTACAGGTGAATAAGAACACAGATACAACACACTGAAATTTCTGGGATACTATGAAAGCAGTTCTAAGAGAAAAGTTCATTACATGGAGTTCATTCCTTAAAAGAAGAAAAAGTCATCAAATAAGACTTAACATTACATCTCAAAGACCTAGAAAAAGAAGAACAAATCAACACCAAAAGCAGCAGAAGACAGGAAATAATTAAAATCAGAGCTGAAATCAATGAAATTGAAACAAAAGAAACAATTGAAAAAATTGACAAAACAAAAGTTGGTTCTTTGAAAAAATAAATAAAATTGACGAACCCTTAGCCATGCTAACAAAGAGAAAGAGAAAATTCAAATTACTAACATACATGATGAAAAAGGAAATATCACAGCAGACACTACAGAAATACAGAAGATAATTAGAAATGATTTTGAAAACTTGTACTCCAATAAAATAGAAAATAATGAAGGCATCAACAAATTTCTAGAGTCATGTGATTTCCCCAAATTGAATCAGGGTGATATACACAATTTAAACAGGTCAATTTCAAGCAATGAAATAGAATATGCCATCAGAATCTGCCGCAGTCCGACTGCAGCAAAATAACCAGGGGGTGACGAACAACTTGTGTACGTTGATACAGCAGGAGTGGGAGCCGTTTATTGTAGGACAGGAGAGGTATTTATACATTCCACACAGCTTATCTAATTAACATAAACTAGATACATCAGTCAACCAATAAGGAATCTCCACACTTAATGGCTCGCTGGTGTTACTTCACAAATCACTCCCTCTGGCATTTTGCCAGGCGCCATCCAGACTTGTTTACAGACTCTAACATTTCTCTGGCAAAATGCCAGGTGCCATCCTGACTTGTTTACAGACTCTAACAAGAATCCTACTGACCAAGAAAATCCCAGGCCTAAGTTTTACAAGACCTTTAAAGAAGAACTAATACCAATACTCCTCAAATTACTTTATGAAATAGAAAAACAGGGATAACTTCCAAACTCATTCTATGAGGTCAATATCATCCTGGTTCCTAAACCTGGCAAAGACACATCAAAGAAAGAAAACTTCAGGCCAATCTCTCTAATGAACACAGATGCAAAAATTCTCAATAAATTTCTGGGAAATTGAATACAAAAACATATAAAAAAGATAGTGTACTAGGATCAATTTGGGTTCATCCCAGGGATGCAAGGTTGGTTCAACATATGGAATTCAATAAATGTACATCATCATATCAATAGACTTAAAGATAAGAATCATATGATCATCTCAATAGATGCAGAAAAAGCATTCTGACAAATACAATACCCCTTTATGTTCAAAACACTAGAAAAACTAGGGATAACAGGAATGTATCTCAACATCATAAAAGCTGTCTATGCTAAGCCCCAAGCCAACATCATTCTAAATAAAAAAAATTGAAGGCATTCCCCCTAAAAACTGGAACAAGACAGGAATGCCCAATTTCACCACTTCTACTTATTTTTTGTAGTTCTTGAAACACTGGCAAGAGCAATTAGACAGAAGAAAAAAATTAAAGGGATACAAATAGGACAAGAAGAACTCAAATTAGCACTTTTTTGCTGATCTGTAAATAGAAGACCCAAAAAATTCCACTAGAAAACTTCTAGAACTAGTAAATGAATTCAGCAAAATAGCAGGATATAAAATCAACACTCATAAGTCAAAGGCATTTCTGTATATCAATGACAAATCCTCTGAAAAGAAAATGAAGGAAACTACACCATTTACAATAGCCTCAAAAAAATAAAATATTTGGGAATTAACTTAATGAAAGAGATAAAAGACCTCTACAATGAAAACTACAGAATGCTAAAGAAAAAAAGTTAAAGAAGACCTTAGAAGATGGAAAGATCTACTTTGTTCTTGGATTGGCAGAATTAATATTGTCAAAATGACCATACTACCAAAAATCACTATACAGATTTAATGCAATTCTGATCAAAATCCCAATGACATTCCTCATAGAAATAGAAAAAGAAGTCATGAAATTCACCTGGAAAAATAAAAGACCCAGAATGGCTAAAGCAATCCTTAGCAAGAAGAGTGAAGCAGGTGGCATCAGTATACCAGACCTTAAATTATACTACAGAGCAATAGTAACAAAAACAGAATGATATTGGCACCAAAAAAGACTTGTAGACCAATGGTACATAATAGAGGACACAGAGATAAACCCATATAACTACAGTTATCCTATACTACACAACGACTCCAAAAACATACATTGGAGAAAAGCACCAAAGGTGCTGAAAAAACTGGAAACTTTTATGCAACAAAATGAAATTAAACCCCTATCCCTCACCATGCACAAAATCACCTCAAAGTGGATCAAGGACCTAGAAATTAAACCAGAGACACTGTGCCCGTTACAAGAAAAAGTAGGCTCAAATCTCCAACATGTCAGATTAGGCCCCAGCTTCCTTAATAAGACTCCTATAGCACAAGAATTAAAACCAAGAATCAATAAATGTGATGGACTTAAATGAAAAAGCTTATTTTCAGCAAAAGAAACAATCTGTAAGGTGAATAGAGTGCCTACATTTTGGGAACAAATTTTTACCACACACATATCAGATAGAGCACTAATTTCTTGGATATATAAAGAACTAAAAAAATCTTAACACACACACACACAAAAACAACCAATAAATGGGCCAAGGACCTGAATAGACACTTCTCAGAAGATGATATATAATTAATCAAAAATATATGGAAAAAATGCTCATCATCACTAGCAATTAGAGAAATGCAAATCAAAACTCCTCTTAAAATTTCATCTCACTCCAGTCAGAATGGCAGCTATTATGAATACAAAAAACAATAAGTCTTTTTGAGGATGTGGGGGAAAAAAGCACACTCATACATTGCTGTAGACCAATGGTAGACCAATGCAATTTGGTGCAGCCAATATGGAAAACAGTTTGGAGAATCCTTGGAAAACTGGGTATGGATCCAACATTTGTCCCAGGTATGCCACTCCTCAGTCTATACCCAATGGACTTAAAAACAGCATATTACATGGACACAGCCACATTAATGTTTACCAAAGGACATAACAGCTAAACTGTGGAACCAAACTAGATGCCCTTCAGTAGATGAATGGATAAAGAAAATGTGTCATATATACACAAAGGAATATTAGTTAGCATTAAAAGAGAATAAAATCATGGCCTTTGTGGGTAAATGGATAAAATTGGAGAATATAATGTTAAGTGAAGTTAGCCAATCCCCAAAACCAAATGCCAAATATTTTCTCTGATTTAAGGATGCTGATTCATAAATGGGGTTGGGTTAGGGGGCATGGGAGGATTAGATGAACTCTAGATAGGGCAAATGGGAGGGAGGGAAAAGGAGGGGGTATGGTGCTTCCTAGATGGTGGAATGAGATAGACATCACTACCCTGAGTACACGTATAAAGACATGAATGGTGTGACTCTACTTTGTGTACAACTAGAGCTATGAAAAATTGTGCTCTGTATAAGTAATGTATTCTGCTGTCATATATAACAAAGTAAAATTTTAAAAATAAATTAAAAAAGAGACAAACAACCTAGTATATGAGACCCTAAAAAAATATTGGAAAGACACTGGTCCATATGACATCCTCATGTCAATGTTTCAAAAGTAATCCATGGAATGCATGTTCAAAAATAGACTGCTGATATTTAACCGCAGAATTGTTTTTAATTCCAAAAAGCTCTGTTCTTAACTCATTGTTACAATTACTCAAGTCAGAAACCTGCACATTGCCTGGGAATCAGCTTCTCCTTCAAATTCCATATCAACAAACACTGCAAATTTAGCCTCTTAATGTGTAGACAACCCAACACACCTCTTCATCTCCACAAATACCAGGTAATATCAGGCCACCACAGTGTTTCTTATGGACTATTACAATTTGTTCCCTAACTGGAAAGATGAATGGATCATAAATGATGAATATATCAGAGAGTATGAGGTAAATATATGAAATGATTAGTAGGATAAGAAGTAATTTCAGGATATTTAGCTTATTCTGACTGCTATATCAAAATACCATAAAATGAGTAAGTTATAAACAACAGAAATTTATTTTTTATAGTTCACGAGACTAGAAGGTTCAAGAGAGAGACTCTAACAGACATGTTGTCTTGTGTGAACTAGATCTCTGATTCACAGGCGGCATCCTCTAGCCAAGGCCTCAAATGGTGAAAGAAGGAAACAAGCTCCCTCAGGCCTCTTGTAAGGGCAGTTCCATTCATCAGGGTTCCACTTTCATGACCTACTAACCTGCCAAAGGGACTGTCTCTTAATAGCATTACCTTGGGACATAGGCCTTTAACATCTGAATGTAGGGGAGATACAGACATCCAGATGATAGCACAGGGTCATATAAAAAATTGAGATGAACCCACATATCATACACGTTTAACAGACCACTGAGGGATTTAGACAATATACGTAATATTTTTAGGCTAATATCACACAAATCTAGTTCCTGGATTTCACAGCCAGAGAAAAATAAATAAATTATCAATCATTTGGACTACATCATGGAGGATAAGAAATCAGTTATCCAAAGTCCAATCAAGTATGTATCAGCCACAAAAGCTGCTACATAAGATCGCCAGGAACTGGGTAAAAAATGCCCTCTGAAATTCATATTTGCCTCTCCTCAGGGCTAGGCTAGGGTTTATGTAAATAAAGCCAAACACTTACCAGAATGTCTGAAATTTATACCACCTTACTTCCCACCATCAAATTTACACAGGCAGTTGAAAACTGAGACCTGATTTAATTTGAAAAGTTTATTAATGAAAACCCTGACTCAGACTCTCACAGTAAACTGCCATGTTCAGTTTTTGCGGCCACTCCCCTGCAATACCACTACATTTTCATGATAAACATTGTTACTTAGAAGGAAAATGCAAAATGGCTTGCTGTCAGTCATCAGCATTATACTTTAATTGAATTCATATTTGGATTCATTTTGTAATTAAACTAGAGGATCTATAAGTTTGTCCATGAGACTCCTTCTGAACGTTGGACTCACTGACCTCTTCTGGGCACGGTGCTCCTCCCTGCCAGGCCCTTCTATCTGCAGGACAAACAGAAAGGCTCTGTGAGCAGAAGTGAAGCCAGAGCTGCAAACACATGGAGCCTGGGGAGGCAGGCGTCGGGGGCTCCAGACATCTACAGCAAAAGTTGAAAATAAGCCAGAGTGTGAAAAGTCGGGAGGCACCGTAAAGCCTTCTAAAGACATCAGAAGCCAAGTATCATAAGAAAAGGAATAAAGAAGTAATATTGCCATTTTTATAGGCTTTTCAGGATCACTCCCAATTCCATTGAAACTATAAATATTTAGTTGGATTAAAGTAATTCATAATATAAAAATAAGGAAGACATTTCTAAAGCAAAATAAATGTAAAAATAAAACTTTTGAGGACAGAAACCTTTGATATTCAACCACTGCCATCTGACAATGTCTTTTGCCTGACTGCACCAGACAGGAAGTCCAGGGCTCCCTCCAGACTATCAGGTCTGAACCTCATCTGAGTGGAGCTTGGTTTCTGCATCACCACCTGGAGGCCAGAACAGGACAGCTAATTCACCCAGAGCAACAGACATACAATTATTCATGAGTGTTCACATGTTCAGACAGATCCAATGTAGAGATTAAAAAAATGGCCCTAACATAGATTTATACTCAGTCTACAAAGATTTTGGAAAGGCATTTTCAGATGATAGAACTTTCAAAAATCTAATTGAATTTTTGTCAACTTTCTCAAACTTCCTAAAAAATCTCACTTTTCTTTCTGTGCAATGTACTGTAAAAATTTTAATCGCCATTAAAAGACTTTTTAAAATATTTTTACTTTCTGGTCTAGAGCTGCTTAGTCCCATATGGAAGCCATTGTCCACATTAAATCAATTAATAGAGTTAATAATTACATTCTTTCAGTGGTGGACAAATCATTCAAGTTGTGCTAGCCACATTTAAAGCACCTTGTGTCAACTAGCTACCATAATGCACAGCATAGACAGAACACTCCCAACATTTCTACTGATAAGTGGTGATCTAAAGTAACTTTTCTCAGTATATTATGCAGGTCACTAGCTCTGGACTATTATTAGGGGTAATGTATAAGGAGTTTTGAGTTAAGGATGGTTTTTCTTTCTGGCAGGTTGTGTGTGTGTGTGTGTGTGTGTGTGTGCATGAGAGAGAGAGAAAGAGAGAGAGAGAGAGAGATCTCACGTGCACATGTGTGACTTTATTGTGCTAATAAGAATATCAGTCTCTGGGATAAAAATATTTCTCAAACCAATTTAAATATCAGATTCTTATTTGTAGAGTGATTTCCAAGACAGTGTTCCATGGAATAAAGTTTAGGAAATGTGGTGGAGGAAGTAGCTTGACATCATGGGCTCAATCAGAGACTGCTCCTCAGTCTTCCCCACTGGAAATTCTGGGACCACTAATTCTCTGGTCCTATCTTTCCTGGATTCCTCCACTTATTGAGTCCCTGGAGATACTGGCAGAATAATCACCAGTCTACCATTTAGTACTGAATCTTTCTAATAACATAGTAGAGTTGTTCTTTTTGTTCCATTTGCCGTGGTAGTGAAGGGCAGATACGGACAGAGAAGTGGTAATGGCTATAAGGGACTTGACAACAAGAAAGTATGTATGAGGATGAGTCTACAAGCCAAGTGTCCATTTCCCATCCAAGTAAGGCTAATGAATGAGGAGATGCAAACAATCCATAAAGTTCCCTAGGATGAAAAAGTACAGCTTATTTCCAAGCTTAGAAAAACAAATTTGTTCCTATAGGCCTATAAATGGTTTGGCAATATTTTCAAGCCCAAAGATATGAAATCATTTTAATGAGTCATGATCAGCATTGTTTTTTACAGGATAGAATAGAGTACAATAGAATAGAATAGAATAGAATAGGAATAGGAACAGAAAAGTGTGTTTGCCAGGTAGGATGATTAAGTATTGTCTCTGCAAATTTTGTCTCTGTATGTGTGTGTGTGTCATATACATGGTCATGGATCATGATAGAATTTGTGTTTCTTACTCTGAGCCACCCTCAGATATGTTTTGAAGCCATGCCTCTACAGAAGTCTTCAGGTATTTTTTCTTGTTTCCTGTTAGCCTTGGATTATTTGCAAACATTTCTGAAAGTTTTCCTGGATTATGTATAAGTACCTTATTTGTTTCTGAAGCAGGAGTTTCCATTTTGATCATTCCTTAGCAGCCAACAAAAGTTGTGTAAGAGGCATTTGTGGTATCTTTTATGTGAAAGGGCAGATGAGGTAGGCTATGGCATGTTGAAAATAGCAATTTCTGAAGTTGCTAAATATTTTCTTGGAAAAAAAACCCCAAACTATCAATCTTTTCTATCCCAGGAACATTCCGAAATGACTTAAAGCATCATTTTGGAGGTGTGGCCAAGAAAGCCAAGGGAAATAGCAAACATCAAGAGAGCAGGTTTGACACACAAGATTCTTATGTTTTGTCTAGAAAATTCCAACCTGCCTTTGTGTCCATATAGTACCACACAAAAGAAGTGACCTCTAAGCAAAAGTTTTAACATGAAAACTGGATACATTTTTGAGCCCTGCTACTAAATTTGTAAAACATGTCCATTTGCAAATTCCCAATAAAGAAAAGTCTAGCTCACTTTCTTAACACACTTGCCTGCCAGCCTCAGTATCATACCAAGCCATGCAGGACACAAACCTATAGAAGCCATTGAACCTGCACAGTGGTAATGAAACCACGTTAAGCGGGAACACTTCCAAATAAGGGCTGTGGTTGCATTTGTACTGTATCCAGTGTTTCTAGGATTTAGTTCTTATTTCAGGCATGTGTTTAGACTCTTAGAAACATACATCAAAGTCAAGATATATTTTCTTGCAAACTCCACATTATTTCTTCTTGTTTTTCTCATCCTCACTCATCTTCAATCTCGACTTCTCGCATATATTCCAAATTTCCTTTCAAGAGCTCATAAGGAACTTTCAATATGGTTGTCCCACCATTCTCAACACTTCCACTAACCCAACTCTTCATCTCTCCCAAACCTCAAGTCAAGATCCTTTCCAACTAGCCCCATTTCATATATAGCTACTCTGATTTCTTCGGGCAAGAAATCTAAACATCCTTTTGATGGTCTTTATTCAGCATTTCTAACTTGGCAATAGGACTTGTTATTTCTTCCTTTGAAATGTCTTTGAGTTTTGTCCTTTTATCCATATACACTTGGACTACCATATTTATGGTTGTCATCACCTTGTGCCTGTATTACTGCTATAGACTTTTTATTCCCTATTCAGCTAATGGAAAAATTACATGTAGGGGGATAAGTTCTTAGGGCACTGAGTGTGCTACTAATTGTATCATGTGTTTAAAGTTGTCCCTGCACATAGAACATAAACTTTTTGATCTTCTTTTAAATACTTGGTATTGGCACCATCCACCTAGCAAGGCACCTAAACAGTAGTAGATGTAGCCTTGCCCATGCTCACTCTTCTGTCTCACCACTCCGTGACTTTTCCTTATTCAAGTGTTCAGTGACTTACCACCTGTGCCTGCCTCTGACATTTGGAATGCAGAAACAGCCTGATATTGGAAATGAATACACAGTGAAACAGAAGTCCAAAGGAAGGAGAGATTAACTCTGGAAGAAGGAGCCTCCTGAAAGTGATGCTTCTTCCTCCTGGAATATCCTTCTTTACTTGTTTAACTAGCAAATTCCATTCAGCCATAATGCTCAGTTCAAAGTCCACCACTTCTCTGTGGCTTTCATTATCAATAAAAGAAATAATTCCATGAGCTTAAATTTGACATGAAGAAGTAAAACACTTGTGATGACTTGCTCAAATGATACATACATTTCTTCATGTGCTCTCCATGATTTTTTTTTTTTTTTTTTTTA
>NW_026000229.1:39246877-39257125 GCF_001458135.2 Marmota marmota marmota
TTTTTTTTTTTTTTTTTTGTACTGGGGATTGAACCCAGGGGTACTTAACCACTGAGCCACATCCACAGCCCTTTTTTATATTTTATTTAGAGACAGGGTCTCTCTGAGTTACTTAGAGCTTTGCTAAGTTGCTGAGGCTGGCTTTTAAACTCGCGATCCTCCTACCTCAGCCTCCTGAGCTGCTGGTATTATAGGGAACACCACCATGCTCAACTTCTCCATGAATTTTTTATCTTTGGTATTTGTTTTAACTATTTCTGCTCATAAAATTCTTTTTTATTTATTTTATGTAAACTAGCTCTAAAGGAAAATCATGGACAATTAGAATTATTTGCAGAAATTGTTGAGATTTTAGGGCCCTTCCTTCCTTCCCTCCTTCCTCCCCTGTACCTGATTTCTTGAAGGCTGAGTGACTGCGGGAAGCCACATATGAAATGTGCATAGACCAGATTGGCATGAAAGCCATTGAGTAGAAAAATATGGTATCTGGGAATTTCCAGCAGCACCCCTGCTAGTTTTAAGATGGCCCAGTGCATGTGAATTTTTACCAAGCTCTGCCAAAAAAGTCCCTTGCAACATAGGAGATGGGTATGACCCATTAAGAACTGAGCAGCCTATCTGCCCCACCACTATCCTGTTTTTATGAAGTTTCTATCGAATCCTTTTGATCTGTCCTGATGTAAATAAAGCAAGTGTGGGCTCCTTTCTTTGTTAGAAGCTGCACCCCTTTGGTCAGCTTGGCCCGTCACTGAACACATATTTCTGGTGTCCTGAGGTTATTTTCTAGTACTATTTTCCTGGCTTTTATTTCTCAGCCAGCCCATGCTTCCAGAAGGGAACTCTTTCCCTCACTCACATGGGACATGACATGTGTGAGAGTTGACATAAAAGAATTTATAAAGGAAGTGTTGTATTCTCCACCTGGAACAAGCCCCAAACTGTATGGCTAATCTGGTGAGTATGTTTTGAAATGTCTCCATTTCCTACCCTTGATCTAAGAGAAGTAGTATTTGATCAAACCCAACTAATCTTTAATTTTCAACCAGTTGTGAAAACATGCTTCTCAGGAATCCAGGCCACTGGGATAGAAGGAGAAAATTAATCAGAGAAAAGCTTTAGATTTATAAAGCTTCAGTGAGCTGGTCTGACAGTTCCTCCGTAGAACTCCATCCAAAGGGGCTCTTGTCAGTAATGTACACAACCTTAACTTCCATTAACCATTTTAGGTTCAGAGCTCTTTATTTCTTCAATATTCCTAATATAACTGTTCTGACTTACTTTTCAAAAAGTGTAAAAATCCACTATATCCATTCAAATCAATTTAGTAGTTTTTATTAAATTTCTATACCAATGATACTACAAGGTGTCAGTGGAGAAACCACAAAAAGGATTCCCTTTATAATTTTAAACTGCGCACAGAGGCATATGCCTGTAATCCCGGCTACATGGGATTTAACAAGAACCTATCTCAAAAGAAAAAAAAAGGAAGAAAGAAAGAACGAACTGATATATATTTCAGTGGTATAGCACCCCTGGGATCGAACCCCAATTACTACCCGCCCCCCATAAAAATATCAGGTTAAAATATCACTGAGAAGATTCCATTCACCTAAATGACTATACGTAATTTTATCACCTTTTCTTTTAAAATATTTGTATATAATTCCTGTGCAGTAGAAGATTGAGGAACAAAAACTGTCCTGAACTACTGGTATAGGTATAAAACTGCATTCTCAGGATACTTTGTTATTTCCCATTGGAATTAAAACTTTCCTATTTTTGATCTATCAACTCTACTGCCATAAGTATAGTGCTATGGTACATTCACACTAATAATAGGCCAAGAGTTATGTGTAAGAATTTTTTGCAGTTTTATTTGTAATAGATAAGATAATCAAACATCTTTTCATGGGGGTATTTAGATAAAATATAGTAAAGACATTCAATGAAATAAAATGTCACTATTCTGTAGAATGAAACTGAGTCATAAATGCTGATATGTGACTGTTTCTAAGATGTTTATTTTTTTTAAAGAGAGAGAGAGAGAATTTTAATATCCATTTTTTTTAGTTTTTGGCGGACACAACATCTTTTTGTTTGTATGTGGTGCTGAGGATCGAACCCGGGCCTTACGCATGCCAGGTGAGCGCACTACTGCTTGAGCCACATCCCCAGCCCCAGATGTATATTTTTTTTTTGAAAAAAATAACCTACAGCAAACTTTTTGAGATATCATTTGTATTTTTTAAATGCTTTATGAGGACGCTGAACCATAAGTATACAGGTTAGAGGTCAAAGCAATAGATTAAAATTACTTTCTCTGTCTTAAATAACTAAAAAATTGACAAAATTTAAAGCAACTCTGTTCAGGAATTTGACAATAGATAATGCACACTTGTCCATGATATTTGAGAAAAGGGAATATATGAGATGAGCTCCCCTTTTACCATGGCTTTCTATCTCAAAGAACCTTACCAACTATGGTGAAGGGGAGTGCAGATCAAACAGAGCAAACTCTCTAGGTCAAAGTGAGATCCAAACTCATGCCTACTGAGGAAGATGGCATTTGAAGAATAAAGTTTGGGAGAGTAGGTAGCTGTTCAGAAATACCACAAATGCCTCTTACACAACTCTTGTTGGCTAATAAGGAATGATCAAAATGGAAACTTCTTTTTCAGAAACAAATAGGGTACTTATTTCACACCTTCTATGCAGAATATAATACCTATAATAAATATAATAGAAATTATATATTAAGTATATATCATATTATATATGATATATATTAATAAAATGATATATATAAATATATATTATATATGATATATTTATATTATATATAAATAAATATATTTATAATACATATAATATATTTATATATAAATATAACATATATTTATATATAAATATGATATATATTTATATTATATATAAATAAAATAATATATAATAATATTATATTGATATAATATAATTATATAAATATATATTAAATATATAATATAATATATTTACACATACATGCACACAGTGTTCCCCTTGAATACCAAGCTGTGCATATACCTTGTGAGACTGCCAAATCTTGACTAATAGCTACTGAAGCATTAATAATTGGATGGTGATTCTGGACATTACCCAATGTTGAGGGATGTTGGAGTTCCAACCAATGAGAGTAGAGAGAGCTTTCTGAATAACCTATACACTGAGCATTCAGTTAAGACCTCATGAAGGATGTACCATAGAACAGCACTCCTGTGCCCCTGCATAAAGGTAATCCTAGGATATCCTTCTTCAAAAAGCCTCAAACCAAGCTTTCCTGGGATTAAACCGAGCGTCCAATAAATCAACTAATTTTTTAAATAAAATACAGCACTGTTCAAAGGAAGAAACCCAACATTTTTAATATTCAAAATACAATGAATTAAAATATTAGACATGAACAGGTAGAATTATGAGTCATAGTTGGAAAAAAAATAGTAAATGGAAACAGGTCCAGTGAAGATAAAGATGGAAAAAAATGTTTAAAGGAAAACATAATAAAAGATAGGAAATCTCAGAAGAGAGAAAGTTATACAAAAAAAATCGATAGCCATAATATACAATATCTGAAATTTTAAAAAAATAAGAAAACTGAATCATCCAGAAGAAAATGAAGTCCTTGAGAACTGTTTAATACACAATATACTAAATAAAGTACACAGGGGAAAAAAGACTGGAGGAAATAGAGACACTATGACTGTGAGATAGTATTCAGTTACCTAACATATACAACAGGAGTCCAACAAGGAGAGGATGCAGGATTAAGGTGAAATAAAGAAAAAAAGAAGGAAGGAAGGAAAGTTTGAAAAAATAATGGCTAAAAAGTTTTACAACTTTAAGATAGAACATAAACTCAAAGAATATAAACATTTGACAAAACCAAAACAAAATAAGAAAAAAGAAAAACCACATCTAGGTAAATAGGCATCAAATTGATAAAACTGTAAGATAAAGAAAATATTTAAGCAGAGAAACATGAAACACGTGGGAAGAAAGCACTAAGAAAAAGGCCTGATTTCTCATCAGAAACAACGGAAGCTGGCAGATAACAGAGTGAAACCTTTATCAGGGCTGGAGGGAGACATCTTTCAACCTATTATTTTATAACCTGAGAAAGTAGCCTGCCAAAATGCAGGCAATAAAGATATTTTCAGATAAATAGCAGAAAACCTTCATAGCCAGAAGATCTGCACTACAAAAGAATGTTAAAGGAAGCCTTGAAATCTTGAAAATAACTGATAGTAAAAAGGACTTACATGTCAGCAAAGAAATAAAGAGCAATCAAAAGAGTAAATATATGGAAAAATATAAAAATGGCTTGTGATGATTTATCTGCATAGTCAACTTGATTGGATCAAGAAATGTCTAGGATGAGAAAACTTCTGGGGGTGTCTCCGAGGGTGTTTCCAGAGATGATTGGCATGTGGGACAGCAAACTGATGGGAGAGAGCCACTGAATGTAGGCAGTGCTGGTCAACAGGCTGGGAACCTTGAAGAAACAAGAGTTAAGGAGGAGAAGCCAGGGAAGATGCAAACTTCATTCTTCCAGAGCAGGACTGCTCAGTGATTGCAGCTGCCATCCCCTGAGGACATCAGACTCTAGTTCCTCCACACTTCCAATGTAGATTCTCACCAGCAGTCCTCTAAGGAGTTCCCAGGCCTCCAGTTTGTGACTGGGATTGCTTTATTGGTCCCTCTTGTTCTGAGGCTTAAGTTTCTTTGAGTAGCTATTGGTTCCTCTAGCCCTCCAGTCTACAGAGGAGCACTGTGGGCCCATCCCGCTTCTGATGATGCAAGCCTACCTAATAAATCCCCTTTTACTACATATACATATTCTGTTGCTTCTGCTCCTTTAGAGAACCCTTACTAATATAACAACTACTCATCTAATAACTTTATTTAGAAGACAATTAATTGTTTAAAGAAAAACACTATGAAATGTGCAGTTTTAACTAATTACAAAACAAAATATATGACAAGCACAAAGAATGGGGAAAGATAAATAAGATTTTTACATTGTACATGAAAGATATAGAAATTTAATGTAAATCACAGTGTTGTACTTTAATAATGCTTATTAAAATCACAGGACCAAACACTAATAATGAAGACAAAAAATTATAGCTGAAAAGCAACAAGAATAGATAAATTGAACAATAGGAAATATTTGATTAATGTTGAAGAAGAAAAATAGTGAAAAAGGGGAAAAATAAAAGAAGAAATAATATAAAGAGCAAGAGGTAGATTAATAATTACATAAATGTAAATTAAGTTAAACTGATTAAAAATAGAGATTGTTAGACTAGATAAAAAGGTGAAATTCAACCATTTTTACACAGAGACAGTTGAAAATAATTATGTGGAAAATATTTAGTAGGTGTATGAAGAGGGTAACTCATAAAGATTATAAAGATATTAAATAAAAAGATAAAAAGATAAGAAAAATATTATGTTCTATGTTGTGGCCACGACCAATCCTTTGCAAACTCATTCAGAAAATAGTGGAGGAAATACTTCCCAGCCCATTTTACGAGGCCAATATTACTGTAATACCAAATCCAGAAAAAACATAAAAAGAAAACTATAGAGAAATATTTCTCATGCATAAATCACAAAAATCCTTAACAAAATGTTCGCAAATTAAATTCAGTAATATATAAAAATTATAATGCATTATGGCCAAGTGAGGCTTACCTGGAATGCAATATTGGTTTACCATTTGGAAATCAATCAATGTAAACTACCACAATAACAGAATAAAGGCCAAAAAAAGAAAAAGAAAAAGAAAAAGAAAAACCCACATGGCTATTTTAATAAATGTAGAAAAATAATTTAACAAGATTTAACATCCAAGCAGAGCACGGGTAGCGCCTGTAATCCCAGCTACTCAGGAAGCTGAAGTAGGTAGATCCCAAGTTCAAGGTCAATCCAGGCAACTTAGCAAGACCTTGAATAAAAAAATAAAAAAGTTCAGGATGTAGCTCAGTAGTAGAGTACCAAAATCCTTCAATCCTTAGTACCAAAAAGAGAAAGAAAAGTTTTAATATCCATTCATGATTAAAAAAAAAAAAAAAAAAAAAAAAAAAAACTTCAGCAAACTAGAAAAAAGAGCACTTCCCCAACCTAGTCAAGGATATGTACTAGAAACCTATGGAAACTTACAGCGGGGTACAGGGATGTTTACAGGTGTGAACTCTGTATGACAGTATAATGGTGAATGTATGACATAATACACTTTTCAAAATCCCTAGATCTGTACAATATAAACGATGTACTGTAATGTAAATTATGGACTTTAGTTCAAAAGCATGTGCTATGGTCTGAATATTTGTGTCCTCTCAGGATTCACATGCTGAAACCGAGTTCCCAAGGTGGTGGTATGAGGAGGTAAAGCCTTTGGGAGGTGACTATGTTATAGCAGTGGAGCCCTTGTGAGTGGGATTAGCGTCCTTACAAAATAAGCCTGAGCTCATGTTTTTGCTCTTTCACCAAGTGAGACTACAGTGAGAAGGAGCTGTTCTTCGAAGCAGGAAATGGGCGTTTGCCAGATAACAGATCTGCTAACAACTGGATCTTGGAATTCTCAGCCCTCAGTAAGTCTCAGAAATAAGTTTATATTGTTTATAAATTACCCAGTCAATATGTATTCTGGTTATAGAAACCCAAATAGACTAAGCAAAATGCATCCAGAATTGCTCATCGATTGTATCAAACTAATGTAAGACATTACAAATAAGGAAAACCTGGGATAGGTGCCCTGGTCTGGATTTAAAAGGCCCCTGAAAGGCCCATGTGTTAAAGCCGTAGTTCCCAGTTTTGCACTTTTGGAAGGTTGTAAAACCTTTAAGAAATGGGGCCTAGTGAGAAGTTTTAAGTTTTGGGGGGCATGTCCTTGAAGGGAATTGTGGAACCATGGTCTCGCCTCTTTTTTTTTTTTTAATGTTTTCTAACCACAAGGTGAATAGTTTGCTCTGCAACATGCTTCCACCATAACCACCATGATGTGCTGCCTCTCCAACAGGCCTAAAACAACAGGGCCAACAGGCTATATGGACTGAAACTTCCAATACTGTGAACCAAAACATACCTTTCTTTTTTTGAAGTTGATTATCTTGGGTTTTTTGTAAAGTAATGGAAAGCTGATTAATACAGTAGGGAAAAGGAGAATATGAAAAGTCTATGCTTTATGCTTAATTTTTCTGTAAACTTCAAAGTGCTTTAAAAAATGAACCTAGAAATTTTTTTTTAAACCTGTAAAAATATGTTATCCCCAGAATTTTTTATCCTGAATTTTTTCCCCTAAAATGAGAAGCAATGCAAAGATAACCATCCTTACCATTTCTATTACATAATAGAGGTCCTTTCCAGCTCAATCAAGCTGAATAAATAAATGCTTAACATAAAGATTAGTATATAAGAAAGATTACATCTTTATTTTATATAGATGGACACAATACCTTTATTTGTTTATTTATTTTTATGTGGTGCTGAGAATCGAACCCTGAGCCTCACTTGTGCAAGGCAAGCGCTCTACTGCTGAACCACAGCCCCAGCTCCACCATCTTTGTAATATGCATAAAGTATTTTTAGGAGTATACAATAAAATCCATAGACATAATAAAAAATATACCAAGGTCACAAGAAGCAAGATTAATGGATAAATAATTTTACTATTACAGGTGAGCAATGAACAATTTGGGAAAAAATAATATATTAAAAATATTATTTATAATAAAATCAATAAATACATAATAAGATCAATTTAAAAGTATGTATACAAAAGCTGTATAGTAAAAGTATTCCAGCAGGTATTGGGAAGAAATTTTTGAAGGATTAGAGAAAGATGATTCTATAATGTATATGAAATTTCAAAGGGCATTAAAATAGCCAGTCTTTAAAAAGAATGAATTTGGAAGATTTATACTATCTGATTATAAGACATTTACTGCAAAGTTACAGTAATCAAGAGACTGTGATGTCAACTTACAGCTATACATACAGATCAATGAAACCAAGTCAAAATCTAGAAATAGAACCAAAAGTACATGGTCACTATGTTTTTTTTTTTTTACAAGCACCAAATTAATTCAAAAGGAAAATCTTTATAAAATGTCATGTTGGAACAACTAGATGTCCATATTTTTAAAATGCATCTTGATTTCTATCTCATACCACACTCAAAACTCAATTTGAGACAAATCATATATGTAAATATAAAAGCTAAAACATTTAAAAGAACACAGAGAAGACTCTTTGTGCAATTTGGGATTGGGCAAAGATTTTTATCCAGGGTAGAAAAAGCCCTTACTATTAAGAAAAATTAAAATTAAAAATTTCTGCTGATAAAAAGACAATGTTCAGAAAATGAAAAGGCAAACTGTGTCCTAGGGAAACATATTTGTAACTTATATGTCAAAAAAGTGACTTGCATCTAGAAAATATAAAGAATTCCTACAACTTAATCATAAAAAAATCCTGAATTAAAAGTACATTAATCTGAAAAATATTTTAATAAACACCACAAAAATAATTTATAAAATTCCCACTAACAAATGAAAAGGTGATCAAAATATTGATCATCAGGAAGATCCATGTTAAAACTAAAATGATATCCCACCTCACATAAAATGTTGGTAAAGAGGTAAAACTGTTGGATTTCGCATACATTGCAAAAGTGTAAAATGGTTTGGCTGCTTTGGAAAACTGGCAGTTTCTTATAAACACACACTTATTCTATGATCCAACAGTTACATTCCAAAGAGAAATAAAGACATATGTCCACAAAAGTATTTGTGTGTAAATATGCATATCTATATTATTCATAATATTTAACTGAAAGTAATCTGATTATCTACCAAGAAAGAAGCAACTAAACAAATTTCAGCATGTTCATATGGTGGAGCTGAAAACTGATGAGTCATTGATGCATGAAATAAAATGGATAAATTTCAAAGGTTTTTGGCTAACAGATGGAGTCAATCATAAAAGATAGTGTGTAATTCCATTTGTAGGAAATCTTGCTATCGGCAAAGATTTGGTATTAGAAATCCAAAAAGCAGTTGCCTGCAATGGGAAAATATTCCATAACTTCAATTATTTTGTGGAGTACCCAAATTTATATATTTAACAGAGCTCACTGGAGTTAAGCAGATTTCACTTCATAGAAATTAGAATTTGATAAATAAAGGGAAAATATTTTACACACACATACCAAGGAGAGTGAGGAGATGAGAAAAAGAGAATTTATTCTCTTTTCTTTAAGTTCTTTAAGTAAATATTTAGTTCAATGAAAGAAGAGATATGCATGAAAATTTTGAATAACATTCAAGAAACTATTAATAATTTTTACCTTTGAAGATCAGTGTAATAGAAGTGAGGGGAATGTTTATTTACAATTTTATATATTTCTATACAATCCTTACTACAGCTATATATGAACACACACACATGCATACAAACTTTAATCGTATTATAGTTACAAGTGGTTTTTCAAATCTAAATTTGAGTAAAAATTAAATTTAAGTGTCTAACACCTAAAAGAGCCTAATATATTTTTGCAGAAAATGAATAAAAGTATAAATAATTATTTTTCAAACAATTTTTTTCTTTTTTATTTCTTCCTCTTAGTTATACATGACAATAGAATAAATTTTGATATATTTACACAAGCATGGAATATATCTTAGAATTCTAATTAGGATCCTAGTCTTGTGGATGTACACAATGTTGAGATTCACAATGGTGTATTCATATATATACATAGGGAAGTTATGGCGGATACATTCCACTGTCATTCCTATTTCTATCCCCCTTCCCGTCTAAAAACTTCAAGTTTACTTTACTTAATTCAGCACATATCAAATGCTGAACTAAAAATTTCATGATACTATAAGTAATAAAATTAGCTGTCATATCAAAAGAGCATCAAGGAGATTAATTGTGGCTAATCTTCTCCACAACTGCACAAGGCAGATAATATTTTCTCTAATTTACAGATGATAAAAGGTGAGGTCAGGGAAACGAGATGATTTTTCAAGGTTCTAGGGGTAGGGATTGGCAAATCCAGAATTTGCTGCCATAACTTCTTCCTAAACTTATGGCTTTTATAATGCTTTCCTTTGGTCCTTGGGGCTCAAAAATTAATAAAGAGGAAAGCAAAAAAGATATATATATATATATATATATATATATATATATATATATATATAT
>NW_026000229.1:39257150-39367251 GCF_001458135.2 Marmota marmota marmota
AAGAGAGAGAGAGAGAGAGAGAGAGAGAGAGAGGAGAGAGAGAGAGAGAGAGAGAGAGAGAGACTTTTCAAAAGCATGCAGTTGAATACTGAGTGTGGAATGCAAATGTGTTTGTGGAATGCAAATGTGTTTAAGGAATTCAGATGTCCAAGTGAGCAATGGCCAAAAAAGAAAGGGTTCATGTTTGACATGCACCTTGAGAAACACTGGAAAGATAAGTCAAATTTGGGAGTGAGAACTAAATACCAGACACAGGCATAATGCCACCAAAGAACTATATATAGTATCCTGTTCTATTTCTTCTTCTGAGATATGCCTGACCATTCAAACCCACTTCCGTAACTCACTGCCTCTCAGCATCATATATGCACGCATGCACACACACACACACACACACACACGCACGCGCGCACACACACCACAATGAACATATGTACTAGTTTTGAAAGAAGTGTGTGACATGTTATAGTAGTTACTTAATTAATTCAGTAATGTGCAAGAGTTTTTCACAGAAAATAATTCTTAATGAAAAACAGAATTGCAAAAATTGTCCCAAGATAGACTAATTTTATGTCCCTTGGATTGTCCTGTGGCATGACTTCCTTTCAAACATCAACACAGAGGAAAGTTTAAAAAATTATCCTGTTGAGCTTGGGACAAAATAATAATGCTGTTCTTTTGGCTCCTGCTTGAAATGGAAGATGTTCTCTTTTGAAAGTGTCGCCTGTGAACTTGGCCTGCCTCAGTCCTTCAACACCACCTGTAGGGGTAAAAATGTCAGCACCACTCATTAGGCACAAGGTGATGTTTTCTGTTGTTTCTTCAGCACTGAACCAGATGTCAGCATAATTCTGTGTTTCTTCCCTTGGTTTCTGATGAAAAAGTTGTGTTTTTTTTTTAAACTGTAGCTTGCAAAGAGAGTCTTTTGTTGGGAAACAGAAAATTGGAAGGCTTAATTTGAGCTATGTATATATTGCAGTAGGTTATTTTCCAAAAAGAATCATTATAGGGATAAACCATTATTGTACTTTTGAAATAATGAATCTTAAATAAGATTTTATTTATTATTATTATTATTATTTTTTGGTACTGGAGATTGAACAAGGAGCACTTAAAACCCCACCCCTTTTATGTTTTATTTAGAGACAGGATCTTACTAAGTTGCTTAGGGCCTCCTCACTAAGTAGTTGTGGCTGGCTTTGAACTCACAATCCTCCTGCCTCAGCCTCCTGAGCTGCTGCGATTTCAGGAGTGTGAAACTGCACCCAGCTTCTTATTTCTTTTAAATCTGCTTTTCTTAATCTACCTGGAAAATAAATAGGTACAAAAATATTATTCTACATTCTAATAATGCATCAAAAATAACATTTAACCCTTAAAGTTACTTCAAATAATATGGAGAAGAAAGAATAGGTATAAAGAATTCCTGATCCCCTTGCCATATTAAGAAGAAAATTAAAATCACATATTAAGACATGTGAACAATGCAAATGGTTTTTATAGATGTCCACTGGTGAAAGGAAGCATCAAAAACTAGGAAATATTCTACCAAAATTTTACAACACATAAATAAGTTGTATGAAAATATATACTTGCCCTCTTTTAACCTACCCTACAAGGTCTTCTTCTTGTAGATATTTCAATGTTCATAATGATCATAAATGAGGTAATAAGTAAAAGATGTATGGGAAAAATTTCAGTGAGAAACATTATCACAAGGAGAATGAGCTAGAAGATAAAATGTGATTTTGGATTCAGAATAAAGCTACAAATATAATTTTAGTTTTCTTTTAAAGGAAATTTTCAAAGTAGCAATAAGTTATATAACTACTAATAAGGACAAAAATTTAGGAAAAAACTGAAATGTCTTGTACATACAAAGAACAAATGAAATTAATAGGTTAGAGAAGATCCCTGAACTAGTTGAAGAAATCAGGACTCACAACTGTGTTGATAATCCAATATAAAAGAAAAATAATATTTCAAATACAATAATATTTATGGGATATTTTCATAGATGTACTGTAAAGAATATTTATGCTCTTAAAACATTCTATAGTAAATTGGAAAGAAGAATAAAGTAGGAAGTATATTCACAAATCAATAATTGGGAGAAATATTCTCCTTCTGGTTGAACATCAAAGTTATGAGTTTGTCACTATTATCTAAACAATGAGAACAAGCCAGATAAGCCACAAAATTATAGCTGTTCAAAAATCATCAGAGTGCCAAGGATGAAAATAAATCTAAATGAACTAAATTCCAGAAAGTGACAAGTTCTTCCTAAGAGAGAAGAGATTGGTGACTATTTTCATGTCTAGTGCAGCTTCCAGAGAAGAAAGTATAACCAGGGTAATTCACTAGTTGTACATTCAAGACAACAGCCAAAGATTTTGTGAACTTTTAATGGCCATATGAGGATGGCAAACAGAATCACAAGGGGCCCCAAGAAATCATTTCTGTACCCATTTACCAAGCCTTTCCCATGGGCCTTCACTGAATGCATGGTTATCATATGCTGGGCATGAGATGGGAGAAATTTTTCTGAGGTACTTCAGGTGGGGAAGAGTAAAGACGGTGACGAATTGTCTGACTCCTTTTGAAATATGGCGTTCTGTGTTTCCTTCACTTGAATATAGGTGAGTTCTGTGACTTATTTGAGCACTAGTATAGGGCAGAAGTAATCTAGGCCAGATTCTGATTTCAGGCTTTAGGAGAGGAATTCTCCTTCCTGGTTTTGAAACCATTGCTCCTGGAAGCCAGCAACCATGCTATGAGGAAGCCCCATGCAGAGTTTAAAGTGACGAGAAATCAAGGCTTCCAGGCACAGTCCTTAGCTGAGCACTCATCTGACAACTATAAGCAAATTGCCTGCAAATTTGATTAAGACTTCTTGGAATTGTGTCATCTAACTCCAAGAGATCTACCCCAGCTGATGCTGCATAAAAAAAAAAAAATGCTGAGATGAACTCTGCCGTAATCTTAACCCAAATTATCATTTTTCCATGTGGGTGGCAATTAACTCAGCATATTTATTGAACAAGAGATTTGTTTATTACTCTGCAGAGTCATTCTTGCCACAAATCAAATCTCCTTCTAGTGTGAGTGTCTCCCTGGGCTCCCCATCTCACATATTTTATCACATATATATTATATCTATTATATTACAGCCATCCTATATTATATATATTATATCCTAATAGATTTTAGATTATATACTGTGAAATGGTTTATGTCAAATTGACATTATTTATTCTATTAAATTTGTTAAATTTCACTGCTGAATATATCTGGACCTAGAATTTTCTTCATAAAAAAGTTTTTAGGTATGATTTTTAATTCATTAATAAAGAATTATTGAGATTATTTCTTTTTGTATTGGTTTTGATAAAGACTGATTGTTTTAGGAAGTTGTTTATTTCACGTACATTTGTGTATTTACTAGCAAATTTACTCTTTTATTATCTTTTAATGTCATGATATTATTGCTGTGGTATGCTAATAAATGTTTAATGAGGAGCACATAATGTATGCTTTGGATACATCCACACGTTTATTGACATATTTATTGATATTAATGGTATATACATAAATTTGTAAATAATAAAAAGTATACACTAATTTTTATTGTAAATCTCAATTAACACTATATATTGCTGAATATTTTCTTTGATTTTTGCCAAAGTCTTATCAATAGCCAATCTATGTCTGTACAGCAATGACATATGACAATGGCATTGTTCTAAACTGCCCTTTTAAAAAAATTTATTTTCACTAAATATAATGTTATCTAGTATTAAATAATTTCTCATTTTTGCACAAATGATACTCATTAAACTGAGTCTTCTTACAGCCTCAGCACTATTATGTAGGAACTTATTCTTTATGACATAAAAAACTTCTTTGGATATGTCAAATTATTTCCTCAATTTTTGTGCTACTCACATGTAATAGGTAGAGACTTGATGCACTTTTATAATTACTCTGCATAATTAACATTTTCCTACCTTTTTAAATATCCAGACAACATCAAAACAATAAATCAAGCCAAAGTCTGAAGAATTTGCTGATTCCCATAGTGTAAATACTCCCATTATCAAGGCCAATATCAAAGTACCAATGTGACATGTTTAAAAACAGCATTGATAAGAGATGTGTGGCAGAACCTTATCATATAGTATTTCTACCAAATAAATACAATAGATGTAAACTCAAGAGCATACATATTATAAACTGTAGTAAAACAATTAGGAAGTAGTGAATTTTGAGTATTCATTGCCTTTGTTTTTAATTTTACTTATTTAGTTGAAATTGCATATAATTTAATTTTTATAATGACTTTATTTAAAACTTGGTTTTCAGATTCCTCCAAACTTAACAATTGGTTCTTATGAACCAATAAAAACCTGTTATTGCATCTACTAGATTATTATAAGAACTTCTTTTCTATCCCTGGTATTGTTAATCAATATGCACACTTTTCTTTTGTACAAAGGTTTTATCATATACTTATTTATTTTTGTTTTTGCAGTACTGGGGATTGAACCCAGGCCCTATACCATTGGGCTACATCATCACCACCCACCCCCACTTTAATTTTTCCCTTTAATTTTGGGACAGGGTCTTCTGTAAGTTGCCCAGGCTGCCCTTAAACTGATGATTCTCCTACCTGGGCCTCATAACTAGCTGAGATTACAGGCACGTGCTCCAGCACTCAGTTTAGGCACAATTTATAAGACCTCCATAAAATAAATATTTTGCCCTTTTTTTGTATGTACTTTATTAAGTTCTATTCTGGTCTTTTTTTTCTTTTACATTCACTTTACTTTTTATTTATTCTTTTTAGTTACACATGACAGTAGAGTATATTTTGACATATTTATACAAACATGGAGAACATCTTATTCTAATTAGGATCCCAGTCTTGTGGTTGCACAGGATGTGGAGATTCACAATGTTGTATTCATATATGTACACAGGAAAGTTACATCAGAATCATTCCACTTTCTTGCATTCACTTTACTTTTAGTTTGCTATTCTTAGGGGGTACCTGCTTAGATCACTGATATTACACATTTTTCTTTTGTAACATTTGTATTGGAGTTACCTTCTAAGCATTGCATTTCACAAAGTACTTTTTCAAGTTTTATTGATTTACTTAACATTTTTTATTTGAGCCATATACTATATATAATACACTGCACAAATTTAACAAGTACAATTTGATACATTTTGACATATGTATACATCTGTGAAATCACCACCATCATGTTGAAGTTTTTGTGGACTATTGGTCTTGAGTAATTTACTAGGAGTGAATGGCCAGTTAATACAGCAAGTATATGTTTAATTTTTAAAGAACCACCAAACTGTTTGCCAACATGGTTTTACCATTTTATGATCCAGCAAGTATTATATAAGAATTCTACATTCTACACACTCTTATTAAAATGTTGTATGGTCGGTTTTTAACTTTAGCAATTTTAATAGGTATATTTTATTTGTAGGTTTTATTTACTTTTTCCAATATTTTATTCCTGTTCCTTTTTATAACTGAATAGCATCTATAAGGATATATCACTGTCCATTCATCCATTTACTCACTGAAGAACATTTACTTTGTTTCTAGTTTGGAACAATTATGTATAATTTGCTATAATTGCTATAAACATTCACTTATGGTTTTTTGTGAACATACATTTTTATTTCTCTTGGATAAATACCTAGTAGTGCAATTAACGGTTCATATAGTAATTGTATGTTTAACTTTATGAGAATCATTGGACTGGTTTTAGTGAAGCTATAACATTTTTCATTCCCACTAGAAATATATGAGTTCCAGATGTTCCTCCATCCTTTTAGTTTAAACTTATATGTCTCTATATTTAAGGAAGTTTTCTTATGGAAAACACATACTTGTGTCTTTTTCACAAAATCTGGTCTGACAATCTCTGCCTTTTAATGGTTGTTCTTAAACCACTTACATTTAATGTGACTATTGATAAAGTCAGGTTTAACCTACCATCTTTGTATTAGTCTTTTGCTTTCTTTGAATTAAATAGTTTTTATGATTCTATTTCTTTCGATTATTGGCTTAATGGTTATATCTTTGTTTTGTTTTATTTTACCCATTGCTTTAGGATTTATAGTGTCATCTTTATCACACTCTACTTTGTATTACACAATTTCATGGAAAACATGAGAATCATACAACATATGCTTTATGTTCCTTTCAGTGCTTAGGAGCATCACCTCTTTTCCTTACTCCAGCGTGCCAGATTGAACTCTGTGCCACTGGATTTCCTGCAGCCCCAGAGGAATATCATGGGGAATGTTTGGTAGCTATTTCAGTACAATTTCATACTTAAATTTTATTTGAGTTTAATCTGTGACTAAAATTTTGATTATGTTTAACATGGTATCATATACTTTCCCTAATGTTACTTTGGAATCTCCCTAAGTACTGCCCTAAAGCAACTGGCATCAAATTGTGTTTATCCTGAACTAAGCATAGTTCTGAGAAAATATAGGAAAGGGTATAGAAAATAAATGAAAATAGGGTAATTAGCTGATATAGACTTAAAATTTAAGTTAAAATATTTTACAAGTCATAAGACAATATTTTCTCTTTTCCTATATTTAAGTATAAAGAAATCTTTATTATATAATATTGTAGAGTTTATAGAGTTCATGGTATATATTTATTTAATTTTAATTATTTGTTAAATAGTATTAAAAATAAAGAATCTTAGCTACACTCTCATTAACAATGCCATTTTGATTTAATAAATATTTATTGAATGGATAGTCTACAAGACATTGCTGCAATCTTGGGGTACATATTTTTAATTCTTTAATTTTCCTTCATTATTTCAAAACATCAGCCTCTTTGATGCACTTTATTTTTGCATTGTTTAATTTCATGTACAATATACATTAAAAACCTTGAAAATAGTTTCTTTAATTCAATCATAAACTTTTATTTATCACCCTCACTATTCAGTATTGAGTTAAAAAATGAAGGAGTAATTAACTCTGACAGAGTTCTTGGTTTCCAACTAATTTTAGTAATATATAGGAATATTTTGTGAGATCACAGATATATGCATAATAAAATGAAAAAAACCTTTCTTTTGGATTTGTTAGCCAAATTCAAGAAAATAACCCATTGTAATTTAACCTAAAATGGGACCAAAATTATAATCCCTTCATGTGTATAATCATTCAGTTGTAATAATGTGACCAGGGATTTTCTTGGATTTCCTTCAAAATTAAACCCAAAGTATTTATTTTGCTTACTGAAAATATTCATGCTAATTATCAAATGTAATATTAAGTTTTCTCTTTATACCCTAACTACCCAGAAATACCCATTTCTGAAAGGGAAATATTGTGAGACAAAATAAGAGTTTTAAGCAAGTGTAATACCATGGAGTAAAATTTCCATGAAAATATTTTCATAGGTACAGAAGGAAATGTTATGAGCCAGTTCTTACGCATGTTCCTTGGGATGTGGCTTAAACAATTAGGGCATGTTAAGGATGCTCCTGAAGTTACTTTCTTTTTACCAACTCAAACTTAATTACTCTGATATAATTCTCAATGTTTGGGAGCAAATCTACCATCAAAAGAGTCCTCTTAACTTTTAATAGCCAAGAAAAGCACATCAAATTAAGCTTTGTTAAAAAGAACTTCTTTTAAAATTATTACTGTTTTTTAAAAGTCATTTTTATGACTTCTTTAGTCACACTAAAGATTGTTTTGAAGGGTCACAAATTCTTTAGTCATTAGTGGTTGTTTTAAAGGGTGACAGAGTATGATAAGTGAACCCTCAAAATTTATACCCAAATTTGTTTTAAAGAAAACATATAATTAACTAAAGAAGTTAGACTGTGGCCTGTGAATGTCTGCAACTTACCTATCTAAAATGGCTTGAAAATAAGTGGGATGACATAAAACACATTCTCACAAGGGTTAGGACCAATCAAAAACATCTCACCAGAGCAGAAAATAATGGAATCATTTGTTATCTGCAGAATACATCTCTGTGTATGTCATAAATTGAAGTTTGGCTCCTGGAATGGACTTCAGGTTAGCCAATCCATAAGTACTCATCCAATGTGTCAAATTAGTGACTCAATTACAAATTGGCTTGATTGACAAGCACTGTTCCTAACATTAGTGCCAAAGGTATACTTAGTTCAAGGTACAGCAAGTCAATCAAGATCCAGTCTCACCACAGGATTTGAAACACTAGTTCACACCCTGCTTAGCGAGCTGGTCTGCAATCCTTTCAGAGATGGATTAACTTTTCCAAGCTATCAGAATCCATTATCATAAGCAGCCTGCTGTCAGGCCAAAAGAAAAAATCAATCCCTTACTCTTAAAGTGATTAAAATGTAAGAGACAGAAGCTATATAGTAAAAGCTGTCATCCCTTGTGGTGGAGTTTGAGACAATCAAACACTTTGGTTAAGAGTACATGTAAATTTAGCTAAGCATGTTGGTACATGCGTGTAGTTCCAGTGACTAGGTTGAGGAAGGTTGAGTCAAGAGGACTGCAAGTTCAAGGTCAGTCACAGCAATTCAGTGAGGCCCTAAGAAACAGACCTATCTCTAAGTGAAAAATGAAAAAGACTGGGGGTGTATCTCAATGGTAGAAAACCTCTAGGCTCAATTTCCAGTACCCTCATGTCATGTTATATAGTAATAAAATATATTGGTAATGATTCAAAAGTTACTTCAATATTTTACAGTGCCTCAAAGTTACCATTGCAACCAATGAACATTGTATTCCTAGCCAGCACAGAGTTAGTAAGGGCCCTTCATTTGCCTCAATGGAAAACAGAGGCCTTATTTTAAAAGGAACATACTCCACGGAGCTGTGTTTCAAGGAATATCTCCACTAGGACGTTCCTTAATCCACCCTCAAGGAGAAGTCTCTTTGCTATTCTCCATTTCTGACTCCCTTCGGATTTCTTCTCTATCCCTTTATGCTCTGTGACCTTAGAGAAGTTGGGAAGTTTCCAGTACATTCCTGGTTTCATTCTGTGCAGTGCTGTGTTAGGTTTATACCTAAAACCTCCATCCAGTCTTTGTTCAATTCCTTGCTGATCCCTGGGAAATGGAGATTATTAGTCTAGGAGGAGATTTTACAAATTACAACTGCCATTTCCATATTTTAACAGAAGAGTGATTTCCTTGACTCCGTGGAAAAGCCAGACTTATAAACATGGGAAGGACCTAGGGAGTTAAGAGTAATCCATCCAACCCAGCAAGTCTGCCTAGCTTCTAGGGCCTGGTGTTTGAATATACATGGAAGCATGAGCTTTGTACTGAAAAGTGTGTAGGACACAGAATTACCACAGCTGGCAATGTTGATAGGAAAAGAGATTTGCTGTGTATACCAAATGTGGTATTCGTTCATATAGGACTGATATTTTTTATCACCGAATTTAGAAGGTAAGAGGTCAGTCTAAAATTTTAGAGAAAATGCACTGAAGAAAACAGGAAAATATTCTCCCATTAAAATAACTTTCAATGCTCTGTAATTTATTTTTAAAAATGTCTAAAATACTGGAAAATGTTCTTTGGGATTAATTCATTTAGGGGAAGTGTTTATTTCCCTTGTTTCAGAACAACATGCAACATTGCTAAGCTACTTATAATCTTCTACTGTAACTCTCAAGTTATCAAAAACAGTCAACATCACAGTACTGTCTTTTGGAGACTCCATTATGCATAAAATGTTTTCCTAAGAAAATGTTATAAGATAATAAAATGCAGTCCAGACAACATTCTGTCACCATGGAGAAATAGAGAAACTGTTTTCCTTTGAAAATCAAATATATGCATTAAAACAACATTCAGCCTGTATACAGAGTTAAATTAAAAAATAGAGTAAATAAAAAATATTTAGGTCCTTGTAGAGAATATAAAAGAGACTGAACAAATCATGAAAGAGAACATGCAAAAGACTAAGAAACATTTTTTAAAATTTTTTCTACAGTAGTGATAAACATTATGAAATAAACAGTATAGTTACCTTCCCAAAACCATTTTTTAGACAGTTCTCTGTTCTTGCAGTGATATGAAAAATAACAAGTGTAGTAGAAGTGTGAGTTGATGAACTCTTTCTAAAAGCAAATATACATTTTTATTAAAATCATTAAAATGTTTATAACGCGTATAAACGTATTTATGGGAATCTATACAGAAAGGGTAATCAGAGCTCACAGCAAATATTAGTAAAGAAAAGAATAGTGTTCTCCTAAATTTATCACAGAAAAAGGACAATAATAGGCCCAAAAGCAAATGGACAAATAATGGTAATGATATAAAAAGAAATGTTATCCAAACATGTACATACACATTTTCAGAAACAGAGACATGAGAAAATTTTATAATCTAATATTTAGTTAAATATATAATTATATGTGTAGTTTGGGTAATACATATTATATTTACATATAATTAATATTTATTTAATAAGTATATTAACATATGTATTTAATAAATATTTATTGTACATATATATGCACACGTATGCATACATATGGATGTATGTGCAACAAAAAGCAGAATACACATATACTCATGCACATTTGGGGGAAGTATACTATTTCCAATCAGTTTTAACAGATGTGAGCAGTTAACAACACACGCCTCATTCATATGGATGAAGTTTAATTTTAAATGAAACATAGCATGTTTGCATAATGCATTTTGTCACTCTGTATAGCATGTTTTCTCCAAGTGTTTTTATAGTCAGTACTTGACTTCCCTATGCCATTCTGTGTTGAATGCAAGATTAGGTATAATTGCCACCTTCTGCAAAAATCAAAAAGAAAAAGGAAAGTGAAGGAAAAACGAGCACTGGAGTACTCCACTAACCGGCAATTTCACTTTGTCATTGCTCCCACCCACATCTCTAAGGTTAGGAGTTTGGGAAGAAGTGCTTTCTCTCCAGAAAGATGAGAATGTGAAAATTTACTTTGTAGAGTCAAAAAAATTAAATGATCAAATGCATGTGAAGTCAGAATGCATACATCGAAGTATGTGAAGAGATTCAGGTAAGGATGTGAGAACATATGCACACATGGCCTGGAGCACACCGAGCACCAGGGCCCCAGGAGCTGTTATTCCTGGAAGCCAGACAACTTCATGAGCTGGAGGTGAAATTGTCTGGGCTCTAATCCCAACTCTGTGACTGGCCACTGTGTTGTCTGGGGAAAATTCCTTTATATTTTTTTAAGCTTTATTTTAACTCTTTAAAACTCTGTCTAGCTTTGAGGAGTATGTGATAACCAAGTGAGATTATATTCACTGGGCAACGTATTTACTTTCCTGGCAAATCAGAACAATTAGAGAAAGGGGAGAAAGAATGTTGGTGATGATAGTAACAGTGAGGATGTATGAAGATGATCGAGGCTAGTTTGTTTCAAGCACAGAAAATATGTTTGTTTGTTTTTTCATATGTAGACACTAGAAAAAAGAAAGGGAAAAAAGTGTGTGTGTGGGGGGGGAAATCTCATGACAATGGAAGGAAGAGCCAGGGAGACAGGGAAAGGGAGGAGAGGGCAAGGAGAGGGTCTGGGAATGAAATGGATCACAGTATGTTACGTGTCTGTATGAATGAGCCACAATGAATCATTCTCTATAATTATTATGCACAAATATAAAATAAATAGTATTTATTGTGATGAAAAATAATTACCTCTTCCCTCCTCGATTTCCAATCTATGAAGTATGATTAAACAGCAAAAATAGACCAGACAGCAGGATTATGATGAAGATATAATGGAGGTGTGGGATGTCTTAGGGGAAAATATTATTTCATCTTATAAAAAATACACGTATTGTTTGAGAAACTAAAATTCATAATTTTTGACTCTTCGTTAATTGATATTAAGTGCCATTATATATTAAAGTATTGATAGCTTGTTTAAAAAATTAACCATTGAGCTGATTTAAATTTAAATTGCTTTGCTTGTTTAAATTAGTGGAGTCTAATTGTGTCTAATATTAAGAAGGAGGCCTCTAGGCAGGGAGGATAGAGATAGGAAACATTTCAAAACTTATATTTCTCTGGGTTATGGAAGTGATAGCTCCTTTCTTTCGCACTTTTCTTTTTATATATTTTCAATAATATTTTAATGATTATGCATTGCTATTACAAGTGGAAAGAAAGAAATCAGAACTATCTCATGTTTTAGTGTATTTCCATTAATATCTAATTTTCTCTAAAAAGTTCCTTAGATTTTTCTAGCAGTTGAAACCTTAGATTTTTCTAACAGCTGAAGAGTGATCATTTCTAGCTAAGGAACTGCTCGATAGGCCACAGAAAGCAGCTGATGGATGAAGCCAGTAAGCCTTAGCAGTCACAGATTATATGAACTTGGCTCCTGCATCAACCTTGATCATGAGCCATCATTTCCTCTCTTGAATATTAAGCAGAGGGCATTAAGTGAGTTGTTGAGCTATGTAGTAGGCCGAATGGTGTCTCCCTGCCCATACAAAGATATGTTCACATCCTAACCTCTGGAACCCATGAAGATGAGCTTATTTGGGAACAGGGCCTTTGCAGATGAAATTAAAGATCTCAAGGTCAGATCATTATGTATCACCTGGGCACACTCAGATCCATTAACAAGTATCCTTCTAAGAGACAAAAGAGCAGGCACAAATGAAGAAGGGAAGCTATGAGAGGAGGAAGACAGTGTTTGGAGCTAACAGCCACAAGCCAAGGAATGCCTGGAGGCCACAGATACTTGAAGAGGCAAAGAAAGATTTCCCTGACAGCTTTCAGCAGGAGCACAGCCTTGCCTGCAGAACTATGAGAGAATAAAGTTTTTGTTGTTTTAAGGTAAACTGTTGTGGACTGCAGAGAAATGAACCTGTGAAATAGCTTCTCCCCTCCAATTCATGCCAAGAAAGCCCCCTCTACCCTCTCCTATTTAAAGCACTATCTCCTTAGAGTGCCTACTTTCCAAGTCCGGCTCCAGATCTGCACATTTTTAATCCATATTTCCCTTCTGTCTTGATTATTGGAACTACTGTGCTCACCCTGTGGGTCATGGATGATTAGGGAGAGAATACTAGTGCAGCCTCATGCCCGGGCTCTTTCTGAGCACTATGCCATCTCCAGTACATGGATTAAAATTTTGCCAGTATTTGTAGATAAGGTTAATGAAATTAAGACATTTATTTCACATAGTTATCAAGTTGGGATGGATACGTATTTTCTCAACTAAAAGATGTTCAACATGCAAATATTATCATAGGAAAAAAGGGATACTCATATCTTTGGGGCAAATTAAAGAGGTCTTTACATTGAAAATCAACACAAACATCTTTCACCAAGTGTAGAATGAATGGTTCTCTCTTCTGTACTAACATAGCACCTACTTCATGCTGGTATTCAGATGTACCATTAATTATAGCATTCAAAGTTGTTTGGGTAAATAAATGAAACTCAAAACTGTGTGATTTCTCTTGACAGAGTACTGTATATGTATTAGACTTCAGGGAATACAAAATGAATGTGTGTAGGATATAATGGATTGAACATTTTAAAACACTTTTAAAAAATTGATCAGTAAAAGAGACAGTATTACCTCTGTATATTGATTGGTTCACTTTTTAGCTCTGGGGATCTTGAGCTACTTAATCTCCATCAACTTTGGTTTCCTTAGCTGTATAATGAGCTCTTCTTATTGGATCATGGAGAGGGCTACATGAGAGACGAACATGAAAGGCCCAGGAGAGGGCCCAGCATACAGAGGTGTGACATACGGATCTTCCTGACCCAGTGTCCCTGGATCATCTGCACTTAGGGCTGTAACTTTAAAACTATCAGAGAAATGGGGAGAAATATTAACTCCCCTGATTAAGGTGCCAGAGTTACCATTTTTCCCATTCAGTGTCCTTCAACAGGTGACTTAGGAAAGGTGGCTGGCTATTGGATTCCTCTCTGATCTTAAGAATGGCCAGAATCATATAAAAGTTCTTGTTAGCTCCTGTGTCATTAAGAAGAGATATCTGATTTTCTCTTAAAAGATCCTTAGTTTTTCTAGCAGGTGAAAGTGATCATTTTCTTGTTTGACAAAAAGTATAAATATTCAAATTTTTTACACAAGCATCTTGGTTTTGGAGACAAAATAATTAACTAGATATAAAACCAGGGAAAGACAGAGTAGAGAAAGGACTTCTCCGTTTGAGTCTATCAAACCCCGGGGCAGGTTATATGCTATAGCTTTCTTTTCAGCAAAACAAACCTGATCTGTTTATTTAGTTTATTTAAGTAATTAGTTGTAAAATTAGGTTGGGATTTTTTTAAACCCCCTGGTAGTTATTCTTTATGGGTCTAGGCCCTGAACAAAAATATTTCTCTAAGTTTTTTATTTGAGAATTGCTTTCTTCAGGTGAGCTCTGGCAAACACTATAGAAATGTATAAATCTGGAATGCTAGAAGTATAGAAAGGGAAGGAAATGACCTCAGTCTGGCAGGAGGTACAATGTTACTTTCTTTAAATAAAAGGCATCCTCTGTCCTGACTGACCCGATGCAGCCCAATTGAGCATGTCATTGTATTCTGTCACTTAACCCTGCCAGCCAGAGGAGGGAGCTGACATGGTACCTGAGGTTACAAAGAGCCTAAGTGTCCCCACTCTGGTTTTTACATTCCTCCCAGGGCTTGAGGGGAGAACTGCTTTGTTGTTTTTCTCAAGTCTTGTCACAAACGGTCTTTGACAGAGACCCCCAGAAGGTCTGGTTGGCGCCAGAAGTGTCACACACCCATGGTGGTGGGAGGATGGAGGCAGCTCTCCAAAGGGACCCAGGACTGGTCTCTGGATCTAGCAGAAAGGAGCCATTTGTCAGGGGACAAGCAAAGGCCCATAGCTCAAATGGAAAGGGAAGTTCTGACAAGGAAGAAGCACAAGGCTTCAGAAAATACAATGAGTCATAAAAGCCTCTTGCAAACTCAGGCCATAGGCTCTGAAGGTTTCCATGACATTCTAGCTAGTCAGGTGGTGGTTTTTGTAATGGGAGAACATTTCCCTAAGTCTTTTCCTTCAAAATTCCAAAAGGATCTTTTGTCTAGTGGGTACAATGCAAAGGACTGTGACCCCATGTTAGTATCATACCCGATGGAGGCCTTGTGTCTTTCCTATCAATGATTGTGGAGAGGGCATGACAATTGCATTTAGGTATATTACAACTAACATAATTTATTGTGCTGTTTCGATTAAGAATGGAGTGTTAAGTATGAACTTTAAACATATCCCATAATTATTAGAGCCCAAGTTCAGCATGATTCTTTTTTCCTGCACTTTTATTGATATATTATACTTGTACATAATATCACATGATTCTTTTTTAACATTGCAAGAGACTCTGCTATTTCCTGAACTCCTTGTTTTAATCCTAAAAGATCATTAAGAGAAACCCAACTTATATTTGTCTCTGATAAAATGTTTCAAGGAGCAGCTATGTCACCATCAGCCTCCATAGCTCCTAGGCTCATACTACCTTGGTGTCATTGTCACATGGCAAAAACGACTGGAAGACACATTCATCCAGGCCCAAGTATTCTTCAGAGAAACACAGACAATTTTTCTCTTTACCAGGAAATGCTTCTCATTTGTATGAGTCTCTTCATACAATTGGCGATTTCAAGAGAGGAAAACAATCTCCCGGCTACTTGGGAGGCTGAGGCAGGAGGACCACAAGCTCAAAGCCAGCCTCAGCAACTTAGTGAGACCCTGTGTCAAACAAAAAGGGCTGAGAATGTAATTCAGTGGTAGAGCACAACACATGTAAGGCCCTGAGTTCAATTCCCAGTACCAGAAAAAAAGAAAAAAGTATATACAAGGAAGGAGTGGTAATTAGAAAAGCCTCTAATGAGAGTCTGTACATTTGACAAAAGGAAATAATATTTGACAGTGAAGATGATTAATGGAGCCATGGAACAGAGGCTATGGAAATTCACTTCTTCTCTTTTCTCTTGAGAGTTAGTAATGAGGCCAGTAATTTCCTCCAGTTCCTAAAATAGTGAAATTTTACTGTGTCAATCATTGACTTCTCTCCTAGGAAAAGCAAAAATAGAACCCAGTTATTCAAATTCTTGTTACAAATACACTATTAATTCTATATGGGAATTCAAAAGTGGATAGTGCATATCTTTTGGTACAATAGCCGAGTCGTGAAAGCAGAATCAGTATGTGCATAAATCAACTTTCGCTCATTCCAAAAATCTTATGTAATATTCAACCTAGTGCAATTTAATACAAAGGGAAGGATGCAGAGATTATATTCCTGCATCCATAGGAATGAATTATGGGATACAGTGGCTGGAATGTGCATTAAGACATGGGTAGAATTTTGAGTTAGAGATGATGATGAGGGAAGTTATAGAAATGAGGAACACAATGGTCTTTAAACAAAGATTCAAGGTGTAAAAGGATGAGGATTGTTTGATCCAGGGTATAAAATAGGTGTGGAGTGGAGTAGAGTGTGAGAATGTATTGTGGAAGACCTTGAGTGTATCGGAAGCAATAGGAAAGTACCAAAAGTCTGAAAATTGGAGAGTGATATTTTTTGATCATTTGGCATCTGTGGTTTGGTTTGAGGGAGGAAAGGCAATAGTCAGAGATCTAATGTGAGGACTTCTGAAACAATTCTAGTAAGAAGAGATGAAGATTTAAATTATGATGGTAATAATGGAAATAAAAAGAAAGGGATTGGGTCTAGGTGGTTTTAGAATAAAACTATGTAATTGTCTGCTCTGATCTACATCTTTCTTCATCTCTCTTCCTCTAAAAGCAACTCTATAGATAGGAAAACTAAGGGAGTCATTGATGGCATTATGCACAAGGAATATGGAAAGAGAAGTGGATGAAGATGGTCTCAACAGAAAAACATTAATTACTGGTTTCCAACTGGAGCAACTGTGCGAAAACCAAGTCAGGTAGCAGGAATCTCTTCATGTTGGCTCACTGTTCCTCCAGAGGTGCCTGTCTACTGCTATTATGCAGGACATAAAGCTAGTATCCTGTATAAATTAAAAGAACATCCAAGTATGTTTTTATAAGTTCCCCAAAATATGGTTTTTGGAAACTATAAGGAGAAACTATGTACAAAGCACTAAACATACAGGGTTACTTACCTCTTTCTCCTTTTTGTTGTTGCAGGAAAAATGATTCAAGTCATTATTTCTCACCATTGTGCTCTTACCACTAAGGGTATTTGGAATAATTTTAGATAAAATGGAGATCACGTGTTTGTTTTATTGTATTCATACATATTTTCTTTTTTTAAAAACAAACTACCCTGACTTCATGTTTATAGTAATGAATGTTTTCTTTGTAGACCAATCTGTGTAAGTGAAAAGTTGAATCAATTTAAAGAAAATACATATAGCAGTAGGAGAACATGACAAAAATCATTAAGTGGTTTACAAACGACTAAAGTGTAGACCAGCACCAATTTGGAATAAGGTAACTGACTTTATTATCCACAAAAATTTTATTTGGCTTTACTGTACCAACCTGTGTGTTTTAATCAGCTTTCCATTACTGTGACCAAATGACCTGACAAGAACAATTTGAGGAGGAAAAGTTTATTTTGGGGCTCATGGTTTCAGAGCTCTTGGTCCACAGATGGCCAACTCTATTTTTCAGGGCCCAAGATGAGGCAGAACATCATGATGGAAAAGTGTAACAGAGGAAAGTAGCTCAGGATATCATAACACAGAAGCAAAGAGAGAGCACCACTCTTCAGGGACAAAATATATACCTCAAAGGCACACCCCAAGTGGCCCACCTCCTTTAACCACAGCCTACATACCTGCAGTGACCATTCAATTAATCAATTTTAGGTTGATTACCAAAAAATAAGAAGAATGAGGAGGAGGAAGAGGAGAATCAGGAAGAGAAGGTGAAGGAAAAACAAACAAAGCATACCATTTTACCATTGATTGTCCCCCCTCTTTCTGTCATAGAACATAAAGTGTCTCTCCTGTTCATCACTATAGTCTCAGCACCTAGAACAGTGTGGCTGTGTGAGGAGTACTTATAAATATTTATTGAATGTCATTACTATTAATGAATGAATAAAAGGGGGTAATTCTAAAGGAATTTTGAAAATTGAATATAGAATTTATTGAATGTTTGCTAAGTACTAAGTGGAGAGAGACTCTAGATCCATATCCACCCCCCATCCCTCTGCCACCATACAAAAACAAATTGCCCTAAGTGGGTGGAAACAAAAGCATACGGAATTAGCATTTGCTATTTTTTTGTTGTTTTTTGACTGAAGTTCTTTAGTGGATCATTTTAGACCGTTAACTACAGGAGAAGCCCAAAGAAAACACCAGAGGAACTTAGGAAAGCTTCAGTAAGAAAAAAGTAGGAAAGCACTGGAGGTGGGTCCCTGAGTTGGCAGTCTGTCTTACATGCTGAAGTCCCATGACCAATGCCAACAAAGCCACACAGGCCACATCTCTGCTGAGTGCCTGGTGCCAGCATATCCATGGGCAAGAGGATGGGATGCAAACCTTTACTGCATTCCGTTCCCTTCCTGTCTCCAACTGGGCTCTGTGTGTGTGTGTGTGTGTGTGTGTGTGTGTGTTTATTTCTTTTCCTTGGCTCCGGAGTCAAATCAGTCCACTCCTGGTACTTGGCAACCTAGAACGCTTCCTCCCACTAACGACAAACCTGTCTGCAAAACAGAACAACATCTTTGAGATTGGGTGTTTATCTGGGCAGCATGCAGCTTCTGCAGCCCACAGGGACCCCTTCTTCAAAGGCATTGCTGAAAAGGCTCACCTGATGAAAGCCTGGACTGTGTATGCCTGACTTGATTTACGGGCAACGGCCTGCTCATTAGGCACACTGGCCTGAGGAATCCAGTCTGTTATGGGGACAAATGTTTTTGTAGCTTCGTGGTGCCCACAGGGCTATGTGCAACTTGGGGACTGGAGTACAAAGCAGGCAGTGATAAGGGGTTCTGGAATCCCATGCCTGGCTCTGGGAATGCTAACTGCCCAGGAGATTGATATCTAGGGTGCAGAGGCTAAAAAAATTAGATTAATTTAGCTCAGTGTGCTCACTGAAAGATTGGGTTACAGCCTGTGCTGAGACATTAGTGATCAGACCTCAGAGGTCAGGGGGCAGATCTCAAGCTGGAAGGAGGGGAGTAAGATGGATTGCCTCTCAGTATGCCTGCTCCCTGAGAAAATGATAGCCTCCAGAGGCAGCCCTGCAGTGCGGATAATCCTGTAGAACAACAGCAAGAAAGCCAGTTATGTGTTCCTTGGGATGTGACAATGGAAATTGGGGGCACTATCCCCTAATCCTGGGGAAGTCACCTGGGGCAAACTGCTTTAAAACATTCTCAGCCTTGGTCTCTTCCTCCATGACATTAGACGAAACAATAACAAATATTTCAGGTAATCTGAAAAAGAAATAGAATTCTCTTTGAATTCCAGAACTTTGTTACATTGATTTTTATTTTGTCACCCAAATTCATCTTTTTAGAAAATCTCTTCACCTGAAGGATTACCTACAAAATTTATCATACTCCAGTTGGAAAGTCCAGTAGACCTCCAGTGGAAAGTCCAGTAGACTTCAAATTCCTCATCACATGGGAGAAAGAAAACATTTTTTCCATCGGAAGTCCATTGCTCTGTGTTTATTTTTAAGGCAACAGCTCTTAAGTATCTTCCAGTAAATTTTAATATCTTTTCACTTTTCTTCATAAAGTTCTTGTAAAAGTTATCATTTTTTGAACGCTTTCTATGTGCCAGGCATTATGTTTATGTTTTATATAATGAGGCCAATCATTGATCAAATTTACACAATTCATTCAAAAGTAATTATTAATGATGTTATTTGTTTAATCAAAAATGTCCTGATTTGGATATGAAAAAAAATGTTCAATATCTCTACCAATTAGAGAAATGCAAACCAAAAGTACTTTAAGATTTCATCTTGCTCCAGTCAGAATGGCAATTATCAGAAATACAAGCAACAATAAATGTTGGCGAGGATGGGGTGGAAAATGTACACTGATTCATTGCTGGTGGGACTGTTAATTTGTGTAACCATTATGGAAAGCATTATGGAGATTTCTCAGAAAACTTGGGATGGAACCACCATTCAACCCAGCCATCCCACTCCTTGGCTTATACCCAAAGGACTTAAAATCAGAATTCTACACTGACACAGCCACATCAATATTTATAGCAGCTCAACTCACAATACCTAAACTATGGAATCAATATAAGTACCCTTCAACAGATGAATGGATTAAAAAAATGTGATATATATATATATATATATATATATATATATATATATATATATACATACACACACACACATACATACAATGGAATATTACTCAGCCTTAAAGAAAGATGAAATTATGGCATTTTCCAGTAAATGGATGGAGCTGAACAATATCATACTAAACAAAGTAAGCCAATCCCACAAAACCAAAGGTCAAATGTTTTCTCTGATATGTGGATACTAACTTACAATAAGGGGGTGGGCTAGGGAAGAATAAAGGTACTTTGGATTAAGCAGAAGGGAGTGAAGGGAGGGGAGGGAGTATGTGGGTAGGAAGAGCAGTATAATGAATCAGACATTGTTACTCTGTGTGCACATGTAACTACATGACTGGTGTGAATCTACATCATGTACAACCAGAAAAAGGAGAAGTTATACTTCATTTATGTGTGATGTATCAAAATGCATTCAACTGTCATGTATAACTAATGAGAACAAATTTTTAAAAAATTTTAAAAAAAAGGTCCTGGTTTGGGTAATAATTTTTACGACATGCACAATTAATTCAATGATATGAGCATTTGTATGTTGTTAGATAAGTGCTTACCCAGTGTGATAGAGCAAACTCTGATAAAGTCCTGCCTATGGAATTGAGTGTTAAAAATAGAAGAAGCAAAGCCTAGATAAGTAAAGGCCCACTCCTCATAAGCTTCTTATTTAGATTGTGAAGGCCATTGTGGAAGTGGATTGAAGCTGGCACAAAAAGGTATCATGGGCCTTTAAATTGAGAATTATAAAAGTATATCTCAAGGAAGGCAGGCTGTAGAGATAGTGCCATGCTGCTTCATGGAGTAAAGGCTCATGTAGAAACTGAAGACCAGGTTCTCAGCCCCCACTCTGTCATGGACTAGTCCCAAGACCCAAGGGAAATTATTTGTTCCAGAACATTCCTCATTTATAAAACATAGGCATTGAATTAGGTAATGAGCAAGAAATTTCAATGAAAATTATAAAGCCCTAAACCTATGAAGAAAATTCTACATCTCAGAAAAGTTGTGACATCTCCAAAGCCATGAACCTACTAAGTAGTGAAGGGAAGAGTCAGTCCTTGTCTCCAAGTCACCAAATCAGTGCACATTCTGCCACACGCTCCACATTGCAAGGACTGGGAAAAATCAGGCCCTTAATGGAATCCAAAGTAAAATCAAGGAATAGCCACAGACCACTATTTAAACATAGCCACAGATCAAACATTTTCAGAGGGCAAAATTAACATTCTTGGATCAAGTTCAGAGACAAGCAAACAGAGTGCGACCAGAACTGCTTCAATGTAGAGATTTATGAGACGATGGTCTATGGGTAACGGGAGGTGCATTACCTCTCACAGAACTGGACTCTCCTTTAAGTGGCCCTACATTCAGCCAGCACAGACAGATAAGCAGGAAAACTTCTGCAAAAGGACCACTAGTGATAGCAGAAAGAAGCCATTGTTCACTTCAAATGCTGCTTGGTGAAGTGGTGAGGCTGAAATCAGACCCCGAAACAGGGTGGGGAATCACACAAAGGAGGAGGGAGGCTGGAGTAAGAGACAGCCCGGTGCTGGGACTGTGGCAACTATGAAGGAGAAACTATACTCAGCTGCTGTGATGCGTAGCCACGTCAGAACGCACGGCCAGTGTGGTCGGATCTCACCATGTTTCAAGAAAAGACAGAAATTAGGATTTTTATGAATCCACTCACTTTTGTAAATGCCTATCATCGAGTGAAATACTGTTCGGGGCCTAAGAAACATGAGTTATTGGGCAACATTTTGTAACTTTTGTTCATGAAGGTGGAGAAAAGGTAGGCGCCGAGAGCAAGGATTGAGAGATCCAGGGTGGGAAAGGAGGAAGAATGGACAATTACAGGAAAAATAGTAGAGCCAAAGCCTAAGGGGGTTTCCCTCATGTCCAACCTTAGTCACCTTTGCAATTAGGAAGTCAGGCCTGTGAATAAGGCCAGTCAGAAAAGCCAAGAGGTGGAAGTGAGTAGAGCAATAGAAAGAAAAACATTGCTAACTCTCAAAATGGTGCATGTGTCTGTGGAGATAAGCCTCACACAAGTGCAAGAGGAGATGGCAGTTGCCCCAAGACCAGCTGCAGAATCACTGAACAGAGGTAAATGTTGCTATTATGGCTTTGAGTAATGCCCCCAAAGAAACATAACTAAAGTCTGATGCTGCCATTTGTGTGACCATATAAATATTGCTTGCAACCAATACTATAGTTGCATTTTCCTTTTGTTCATTTCCCCCCAACTCTATGTTGATTGTTGTTTTTTTATTGGTCTCTTACTCACTTATCCCCAAACCTCCAAGAGAACTAAGAACTCTTTCTCTGTGACAGTTACTCTGCAGGCCTGCTGAGCAGCTGTGATTCTTGCTCCCTTCACCATCCAGCTGGGAATGTTCTTTGCTTACCTTGGGCCTCCCGGATCACTTATCTGTCTTTTCTGCTTTAACTCTACATATTGGTAGAGTAGATCCCCTCTCCCTTCCTTAGGAAAGGTGTGGATTTCTCTCATTAGAAATTCATTCATTTTTTTCTTATATTCAATTAACAGTGTGGCTTGGTATGCAAATGGTTTTTGCTCAAGATTATAAAGACTTTACTTCACTGTTTTTTAGTTTCCAGAGCTGCTTGGCTAATTCTGTGCCATTCTGATCCTGACCCTTTGTACATAATAGGCTTTTTCTCTGAATAAATATATATATTATCTTTATGACAATGTTCCGAAATTTCTGATTCACAGAAGCTAGTCCAGATCATCAAGTTTAGTTCAATTTTGAAGACTGGCAAAAACAGTCAATTTTGTCACTTGTTACAGTACAAATTTCAGTACAAAAAAAAGGAGAAGGGACTAACAAAACAAAGACTTCCATGTTAGCCTCAGTTCCTTCTGTGCCTCTAGTCTATAATGGAAACTAATCCAGAACATTGTTAGAGTCTGTAAACAAGTCAAGATTGTGCCTGGCATTTTGCGAGAGGGAGTGGTTTATGAAGTAATGCCAGCGAGCCATTAAGTGTGGAGATTCCTTATTGGTTGACTGCTGTATCTAGTTTATGTTAATTAAGATAAGCTGTGTGGAATGTATATATACCCCTCCTGTCCTACAATAAACGGCTCCTACTCCTGCTGTATCAATGTACACAAGTTGCTCGTCACCCCGGTTATTTTGCCCAGCCAGCGGGGCTGCGGCAGAACATGGTCATCCCTACAAACTGTACAGAATGAGGGACATGCAAGGCTTGGGACTCCTATAGGACTGCTGCCTTCTGTAAGATTTAAGCTGGGTGGCATTGGGCACAAGAGATCCTTGCGTGTGCTCTCATGAGGGATCCCAGGACTCACTGAATGTTCAGAACAATAAATGAGAAAAAAGACCAGTAGGATTGATAACACAGTAAGAAATAGGGTAGTGATGGATGTAACTGTTGCACAGAATAGATCTCTGTGTATGGTAATAAAGGCTCCACAGATCCCCTGTATACACGTGTAATATCTTTATGAGAGATGATATATAATATATGACAGTAGTATATAAAACAGATGTGATAAATTATATTAAATTATTATATTAGTATATAATAATATATAAATGTATTGTATACTTTATAATTTAGATAGATGGATGGATAGATAGATAGGTAGATAAGTTTATAATCCCAAATGTAAATATATAATTGTCCAGCTCATTATTTATTCCTGGACCTTGCTCGTCCACTAGAGAGCACCATTTTTTTGGCCCATATACTCCACTTCACATCTTTTCACCCTGGAGCCATGTTCACTGGGTCCAGACAGGAGAGGGAAAGGATAAATTTATTCATTGGGTCTATTCATAGACTGCATGGGGATCACAATTATTTTCAGACCCTTTGTTTTGACTTGTGTATTTTGATTTGGTCTGGGGAGTGTGGAGGTACATTTCCATCAGGAAACTTGAACCCATAACCTTAGCCTACAACTCCATGATACAAATGCAACTAATCACTATCTAATTCAGCACTTCTGTAAATTTTAAAAATATACATTGGATCAGATTTTATTCAAATAGATATCACATGAATAAAGATAGCCGATCTTTTTATTTGAATTTTTTCTTTTTATTTTATTGAGAAAACAAATCTTGGAGAAAAGATCTAAAAAGATCTATACTTTGATATAATTAGTATTAGGTAGTATAGCAAACACTTTTAATGCGTTAAATTTGCATATATATTTTATATATAAAATATGCCTAAAAGTACAAATAAGTCTTTAATCTGTGTTTTAATGAAAAATATAAGCTATAAATATAGTAGGAAAGAAAAACCGTTAAGTGCTAGACAAATGTTTTCTTCTTAAACTACCTGATACAATTTCTGTCTAGTGGTTCATAAATACATACTATGGAGTCATATTTTTACTTAAGCTGTCTATTAATTAAATATACTCTGATTTTTTTATATAAAAATTTGTTTAGTCAGAAGCTCTAACTCTACATAAATAAGGAAGAGTAAGAAAATTTTAAATTGCTTGTAACAGGGAGAGTAAATGAAATCTTTAAAAAATGCTGCACATTTAGAAGTGACCAGAAGCTCTTTCTGAATAACTCCATTGATTTCTAGTGTTTACACTGGCTTTTCAATGTTGGCTTCCATTCTTTCAAAATGATGAAGACAAGTAGGTCGAGAAATATTATATTCAGAAGGTAATTTTATTAATTAGAGTATTTGCCTATCTAGATTAAGTCAAGTGTTCTTTTGCTCTAAAAGTATTTTCAAAATTGCAGAATAAATAAAAACTTAAAAAATATTTTTTTGTTGTTTTTCATAAAGTTTAACAGAACATGGATCTCAAACTGGGAAGTGTGTGCTGAGTGGCTAAGGGACCAATGTGACGCTTAAATTTAGGGGGTATCAAGTAACTGGAGATAATTTTCCAAACTCTTGGTAAGGTTTATATTTTTCAGAAAATACACACTTGGTGACATTCACAGAAGATAAATGTACAAATCAATACTACCTGAATACAAATGCTAGAGCAATTTTGTTTCTGGTGCGTGTTATGACTCATGGTGGCTTGATTCAAATGCTGTGTGAACACCAGGACTGCTTTCTCTGTTTTGAACTTCAGCCTGCGTCTTGTCTCTATAAAGATACTCAAAGGAGTCTACTGTGTTTCTCTTTAGTTGTGGAAAACAAATAAACAAAAATAAAAGAAGATAACTTTGTAAGCATTCAGGTGATTTTTTTTTCAAATTATTTCTAACTGGCTTTCCAGAGGAAATCATATTTTTTAGTTGCTACTTCACAAAAAGAATATTTCTATGGAAGGTAAGAAACACCTTCCAATTCCAGTAGCTAGAAATAAAAACAAAGCCAAATCAAAAAAAAAAAAAAAAAAAAGCCTTTTTAGGGGAGAGGGGGAAGTGTCTGTTTCTTTCAACTATTCCACTGAGCAAGTCCTGCTCCAAGCCATAAGAGAATGAATTCACCACCAGGACAACCTCTCCATTAAGCCTTGTCAATCTTCGGAGGATTCCAAGAAAATATACAACATATATACTTGTAGCTTTGGAATACTTTCCTTGTTCAGAATTCAACTATTCAGAGTCCACATTAAGGAGAATCTTTATGCTAAGGTAGATATGACTTCTGTAAGACCGTATTTTCCAAATTAAAACATATGTAAAATAAATAATTGGCTCAAAATAGTACACCTAAATTCCATTTGCTTATAGTATTCAGAAATGCATCTCATAAATAAAGCAAAGTCAAATGTGTTGTATAGCATTGTATAATCACTGTCTTGTAAAAACCTGAGATTTAACTTAAAGGAACACTTTTAAAGTGTATTGATAAATGCTCCTCTTTCTGTCTGTCTCTGTTGAGAGCCACAGCCAAAGCCGCCCCAGCAAACTTCCAGCTGATTGGCTGCTCTGTGGTGACGCTCATTGGGCTGTTTCCCCGCCCTTTCAGACCACGGAGCTGCTCATTGGGGGACTCTTTTGGCTCCGCCCATGCGACCCAGCCAATCGGCCTCAAGGGCGGGAAGACTGCTGGTTGTGGTGCTCGCTGGAGGGTGGCAGTTGGGCTCTGAGGGAATTCCTGGAGAGCTCTAGTGGTGCGGCGTTCTAAAAATAAAGTTCATTCCTGCTTGACAAGTGGCTCGTGAATTGTGCCCAGCCAGACTGCAGCATGTCTCCTTTGTTTTCTTGCCATGAAATGTAAGTTGCCTTTCTAAGGTATGGATACATCTGCTGCTGCACTATCCACTTGCTCTCAGTGTCACTTCACAGGCACTATTTCATTGGGGGACAGAAACAAGTGTAATGATCATGTGACTATTTAGTTCTTTTTGTGTGTGTGTGTGAGGGGAATATCAACATCTTATCAAATATGATTTGGTTAATAATACCTCATCTCCCTTTGATGATTAGATATTTTTATCATCCTTAATTTTCATATCTATTAATTAGGTCTATATGTGTTTATATGTGTATATTAGATATGAAACATGATGTTTTGATACACATGTACAAATGAATTGATTATTACAATCAAGCAGATTAACATGTCCATCATCTATATAGTTGTCTTCTTTTTTATAGCAAGAGTATCTAAAATCTACTCTTGGCAAATTTCTACTCTGTGTTATCATAAACTGTATTCCTCACACTGTACATCATATCTCTAGTCTTATTCATCTTCTAACTATAAATTTGTGCCCTTTGACCACTTCTCCTACCCTGCTCTCAGCTCCCACCTACTGTTCTACTGTTTTATATTTATTTAAATGTGTATGTATACATATATATGTGAGTGGGGATGACAACCTAAATACCATCTTGACCTAAAATGCTTTGTCACATAGGTAATATATAGGACATACACAATTGTTGTTGCTGACCTGATCTATCAATAAAGGGGCTGCCAATGTTGTTATCTAGACATGAGACTATCAAGAAACCTCTGGCTTCATAAATTCATGTTTCACATCACAGGATGCCTATTTTTTATTTGACCAATACAGTGAAATGATGTTATTAAAAATGTCCAAGATGCATCTCCAAGTAGGAGGTAAGTTTCCTCAGACAGATACACTCTTCTGTCTCTCTTGCCTGAAGCCTGCACCCCATAATGAGGTGAACTTTGTCATGATGGTTCTTGAAGAGGACTATGAATGGCAGTTGGAGAAGATCTTATTTCCATACTGATAAAATGTTAGGGATGGAACCGCTTAGCTAGGTAGGCATCATGCCTTCATTACCACCCTCTATCTTCCCTGCATATCCCTATAAATAAATGGCTAAGGGGCATGGTGACCAAGGGAATGTTGATTACATTAATAAATAGTTTAGCTTAAGCCAAATCTTTCATCCCTATCTATCAGGAGGTTCTGTGAAATATTAGGAAACAGCCTAGTGTGTGCACTTGGAGAAGTATCAGTTTAAGGTTGTGTTCAAATGGGAGTTCTATATCCCGGGAATCAAAATCAGAGTTCCCGAACCCCAAAGCATCCCTGAGCCAGAACTTGGTGCTTGAAGGTTAGGAAGTGGTTCAGGAGGTAGCAAACCCAGAAGCACTCAGGTGCATAGGCAACAGGATGAACTGACAGCAAAGGAGGGTGCTGGTCAAATGGAAGGAGCTGCCCTCTTGTCTCCCTTGACCATCTTCACTCCCACCTTCATGAGAGGAGAGTTGTTGAGGCTCTTGAAAAGGATTGTGAAATGATAATGAGAGATTTTTGTTTGTTTTTAATTTTAGTAAGTATTGCATAAGATGTGATCTCATGATAAGATTTAAAACATGCATAATTTGTCCTAATGGACAGTGATAACTAAGAGGCCTGGAGAAACTGTGATCTGAGTAAATGTGCAGTGTGCAGTTACAGCTGCAGCATGTTATATATGACATCCTTGAAAAGGGGTAGAGCAGAGTCAGAAGGAGCAGACACCTGTACACTATGACAGTAACTCCAAACAACTTACTTTACATTATTAAAAAAAAACATAAATAAAAACCAATAGTGCTGTCCTGGAATACCTAGTTGACAATTTGCTTTCTGGTTTTCCCACCAAGTATTTTTGCTTATAACAAATACGGTTCTTAAGCTGTTTTTCCTGTCCTGCCATGTTCTGAGCTGATTCCTTAGTAACTAACTGAAGTGGGTTTGCTCCAGCCATAGCAGCCACTTCAGGCAAAAATTACACAGACAATAAGCTTAGTTCATCCTCTTATTCTGATACCACTTCCAGGCATCTGAGAGCTGTCCTTGGCCCACAGGAATCTCCCTGATCACCATACAATACTCTAAATAGCATCTTTTCATTAAAAAAAAAAATTAAGACACTATCTTTGCATTTGTGCTTCCATGACTCCCTTCTTCAATCAAATTTCATTTGTCCAGTTTTCACTTCATTTGGGGTCTTTGTCAAAGACAGATAATGGAGAATACTGAAGCTCTGTGCAGAAATCAAATATACGACTTTGGACTCATTGGCACAACTTTCTAACCTACTAAGCAAAAAGGCTATATTTAAGTCCAATACAAACACCTTGTCCTTACATGCCCCAGCCCCCATTGCAAGAAGAGAAGATTGTGCTGGTATGTTTGAAGGCTGAAAGTAAAGGAAGGAAACCTTAAGCCAAGTAAATTGAACATAAATATTATTTTTCTCTGAGGCTACACCAGTGTGAAAAATCTCCTTTCAAGAAACAAACTTTGCTGTTAGCTCTCAATGTGCCAAAAAGTCAGCAATCATGTTAGCTCTTATTCCACCCCTTCCTAAAACGAATTAAGTGGATGCTTTTTCTCAGATTGTAAACTCAGCATTATTTAGAATATCTTCTAAACTTCCAGCATTCTAGGGTTCAAAAATATTTGTTTCCAGCGCAAAAATATATAGAGTAGGTGAATTTTAAAAATCATTTTGGTAATCTTTTTTTCTTAAATAAAAGTATTAGAAACCTTAATTGGTAATTAAAATACTTTATAGTGTTTTCTGAAAAATATACCTAATGACCTAAATGACATTATGAATGGTGATTATGGCCTTTGGATCCAGAATCACACAATGTCAAAATCCTATATTCAACTAGAATGTCTTTCCTGGATGAGCTGAGAAAATGTACAGAAGAAATCATCTGAACCCAAAGGCATAAGTCACCAAAGTTCAATGTGGTTTTAAACTTTTTTTTTAAGTATCTGGGAAGAGAAAATCAGCACAGTAGGCTGGCAACTGCAGACTTTGCATGCAGGGGGTCATTTCTCTGTTTAGTATTAGGCTTCTTTCCTCACTACCATTTATTTTGCTTCCCAGTGAAGGCTGCGTTGTAGCTTTCCAGTGTATTATTCACTCTGAGTAGCAAATGAGGGAAATAACACTGGCTATCTTCTGTACAGTGGCACTTTACTGATTCCTTATACAGTCTGGAATGAGTTTTGCGGGGAGATCAATCTCGAACACAAGCCTGGTGGGCTTACTTGACTTAACTCCACCTGGAGCCTTCACTATGACATTCTCTGCCTCTGTGCTGGTTAGCATCTTGGGAAGCAGAAATAGAAAACATTCTTTAGGGACATTTGTGGCTCCAAGTCACTGAAAACCTGTGAGTCTCCCTTTTCAGATGTGCCAATAATTTTTTCCAGACATTCCATTTATTCCAGATTTTCCCCTCCTTACACTTGATCTACAAGGTCAAGAATTAATTGCCTTTGGAAGTTCTTTACTCTCTCATTACTTGGGAAAATGATTGTTTACAACAATGTTTCTGTTAAATAATAACCCACTTCCTGATTATGAAAGTTACCCTATCCTGTTGAATGTACAAAAGGAAAAAAATTCTACAACCCAGAGATAATTACAGATGTCTGGTGGTGGTGGTGGTGGTTGGTGGTGGTGGTGTGTGTGTGTGTGTGTATGTATGTGTATTTGAAAACATACAAAAATAGCATTTTGTATCCTATATATTATACTAAATTATGAGTATCTACTGATATCACTAAAAACAGAATGTATAAATGATTATTAGTGGTCACATAATATCTCATTGTATGCTTATCCTATTAGGTTGACCCAAATGAAATTGCCAACACTTAATCTTTTTAACCAATAATTAATGGCAATTTGATATGATTCAACCTAGTGAGATGTATTTAAAACTTATTCCTCAGTTATTGAACATCATTTCTATCTTTTTTGGACCAATGAATTGGCCAATGAACATTTCTGAATATATTTGTATTTTTTCCCATATTTAAAAATTTCCTCAAAATATTTTCCAGAAAAAGAATTTGAAAGCTGTGGAAATATGGAGGCTATTAGAACCTATTTTGAAGTTCCTTGCAAAGAGGTTGTGGCAATTTACATTTTTGAGGATTTGTTTGGAGATTCTAGCAGGGGAGCACAGCTGACTGAAGAATGGTCTCCTCTGTTCTCTATTAGGAAGGGACACACATGGGGCTGTGAGGGAGAAAGGAGACACCCGCCTAGCCACCAGATCAGCTGAATCAACTCTGATGATCAGTGGAATGACAGATATCACAGCCAGATCACTCCTCACATCCACAATTTACATTTTGGATGACTGTGCCCTTTCCTACTAATTTTATACTAGCTTCACAAAACTTAAGAATCATAATTTTAGGCTGGAGTTGTGGCTCAGTGGTAGAGTGCTCACCTAGCACTTGAGAGACCCTGGGTTCGATCCTGAGAACCACATAAAAAAAATAAATAAAGAAGTGGAATAAAGGTATTGTGTCCAACCACAACTAAAAATTTAAAAAAGGAATCATAATTTTATCTTTGATAATAAGTAAACACTATATGCCATATTTAAAAATTACTATGTCTCTAATTATCATATTTCATGTTTACTTCAAATGTATTTCAAGATGATAAAAATGTGAAGTGCAAATACAGAAAATTAGTTAGAGCCCAAAATCTAAAATGAGGTTAATTTAATATCATGCTATTAAATTATTCTCTATTTCCCTCAGCTTCATGATGTCAGACTGTCTGTAATAAAGCATAGAAAACTAGAGATGGTAACAATTTAATTGCTGCTATCTTCTATTTATATGTGAAGGATATCAAATTTATCATTGTAAGTAATTAATTTGCATATAAAATATGTGTATGGTTTCACCATATTTCTTCACCAGAATTAGTTTCAATTGTTTTTGTTTTGTTTTGTTGTAAAGCTTCACTTGAATGAAGTATGAATGTTTTTCTAATCCTCCAAAGTCTTTATAACAGTTAAATAAATGTCAAGTGCAGCTCAATTATGAAATGTCAACAATTTAGAGGGTGGAGCACAAAACATTTATGTTTGCACTCTGGAAATGTCACTGTCTTTTCTCTCTCTATTGGGCTTTGTTGCTGCATCTACTATGCCTAGAAAAATCACAATATTTTATGGAAATCAGAGCAGTCCCTAAAGGTGCAGACCCTAGCTCACAATATTTCTGTAACCTGTTTGTCTCTGTTGGGTTTTTGATCATTTCTGACCTGAATAGTTTTATTGTAATACAGATTTTACTTACTCAGCTACTAGTTACAATATGATGGATCTTCCAGAATATCATAAATGTCTCATAATCAAGATTATTAAAACTGGGGTGATCTTGGAACTCCAAGATATATAGCTGCATAATTATATTATGTATGTACCAATGTACCAGCATGACAGAATCCTTGACTGTATGCTACACCCAGAATTTCAATTAATATTATTATCTGCCCAGGTCAATACATAGATTTTCTGTCCCGCCCCCCAAGACACTTCTATTCTAGAATCCCTGTTTCCACTGCAGCAGAGGGAAAACTAAATAGACCTGGAATTAGAGTCTGAGAGGGAGAAAGATGTAGAGTGTTAGGGTGGGTGCAGTGGCTACTCCCCAAATACCTTTTGGTCAGCTCTGTCTTTACCACATGCATGAAGGAATTCTGACCACTGCCAACTAGGCTCAATTTGCAGCAGCATGAGTTAATCCCACCACAGTCTGGTTTCTACCCTCTTATGCAACCAAATATAAAAAAACCCTTAAGTTTTTAAGATATCTTTATTAATTCTGTTGTAAAAACATTTCTTTCTAAGATTTGAAGATACCTGAGGATCTTTAGGTGAGAGCCATATGCCCAGCAATCTATATCATTAGTGATTAAGCAGAGAGAAAGCTAAAACCACAAATGTGTGATGCAGAGAAGATTGCTGATGTCATCGATAGAGTTCAGTTTTATGGCTGTCATGGTCAACCTGTTATGGTGTTCTGTGCTCAGTCCTTTAGCAAGTGTTGACACCCTTCTCCATCAAATTGCTGCTCTGCTCTATGAAAATAAATTCTGCCCGCAGAAATTTTTTAAATTCCAAATTTGATTCTTACAGTACCCCCAAAATTCATTGTAATTATTCATCTGTTATCAATATGGATCAAATTGGGAAAGATCTGAAGAGAAATTTCAAAAGAAAACATAATGTGCAATGATGAAATCAGCTTGCAGGAATTAAGAGAAGAAATTGCATATGATATTGTCTTATAAGAGTTCACTTGTAAAACTCAGGGTTGGGGGTCAGTCCTTCATTGTTATGTAATGAATTGCCTCTGATATGGAAATCCAGAACTGGCTTCTTGTGGCACCATCTGTCCATCCCAGATATATTGAAAGAAATTGCATCCCTAAAATAAGTCATGATCTGTTGCGACTTATTTCAAAAGCTTTCTGAAAAACAAAAAAAAGAGCATAACTCTGATTATATATGTTTTTATCAATACATATTTTTTCATAAAAATTATTTATTGTAATTATAATTTATATAATCAACAGAAGAATCTTTGCATTAAAAGACAGCCAAATTTAAGTTCCCTTTAGGCATCTTTTAAGTGTATCTTTATTCAGAAATTTCCCTTACTCAATGTTTATTTTATTACTCAAACGTTAAAAGATGTTCCTTTGGGAGACTTCTGAGAAAATGATAAATAATAAATATCCTAATACAATCCAATTATCAACAAATAATCTATTTATACAGCATAAAATAATACTGGATGTTACTGTTTCTTAAATAACTGTTTTCTGAAATAAAATCCTTAGTTTCTGTGTAGATTTCATATATTGTATAATATATGCCAAGGGGGAAAAATAAAGGAAAAAGATGATGAAAGTAAAAGAAAAGTTAGGAGAATTAGTTGAATAAAGATCAAGAAGGAACCAGTCTTATCCTTTGAGAAATTTTAAATAATATTGAAATAGCAGATACACAAAAATAAAAAGTGAAATTTGAAAAATAGTGAATCTCACTCCTAAAAGATGTTATCCTACCATTGAGAAAATATAAAAACTATGTATTGCTATTTTTGTATGAATAACCTGTTGAGAAGAGTGTTGAGGGAAATAAAAAAATTATTTATATTGAAGAAATATAAGCAGAACACAAAATCAAGGAATAGCACTAAATCATAAATAAAAACTAGCATATTGGGAAGATAAGTAAGACTGATATATCCTCTAGTCAGACTCCTTGAGAAGAATGAGTTATTAAAGGAGGAGAAATATCAGTTGTTAAAAGAGGAGGAATCACTATGGATCCTACAGATATTACAAGATTTAGAGAATATTAGGAAGTGCTAATTAGTTAAAAATTCACTAACAATAAAAGAGGAAGATACAGAGCCCCAGGCTTAGAAATTAATCCTGAAAGTTTGAAATGATAGGGAGAAGCTTTTCAGAACTGAATTTAAATAATGGCCTTTTGCCTTTTTCTGGTTTTTGTTTTGTTTTGTTTTGTTTTGTTTTTGTTTTTGTTTTTTAAGAGGCCATGCATCTACTAAGGCAAAAAGAACTGGATAAAAAAGTAATAAAACACAATTTTGAAATACAGAAACACAAAGGTAAATGTTTAGAAGTCCTTAATGCTAAATCATAAGCCAGAGAGGAGAAAGCTAAGAAGTAAGACAATTCACAGGGCAAAATTTAGAAATGATCCAATCCGTTGCCTTTGTAAGTGGGTTGGAAGTCCAGAATAAAATTCTGTTTGAGAAACATTTAAAGTTGAGTAACGCTTCCACTTAAGATGTAGGAAAAGCCCGATAATCTAGAAAATTCTCAACTGTTTTTCCGCTCATCACAGAGCTATGTGCAAGACAACTAGGTTATCCAAAATCCAAATGGCGAATGTTCCTTGTGAGAGGAAATGAAAATAGAACTCTCTCTTATGGCACAGTATAAGAAAAAGAAATGGAGGCCCTGCAAGTAAGAAGAGAGGAATTGAATTTTAATAAAAACTTAAGGACAAATGTAAGCTACCATGATAGTTTAAAATTCACGAGAGACCCAAACACAAGGAATGTCTGCCCTCACCACCTTTTCTATTAGTTGCTCATAAGAAATACTGGGAGAGGGCAGGAAACCTAAGAGACAGCCTTGGGAGCAAAAAGCCACTTTAGAGCTCCTTTTTCATAAAAAGTGAAAACCATAATCCACTAAAGCCCTAAGAGAAATAAATCCTTAAGGATCTTGGGCTCAGATTTTAGCATTCTCAGCATTTGAGCTAATAATTAGAAAGGAAAATCATTAAGAATACAGAAGACTTGTACAAATGTATTGGCATAAAGTACTTCCTAATATTCTCTAAACTTTTTAAATATCTGTAGGATCCATAGTGATTCTTCTGCTTTTAATAACTGATATCCCTCCTCTTTTAATAACTCATTATTCTCTAGGAGTCTGACTAGAGGCTATATCAGTTTTACTTATCTTCCCAATATACTAGTTTTTTTGTTTAATTTTATCTATTATTTGGTCTTCTGTTTTATTAATTTCTATTCTCTACTTTTTCTTTGTTTCTGCTTACTGCCAACCAATTAGACCTAACTGACAGTTGCAAAACATCCAATAATGCAGAATGCTTTCTTTTCAGTAGTGCTTGGGTCATTCATTAAAATAGACCATAAGGTCTAATTTTAAAAATTGAATTCAAACATGATAAGCTATATGATCAGATTTAAATGATCATCAACTAATTTTAAAGGATTCAAACCATGTAAAATATTTTTCAAAATGCAATGGAATGAAGCAAACAAGCAAAAAGAAAAAAAATCTTAAATAAAAACCCTGGAAAATCCCTAACATTTGGAAATTGAGCAACATGCTTCTAAATAATCCTTGGGTTGAAGAAGAAAGCACATGGAAAATTAGTATATATTTTCTAATGAAAATATAAAAGACAGATGAAAAGTAAAAAAAAAAAAAAACAGCTGAAGCAGTATACAAAGGAATGACCTAATATTCAATATTTATATTAGAAAAAAATTATCAAATTAATGACATAAGATTCCAGCTGAATAACCAGAAAAAAGAAAAATGAATTATGCTCAAAGTAAGCAGAAGTAAGAGATAGTAAGAAAAAGAACAAACAATTAATCAATCAGAAAACAGAACAATAGATAAAAATTAATGAAACCAAAACTGGGTATATTGGAAAGATAAATAAATCTGATGTACTCTCTAATCAGACTGATCAAGTGAGAAGGAACCAATGACTAATAGCAATTATCAAAAGAGGAGGAATTACTGTAGATCCTAAAGACATTAAGATGAAACTTTTCACATTAAATATATACTGAATATTATATATCAATTATGATAAATTTAAACAAACATAAACCACCCCAAAACAGACTCCAGTGCCTGATAACTTACTAGTGAGTTTTCCAAAATATTTAAGGGGAAAAAAACTAATTCTACACATAGTTTTCCAGAAAACAGACAATAAAGGAACACTTTTCAACTCATCTTTGGGGACACTATTACTTGAAACCAAAATTGAAGACATTATAAGAAAAGAAAATATAGACCAACACTACTAAAAAACATAGATAGAAGTCCTTAACAACATATTAGCAATCAATATATAAAACAGATAAATATCATGAACAAGTAGAATTTATTTCAGGAATGCAAGGTCACTTCTACTTTCAAAAATTGATCATTTTAATTCTTCATAACAATGGCCTGAAAAAAATAATATGTTGACCTTCTTAAATGCAAAAAGAACAAAATTCAACACCCATACATTATTTTAAAAAACAATCTTTCAACAAACTAGAATTGGGATGGTTTCTGAATCCAATGAGGGACACCTATAAAAATCTGTAGCTAATATCATACATAATGGTGAAACACTAAATTCTTTCTCCTAAGATCAGGAAAAAGAGAAGAATATGGTTTTTTATTGCATGTATTTAACATCACTATATGCAATAGTCAAAGTAAGAAAACAAATTAAAAATAAAAAAGTATATAAATTGCATGGAAAAAAATGTCCTTGTTCATATACATGATTTCCCACACAAAAATATCACCCCAAATCTACAAAAGGCATTTAACCTTGAATTTAAACAATTTATGGACTACAAAGTCAATACATAAAATCAGTTGTATTGCTGTTTCTGGGGAAAAACTTTTTTTTCATATCATCTAACTTACGTTTAAAAAATCACCCTGATTAAATCTGAACAGTGGCAGACTATGGGGTACTCAGAACATCTTTTAAGGAACTTCAATGTTCTGGTAGGTGGAATGGTGTGTTGGCCTGGAGAGACAGTGGAGATGCAGAATGGATTGACTCCAGAAGTGTTTAGGAAGTAAAAATCAAGGGCTGGGGATGTGGCTCAAGCGGTAGCGTGCTCGCCTGGCATGCGTGCGGCCAGGGTTCGATCCTCAGCACCACATACAAACAAAGATGTTGTGTCCGCCGAAAACTAAAAAATAAATATTAAAAAAAAAAAAATTCTCTCTCTCTCCCTCCCTCTCTCACTCTGTCTTAAAAAAAAATCAATAGGACTTGGTGATGGATTAGATATCATCCAAGAAAAGAGATGTTCAAAGGATCATCACTTTTCGTGGTTTGTGTGACTGGATGGAAGATGACACAATTCACTGAGAATTCTAGAAAAGAATTAGGCTTGAAACAAAGATCATATACTTGGTTTTAGATAAAAATCACCCCAGATGCCTTTGAGACTTGAAGAGAATAAAACAGATATGCCACTCAGAGGACCTGGTTTAAAGTAAAATATATAACACATAAAGTAAAATAGATACTTAATACTGGATTGTGGTTCAAATCACCTGGTAAGAAAATGTAGAATAGAAAGAGAACAAAACATGGGTTGTGAGTTGCCCTGGTCTTAACATTTAAAGGTTGGTTAAAGAGGTATAAATGTAGGAAATGAGGAAAGAAAGGGTTAGCAAAGTAAATAGAAAGAAGACAGTATTTTTTCCTAAAGGCTAAGAGGAGAGTCATTAAAAAATACTTAGTCTGAAAAATAATGTGCTCCAAAGATCACTCTGTGATGAGCTGAAATTCAAAAATAGGAATAAAACTGAAGAATACATGTGGTTAAACAAATAAGTTGAAGTAAAAGAAGTTATTTTTAAAATCAGACATGAAATCTTACAGAGTATGCCTTTTTGAAAAAGAATTTTAAATGTTAATTCCTTTACTCCTTGCCTTACAAGATTAATTTTAATAGTGTCACTGACTTTTTCCAGTTGTTACTCAAAATGCTAAAATCTCCTCTTTTAGCATTTTGTGTTAATTTTATTCATGTCATTGGCCACATGAAGTTTTAATGTGCATGGAATAAAATCCATCAGGCCTTCCCTGTGTGTCTTATTGGTACATATCAAATACTGCTTCAATAGTGAAAAATGATAATAAATTCACAGCATGGTTGGTTACAAAAGCTATGATTTACCTATTCAATTAAAAGCTATAAAACAATCAGAAATCATTTAGTAACATTTAAAATGTTTAGTTTCTTGCCAAGTAATAGAGTAACTGAAAACAATCTCAGTCTGGGCCCTCACCAGATGCTAGACCTGATGGTGGCCTTTTCAGTCTCCAGAATTGTGAGAAGCACACGTCTGTTGTTTTTAAAGTACCCAGCCTTAGGTATTTAGCTAGAGCAGCACGAATGGAATAAGTGTCTAACACGGAGACAGCGCAGAGAGATCAGAGGTGAGAAAAGAGTGGACAGATGGAGTTTTCCATTTTGTTGGTGATGAGAGGGGAGAGAGAAGGGTTCATAAATAAGGTCATGAGCACACAAGCATGCTGCCATGGTTAAGGGTAGGATTTTATTTCTATGTTCATATTTCTGCATGGAAATATATAACCTAGAGTTCTACCACCTTTCTTTCAAAAAGTCCCCAACAAATGCTTTCTTCCCCTTTCTCCCCCAACTCCAATTACTGCAATCAATATGTATGAATCATTCAAATTAAGAAAAACACTGGAGATTGAGTACAAAGATCAGGAGCATTAGAAAATTAGCTGATACCAGAGCCATGCAATTCTCTTTTTAGAAAAGGGAAGAAATAGAAAGAGACAGACTTCTTAACTACCTGGGCCTTATTCTGTGGAGAAAAAGACTGATAGGAAGAGAAAAGTATCTAAGTAATGGCAGAAAAATATTAAGTGGCTCACTATTTGGAAGTTATGGAAGACAAGAAGATTGGTTGTTGAGGACCCCGGACAGGGGAAAGCCCTTTCACAGGTGTTCAGTGGGGAGAAGAGGACCACTTCCCTCTTGCCTAGCATGCTTCTCAGCAGGAGGCAGGCAAGGCTAGGCAGCTCTGTGTATGCTTGCCAATGTCAAGTCCAGTGCTACTCCAAGGGCTGGACCTGCATGGCTAGTAAGTCCTCAGAAACCAAGTCCAAACACAGAGCTCTCCTCTCATTGACTCGGATATCTGTATGTTTTACTTTTATGTTTTTGTTGTCTTCTCACTCATTAAAGAACAAGGGGACAGACAAGGACATTTTTTTTTTTTTTTAGTTAGAAATGAGGGCTGACTCAAGCTCTCTAAAGAGATGCTGTAAGAGACTTGGAAACTTTAAAAACAACAACAATTAAAAAAAAAGCACTGCTAGCTGAAAAACAAAAGAAAGGGGAATTTAGATCCAGTTTCTTTAACAATATGAATATAAGTTTCCTTCATATCTTTTCATGACTTTAATAATGCATGTCTCATTATTGTTGAATAACATTTCATTGTCTGGATATACCCAAGTTTATTACTCCTCACTTATTGATGGGCATCTTGGTTGCTTCTAAGTTTGGGGGATTATGGATAAAGCTGCTACACACACACACACACACACACACACAAAATAGATCCAGAACTGAAACCAAATCTCAACATTTCCAAGATAAGTTTTATGAAAAAGAAAAGAAAATTGTTTTACAATTAAATATGAAGCAGCCCCGAGGTGACTGATTGAATATATTATCATCAGTTTTCCTAGGAACCAAGAAAAGGAGCGAGGGTCAACCCCAGGGAACCACTTAGGTATACTGAAGGCAAAGCATAAAACGTCAATGGAAATAATTGGAAAAACAGCTTCCTTAGGAAACTTGGGACCCATGCATTTTCCTCTTAAATCCAAAATGAGAAACAAAAATTAAAAATGGACAGAAATTTTATTTTTTAAACTAAAGTTGCTCTTGGAAACAAGTAACAAGGACAGTTTGTTCGTTGCAGCCGTCCTAATAAATTTAGGGTACCAAATGTGTAACTGGATGTTTGTTATCATTTGGAAAGATCTTTCTCTTTAAAAGCCCAGACATCTACCAGCAATAAGTTGGTGTCAAGCAAATAGCCAAGCCAAACAGCAGTTGCTTACTATCTGGTGTGCAGGTGGTTGGGGCTATGAAACCACTCTGTAGAGAAGGAATGCCGGGGAGGAGGGAATAAAACAGGGCAGTTGGGAGGGAGGGTGGTGGAGGCCATAAACAACTGTGGAAAGAATGTCGGAACACATACTAAAATTGGGGATGGAGAAGCTTTACAACTTTTGAATCTAAATGAAAGACACACACTAAGCAGACATGATGCAGGAGATGATTTCCAATCATTAATAATAATGGGCAATATTTATTAAGTACTTGGAATGTAACAGATAACATGCTAACTACTTTAAATGTCATCTTTAATTCTCAGAACAACCCCATTTTATTGGTGAAAATTCTGATTCTGAGAGAGATAAAGTAACTTGTCTACATCACAAAACTGGAATCCGAGCCAATAATTAAACCCACATCAGTTTGGACTTTTAAAACCACTGCCTCTTCCCTACCACACACAAAACTGAAATGGAAGAGTTTGTTCATTCTGATTTTATTTTTGTTTTCTGAGACAGAGAAGCAATTCTCATCCCTCTTTCTTTTAGAATTCACCAAGAATTGGGAGATTTAGTAAAAATTGCTAGTACAAACTCCCCTTGAGGAAGAGGCAGTCTGAGAATTTCTGCTCCTTTTGAGTTGTGGTTATGTCCTTGCATTTTCATATAGTGGATATTTAAAGCAAAATGTATTTTGGGTGTACTTAGCCTGTGTGGTTTCAGTGGACACTCCTAAAGCAAGCAAAGGGATGGGTTGTAAATAAAGCAAACATGCAGACAGTACTGTGGCAGGGAGCTCAGTGAATCCCCACGTCTCAGGCTCCCTCCTCACCTCCACCAAATACACCACCATTTTCCTGTGATTGTTCAATTTCACCTTCAGTGGCTACATAAAAGTGTTTTTTTCTCCCTCTTCTTGGAATCAGGGAAGAAATCCTTGCAGAAGAAATCAATGTAGAAACACATGCAGAGGGAGTCCCTCTGATCATAAGAGGAAACATGGAATCTCCATGCCTCTCCACCCACTTCTGTCCCGGAGACTGGCCCACTGGCCTACAGTAGCTCTGTCCAGCAGCCTTCTGGGCCAGGCCTGATACTCCCCACTGGGTTCCGGGAACTCCTTCTCCCTTTGTCCCTTTAGGCTGGGATCAAAACACTCTCCACTCTCCACTCTCCAAGGCTACCTGTGACTTCCCTGTACTCTGCCTACATCTACGAATAACACTTCTTTATGAAACTTTAAAACTTTTCTTACTCATTTTAGGGTGCTGTTTCTTACCAATATCTCAACCAATTGAATTTTATGACATTAAAAATAAAAAAATGTTACATACCCAAAGTCAATGAAATCAGCATCCTATGGAGACATCTTCACTCCCATGGTCACTGAAGAACTATTTCACAATAGCTAAGACATGGAAACAACAAAAGTGTCCACAGGAGGAGAGATAAAGAAATTTTGGAATATTTATACACTGCAATATATTTAACTTTTAGGAAGAAGGAAATCCCACCATTTGTGACAATACAGATGAACCTGGAGGGCATGACACTAAGTGAAATAAAACAAGCACAGAAAGAAAGAAAGTGCATGATATCACTTATATATGGGTCTTAAACAATAAAAAATAAATTTAAAAAGTTAAATAATTTATAAACAATAGAACTGAAACACCATAAGGGTGGTTACCAGGGGCAGGTAAGGAAAGGAGAAAAGTAGGTCATTGGGTATAAACTTGCAGATATGTAAGATAAATTAGTCTAAAGAGCTAATGTACAGCATGAGGGCAATAGGTATTAAGTATTAGAAATCCTATAATGGAGTAGATTCTCGGTGGTCTTACCTCAAAAAACTTTTAACAATGGAAAGTAAGGGACCTATGTATATCAAAATGTCATGTGTGCACCTTCAGTAGATACAATTTTAAAAGATTTTATATCAGGAAAATACTGTAAGAGTCCTCCCTCAACTTCATGGAATCCTCCTTTCACACTCCACCTTTTCTCCCTTGGATTCCATATTCTCAACACTTCACACTCAAATCATCGTTTTCTGACTTCACCCCATGACTCTTGATTCCTATGAAGCTCCCACCCTCCACCCCACCACACCTCTTTATGCCACCTTCATCCCTCACTCTCAGGGTGGCCTAAGGAATCATCCACATCTCTGTCAGCTTCAGGGTGCTGCCTTATTCTGCCAGCACCTCTAAAGGATTTCAGTGTCCCCCTTTCTCCACCAAACCATGATTCCAATGCAGAGTTTCCAAATAACATTCTACTTCATCTTCAAAGCCTTTATTATAAAATCTCAATCTATTTCTGTAAAAGACCAGATTTTTTCACACTCATAACCTCAACACAACACAAATAGTGTTCTCCAGCTCTTTCTGCATGTTCCAAACTTGTCTGGATGAGTCTTATATAAATATATGTCCCATAATTCACTTGTATTTACCTATGTACACAGTTACCTGTTGTGGGACAGCCATGTCTTCTTCATGAAGTGCATTGTCAGTGACACTGGATGCTCAGAATCTATATCTTAGACTGCAGAGTGGAGAAGCAAAATGTATAGTTCTGGTTTTCTCTCTCTTTCTTCTCTCATTTGTTCTTATTAAAAGAGAGTCCCTAAAAATTTTGTCTCACCGGATTCATTTTCAACACATAAGTTATTCAATGTTCATTCTACATTTGAATCAGCACGGAATGTGTAATAACAGGAAAAAGAAATATACAGACTCTCTGTGCTTGGCATGGCAATGTGTCATGTGGCTAGGAAGGTATGTCTGGGAATATCATATGGCCATTACTCAACCAGGACACAGAAGAGCTTTGTATGGCATCCCTCACTGTCCAGCCCCAAGTAGCAGACGTTCAGCTGAGTTGGCTCACGTTGACTGTGAGAAGTTTCAATCTAGTTCATGAAATATTTTTTTAACTGCAAAATATGCATTTTTCCCAAATGAAAAAATTCAATCGCTTCTTTATCCTTACTCCCAATTCCAAATCATCTGTTGCTTCATGGGACCCAAGTTAAATACAACCCAACTTCCTTAATTCTCACAGCACGCATGAGCACTTGGAATCTCCCCTTAAAATATAAACTCATGTTATAACTAACTACCATTAGTTGAACGTTTATATATTTTACAACAACCCAATAAAGGAGTTACTGTTAGTATGCCTATTTTACAAAGGTTACCAACAAAGTTTAGTGTATTGAAGACACTTATCTAAGTTCACACAGTTAAAATGTGGAAAACTGAATTCAAATGCAGGTCTGTCTGTTGCCAATTTCATATGCCAAGTTCTTTACCACCACCCTATACTAACATGTTAGCGCAGACAAGTGTTAACTTTTTCAATGAAATGCAAAACCAAGACAAATTTATTCCAAAAATATACTTAGGGCTCTTATCTTTTTACATCACCAAAAGAGCCATACCACATGACAGGATGACAACAGGGTGAATTGTAGTCAAGAACAGTCCTTGTATCATTTCAAGACAAGGAGAAGCAGAAAAAAAAAATTGAAATAGCTGTGGACCTTGAAGCCAGGAATAGCGGATCTCCCCTTTATGTTTTACATCAGAGGCAATGGGAGGCTGCATTGCCTCTTGAATTGTGTCCCCCAAAAGATACGAATGATAGGATTTTCTATGATGGAGTCAATTCCCAACAGATTTTAGACCAAACCTCTGATTTGTCAAGTTCTGTTGAAGACTTTTGTCAAGTTAAACTGGTTTGGGAAGAGAGAGGTCATTAATCCCAGAGTTAAGTCAGTTGAAAAAATGATGAGGGGTGGGTACCCACAAATGAGCAAAGCTGGAAAGTGACTTTGGATTACTGATTAGTAATCCAAGTGACTTTGGATTACTGATTAGTCCTCATGCGTTTTCTTTTCAAAGAACACAGCCACAGCCATAAGAAAATAACCCAAATATACAGCATATACAACAGAATTAAAGTCAACCTTAATCTTGACTGCCTAACCATCAGCAGGCAGGAATAAGATCTTATCTCACCTTACACCAGCCAACAACAAAGGATATAGGAGTTCCTCAGTTTTGTGATTTGTGAATTTCTTTCCTTTTCCTGAAGATTTAAGATAAATAAATTGGGAGGTTCTGTAGTTAACCTCCAACCCTTGCAGTTTTACACAAATGCAGCTACAAATTATCTTATAAAAACCAAGTGGAACCATTTCACTACATTCAGCATGACAACTTGGGGGAACAGCAAAACAGCTAGCAAGGGGTCCTAAATCCTCCTCCTGGTTATTTATGTCTATAAGCCTGCTATAGTAACTCACACTGAATAAACAATTTAACCATGACAAATACTTGGGACCACCCAGACACTGTCCCTCTCCTCCCAATAATATATATAATCATATTCATTCATTGTCTGTGAGTGATGATGAGGTGTTTTAGCCAGCTTTTTTGATGCTGTGACAAAAAGATCTAACCAGCACAATTGTAGAAGTGGAAGAATTTACTGGAGAGCTTATGGTTTCAGAGGTCTCAGTCCAGAGACAGCAGGCTCCATTTCTCAGGGCTCAAGGTAAGGCAGAACCTCATGGTGGAAGAGTGTGGTTCAGGGAAGCAGCTCACATGATGACCAGAAAGCAGAGAGAAAGATCTCCACTTGCCAGATACAAATATATACCCCCAAACCACGCCCCCAATGCCCCACCTCCTCTAGCCACACCCACCTTCCTTCAGCCATTACTCAATTAATCCCATCAAGTGATTAATTCACTGATTTGGTTACTGCTCCCATAACCCAATTATTTCTTTTCTAACCATCTTGTATTGCTTCACATGTGAGCTTTTGGGAAACACCTCACATCCAAACCATAACAATGCGTCTTCAGAGCCAAAAAGACATTACCAAGGAATTATATGCATGGAGATGTAACTGCATGATCCAAGCAGTCCTCTCCTCCTTCAGGATCTGTGAGTATCCTGAACTGGTGTGGCCACACTGGGGTCTTCCTGAGGGTCTAGCAGCTTGTCACATTGCTCTAGAGTGGCCGATAGTTCTTAATGCCCCACAGTTGAAGCTGTTAGCTAAGCTTTGGTTTTATAGAGACTGTCTGCCCAAAGCTAACCTCTATCCTGTCCCTGCCTTATCCTCTATTTCTCAGACTTAGACTTTGGGTGAAACCTATTGCTGATCAAATTAGGAATCAGTATATAACTCTGTGTAGCCCTATATTTGCCTACCTATATGATGAATATGCAAGGCTCTAGCTCAAAGGTGGCTCAGAGGCTGCCATACCAGCATATTCCATATCAAATTGGCAAAATCCAAATTACATATTTTATTTGGAGAGGTATAAATACTAGGTGAATCCAAAGTCACTGGATCATTTAAGGTGAGGCTGTCAGTTGCAAAGGAAGCATGCTTACTCTGGAGAGTCTTATTTCTGAATTCTTGAGACCTAGAGAGATTGGGTTTCTTCTGAAACCATTTCCATAATACCCCACATTCCTGTGATTCTGGTGCAGCAACCTGCCAGTGTTGAAACAAAGCTACACAGCCCTCATTAAAAGAGCCTATGAAGGCATCTATTAACCTCAAAAATGAACAAAAAACCATAAGGGAAGTACAGACAGTCCTCCACTTACAATGGTTTGACTTAATGATTGTGTGACTTTAGGATGATGTGAAAATTATATATATCGATTACAAATCATATTTTGAATTTTAAATTTTGATCTTTTCCTGATCTAGTGACATAAAACAACCATTCTTTTCACTTTTGATATAGTATGCAGCAAATTACATGAGATATTCAATGCTTTATTATAGAATGGGCTTTTTGTTACATAATTTTGTTTAACAGTAGGTTAAAGTAATTGTTCTGAGCACATCTAATACAGGTTAGGCTAAGCTATGGTATTCAGTAGGTTAGGTGTATTAAATGCATTTTTGCCTTACAATGTTTTCTACTTATGATGGGAATCAGGATAAAATGCCATCAAAAGTGGAGGTGTATAAATATTTTAATGCCATGTTAAAGATGTAGAAACTGTCACATAAGCTTAAGTGTTTCCCAAGTCCAATGAATAGTCAGTGAAAGAGTCTGTATGTACTGGGGCAGGTTCCTGGTTCTTCAACATGAATATCAAAGGCCACCCCTCACAAAGGGAATCCACAGGAGAGATTCCAACTGTCAAATGCATCTGGAATGGTTCTCCCCCCATCTTTAATCCATCCAAGTCCAGTTCTTCAAGATCTTCAAGTAGTAATCAGCTAACTGATGAAGATGGCTGCCATGGAGCAGGGGAGTCATGCTCCCTCTCCTGGGACCATTGTACTCCCCCTTAAGCCCTGCCCAAAGCTCTGCAGTTGAACTTTGGCTCAAATGTTGGAGTATCAAGTATGGAAGAGAGGACAGCTGTGACTCCAGGTTGAGTGTGTTAATAATATCTGGGGTCCAATGTGCTTAAAATATGCTTAAAGAATACTTCATCTTTAAGTATTATTTGATAATAATAAACAGCAAGACATTCCCACCAATTTTTAAGTTTCAGGAGGGAACCAGGATCTACAGAGGCAGAACTTTGAAAGGGTGTTTTTGTAGGACAGACACCTTTACTGGTCGCCATCAGCATGGACATTTAACCAGCAGGAACAGAATCATTGCGGGATTTGTGTCTTGCCCTCTAACAGGAAGAAGGTGATTAGTGCACAGTATGAGTAGTAAAAGACTCAACTGGGAGAGAATCCTGGCACTTTCATGAGACTAATAAAGCCAGTATCCATCAAAAAGGCTGGCACATGCTGTTCTCTCAGCAAATGATTTCCACTTATTTCTCATACAGTGATGAAAATAACAGAAGGGTTGCACATGGTGATGTAACCGTGGAAGCACTTAGTAGATTTTCACTGAATAATATAAATTAGGTGAGCACCCAGAAAGAAAGAAATCTTCTATAAATATTGAAAGACCAAAAGAAGAATAGCAATCAATTAATAGACAGTCACCACTTCTAGTCACTCTCAGACCACAGTGGCTTTCAAATAGCACGTCTCACAATCTGAAATCATTGGCTTTGTTCACTGTTGTATTCCCCAGAACTATTTGCCTGGCATACAGTATGTACTCAAAAAATGTGCATTGAATAAGTACACAAAAATAAACACATACAAACATGCATAAATATTTATAGTGTTGAATGATTATATATTGAATCAATAAATAAAAGTAAACTACTCAGAAGGTCCTATGGCAAGTTCAGTATATAAATTATAAGGACTTCTTTCAGGTCCAATAAAATCACACTCTGGCTACGTGACCTTGGCAAGTTCTTTGATATCACTTTGATTCATTTCTTCAGCTAATAATAATAATAATAATATCATTCTCCTCAGATTGCCATGAAGACTACATAGTTCAATGTGTCTGAAAACAAGGAATAAATTATAGATACCTAGCAAATATTAAAACTCTTACAATGATAAAAATAAGCACAGTGAGATAATGGGATTATTATGCACTTAAGAGCTAAGTTTAGGAAGGGAGGAAGTATGTGGTTAGAAATGATGGTGGAATGTGATGGACATTATTATCCAAAGTACATGTATAAAGACATGAATTGGTGTGAATATATTTTCTATACAACCAAAGATATGAAAAATTGTGCTCTCTCTGTGGAATAAGAATTGTAATGCATTCCATTGTCATATATAAATAATTTATTTTACTAAAAAATAGACCCTCATTCTGAGTCCCACTTTTCTAAGCAGTCCTTTAGTAAAACTTGCTCCTTCCAGATCCTAGAATGCATATCAATTTTTCCTGCTGCCCACCTGAGCAATGCCTACAAATTACAATCTTAACATCTTCTGCTAGCTCTTACTCATTCTTGAATGATGAATGCAGGGGCTAGTTTCTCCCAGTAGTCTTTCCAGATGTTTCCCAGAATCTTCTCAACTCCCACACCCTATGTTGGATCTCTCTCATCTATAATTAGATAACTGAATTACACTTTTTGTTGTTTATTTGTTTGTTTGTTTTTATTTAACCATCAGGGCTAAACCACAAACTCTTAAGAATTGTACCTTTCCTTTAATTATCAGCTGTACCTAGAATAATGTTTGATACAAAGCAAGAATTCAGTAAATGTGTAATGAATGAATTACGAGTGAACAGGACTTAGAAAGGCTGAAGTTTCCAGGGTTAGGTTTGCAGAAAATTCCCTTACTAAGGCAAGTTAATAGTTAAACTTTCTAATGTATTCTAAAGACTGACTCCAATACCTTCAGGAATGTGTGTCCTTGAAAGGGTTAGAAAAATGTCAAGCTGTGCCTGACCATTTATCTATTGAGTGATATTTTCCTCCCTTTATTTTCCTTATATGTCTCCTCAAGCAATAAACAGGGTCTCTCTTCTTACTGTGGCATGAATACAGCACAAACCACGAACTCCACACATTCGTCTTACTAAGGCAACTCTACATGTTTTCCAAAAATGAAGAAATATAAAAGAAGTTAGATGCAAGACGTAGAAGTCATCAGCAAGTTTTTAAAGGTCCCCAAATCCCTAGAGAAATCAATATTTGAGAAATCACTTTGAACTCTGGCATTCAACAACTTTTTGAATGTTCCATACAATGAAAAGTTCCATTCCCATAAACTCAGAAATGCCTTTCTGGGCAAACTTCATATCAGAATGCAATCAAGGTTTATAAATGTCTCTGTGAAGTTTTAATATCATAAAGTTTAGCTATAAAGCGTTTAATATGCAACAGGCTTCTATGCCAGCTGAAGCACTGACTATTTAATAGGGCTCCCACTACAGCATACTTCATCAGCAACAAGAAGAAACATTCTTACAAATCTATAAATACCTGCAATACAACCTTCAAAGGGCTTTTTTTTTTTTAAATCTTTACTACAGATCAGGCTGAGGCAAACTGACATTTGCCATCACTCCACCCAAAGTATGTTCATAGAAAGTTCTTGTAATTCTGTCCTCAAAGAGCTTTTGAAATCCTCTCCTTGTTTGGATGTGTCATTCAGCAATTGTGAGATATTCTCCAGCAGCTTCAGCAGCAGTCTCTCTTAAGAGTTTTCCCCCACCTTGGGAACCACAGAAGCAGATTCCTCCCACTGTCCAAAGTGGTTTGTACATATCCTCTTCAGGTCAGTCCCAGTTGCACCACTGAGACATTGGACACTGGGAGGGGAAATTACATTAACAGAGTTCTGAGTGTGATTGATTTGTAATTGGGGCTTACAGATTGAAGACATGAGTCAATTGAGGACCCCGTTCCCTTTTCTTGCTTTTCCAAATCTAATAGGACTTCATCCAACTAGGGTTTAAAAACAAAAAAAACTACAGAGTCACACCCAAAGCTTATTATTTCATTCTAGCCAGGTTTTCCCTGAAATCTCTTCACCACATAAGGCCCTTTCTCCAACTACCTTTATTAAAATACCCCCCCAATTATGCCATATCCTCTTGCCCCATTTTATTTTTTCCTGAAGTTATCATTCCTTATCACCTTTACTCATTCATCGTCTGTCTCTCCTGGCTACACTGAAAGCTTCATGAAGGCAGGAATTCCTTCTCCCACTCCTTTCTGTGTTGTCAGGGGCTAAATTATTGCTAGCACCTTGTTGACACTCAAGAAATACTTTTTGACTTTAAAATGAATTATGAAGGCAAGCAGTGTGGGCAAATGATGTGAGGGAAAACCAAATTATAACTAGCCCATTTCCAAATACAACATGAAGTCATGTGACTCTTTGTCAGTCTATCTCCCTCCATGTTTTCTCTGCCTGCGTTGTCTGAACTCCCTGAAAAGGCCCCTGTCATTAAACATCGACCACCAATATCCTGTTCTCTCCAAAGCTGCCATGAACCTCACAATGCAGAACTGGTCATGCCCTTCTACATATTACACTTCTTTTTTAACTATAACACACACACACACACACACACACACAAATACCTGTTTGCCTTGTACATAATAAATGTGTTTTCCAAACACATGTCCTGGTATACAGCAGTTACACAACGTGCATTAATTAATAATTATGCACTGATGGTTTTAAAACACTTAGGAAACATTAGTGAGCAAAAATACACAAAGATTCCTAACCTTATTAAAATTATACTCTAATAAATAAATGTAAGCTAACCACTTGTTTCAAAATTGGATTCTTCTCAATGATCTCTGACTTAGCCTATATCCACAAACTTAGCCTTTTACCATCTGATCACCTGAGAAGGGCAATTGTTCATTATGTGGCAAACAAAAAGACCAATCTTTTGTCTTTTAAGGGTTTCAGCCATTCAGTGATATTTCAGAAGTCAAATTGGAAAACACAACTTTTAGTTGGCAAAAATATAAAGAGAGGGAAGTCAAGAATCAAATATTTGTCTAAGACATAGGGTGAGGTCTACTTCATAAAAGGCACCCAGGACAGCAGGAGCACAGTACAAAGAAAGTCAAGGGAGAAGGCATTGACTGGATACTCACCCCAGGACCACCTACCTGCACTGTGCACTGTAACTAGTCCCACAGCAGCCATGGAGATTGGCCTGAGAATTTGTCATATGTGTATATGAAGCTAGGGGAAAACACTCTCAAGTAATAGCAACTGGTGGTTAAACCCATGACCAGCATGAACATGGTTTGGTGCAGTACTTTATTTTATATGGAAGTCATTGAAAGAAGAGGGGTTCTTTGGTCTGAAATATTTGAAGGTCAAAGAAATGCAAAATTATTCAAGATGTTAGGACATCTTATCTTTCCTACGTGACCTCTATGTATAATGGCATGTTATTCTTTTTTCATTAATACCTCCTTGCCCTATTGATAAAGTTTCAATATTCTCTAAACCTCACATTGGAATAGGTCATATGTCGAGCAGAGAGCCATGGAATTTGAAATCAGAACTGTCTCTTATAGGATTATTGACTGGAGATGGTGGCTCAGTGGTAGAATGCTTTACCTAATGTATGAGACCCTAGGTTTGATCCCCACCACTGCAAAAAATAAACAAATCAATAAGTAGAACTATGAGCATCACACTAATAGAAAAATGCTACAATATTAATAGTTTTCTGCTGGAGAATATGAGAAAAAAATATTGCTTTACCTAGCAAGTGTTTCCACATTCATTAAAAAAGCAATGCATTAAATTCCAATATTCAAACTGATGAAGGCTGAATAAAATAATAGAATTTTAGGACCAAAAAGGACTTTATCTCAAGCATCCTTCCAACTATATAATATCAGCTTATATCTTCCCCAAAACATCCCCCTTCAAATCTATACCCAGCTTCTCTTTGAACATCTTCAAGAGAGGTAATTAACTGTTCATTTGTCTTCAAACAATCCCCACATATCCCTAATGGTATTTCATAGCTGATGCCCAGCTATCTGCACTGACTTACACTGATCTGAAAAGAAAAAGAACTTTTTAAAGTTTGAATTCTAAATTTTTTTACAGAAGAGAACTTTCAATGAAACTGAATGGTGGGGACTGTACAAATCAGAGCCAAATGCCCCAACACAATGCTCTCTACTATGTCTCATAATCCCAACAAGAATTAACTAGGGGTTAATTTAATCTGTGTAATGTTTTCAGAGGAGGAAAGAAAAAACTTTCCGCAATTTTTCAAACTATTTACCTTCATGTCCCCTGGAACCTTTTAAATAACATTGCTTGAAAATCCAGTCTGTAAGCTTCCCTTGGCTCCAAGAATTGTTAAAGAATTTATAAGCTGTTTTCTCTCTTATCCCTGGAGCAACTGCCAGGGGAAGCAAAATCCAGGCATTTGCAACTCAACACTGATGAGTGCTCAGCTAATCAATGATCAATGAGGAGGCAGCAGTCATCTTTATCTCAGAGAGGACACCTGACAGGTGATGATAGTCCTCCTGTGCTAATGCACTGGCCAACCCTTTTCTACCACTGTGGTGCCCTGGGCTTTGTGGGGCATCAGGCCCAGGTAATGGTCCAGACAAAGTCAGCTTCTGTCTGCCAAGGCTTCTCTGGAAAGCTCCAGAGGACAGACTGTCTTGGGAGGCTTCTGATATTTCCTGCTGGTGACGTCCAAGTGATGATGGCAATGGAATGCAATGTCCACCTGAGGCCCTGGGGGTAGTATATAACCCTATCAAGGCATTCCAAACAAATGTCCTATTTAATCTTTTAATGCTAGTGGTGGCATTTGAGGGCTCATAAACTATTTTTTAAAAAAAAGATTTTCTGCCTCAGCTCCTCAGAGAGTTTCCAATGAGAACTCTAGCCAGGTCTCTGCAAAGGCAAAAGATTCTCTTAAGTCACCTGCTTGTGGTGGCAAATCTGAGGAATCCTGAGTCCTGGGAAAGGTCCAGTGTTACAGTGATCACTGCAAGGGCAGCCATTGCCTATTCTTCCAGGGCATCCTATGGGACACCTACCTTCCTGACCCCTATGTTAGGACAGGATTTCTCAACTGGGAATTAGGAAAAAGGTGGCAATGATGGTTTTTCTTTTATTCCCCTTTTATATTTTCAAGTTTTCTTATTCTTTCTTCACCTAAATCTAAGAATCTAATAAGTGTTTTTGAAAACTTGGAAACCACAATAAAATGGGATTCTCTACTCTTCTCCCTGATAAATAAATAAAGTCATATGCATTAAAGTGAAAGTGTGTGTACCAACACTAAATTGACTGACCTGAACAAACTCTCAGTTTTCACCTGCCTGCTAATGCTTTCATCTGATTTTTATTCTTTATTAGGAAGCAAAGGGTTGAATTTCTTACTATTGTAATGATAGTCCAGACAATCAAGATTGTTAAAAATAATTTATCTTATTTTAGGATGAGAAAAAGGGGTCAGGATGGCTTTTTTTTTTAAATGACACACAACCAAGGACTTGCCTGGGGCTGCCATATTACAAATTAAAGTATATGATGCTCTTAAAGAACTGACACCACATTTTTTGCACAAGAAAACTGTGGCCCACTGTTAGGCCACATTGTCCAGACCACCAAGCCCCTCAATCATCAACTCTGGTCCTCAACTCAAGGATTTTTCTCAACTTGCTTCATGAATATTAGTCTTATAGCAAAGAAATTGAGCAAATGCCCTGGAAATAGGAATTAAGTTTTCTGCTTATTTTCAATCTCCAGTAGTAAAGCATGATCCCGAAGTTCCTCAGCCACCAGAATATGTATTGGGACTCTATAAAGGGAAAATCTTCCTCTTTAAAGTGCATATAGCTCCTCAGATAGACAGAATCAATTCCTAGCCAGAGGCATTGGTTGAAGTGTTGACTCACACACACAAAAAAGAAATGAGGATAAGAACTAGTGATGCAGAAGCTTAAATTGTGAGCTTAGTGTCAGTCAGCTCTCACCAATGTGACTAAAATACCTGACCAGAACACCTTAGAGAAGGAAAATCTATTAGGGGCTCATGGTTTCATAGGTTCAGTCCATGATGAGCAGAGTCCATGGCTCTGGGCCTGAGATAAGGCAGAACATTATGGCAGAAGAGTGTGGCAGAGGAAAGGTGCTCAACTCATGGCAGCCAGGAAGGAGAGGGAAGGAGGAAGGAAGGGAAAGAGCTAGGGATGGAGGGAGAGAGGGAGGGAGGGGTGGGGGAGAGAGAGACAGGGAGAAAGAGAGAGAGAGAGAGAGAGAGAAGCTAGAGACAAGATACAATCACCAGTGTCATGCCCCCAATGACCTACTTCCTCCAGACATGCTGACCTGACTATAGATACCACCTAATAGTTCACTCAAATTATTAAACCACCAAATGGATTAATCCTATGATGAGGATACAGCTCACAAAATCAATCTTTGGGGGACATTCCAGTTTAAGACAATAATATTTCTTCCTTTTTGTGGTTATATCAAAAACATGTCTGCATCCTCTTGGCAAAGACTACTGTGTGTCATCAAAACCCATTTTCTTTTCCTCTTGGACATACAGGTAAAGTATATCTATAGAATTTGTAGTGAGTGAAATGATAGCAGAGTGAGCTTACCATTCACTGGCCTAGCTGATAAAGCCCTCCTATGCACCTCTCCCCGCAGTGATCAGAAAAATAGAGAAGATTCTCTGGATGTAGAAGAGGTCAGAACACCATGACAGGAGGAGCCTGGGTTCATGAACTACCACCTTAGTGCTTCACAGCAAATTCCCAAGAGTGTCATGAATGAAAAAACTATGTATCACTTCAAGTCTCCAGTGTGATACATCAGCTAACTGAACCTGAGCCACAAATCCTACGAAAGCCAACTCCTCTGGCCACTGAAATGAATGTGTATCGTTGGTGTGGATTTTGGCATAGACTGCTGATATTATTTTCTGTCTTCTCATATTTGATCTGGATCTTAACCAGTTATTTTCAGTAAATACTCTGTACAACAACCCCCTTTTTCATCTAGGATTTTTGCAGTTTCCTTGGAATGAAACATGGTTATGAATAATACAAAAAAAAAATACTTGCGAGATAACTGGTCTCTATGCTCTATAAGCTTCATCTTGAAACAGTTAGTGGGAGGAGGTGATCAGGAAACCGGTTAGGAGAATAGGATTCTAGGCATAAAAAACACGGAGAAGAGTTGTGCCCAAGAGAAAGTCAGGAAAATTTCTGATCTCCAAAATAGAAACCACTGATAAACTACTTTTCGTGCTGAAATAAATATGGCCCAGAAGAGAAGATTCGGCTTAACACTAATAAAAAAATAATTTGGCCTTCCCTTCCATTTTGGACAAATAACTAAACACTTATCTTCTGCTTTGAGAGTCATTGGAATTGCACATAGTATAAGAGGCAAATCTACTTCATAGAAAAGAGAACGGTATAAGACAATGATTGCTATGTAGCACCCATCATTTACTCAAAGTTCCTAGGACAGGAGTGCAAATCACTTGTAGGGATGGAAGATGGGTAGAAACTAAATAGACCAGGTGAAACTCAGAATTTTAGAGTAATTATCAAAAGGTGTCCATAAAATTTACTTTTGATCCAGTTTATTGCAAGCTTTGTATCTTCAACACTATTATAAATGATGAACAGATTAAGAGAATGTCTATAAACACAAAATCCTTCTCAGAAAATATATTTTTTAAGTCACAAGGGAACCTAGATTCTTTGACAGAATCCTTTCTAGGTACCAACTCAGCCTGATTAAGTTGGCATCTCTGAAACATCAGGAGGCAATGGAATGGTTTGCCTTGGAGACCTGGCCAGGGCTGCAGCTAAAGTTCATCAGGTTTCTGAAGGAGGTTGATGGGAAGAAAAGGAAAAAAAAAAAAAGTCTTAAGGATGCCATTGTGAAACTGGGGTGGCAAAATGCAAATAATAAAAAGAAAAAAAATGCTTTCCTTTTCATTTCCATTGTTTTGAAGTTCTCTTTCTGTGCTTGCTAACTTATTCCATTGACAAAAAAGAGGAATAAAATTAATTAATTAGACTTGTGATTTATGATGATTTTTCTCTCTATTCATGGCTTCTTGTGGCTATCATGAAGAGACTGTTTTCTCTGGCCCTTATCTAAGTCCATCCCTGGAATAATCTTGATACAGAATTTATCTCTAGATTTCTCCATCTCTTTTCAGTGTTCTGGGTGAATGTTTTAATTTGACAATGATTTGAGACACTAGTGACTGAGCAAGCAGCCCAAATGCTGGGTGTGTCTCCTAAAGAATCAGATACCCAAAGATTTTTCCCTTCTTGACACTTTATGGGCAGTCATGTTGGACTTGGAAAGTATCTGCTCTGAGACATGTGACTCACCAAAGAAACCCTGGACATTGTACTGTACAGGGCTGATAAAAATTAGATGAAGACTTGAGAAACATGTTCATGGTATCTATACACAGAAAAATAATGAAAGTGGCCTGAAGATGTAGCTCAGTGTTAAAACACTTGCTTAGTATGCACAAAGCCCTGGGTTCAATCCCCAGTAATGAAAAAACAAAAACAGAAAAAGAATGAAAAACTCAATAAGGGGTTTCCTCTGGGAAAAAGAGTTGTGAGTGGTTTTCATATCCCCCTTTTTTAGTTTATATTTTATTTTTTAGCAATGAAAACACATTATTTGAACAATAATATACTAACTATAAAGAAAGAAATATTTACCTTTTTCCCTTTTATTTTTATTTTTTTATCTAAAAGGAAATTGAATGTAACTGCTTGTAGATGAATACCTGAATTCTGGTAGCTCAGGAAGATGCAGTATGGTTAAGGAGGACAGGAACAGATGGTTTCAATAAATGTAGTCAAGAGTTATATAGCCTCAGCCTGCAGAGCAGAGCCTTTATCTGTGTTGGCACCAGGATGTGGATTGAGGTTCTCTGTTTTCTTGTTTTTTTTTTCTATTTTTCCCCCCTGAAGTTTTAGAGGAACCTGCATACTTTTCCTAAATGCATCCAGGCACACACAATTGTCCAAATCAAAATCACATCCAAGGGGCAAGGCAGCCTGGGAAAAGTCATTTGGGGTTCTACAGCCTCTGAAACACCAGCATACACATTGGAGACACACACACACACACACACACACAAACACACACACACACATTTTTGAAGGAAAGTGGAAATGGATTTTAAGCACCAGTAAAACTTTTGGAGGACTTTCATTACACTCAGGAATAAAAGAAAAAGGTGCCACTTTCACCACTTTAATTGCCACTGCACTAGAAGATAAGTCACAATAATAATAATAATTAATAACAATAAAGGGTTTATAGAAGACTGGAAAAGGAACTTGTCCTATTTTTCAGGCAACATAATTTTCAAGATAGAAAATTTAACTGTAAACAAATTGCTAAGGTCTGAATGTTTACATGAAAATAAAATTCAAAATTCATTTGTTGAAATCCTAACCCCCAAAATGATGGAATTCAAAGGCTTTGCAGAGGTGGCACAGCGAAGTCACCTCTTCAGAGGAAGCAGACCTTTTCAGTCACCACATCTTGAGTGTGTTCAACTTGGATTTCCCAGCTTCTTGGACTGAGAGAAATATTTGTTGTTTGTAAGTCACCTAGTTTATGGTATGTTGTTCCAGCACAGCAGACAGATTAAGGCACAAAGGTAAGTTATAAGCAAATGCAACAAAATTGCTGGATATAAATCAACATATCAACAGTATTAATCTTCATTACCAATAACCAGTTAGAAAATGGCATTAAAATAACTTACATGATAGTGACAAATATCCTAATGAATTAAAAGTAATAAAAGGTGCTTAAAATTTATGAAGATCATAAAAAGATTAAAAAAAATAAACAAAATTTTAAAACCTGAACAAATGGGAAGAGACTTCAGGCATATTGAGAAAAGTAGATATCATAATGTAAATTATAAAATACAAAACAACATTATATAAAATATTACATCATGTTGGATGCAGCTAAAGTAACACTTAAAAGTGAAATGTATAGACTTCCATGCACGTATGGGAGGGTGGTGATAAAATTTAATGGCAAAGAGGCATTTGCTTAAGGAAAAATAAAAAAAGAAAACAACAATAGTAGAAATTAGTGGAATAGAAATAAGCATATAAAAAACTATTTTGGGGGAAAACTTACAAAAGAGAAACCTCTACCAGAATTGAATAAGAAACTAAAAAAGGAGGCACTAATATCAAATATTAGGAATAAAAGTGTGGATACAATTAAAAATGCTGAAGATACACAAAAGACAATAGGAGTACTGTGAATAATCTTCTGACAACATATCTGAAAACCCTGAAATATTCAGATTTCTAGGAAAATATATCAATAATTTTTATATTATTTGTTCTTTTTAGTTATATATGACAGTATAGTATATTTTTGACAATTCAAGAGTGATAACCCATTAAAAATAAATCAACAGTTACATTTTTCATAAAGTCAATATCAAATGGTTTTATCAGAAAGTGCCAAGTATTTAAGAAAAAACTCGTTACTACCTTAAACAAAATTTTCCAGGGAATAGAAAAAGGGGAGCGTTCCTCATCTTATTTTGTGAAGCTAATATAAATATCAGTGCCAACATTTGACAAGGGAATTATGAGAAAAGAAAACTACAGGCCAATCTCTCCCAGGAGCAGAGAGAGAAAAATTCTAAGCAAAGCATTCGCCAACTGAATACAAATATAAAATGGATTGTATATCATGATCAAGATGGATGTATCCAAAAAATGTATCCTCTATGGTAATATGCAGGAAAGCAAAATATGTGGATGCACAAGCAGGAGGTAGGAAACAGGTATGTGAGTCTGTGGAACTTCTGGTTGCCTCAATTTTTTTCTTTCAGTAAATTTGATTAGAATACTATCTGGTGAAGGTGCAGATATAGGAGCAAATCTTGGAAATTTGAGGAGAAAGGAGATAAACTATAGTCTCCTAGAAGAATGGGAAAGTAAATGACAGTATGATGGCATTGAGGATTATCTGAGGTTCAGGTTTCTTGAGTTTAAAAATCAATTACTAGAAGGGCTGGGGTTGTGGCTCAGCGGTAGAGTGCTTGCCTCACGTGTAAGGCACTGGGTTCGATCCTCAGCACCACTAAAAATAAAATAAACAAAGTAAAGGTATTGTGACTTTCTACAACCAGAAAAATACTTTAAAAAATCACTTACTAGAGGTCTTCAAACAAAAATTGTCTAAGGATTAGGAGGAAACAAAACTACAAAACTCTCACTGCTCCCAGATGATAGGATGCTTCTTACAGAAAACCCAAAAGATGCTACAACAATCAATATATAAAACTCAATTGCAATTCTTAACTAACCCCAGTATCTCATTACAAGCACAGGAACTCTCTGTTAAAGGGAGGACTTTCTTAGAGAAGGGATACATTTAAGCCAGAAAGGAGGGTCTATATCTCTGAGACAATTGTCCCAAGGAAATAGCCACAACATATTATATATATATTATACATATATAATATATAAAATAACATATAATTATATATATACACACACATACATATAAACATTCATATATAAACTTTGAAATAAATCTAACAAAAATACAGGATTTTTATAGAAAAATGTTAAATAGAAAGATATTTTAAAAGACCTAAATGAAGCAAATGATAAAACATGTTCATGACGGAATCAGTATCATAAAGAAGTTGAATTAATATATAAGCTCAATATAATTCTAATTAAAACCCAAAAGGATGTCTGTGGACAGGAAAGCAGGAGACAGAACCCACCAGAATTGAAGATTTATTACCATGCTATGATAGTTAAAAAGGTATGGGACTGGTCCAGAGATGGACAAATTAATTAAAAAGAACAGAGTCCAGAAACAGACACACAAATATATATGGAGTCATGATCTATTACAAATTACTAGTGAAAAGAAAGCACAACTCAAAAAATAGTGCTGAGACAATTAGCTATTCAGATTAAAAGAAAAATAATTTCTTACAAAGTACCAAATACAAAACATCCACATAAGAGTTCAATGTAAAAAACTATTTTAAAATGTACTTTGGAAAATATGAGAAATTATCTTTATCTTTCTATCAAGATAGAAATTTCCCTAAACAAAATGGAAAATATTTTAGAAGGGAAATACTTAAATGTATTGAAATTTTAAAATTCTATATGATGAAGTGTCTCAGTTTCAGTGCTCAATATGGTTGAATCAGGACCCTAAAGTAGGAAGAACTGAATAGTCCACAATTTTGCCTGTGCTAGAAATTATTCTACAATGTTATAGATACATTAGAAGTGCTTCTCTGCCTCCTTTTGGTGAGATCAAATGGTTGTGCTCCAAAAGGCAACATACTAGAGATAGAAGAGTCATGGAAAGACATAGAAACGCAGACTGTTAGCTGTTGAGAAACAGAACAGAGATGTCCTTGAGTACCTGAGTCATGATAGGTAAACCTAGACCATAATCAAAAGCAGCTAAGAATCAAAAGACAACATGGTTTTCTAGACAGTCAAAGAGAAATGATAGATAGTTGAACGTGATAGATAGAAAATAAACCCAGGAGGGACTGGTCAACCCTTAATCTAAGCCATAGTCCTATGCATTTCCTGTTTTTTGCAGCCAATGCCTGAGTACACACCATCCAAATGTCAGTTAGTGGTAATTCCTGTGATACTTCTACAAAGGTAAAAAAGAGTTAACAACCTCAATGCCACTATTATTCAAGGTTTAGACACAAACCAGTCACTCAGCTATGCCGATGGATCCATATTCAGCTTCAGAAAGTCACCTCCACTGCTCAGACCTGGGCCCCACACTACTTACATTAATGTCTAACTTGAGGACTACCCTTTCCTTAACCACTTCTCCTCTCCATAGCCCTGATGAGCTTCTGGCATTGGCAGCCACGTCCCCCTATTTCACCTGGGGCACTGCTACCCCACTACTCATAATCACCCTCTTATCTAGTGCTGAAGCCTTGTATTAATGGATTAATGAGGACATCAGTGTTTATTTATTCTATACCTGCTTTTCTTAAATGAGTAAGTCTTTCTTGGGGGAGGGCACAAAACACTTGAAATATCTTTAATATGCCAGGTATTTTAGACATCCATGAAAATACCTTATTTCAGTAATCAATCCCTCTTAGGTACACAGTCTATGTTCAGGATAAGAGACCTATACACCACTGAGTTCTCGACAGCATCCACATGCTAAATGCAACCCACTTTGTGCTAGGTACCATGAGCCACTCCCACCACAGGGCTGGGTCCATGCTTGCAGATACCTCAACAGGTAATGAAAACTTCTGAGTCATTTCTGAATTGACTCAGGAGGCTGAGGCAGAAGAATTACAAGTTTGAGGCCAGCCTCAGAAACTTAGAGAAACCCTAAGCAATTTAGCAAGACCCTGTCTCAAAACAATAATAAAAATGACTGGGAATGTACTCAGTGGTAAAGCATCCCTGGGTTCAATCCCGGGACCAAACAACAACAATAAAAAATTGTCAATGAGTGCTTCAGTTTGGGAAATACTGAACTCTTACATATGGGGAGGGTGGGGGTGGAATATATATAGTGACATTTAGAAATTAACTGGAAATTAAAATAGAGATTTTTTTTTTAATTTTTTATTGTTGGCTGTTCAAAACATTACATAGTTCTTGATATATCATATTTCACACTTTGATTCAAGTGGGTTATGAGCTCCCAATTTTACCCCATATACAGATTGCAGAATCACATCAGTTACACATCCATTGATTTACATATTGCCATTACTAGTGTCTGTTGTGTTCTGCTGCCTTTCCTATCCTCTTTAAAATAGAGATTTTGACAGAAAAATTACAATGGGATATGAGAATGGAAAGTCTGAGAGCGCTTCCCTGGAGGCATCCAACATTAAAAGTATATCTAGAAGAAGTGAAATCAAGGAAGGCTGAGAAAGAACACCATTCTGAGAGGGGGAATCAAGTGAATACAGCTTGAAGATGTCATCTACAGCCCCAGTTAATAACAGATTCACGTTAACTATGCCCCTCAGTCATCTCAAGCACAGAGCCTTTCCTTCCCTCAAAGTGAATAACCGCCTGATCGGGGAGTGAGCAGGGCCTGCACACTGACTACGTACGGGCTGAGAATTCAGGAACAGGCCAAATGTACTCTCCCAGGGAACTGGGCTTTAAAACCAGGGCAGGGTTGGCTCTATGCCAGGGGTTTGGATTTCAGTTGTTGGCTACAAATGTGTGCCACTTCCCAATGGAATGCTACTGTTCCTTGACCTGCCCTCAACTCCTAACTCGGGTCACAACACAACTCACTGAAGTTTCACAGTACGTTTCTATGGATGTTTGGAATCACAAACTCAGACTCACAGGGGAGCTGTATAGGATTTACAGAGAATTGGCAAAGCTTAGGCTTCTTGTTTTACACAGGAGGAGGCCACCTCTGGAGGATTAGTAATTTGCCTAGGATTACATGGCAGTATTGCAGAGTGGTTAAAAAAAATGGACACCAGGCTCACAGTGTCCAGGAAACTTATGCAGTGAATCTTAGAACCTTAGGCAGGTCCCCTGACATTGCTATGTCTCAGTTAACTTCTCTCCAAAGTGAAAATAGAATAGTACCTCTATCAAAGGTTATTTGTAATGTAAATAGGATAATAAATGCAAACAATTATATAATAGCTAGTGTGTGTTGATATAGATGACATTCAAAGCCAAGTCTTCTGACTGGTAGGTCAGTGCTCTTTCTGCTGAGTCAAGATCACCCCTTTATATAAAGAGTTAAAAATAAACTAAAAGAGGCACTTTACACAAACAAAGTCATCACCACTGCACGTGATTTATTTGTTTATTTTTCTAAAAACTGTCATTTGAGCACCCTGGTGTAACCATACTGAGATACCCCTGCTGAACAAGACCTGAGTTGTGCCCATGGGGAAGAGAAAAATTGTGCCCATGGTGGCTGGAGTGAGATGGGCTTGCAGGCAATAGACAGAAGACCAGAGAGTCTAGAAACAACGTGATGAGATGAAAATTCTTCCCATAGTCTAGGCATGAAACAGAAAGGTCCTGAATAACCTTGGAGAGGATGGAAATAAAGGAAAAAGAGTTATGAGGTAGGAGCATGAACTTACCCCTGACTGATTATTATCATTTTTATAAGACGCTTATGAAATATTTGTTTTTGTGGATTTCTGACAAGAAGTTTGTCCCTAGAATTCCAAAATGGAGTCATTTGATACTTCAGATTCCATAAAAAGTGCTTATTGCTAGTGCATAGAACAGAATCAGTGATTCACAGTAGACTTCTCATAATCTGAGGAGTCCCAGATTGACAAATGTCAGGGATACAGAAATGGAGACCATTTATCCAGGTCTAAAACCACATGCATTTCCCTCCTGCCAAATGTGGGCATCATAATCTACTGTAGATGTTAACAAAGTGAGGATGGCTGAGCAAATAGACAAATGTTTATCTTTTGCAGGAATGTGCACTTGGCCCTAAGGACTATTGCAGTCCGTTAGAATCCACATTTGGTGAACTGGCTTGGGAGTTCAGAAAACACCCGTGTTCCTCGGCTTCTGTGGTCTCAATTCCACATACCATGATGCCTGGCTGAAATACTGTTCTACTAATACCAGGCAGAAATGTCCACTGGCCTATTAAAGACTCTGCATTTAAGGGCTGCCTGCCCTACCCACCATATTCACATGGGAGTCCAGCCTTCAGTTCAATCTTGTTCTCCTCCATGGGAAAGGGAGAATGGCTAGCAACTTTCAGAAACTAATACAAACAGCCACATTTGCCAGCATTAAACTCTGCTTCACAGCTAAATGGACTATAAACTTTGCAAAACTTTGATTCAACTCCTCCTGTAGGTGCTATGAATAAAAAGCCTTCACAGTACGTTTTGCCCTGGAAAAGAGTCTCAAATTATTTTTGTAGAAAAAAAAAAAAATGTTGCCTGGGAAAAATTTCATCGTATGTGTAGAAAACAAGCTAAGAGGAACATGGTTCAATTTCTATCCATTCTGACATTCTTGTACTTCCACAAGAGGATCCAAGCCACGTAGAAGTCCAGGGTAGACGCTGGAGAAGCAAAATATTTTCCCCCAGTCTTCCGAATAAATATTCAGTATGAGGTGCACACAACTTTTCCTGGGAACCTGTAACCCACTGCCTTCCTAGAGGTCCACAGATATGCTATTAATTGTCAGTGGAGAGCATAGACCTATGAGCCCCAGCTCTGGCTGTGGCCCAGGCTTGCAGTCATTTTCCAAGTGACCTTAGACCTTCACCTCTTGGGTCTAACATTTATCATCTAAACAAATCAGGATGTGGATGTAGGTCCCTTTTATCCATAATATTCTGTATAAGAGTGACATCAATAGAATAAAATAATTTTTGTTGAAATAAGGAAAGGCTTACAAATTTATGGCATAGCAATTAGTGATTATGTGTGACATCCAGCAGAATTATACTGGGGAGCCTGAGCTCATGATAACAGATGTCCTCAGCACCTCCACCTCCCCCAGGTGAAACTTAAAAGATCTTCACTGGTCGACTCATCTAGTAAGCCTTTACAACCTGAGCCAGGGTAAGGGAGAATTTTTCTCATACCTCAAGTCCAAGAGGGAAACTCCAAGCAATCTCACCTCTCATGAATCTGTGCATGAATCAAATTGGTTTACTCCCTGAGCATTAAAACAAGTCAGAATTTAGATGTTCTATTAGAATCCACACTTGTCTATTGGAATCCACACTTGTCAAGGATGAAGTTACCTGAGGATATGAAGTTACCTGACTCTGCAGCAGCAGGAGCTATCTTGCAGCCAGGAGGTGCTATACCTGAGAAAGGAAGAGGAAAATGATGGAAAGGACCCAAGGTGAAAGATATTACTGAGTTGCTGAGCCAGTTCTGCAACTGGAAGCCTGGACTTTCTTCCTTTTCAATCAATAAAATCCCCTCATTTTTATGCAATCCAACTGATTACCTCCCTTGAAATCCCTTCCTTCACCAGAAGGAAGTAACTCCATGTTTTAATTACATTTTGGCTCTTGAGAATGACCTTTCCTTAAGCCATCATGATGGAGTCAGGGGCTCTGAAACCACAGAAATACCCCACAATATGGAATTCTCATTGGTTCTTAGACCTAGTTTCTCTCTGTCATCCTTGCAAGGCTCATAAGAAAAAAAAGGAATAGCTCAGGCTTCCCACTTAGCAAGGACACATGGTGCCATCCTCAAGGGAAAGACTGAAAGGCTCAGGACCCTCCTACATTCGTCATGGAGGTGCCACTGGTTTTCTTAAATGCTGACAGCTTATTGAACCTGAGTAATGATGAGGAGAAGTCCTGTTTAAAGATGCAGCTAGGATTACACTGGCCAGCATTCATTGGGTAAGAAAAAAAAAACTAACATGTTCAGTGTAGCTTGGCTCAGCAGGTGATCAGCCTGCTGGCTGGCTGACTCTGCAGTGACTTCTAGTGAAGGGTTCCAAGGGACTGCAAGGTAAATAACCAGGAAGGTGTTGGAACACTAAGGACAGGGCAAATGTTATTTCCACCTCCCTGTGCCCTTGGTGGCCATTTTCCAGCCCCTGGGCAAGTCAGCACATGATGATGAGTGGTATCTGAAGGCTAGTCTTGGCATGAAATGTGAGCCGATGAGTTTAGGACTGGAACCGTCCATCTGTCACTGATGCCAACCAGAGTAGTCTAAATCGAGTCTGTCTTTTCTTTCCCTTGTGCTGCAAACTTTCCCCTGTATTAGTCAAAATACTCCAACTCAGTAATTCTGACAGCAACAAACTGAATTTTGAATCTTTCCATTTTCCAAATAATTAAGACAGAGTGAGTTCAATGAAATAGATCAAATTAAAATAGAGAACTCAGAATCATAGGTTTTCTAATGGAACTGAAGGGATGATTCCTTTAGCTGACAGTTATCAAAAAAAATAAGTAATTTAGGACCTGTCAACACTGGATTTTACTCCTTCTCTGGCCTAGGCCTTCCCTTAAGTCTATTATGGTTTGGATCTGGAATGTTCTCCAAAAGCTTGTGTGTTGAAAGCTTATTCCCCAAGGCAGCAATAGCGGGGGGTAGGAGTTGGGGTGGGGAAGTGATTGGATCATGGAGACCTGACATCAACAGTGAATTAATCCATTGAATAACTGATAGAAAACCAGGAGTTGGTAGAGACTAGGGGAGGAGGGACCTGGTTGAAGAGAATGGGTCTTAGAGCATATCAATGGGGACTTGTCCTCAGTCTACCCCTTATTTGCTCTCTTTCTGCTCCTTGGCTACTATGAGTTGAACAGTTTTCCTCTTCCACACCTTTCTGACATGATGTTTCTGCCTATCTGAGGCCAAAACAATTGAAGCCAGCCAACCATGGCCTGAAACCTCTAAAATCATGAGCCAAAATAAACCTTTCCTTTTCTAAGTTGTTTCTTGTTAGGTATTTTGGTCATAGCAAAGAAAACGTGACTAACACAGAAAATTGATACCAAGAGTGGGGTCAATGCCAGGACTATACCTGACTGTGTGATTCAGAAGTCTTTGGAACTGCTTTACAGGAGTTCTTAAAAGTTTGGAGATACAGACTGGAGGAGTCTTAAAATGTTGTAAGTGGGGCTTAATGGACAATTCTGATGAAAGCTCAGAAGACCAGAAGACCACGAGAAATGCAAGACAGTAAAGGCCATGCTTATGAAGTTTCAGATAAGAACAAGGATTCTTGGGAGTTTGGGCTAGAACCCATTCATGTTACATCTGACAAAGAACTTATCTACATTTTGGCAATGTCCTAAGACTGTGTGAGACTGAATTTAAAAGCAAGGGACAATTTAATCTGGCACAGGAAATTTCAAGGCAGACCAGCATTTAGGTAGTAGCTTGGATGTTAATAGAAACTTTTAGCCATATTTATAGTGATAATTGAGAGCAGAAAACATTTGGAAAAAAAAATTGCAGTTTGGCCAGAAAAGCATTGAGTAAAATTGAGGCCAAGGAATGTGCGGTTGCTGAAGAGATAAGCATCATTAAAAAGAAACTAAATACCTTGCATTAAGCCAAAAGGGATGATGCCTTGAAGGTATTGCAAGAATTGGCAAGACCACACCTATCACAGGCTCAAGGTGTAAAAGTGAAAACATCTCCTTTGAAAGACTTTTCTTGCATAAGAAAGCACCCAGGGGCCCTATTCACACAGGACTGCCTAATAAATTGTTTCCCCAGGATTCATTTCCTCATTCTCAGGTCTTCAGGCATTTGGAAACTGCTGTAATCATGATCCAAGGGGGCCCAGATACTACTCTTTCTGGTGGCAAACCTTACTTCCATCCACATGGTGCTGCTTTTGCAGGCACAAAGAATGCTGAAGTTATGGGGTCACAGAAGCTTCCGCCCATATTTCAAAGAAAGGCCAGGCCATGTGTATCAGGATTGGAATCCCTATGGGCAGCCCCAGAGAAGACCACACATGAAGCTATGAGAATGAAGCTGAAGCTGTATTCCTGGCATCTCTAACTTCCTGGAGACCCCAAGAAGTTAGAGATGTCAGGAATCTGAAATTCTACTGAAGAAAGCTGCAGGCAAGAAGAGCCAGGCCAAGCGAGGGGTCATGCAGGTTCAACTGGCAAGGCCATAGGGGCCAGGTTGTTCCAACACTTTGGGTTCCACCTCTCACTTTCGCATGCCCCTAGATGCTAGACAGGATTTACTGTTTCCTGCTAGGTTTGGGTCTTACTTTGGTCCCATTCCTTCTTTTTATGCCACCATTCCTCCCTTTTGTAATAGGAATGTTTACTCTATGTCTGTCCTATCGTTGTATATTGCAAGTATGTAACTTGCTTGTTGATTTTCACAGAAATTCACAGCTAAGAGTTGCCTTGAGTCTCAGGAGAGACTTTGGACTTGGACTTTTCAGCAGTGCTGCAACTGTTGAGACTTGGGGACTCTTAGAGATGGACTGATTACATTTTGCATTGTGAAATGAGTATGAGACTTAGAGGACCATGGACAGAATGTTATGGCTTTGACCTAGAGCGTCCTCCAAAGTCTGTTGTGTTTAAAGACTTGGACCTCAGTGCTGCAATATTCAGAGGTTGGGCTTTTGGGACATGACTATGAGGGCTCTGACCTCATCAGTGGATTAACTGATTGATAGCTGAATGGACTACAAGGAGGTAGAGAAGACTAGGAAAGTGTGGCACTGGGGATATGCCCTTGGGGGCTATATTTTTGTCCCTGGCCCCTTATTTCTCCCTTTCTATCTACTCCCTGGGTGCCACAAAATGGGCAGCTCTCCTTCACTGTACACTTCCACCATGATGTTCTGTCTCACTGAAGGACCAAAGCAATGGAGTCAGCTAAACCATGGACTGAAATCTCCGAAACCTTGAGCCAAAACAAATCTTTTCTCCTTTAAGTTGTTCCTCTCAGGTATTTTGGTCACAGCTACAAAAAGCTGAATAACAAAGAGTCTTTTGGCTGGGGCTGAACTTCTGAAAATCATAATTCTGCTTTTCCAGCTGTCTCCATTAGTTTCTGTAAGTAAGAGGCATTAGAGGAAGACTAGCAGGCAGGAGGGGAACTCGTACCCTGGTGAAAAAGAAAATATTGTTGTTTTAAGTAATGCAAATTTGGGGATTAGTTGTTATTGCAGAACAAACTAACATTCTAACTAAAATAGAAAATCTTCCTTTAGTTTTCACCAAAAATATTAATCAATAATTGATTACACAATTTCTGGGCATAGAAACAAATACTTTACAGATAATTTTCAATAATTTTATAGACATTTCCATGATTATAATATGTATAATTTTGTCTCCTGGTTCTAACATACAAAGATTTATACCACAATACTCAGGAACAGTTTATGAATGCTATCCTTCTCAAGAAAATAAAAATTATCATACGGCATTATGAAAGAACCCAAACAATTCAAATATTTTCTATAGTTAGTTCGGGATCCCTGTATTAAATTTTGTTTGAGTGCCCAGAATTTTACTGGATGACAATTTCTTAACATGCTAATTTTAATTCAGTGATTACTTATTCTTTGGAATTTAGTGTGTCAACTAACATGCCAGGAAATGTTAATCTAGACCAATCAAACTTAAATCTTTTTAAATAACTCCTAAAAGGAAAGGAAACTGTTAATCTAAACAAGCCCAAGTAAAGTTATAGAAATTTTATAACAAATTTCTGATTTAATACAAAAAAGATCTGGGAACTGAAAGAATACAAAGAAATATCACTAACATCACTAAGCAAATTTCCTTTTCAAACACTTTTATTACCTCAAAAAGTTTTCCTCATGCCCCTTTGCAGTCTGTCTCTCCCTCTGCCACTGTAACCTGTGAACCTGCAGATCTGCTTTGCTGTCACCATGTGTTACTTTATATTTTCTAAAATTCCACAAAAAAGGGAATCACCCATGTACCTTCTATTGTGGTTGTTAAGCTTCTTTGATGCAGCATAATTATTTTGAGACTCATGCGTGTTGCACACCCTAGCAGTTCATGCTTTTTTTGTTGCTATGTATTATTCCACTGTACCTCCATTTGAGAATCTATAAGCCTATTCATGGACATTTGAATTATTTCCCATTAGTATGTTAATTAAAACTGCTAAGAGCATTCATGTATAACTCTTTAAGTGTGTAAGAGCAACCTGCATGTGTAAGTGTGGATGTACATTGTTTAGGTGGGGTATTTAGGTGGGGTATAACATTGTTTTGTTATATCCTTAATTCATACACAGAGAGAAATGGGCTAATGGCCAAATGAAGTATGAAGATGGTAATAAAAAGTAATGGACACCATAATTCATAAGTACTTTGTGAAGTAGAAGAGTGAATAAGACTTGGCAGGTAGAAGAATAAAGTTGTTAATTAAATTAAGCTGTGAGGGTGATGATTTAGATAAGCACACAAACAAGAAAAGTATGATCAGGAAGAAGACAATGAACACCCAGGTGTTTGATTTTAGTGGACTTGTTATCCATTTGCCCCATTTTCATTTTCAGTCATGAGTCTTGGTTCAAAGGTGTTCACGAGATTATCAAAGCTTTTGTAATATTTTTCAAATAAAGCACATTAGCTTCTCTACAGAATCAACAGTTTTTCCAATAAAAAATACAAAATAATAATCTCTATTTAAAAATTGATTAACATTGTCACAAAAGGCAAGAAAGAGACTATTACCCCTGACAGTCTCTTAAAGTTTTACACCATACGAAAAATAAATTTTCCCTTTTGGTAATGAAGGTCTGAAGCAAGTCACAACGATGATGACTGATTATTTTCAGAAATAAATCACAATTAAATGTTGAAAAAAATGCTTTTTCAAATTACTCTGTTAAATAGTCTTTATCATCCATGATGTATGATGTATAAAAATAGTTATTTGTTCTTACTGCATATGAAAATTACATAAAAACATGATGAGCATAAATAAATGCTTATAACATGCAAGGTTCTCACATGAGAAAGGAATAATTGACAAACTTCTGTATTTTTAGTCATTGAACAACTTGGGTTACAGAATTAAAATGTTTTTTACTTAATCAACTCTTGTCTTATATTCAGTTGATACATATGAAATGGGAGACAAGAAACAGTGTAGCTACTAAATAAGTCCCTGAATGACAGTCTGCATGTTGTTTATTCACAGAGAATAAATGATAGTCAAAACAACAATAACAACCAAAATAACCAAAAACATCAATAAGAACAACAAAAGCAAAACTTCTGATCTTTACTCAATGTTAATGGAAATGGTAAAAATATCCAGCCACTGAATATACATATTTTGAAAGCACTATTTAAAGAAATGAATGCCCAGCAAAGACAATGCCTTTTCCACTCTTCAATGTTCTAATGTTGAAAAAAATACCAGTGTGCATTTTTGAAATGAGATAAAAATATTGCTTTATGACTCTAATGCCAGTGAAGAATAATACTACAATTTAAGACACCAACGTAAGTTACATATCCCCATAATACAATCAGTATCATGAACCACCCAACTCTCTTATTCAGAGCAAGGGTCAAAATTTTTAAGGTTAAAAACTAATATTTGGGATTTCTTAGAAAGGACAGCCAGGAGAGCAAGAACTTGATTATTCAGAATGGGGTCATTCCCACAGAGCACAAAGGCTTCTTCTTCTCTTCAGTAAACAAAGTAAATGACACAAGTGGACCTTTAAACTCCACACCCAAGTATTGCAACCAACAATCCCACCTTCCAGGAAAACACAAGCAAAGTGTATTCTGAATCCATTGTCTCCTTTTCCCAGATGGACTCACCCTGCCTTCAGGTTTGAAGAGTGATACCCTTACCAATTCATGATGTGAAGGACCTGTGGACTCTCCAGTGAGACATCTACCCATGAGACTCGTGACAACATCAGGAAGATCTAAAGACTCAAGATAACTATCCATCCTTGAAGTGGGTGAAAAATCCTTGGTAAAAGATTTAAAAATAAAAGCAATATTTATGATAAAATTGTAAATAATTCATTTTCATTATATAATATGTTTATATATTTTGATTGCCTTAAAATTGGTAGTTTATTAATGTCCAAAGATGTATTAAGGGATTCAGTGATGCTGACTATTGGGAACACACTGAGGTAGTCCAGTGTTGGTGGCTGCTGGGGAAACAAAGGAGATCTACCTGAGATATGTTAGGGGTAAAAAAAAAAAAAAAAAGTGAAATGCAATAGTGTTCAATCAGATAGGAATGTCTGGTCATCATAATGACACCAGACAGGGGATTGTCTTGTATTAGAGTACCTGGGTTTGCCAATGTTCAATAAGAGTAAGATTTCCTATTGCTTCTTATAATAGATGGCCTTAGACTAGATCTACCAGGGTACACACATCTCTCTCATCAGAGCAAACACAGATGAGCTCCTTGTTTCCGTGTGAGCCCCAAAGCCTTCCTAATAACAAACTGAAGTCAGCTAAGTTCAGGTGGCTAAAATGGTGCTTTTGTTATGAAACTAGTAGCCAGAAAATGCAAACGCTTTGAGTCACTCAGCCCAGCTATTTCCTTCAGAATCCAACACTGAGCCAAGTGGTTTTTATTTTGTCTTCTCAAACTAGGTAATGCTCCCTTGTAGCAGACTCTTGGATAACCTGTAGGCAGCTGGGGTCACATCCCACATTTGGGGGGAGTTTTCAGACCAGATTTAAAATCAATTGCCAGGCTTATGTAAGTGAGGGAACCAGCAAGAGTCTGGCAGGAGGGATAGGAGGCATTTAGGAAAAGAGACACAAACAGCAAAAGAAGAGGAAACCATGAGCAAAGACAAACAGAAGGAGTAGCAGCTGGCGCTTGGAAGAAAAGGTTGTTTTCCAACAGGATTTACAGACATGGAGAGAAAAAAAAAAAAGCAAGTTCACTCCTGTACTCAATCAGATATATATAGATATATATAGATATATATCCTTGCCATTGTGTTTCACCATCTGACAGCAGGTAGAAGTGAAACAGTAGTTATAATGTCACATTTCTTCATAACTATTTGTTTTTCTAAGTGCCATAATTGTTCTCTAGTGTAGATGCTGTAGAGATGTAGGGAGGACACATTTATTTGTACCTGGACCCAAGAATCAGGAAAACTGTAAGGAAGTTAGTCTTTAAGAATGAATTGAGGGGCCAGGGTTGTGGCTCAGAGGTAGAGCGCTTACTTAGCACATGTGAGGCACTGGGTTTGATCCTTAGCACCATATATAAATAAATAAAATAAAGGTATTGTGTCCACCTACAACTAAAAAAAAAAAAAAAAAAGAATGAATTGACATGAACAGAGACCCTGTTTAGAAAGCCACAGTGGTAGTGGGAGCTGGTCACATTGGCAAGTAGAACCTACGCTGTGTACCATGGGGACCACTGGAGAAAGGCAGAAAAAGAATAGGAGAAATAAGTGGGGATGAGACATGACACACTTCGAATTGCCATGCTAGAGCAAATCAAATAAACCAAGTCTGAGATGCAGAAAACTCATTCTGACCTGCCACGTGGAATAAGGACAGGAGAGGAAACATTTAGGAAGTAACTTTCCTAGTCCAGGCCAAAAAAAATTTTTAACTGATGAGAGCCTGCAGTAAGATTGTGATTATAGGATTAGACATGATTAGACAGGTCAAGAGATAACCATGAGCTAGCACTGTTCATGCTTTAGTGACTGACTGGATGAGGGAGTGAAGGGGAAGGAGGACACCAATGTGGATCACTTCAGACTGAAACTATGGAGCCTTTCACTGGACCTGGGAGCATAGGTGAGGCTTGAGGCACTGGAGGTACATTAAGGAAGAGAAATATCAGGGCCTGGAGTAGGTATTTAAGTCTGAACGACATTTGAATATAAAGGCTCTGTAAGTAGATGAAATAGGACAGAGAGCCCAGAAAACAGTATAAAGCATGAAAAATTCCAGGTATGTGATCACCAGTAGATGATGATTTTCTCAGTCATTGAGAGAAACTTAATCAGTATCTCAGAGAAAGTCTAGACAGAACAGCTGAGGGATTAAATAAAGGAATTTGGCCCAATTTTATTGGTCCTCTCTCCCTGGCTGAGTCTAAGAGACAGATCAATGGTTGATGCGCATCTCGAAACCACACATGCCTAAAATTAGATTGTCAGGTATATTTTGAAGCAATAGTGCCTATCCTCTTAGGCCCCTTGTTGTTGCTAGAGTGTCTCTTAGCCAGAATCCACAGGCCACTTGTCTTTTCTTTCTTTGCTGTTCACGGATTCCCATGGCACTTCAGCCAGAGGCCACTATTTCTCTGACTTCTAAATACCCTAAGAGAAATTATCCTTTTAAAGCAAGATTGAGTGAGCCTGAATCCAAAGGAAATTCTCATGAGTCTCAGGTCCTCTGATTTTCTAGACCAAGACCACATTATATTGAAAAGAGAAAAGTTGGTCCTTCCTTTCACAGAATTGGATCTGGGGGAATTAGGGGAACAAACAGAAGGTTTACTTCATTTTCACGTGCTGCCTAGATTGCAGAACATGATCTCCTTGAAAGATCAATCCTTAACCACATAGCCCCATCAATCAATATTCATGAAAAAAAAAATTGAGCTATTCTCAGAGTGGGCAATGGCCTAAACCCCAGAGTGAGGGTGTGGTATATGCCTTCTCTTCCTGGAGCCATGGCACATGGAAGGAAGACCTTTTAAGAGAACATCTTCAAAGATTCATCTTTAGCCAGAAATCCTTGCCTCTGGACTTTTCTAAAGTCTCGATTATGTGGACAAATTACTCTGCTTTTCCTTGAACTCCTACCATCAATCCATCTTGGGGAAGAGACCAACTCAACCCAACCACAGTGTGTGCCAGTATACTTGGCCACAGGCTTTAGACATGAAAATATTCCTGATCTGTCTAAATAATTATTTCAGAATCTTCTTGGCAGTGTGATCCCATGGGGGTGCCCTCATGCCCCTGAATGATATGTTGTATTTGGAGTCCTTTCCCTTCTCAGTTTTAGTATCAGTTAAAGGGAAATAGCAGAACAACATTCCTGCACAGATAACAGTAGGCAGCTGGCTTCTCCTGGATGATAACATAAACTCACCAATGTGTTCTGGCTGCTGGGCTTACTTAAGGGAGAGGACAGATGCCTCCCTGCTCAGACTGCTGAACATTATTCCAGGAGCCTTCTTGCTGTTTGTAAAAATAAAATTCTTGAGGGAAAATAGCAAGAGTCAGTCTGTGAGGTCAAGCCCAACGGTCCAGATCCACCCATACCTGCCTGTGCAGGACCCACATACACAGCAGGCTCGGTCCACTCCTCCCCCAGTGGGGCAGACACCCACCAGAGCCTAGTTTCTGGCACAGGACCAACCCTTCTGACCAGCAGACTACCGAGGACGGGTCAAGCCTGAGGCCCAGATCCTCCCACACCAGCTTGGGCAAGTCCCAGGCCCATAGCAGTCCCCATCTACCCCTACCTTGGAGGGGCAGACACCTTCCAGAGCCTAGCCTCTGCTGCAGGACTGCCTCTTCCAATCAGCAGACTACAGGAAGGTCAAGCCCAGCAGTGCAGATCCACCCCCACCAACTTGCACAGGACAAAAATTCAGGATGCAGTAGCATTCATTGAGGTACACCAGCAGGGTCTGGAAGCCCAACATCAAGATGAGGTACAGACAGTCTACATGGGTACTACAAGAATATAGGGAAGAAACTGTAATATCTGAGATCCACACAGCAAGAAAGGAAGACACACAGACAACATGAAAAAACAAGGGAGGAAAGTGCCTCAAACAAACCAGAGAAGAAACCAAGTCATTTTAAATACCAAAAACAAACAAAAATGACTGGGAATACAAATCATGTCTCAATAATCATCCTGAAGGTTAATAGCCTAAACTCACCAATCAAAAGACAAGCAGATTGGATCCCCCCCAAAAAAAGGCCCAACAATATGTTGCCTCCAAGAGACTCATTTCATAGAAACAGTCATCCACAGACTGAAGGTGAAGGGTTGGGAAAAAAAATCATACTACTCACATGGACTGCAGAAGCAAGCAGGGGTTTCCATCCTCATATCAAATAAAGTAGACTTCAAACTAAAGTCAATCAAAAAGGATAAAGAAGGACACTTCATACTGCTCAAGGGAACCATACACCAACAAGACTTAACAATTATAAATATATATGCCCCAAACAACGGAGCACCTATGTTCATCAAACAAACCCTCCTCAAGTTCAAGAGTCAAATAGACCACAACACAATAATTTTGGGTGACTTTAACACACCTATGTAAGGACAAAGTCAAACAGTGTCTATAAAACTTGGAACCCAGGCAGGGCTGGTGCAGAGAGGACCTCAGTTAACAAAGACCGCTTGGGGCATTATTCCCTTTACATGCAGTCCATGCCGTCCTTCCTATCCAGTTGGGAAATCCTGATGGTGACAGTGCCTCTCATATATCCCTCATCTGACACAGGGCTCATCTTTCAGCTTTCGTTCCTTCTTCCTTTATTTAATACTGATCTGGCAAGGTGCTGTGGTTTGCGTCTGTAATCCCAGTGACTCAGGAAGCTGGAGTAGGGAGATCACAAGTTCAAAGCCAGCCCCAGCAACATAGTGACACTCTTAGCAACTGCAAGAGACCCTGTCTCAAAACAAAAAATAAAAAGGGTAGAGAAGGGCTGGGGTTGTGACTCAGCGGTAGAGTGAGTGCTCACCTTGCAGGTGGGAGGCCCTAGGTTTGATCCTCAGCACCATATAAAAATAAATAGATAAAATAAAGGAATAACTAAAAAATAAACATTTTTTTTTAAAAAAGGGCAAAGGATGTGGCTCAGTGGTCAAGCAACCCCTGGGTTCAATTCCTGGTACCAGATAAATAAATAAATACTAACCTGGAGCTGCCCATATCAAAGGGGACAGTGTAAACAATGGCAGAAATATGGCAGAAATCATATTTAGAGCTCCTGGCTTTAGAGTTCCCCTTTGATGTCAGCAGTTCATTATACTTTTTCTTAATGGCTTTCTGAAAGTACCACATGTTAATCTGATTAGCTATATTTAAAACTATATATATATATATAATTTTATCAGATTATTTACAAAATGTACATGCAGTATATTTTTTCCTATACCAAGTTATAATAAATAGATTTCTCAGTGATGAGAAGGAGAAAGCAATAATTTTGATAGAACAGAGTTAACAGAGAAGCTGAATCAGGCTTTAGTAGACTAAACTTTGCCCTTCTAGAAATAGTCTCCAAATATTCTCCAGTTCATCTGGGTTCTATTATAAATAGCGGGTGGCACAGAAAACAGCTGACAGAATCCCTGACCCCCTTTGATCTGTCCCACCCCACTGGCAGTGGTACTGAGGTGTACCCTGGAGGTGTAATGAGGTGTGCCCAGGTAGAGTGGTGGCAGTGATGCCTCTGAAGCCAAACCGTGGGTCAGATGTCACCCCAGTGAGATTAGACTTCCTGCGAACTTCACCCATCTCCACAATGGGGTCATTCAACTTCTACTTTAGAGCCCAGGTCTCCCCAAAGCCCTAGATGAAATCTTGACCCTCGGCAGAGGACTTCGGGGCTCCAGTTTAGTGGTTCTGATGAGCCTATCTAGTCCCATTTGCCATAAATTTTACTATTCTACTCATTCAGCACATATTTATTGAGCTCTAAGGCACTATGCAACGTTCCGGGCAACGGTTTTAATATCAGAACTCTAGTTACCCAGTGTAAGTTCCTGGTCTTATTTCCCTGAGACTGAGTTCTACTTGAATATTCAAGCCAAATTCCAGCTACTTGAAGATGTATTTTCAATTTTCCCTTTTCACTTTAGCCACAGTCCCTGTCTCTCCTGTTATACTTTTAAACCTCTGCTGATACCACCAGCATGACTACAGTGTCCTGTATTTCCATGTGTGTTCAGGGTCCCCATTCCAAGCTTCCTCTCATCTCAGGAACACCACAGATTACCCATTTCTAGGCTGCCCCCACATCTTATTACCTACATAGAGTTAGCATAAAGTACATGCTCAGTAAATATTTTTGTTCCTTATAGAACTCACACTGGTAATCTCCATGAAAATAGGAACTTGCCTTATTTGTACACTGATGTGTTCCTGCAACATAGAGCTATGGTTAGCACATAGTAGACACTGAAAAATACGCTCTATTTTATGGTACATGAATCACCAAAGATTCATTTCAGCCTTTGTTTATTATAAGAAAATGTGGGGATGCAATCTCTTGCCATTCAAAGAAAGTACTGACCTGAAACCAGCACTTTGTGATTGAGGTGCCTCTTTTTACTTAAGGCACCCCTGAAAGACACCACTTTGTGCACCCTAAAAAGCTGAGGGCTCACCCTACTCCAAATGAACCACAGAGCTAGGTACTGCCCATCTTACTCACAGGCAAAACAACCCTGGAAATGTTTTCCTGCCCAGCTGACCAGAGAAAGGAAGGGTGTGCATAGTATTGTGGACTATTTCAAGCAGAGTATTACTCTCCTATGCTTTTTCTCAATGCCAAATGCATATAAAAATGACAGATAGTAATTTCCCTTACCCAGAAACTACAGTCTTGAAATGTATCACATAGCAGAGCATTCCTCCTCCTCTCCTCTCTCCCTACCAACTGTCCGAAGTTTTTTGACAATAAGAAGCCATGGACAAGAAGATATTAGTTGGAATCTTGAGAGAAAACAGCACTCATTTAATGGTACATCATTTTTGTTATTTCAAAGTTATTTAAAGACAAGGTTGAATGCATGAATGGCTGGCCACACACAACTTTCTTCTCCCAGAGAAGCTTCATTCCCAACTGATTGAGTCAGGTCTACACTGTTTCTCTAGAATGATATCTCTTAAATCAACTGTTCAAGAGCTTTAATTATATCTACAAAATACCTTCACAGAAGCACCTGGGCTAATGTTTTGTTGGCTAATTAGGAACTATAGTTTATCCATTGGGCACATTTTTTTTACAAAACATCACAACCTGATATATTTTACTTGCTTGTTGATTTCCTTTCTTCCCTCACTGGAAGGTAAACTCCATTAAAGACCTCAGGGTTTGTTCTATTTTGTTTTGTTTTGTTTATTACTACATAATAGTACCTTCATCCATGTATTCATTTTCTATATTTCCGTTACTCATGGTTTAAACTGCAGAATAAAAATTTTAAACAAAAGAATTCCAAAATTAAGCAATTTGCATCCTCAATTGCACATTGCTCTTAGCCATGCGATGAAATTTTGTGTCATTCCACTCCATCCCACCTGGGACATGAATTGTCCATTTATTCAGTGTATCCATGCTATATACACTACTCACTCATTAGTCACTCCATGGTCATCATGGTTATCAGAGTGACTTTCATAGCACTTGTGTTCAAATAACCTTTGTGTAGTAGGCTAATGCTACATCATTCACTTCACCTCATCTCATCATGTAGGCCAAGATGAATAAAGGTGAAAATAATGCAATGAGGTATTTTGAAAGGGAAAAACCAAATTCATATAATTTCTGTTACAGTATATTATTGTAATTGTTTTATTTTATAATTATTTATTATTGTTAATTTCTTACTGTGCCTAAGTTATAAATTAAAGTTTACCACACATGAGGAAATATGTGGTATACATAGGGTTTTGTATAATGTGACATTCATTGGGGGTCTTAGAACATATCCCACAAAGATAAGGAGACATACTGTGCTCTTTTGCCGCAGTCCGGCTGCAGTAAACTAGCCGGGGGTGTGACGAACAACTTGTGTACGTTGATACAGCAGGAGTGGGAGCCGTTTATTGTAGGACCAGAGCGATATTTATACATTCCACACAGCTTATCTAATTAACATAAACTAGATACATCAGTCAACCAATAAGGAATCTCCACACTTAATGGCTCGCTGGCGCCACCTCACAAACCACTCCCCCTGGCAAAATGCCTGGCGCCATCCAGACTTGTTTACGAACTCTAACATTTCTCTGGCAAAATGCCAGGCGCCATCCTGACTTGTTTACAGACTCTAACACTCTTTAGCAGTTATAACACTGTCTGGTGCAGGGCAAGCAGTTGATAAATATAGAATTAATAAATTATTAAGTTTACAAATGGTTTTTTTGCCTGAAGCCTGCCCTCTCCAGGTCAGTCTCCAGAATCCAGCACAATTTCCAGAACAGATCAGGGAGTCATAATTGTTCTAATTAAGTTGCTGATGGAAAATCAGATGATGCACATTTCTTTCTTCCCTGTAAACTACACAACTCAGCTGTGGCTGGTATTATGAGAGAGTGGGCATGGAATGGTGGAGGACACTTTTGCATACCTGATATTAACAAGTTGAAGAGGAGAGGCTGTCAGCACCATCACATCCCTACTGGGGACCATGGAAATTGAAGATGGGAGGAGGCAAACTCAGCTGGTAACCATGGTTGAAGGAATAGCTCAGTACAGCACTGTCTGAAAGAAAATGGGATAGGTCATAGTGTGCCAGCTTCTAGATGCTTCTGCTTCTGGGTGTTGGCCCTATGACAGGAACATCCTGGACTATCAATTCTAATGCCTCAGGCCAACAGAGAAAATGGCCATGAGTCACTAAGGATCAACCTTCACTTTCTGGAGCCCCTGAAGGAAATGGTCATCTTAATACCATTGGGATGCTTCGTTTGGAGGACCATCATGTGACACTGCTATTCCTGACCATGGTGGAATATTTTTATTTACAGCTGGGATGATGATTATATGTATCATTCTTTTAACATGGAACATGTTTCCTTCTTTTTACCCTTCAAGAAGAAAAAGATTTCCTACCAAATCTGTTATTACCAAGTGGTATTTTCTTCTCAATATATACTGGGCCTGCCAGTCTGCCAACTCAGCAGATGCATAGACACACACACACGCACACACACTTCATTGCAGTGGTAAAAAGTAAACAAGAATAAAGATGAAAATGCAGGAATAACCAAGAAATGGAATGCTTATTTAATGCATGTTCTGTTTTAAAAGGAGTAAAAGGAAAATACCCTCAAGAAGTTGAAGCATTGATAGCCAAGAGACTATGATTTTGAGGTTAAAAAAAGCAATCTGTATAACATAGGATCAATGGACAAGTAAAGCAATAAATGAAATATATGAGCATAACATCAGCCTATAAATTTTTCTTTATAACAATCTATAAAAGAACTAGAGCCAGAGCCACAGAATTCTGGGAAGAGATATGGATAGCACCTAATACAGAAGTCAGAAAATAAATGCTTTGTGAAGATGAAGTCACAAAACATCTGGTAGAAAGACACCTTCAAAAACATGTCTTCACTGGATTGGATGGTTTCTAAATGCAGAAATGGACATTTCTTAGCTCAATATAATCTGAGCTCCTGCCATCCATAAAGTCCTAATTCTTTATCAGAGTTCTCTGTTAACTGGTATTTGCAGCAGTCAGTTGCTCATAAGAATCTGCTTGTCCAGTCTCTCCATCAAATCAAACATGACCATCCTACATTATACTTCAAAGTCTAGATAACACTTCAGTGAGGCATGAAATTAAGAAGTGCTTAGACTTTACCCTGAGATATTTAGCAATAGAATATTAATTAGGCTGAATCTTGAGGCTCAAGGATCAGTAGAGGCTGCTCGATGGACATGTTCCAGGAACAGAAGAGGTTACTGAATTAATTTAAGTATGAATTAAAAATAAACACTCATCTGAAAAATTGGCATTAACAGATAATAGCAACGCTAATAATTTTTAAAACTCATTTATGTTGGACTTAGCAATGCTTTCATAGATTGCATGGATTTGAGTGTTTCAAAATTATGAACTTCTATGTGTCAAAGCAGACTTTGCAGCCAAGCAGATCTGAATAGACTTGAATATTTGTGAAGATTTTATTTACCTCTTCTCTACCTTGTTGATAAAATGATTTTTTTTTATTTTTTTTATTTTTTATTGTGGGTTGTTCAAAACATTACAAATTTCTTGACATATCATATTCCAGTTATGAACTCCCACCTTCACCCCATACACAGATTGCAGAATCACATCAGTTACACATCCATTGATTTACATATTGCCATACTAGTGTCTGTTGTGCTCCGCTGCCTTTCCCATCCTCCACCCTCCCCCCTCCCCACCTCTCCCCTCCCCTCCCCTCCTCTCTCTCTACCCCCTCCACTGTATAACCCTGAGGGTCTCCTTCCATTACCATGCAATTTCCCTTCTCTCTCCCTTTCCCTCCCACCTCTCATCCCTGTTAAATGTTAATCTTCTTCTCCTGCTCTTCGTCCCTACTCTGTTCTTAGTTACTCTCCTTATATCAAAGAAGACATTTGGCATTTGTTTTTTAGGGATTGGCTAGCTTCACTTAGCATAATCTGCTCTAATGCCATCCATTTCCCTGTAAATTCTATGATTTTGTCATTTTTTAATGCAGAGTAATACTCCATTGTGTATAAATGCCACATTTTTTTTATCCATTCGTCTATTGAAGGGCATCTAGGTTGGTTCCACAGTCTTGCTATTGTGAACTGTGCTGCTATGAACATCGATGTAGCAGTGTCCCTGTAGCATGCTCTTTTTAGGTCTTTAGGGAATAGACCAAGAAGGGGAATAGCTGGGTCAAATGGTGGCTCCATTCCCAGCTTTCCAAGAAATCTCCATACTGCTTTCCAAATTGGCTGCACCAATCTGCAGTCCCACCAGCAATGTACAAGTGTACCCTTTTCCCCACATCCTCGCCAGCACTTGTTGTTGTTTGACTTCATAATGGCTGCCAATCTTACTGGAGTGAGATGGTATCTTACTAAAACTAAAAAGTTTTTGCTCATCAAAAGAAACAATAAGAGAGGTAAATAGGGAGCCTACACCCTGGGAAAAAATCTTTACTCCTCACACTTCAGATAGAGCCCTAATATCCAGAGTATACAAAGAACTCCAAAAATTAGACAATAAGAGAACAAACAACCCAATCAACAAATGGGCCAAGGACCTGAACAGACACTTCTCAGAGGAGGACATACAGTCAATCAATAAGTATATGAAAAAATGCTCACCATCTCTAGCTGTCAGAGAAATGCAAATCAAAACCACCCTATGATAAAATGATTTAAGAAGCTTATTTAAAGATGCATAAAGTGAAGTAAGACTAATAAATTTAAAACAATTTAAGGAAACCATATAAATGGAAAATACGTTAGGCAAACAAGATGGAACCAGGAATGAGGTAAATATCCAAAAATAGACTTACTGGATATTAAATGACATATGAGTATAGGAAATTTCTACAGCCTCCCCTACCCTTTATCAGATTCGACCTTTCTATCAGCTCTCTATGCTGTAATGGATGGCTTATTAGCCACCTCTGAGCTCACCAGATTTCTCATTTATTTCCAGAGGAAAGGGATAGAAATCAAGTGGTAGTTGAGTGTGGAAGATGAGGGGTCTCAAACCTCCTCCCTCATTTGGATTCCTCATTTACTGCCTTCTTCTAAAAGTTAATAGATGGGTTAGCTCAACAAGACAGAAAAGTGAGCAATCCAACTACCAATAAGGAAAGTTGGCAATACGATCACTTGAAAGCTTTAACAAAGATTAAATAATAACATTTGTTTCTTCCCCCTCTTAAGTTCAGATCAAACAGGGATGGATACAGGAATCAGAAACATGAAAACTTAAATATCAGCATTATTACTTGGGTAGCTGAATTTGAGAATGCACTTTTTTCTTTTATACTGGGGATCAAACCCAGGGGTACTTAATCACTGAGTCACATCTCCAGGCATTTTTTTTTTTTTTTGGCAGAGGACACCTGTGTAAGCTTGAAATGCCTGAACAAAGCTGAGCACTCCTGAGAAACAGAGGCTCCAACTAGAGAGGACCAAGAAGAGGCTGAACCATGTGTGGTCAGAGACTGGTCATCTCATTAATCTGATGAGCCTCTCCTTCCATGGGGCAGACAGGAGGGGCTTAATAAGTGAGGGAAAGAAGACAAAGCACACAGAGCTGATAGGAAGATTCAATCTGATAAAGGGTGGGGGAGGCTGTAGAACTTTCTTATTCTCATATGTCATTTAATATCCAGCAAGTCCATTTTTGGATATTTACTTCATTCCTGGTTCCATACTTCCCCGTCCCCCATGGGATGGTGTGGAAGTATTCTCCCCAAGGGACCACCAAATAGCACTACCATCCTCAGTTGCCTCAGAAAAATAACACCCTAGTGCATCAGAGACAGGTAGGAAACAAAACTGTGGAATACTTTATTTGTTTCTAAAGTCTACACCCAAAGCCTCCAAAACCAGGCATGTACACAGAGTCAAAACAGCTATAAAGGGCAGTACTACTTCTGGCTGCTTCTATCCCTAGAGTCTAAGAGTCATGAAAATGGGAAAGTAGTATATTGACACGTGGCATCTATCAAAGTCTCTCTTCCTGGTATAGTGGTGAAGGCCGAGTACTGCTTTGGGTCATCCCTCCGCATTAAACCCCTGAATGCTCTTCCACATTCTTAGGTTGCAGTCTACATTCTTAGAACATCCTACAAACCTCACTCTGTGGTCCACTACCTACCTTTTCTCTTAGCTCCCCTCTCTCCCTTTCTCATTCATTCAATTTCTCTGAAACACTACCATCGTCTTATGGCACATTTTTCTACCTAAAACAGTTTCTTCCTCCTTCTTCTCCTCTTTAATTTTAACCCATCCTTCAAGTCTTCATTTCCTCCAGGAAGCATCTCCACACATTTGGTTAGGAGCCCCATGCCCATAGGGCACCTCTATATCACCCTCTGTGTCACACTAATTATCAGTTTACTTGTCAGTGTGTCCTACTAGAATTTATACCTGATAAAGTCAAGGACAATGTCCATCATTGAATCATTTATTCCCAATATAAAGCAGAGTGTTTTGTCATGTTAATAGTGCTTAATAAATACTTAGAGATCATATGGTGGAGGAAAGAGATGGTCCCAAGTATGGTTTGGATATGAAGTGTCCCCAAAAGCCTCATGTGTGAGACAATGCAAGAAGGTTTAGAAGAGAAACAACTGGGTTATAAGACCCTTAATCCAATCAGTGAATTAATCCCCTGATGGTATTAACTGGGTGGTAATTGAAGGAGGGTAGAGTGTGGCTGGAGGAGGTGGGTCATTGGGGGTCTACTTTGGGCTATATATTTTGTATCTGGCAAGTTGAGATCTCTCCATCTCTGCTTTCTGATATCATGCAAGCTGCTTCCCTCCATCCCACTCTTCCACCATGGTGTTCTGCCTCACTTTGAGCCCCAAGAAGTAGAGTAGGCTGTCTATGGGCTGAAACCTCTGAAACTGTGAGTCCCCAAATAAACTTTTCCTCCTCAACAATTGTTCTGGTCAGATCTTTTAGTCACAGAATTGAAAAAAAAAGAAAAGAAAAGTTGACTAAAACAGTTCCCTAATCCCAAGACTCTAATCCTAACCCCAACCTCCTTTCCCCTCTGTTAATTAAGGGACTTCAATTTAAAGCAATTTTCTGAGAAACATGAATTCCAAGATCTTGCTTCCTAATCAAATGTGTTTATTGTTGTTGCTAGAACTGGGAGAAGTCTCCAAGGACTAGAGCACTTGGAAATTAGCAAGGTCTCCTTTCAGCCATGTTAAGGAAGGTTTTAGCTCTCTTCTCCCCAAAGTATACCCTCCCAAGTGACTTATTAGCTCAAATAAAACTCAGCCAACAAGCCAGCCTTTGTTCCACCTCACAGCCACGGCTCTGTTTTCCCCCTCATTGGCCTTGCTCTCACCAGGCTAATGCAGGCCTCCACTCCAAGGATAGCTTTGATTGGGGGGTAGGTGGAACTTTAAGTCAAAGCTAACATTATGAAAATATTTAAAATCTAAAACTGCTGCTCCCCTCTGAGATGTCCCACTTACGTGACCCTTGGTCCAAGCTCTTTCTACTCAGTCCCTCTCCCACAACGGCTAGGGTGGTTCTCTGGGGCTGGGAGTCAGGGAGGCTTCCTGGTGCTTCCCCAGGCATGACCTGCAATTTCAAATCAACCTCTTGTTTCTGTAGTAGGATTATTAAAATAGATCTCTATGTGTCAAAGCAGACTTTGCAGCCAAGCAGATCTGAAGAGACTTGAATATTTGTGAAGATTTTATTTACCTCGTCTCTACCTTGTTGCTAAAATAATTTAAGAAGCTTATAAAGATGCATAAAGTGAAGTAAGATAAATAAGAAACCATATAAAGAGAAAATTCAGGAGATCTGCAAACCACATCTATGGAATTTGCAAAATTCTGTTCAAACATTCCTTCGTCTAAGGAGGGGTGTTTCTGGCTTTTACTAGAGTCTCAGAGTAGCCCACATCATCAGGGTCCTGTAGGCTTAACTGGATGATCTTTTTACAGCATCTTTCAGCTGATCCCAACCATCAGTTTTCTCTTTTCTAAACATTTGTGCACTGAGGTCATCCTACAGGCTTGAAGAATCTTGCCTCATCCAGAGTTCTTGGCATAAATTCAGCTTGGGGTCTTCCCTTAGGAGAAGCCAGGAAGGGAGATGAGAGGCTAGAAAAGCCTTCAGTGTTCCCTTGGATGAAGCAAGATATTATGGAAAGAACCCACTAATAACAGCTTAGGGCTTTGCCTCTAAATATGTGTGTGAGCCTGTTTAAGTTTTCGTGCTCTATATTCTCCACTTCCTATCTATTGAGAAAGATCAACAAACAAAAAAAAGAGAGAAAAAAAAAGCAGGTACTAGATAAATGCTAAAGTCTCCAAGTTCTGAAACATCTATAATCACATGAAGTCCAACCATATGGGCAGAAAAGATGTTGAGGGCATTTAGCTGCACTGATACAAGCTGCATTGACATATCCCTTTGGAGTTCATGTTAATGGGTGCATGAGCATGTAGTATGTCTAACAAGGCAAAACTAAGTTATGTCCTGTGTGTTCTTCTTTCTTTGTGTTTACTTCTTGTCACATACTTTTCTCCCATATTTTAGATGTCAGCTATGGCAGTTAGATCTCAGAAGAATAACAGAACAAGTGAGTCAGTTCTCAGTTTTTAAGTCTCAAAATAGACTTTGAAAATCTAAGCACAGAATACTTATTAATAGATATAAAGAAGGCCTGACAATGTAGAACCTATTTTCTTGCTCTAGATTTAATGAAGTGGGGAGGGAGGAAAGAGATGGTGCTAGGACATCAGTGTGTCCCTAGGGAAAGGGGCCTGATCTCCCCCACCCTCCCCAAGGCAACAGGGTTTAAAAACCCACATGCAGAGAGGACCTGTGGTCATTTCTTAATGGATCTTGGGACAGTAAACAGGGTCCTAGGGGGTCCCTGTCCCTACCAGTAGGGTATATTAACAGCAGAAGCAAGGAGAATCTAGGCAAAGAAGAGCAAAGAGAGTCCCCAAAACTCTCAATGCCCAAGAGCAGCACAGGGAGTGTCTCCTTATTGGATTAGCATCCTTTGGAATCCCTGTGCTGACAGAGAAGTGGGATTCTACTCCTAAGTTGTGGCTGTTCAGTAGCCTAGAAATTCCTATTTTAATATCCATATAAGATACATTAAGAGAGAAGACATTGCCAAAATCCTTTCTGTGCTCTTCATATCTGGAAATACAAGATCCATCTTCTTAATGTTACAAGTTATATTTAATTAATAACACAAGTCGCAATGGTTAGTTTCAGATATATAGACATTCTGCACTAAAATAGAAATTCCTTTAAAAAATAGAGAATGATGTGACTTTTTGTACATAAGTCAAGATGTTAACAATATGCAAATAATATAGTAACACCCTAGCAGTCAGGACACAGCTCCTTTGCTATGGAAACATGTCTGAACTCGATGGCAAGGTACTGGCTGTGGTGCCAAACACGTCTCGGAGCTCTCAGAACTGACAGGGCAAGCCCTAAGCTTGGATTTATCTATGTACTGAGACAATATGCCACTTTGTACAGTTCTGCCTGTGGCCACAGACCACAGCAGCTGCCATGACACCTTTCCTTCAGGGCATCACAAGGAAAACAAGCTGTAGTGTTCAAACTACACGGACACTCATTATTCTAACACCAGGAAAAGAAATATTAATCCAGCAAAGTCACATTTTGAAAAGACCCAAAGTACAAAACCTGGGATTTCACACGTAGGAAAGGAAATAGTACATTTGCAGACCCACATTATACCCCCTGAAGAGAAATTTTAAAATGATGGATCCAGGACTCAATGGATCATGGTCCTAGAATGTAGGATTGGCCTCGTCCACCACCTCCAACATTTGCTTGCAAAGGGAGAAATATAGGAAAAAAAAAAAACATCCTTCTGCTGCCACAGTGCACCATTTATATCTTAGTAGTATCACTGGCTTGGGAATGAAAAACATATTTTGACTCCATAGTTCTGATATTTTAAGTGAAAAAGTGAAGCATACAAACTATCATTGTTGCTCTTTTTCCTTCCCCTCATTTCTTTTTCTAGAAATTTGGATTTTCTCATTATTATATAGCAGATTCAGACATTTAGGATTTTAAAAGGTAAATTAATCTCCTTCTCATATTTATTTCCATCCACCTTTTCCACCAGAAGTGACCAGGATATCTCTATGTCAAGATAGTTAATGTTAATGAAAAATATTAATGGGGATTAAGTAATGATTGTTTTATAAAGCATTTCCAAAAATATGAATTGGCTATTATCATGTCCCAGAAGAGAGCAGCTTCTCTCTTCCTAGCAGGTTACTTTCAGCTTTGAAGGAAAAGGGAAGACTTGAAACCCCAGGCAGGCTTCCCCAGAGTCAGAAGAGAGGCCTCCTTTGGGGAGTGGCTGGGAGCTGGCAGAGGCCTGGTCTTAGGACTCTGGGATGGTATTTGTGCTAATAATGGCCAGCATCTCAGGAACAGCTTCACAAGGGCCCAGAGACAGCTGGAACAGAACTTTGAGTTGTCAATTCCCTGCATCCAACTGAAGGAGTACATGCCTCCAATCCTGGATCTTAGAGAGTCTACCATAAGATTGAAGAACAGATTTCCACCTCTCCTGGTCAACATGCAGCATAAAGCATTGTCTCTCCGAGTCCTGGGACTGGGATCTGGATAGTTTCTTCTGTAAAATGCACTTGTTACTTTTATACCAAATCAGGGATTTAGATACATCATGGGATCTTGGTGCATATGGTCACCTGAATGAAATATGTTCTATAACAAAAATGAATTCAAAATCTACCATTTTAAAGTGATCTTCTTCTCTGTACTTCAGTATTATTTTATACTATTTTAAATTCTGGACATATTTGATGATGTTCCACTATGGTGACTCACGTGGAAGTGTTTTTAAGCTGTTCTTGTCCTCAAATCTACAATTAGCACTCCCCCATGTTGAACAGATTTTCCAAGAGTTCCTTAAAACTAGTTAGAAGTCACTTCTACCAACTAAATCGAAAGTTTGAGGACTTCTCATGCCTTTATCAGTGCTGCCCCAAGTCAAGCCTCCCTCACCTGGCATCGCCTTGGTTTCCAGCCATGCTTGTCTTTCTTGATAGAGCTGCTGGAAAAAAATTCTTTAAAATATTAGCTAGAATTATTTCTTCTGCTCTCCCTGAGCCCATCATTCCTAGCCATTCCTCATTTAAAATAAGGCTCAGTGTCTTTACCATGTCCTGTGTGAGAACTCAAATAGTCACTGCTCAGGTTCCTGTGCTCAGAATAGTCCTATGCTTGGGCTTATTGTTTTTCTGTTGAAGTCCTGAAAGTCTTAATAATTAAAGCAATCATTCTTGAAGTACCTCTTTGAATTTGAGCTTTGTAAATAAGTCTAGAGAGACAATGAATCATGTGCTTGGGACTTAGAGCCTCAGCTCACAGGCAATCCTCCCTCCCCATGTCCCTGTCTCCCCTGGATGGGTTTCAGCTGCCTTCTCCCTACTCCCTGACACATGACAGCTGACACCTTACATCTGTGGAGGACCTGCTCTGGGCTGGTGTCCACAGCACTTTGAGAGACAGTTGGGTAAGAGGAGCTGGGCAAGCCTCCCACTCCTCCACTCCAGATACTGAGCATGTCCCAACACAGCAGTTACAATAGGTGGGTACCACTCATCCACTTTGGGGTGAGGAGATTGACCTCTCCCCAGCCAAGGAAGAGCAAGCTGGTGCCCAGTGGCCAGCAGGAAGAAGAACCCTGCTGCTAGTGAGCTTTGCACACTCTGAGTAGTAAAGCAGGACCCCCAGATGCACATGAGCATCTACACTCATCAGAATGTGCTCACCTAAGGGAGTGGGTCATAAACAGCAAATAAAATCACCATAATAGTCTGTATTTTAGTGCCTTTAAACTCACTTTTTTTTTCTTACTGCTTTTTTAAAAAGGTGCCTCCATATTTCATTTTGCACTGGGATGCCTAACTTATTAAGTGTTGTGTGCATGCCTCTCTCTCCAACTTCAGCTCTTCTACTGACTACCCAGCTCTCCTCTCAGCCTGCTTGAAATCTCCGGGGATCAGAACACACCAGGCTCAATCAGATCACTTGACTTCTACCTCACAGTTTCCACATCCAGGAACACTATCTCCCCAGATCACATCCTCATGTTTGTTTGTCCCAAATGTCACCCCCAAATCCAACTTCCCTGTACATTCTGTGAGGATGTCCTCATGCTAATCACTCATTGTCTCCTTACCCATCCATGCTTCTCTTCAGGACCTAAAGCTGCCAAAATACATCACTTAGGGAATCTTCTTTTGCATTGTCTTCGTCACTAGAATGCATGTTCCATAAAGTCAAAGAACTTTTTGTGAGTTCATCTTTTGTCCTCAGTAGCTAGAATAGAGTCAAGTACATTATGGGCTCTCAGTAAATAGACATTGAATGAATTAATGAACTAGCCTGCATCTGTCATTCTGATTTTTCTCTTGCTCATGGTTTCCTATTAAAGGAGCGAAAGTGCCATTTCCTAAGGTAAGATGTTTCCCCAGTGGAGGTCTGTTTTCCACTCAGTTATTAGTCATCAAAGTATTTGAACTTTTCATGTATATTTATTTGTTGTGCCTGTGTTATGTGAGGTACATGTTCCAAGAGAAATATTCCTTATTAATACCAGTCTCACTTTCCATCCTTCAAAATTGTTTAGGGTGTTCAACTAGTTTTCTGAAGCTCCTTTCATTCAACTCTGAACAAAGATCATTTAAGAGCATTTAAGAAAAGAGCAAGGTACAACACTATTAAAATTGGGGGTGTGGACTTTCATGTTTCAATCATAACAACTTTTTTTTAATGAACCATCTACAAAACCCTGCTCTCATGGCAGCTCAAATAGATCACAAAAATGCTATAAATATCCTGCCATCTATTCTGGTTCCAAGTGGCTGCCCAGTGGCCTCACACCCTGTAGTGTTCTCTAGGAGTCTTCATCCACTCACAGTAAAGGGAACACCTTCACCACCACCACCCCAGTGAAATGAGCCCAAACTGGGGGGCAAGCTTCCTCTGAGTGCCTCCTCTACACTCCATGCCTTCCTGGTCCCCTCCATTCCTTTAACTATGCAGGCACAGCTCAGTGCTGTGATGAAGTGAATAAGTGACACACCAGCAGCCTATGTGACCACTCCTCCAGACCTCAGTGGCTCTTTTGAAGGCCGTGTGACCCTTCCCTCACCCCACTGGCGCCACATGAGCCAGCAGCCCCAACCTTGGAAACATTGGTTCCACTGATGCTTCCCTCTGTTTACTGCTTCCCAGCCAAATCCTCAAGCCCTGTGAACTTGTTTTCATACAAGTCAATTGAATTCAATTTAGCAGGAAACATTTTATGACGTAGAGGAGATTTCTAGGTCTGTGTTGCTGTCTGCCAGGGCTGGGCTAATTCTTTCTAAATTAGGTCACCTAAGTTTCTTGTAATTATTCAAAGTCAAAATAAGTAAGGAGAGATAAATTGTCATTTCATGGGAAAGTCAGAAGGAAGTAGAGCTTCCTCAATTTCCCTCTTCCACTGAATTATGTAAATGTTTTCCAATGAAATGGACTTTGGTTTGGAGCAACTTATAAGATAAAAAAAAAAAAAGTTCTAATAAATAAACCAAATAAAATACAATAAATCTATGGGGAAAAACAGATGAATCTATATGAGAAAGAATTACTCTACTTGTACTTCCTAAACTTTCAAATAATTAATACTTCATACTCAAATTAGATAATATTATAGAACCTAAATCATCTCTCTGAGCAATCTTTGAGCAAGTGAGCTACTTTTGGAGACCTGTGGGGGCCCTCTCTCTAACAGCCCTATAGGTCAGGAGTCTAGTTGGTGCCTTACTATCTGGTCACCACATGTCTGGAGAAAGAATTCCTTTTCCAGCTTTGCTCTAAATTCACCTCCCTGACCAGAAGAGGGACAAGGTCTTTGAATGTGAATAGCTAAAATACAATAGAATAGTAGAAAGACTTGTTCAAGGCCTGAATTCTTCTCAGAGAACTATCTGCTTCAAGAGAGTATGAAGTATGTTATGCTTCTCATTAAAAATAGGGGGCTAGTCTAATATCTCTGTTAGTACTTAAGAATTTATAATGTCTTTTTAGCATCCCAGATAGAATATGTGGCATTGGCACAATTACATTCAGGAGAACAACTCCATAGAGGAAAAGACAAAAGTAGACCTAACAATGAGCAGAATTGAATTTGTCTTGGTTATGGAGTTTATTGAATCCTGTTTTCCAGGGCAGAGAGCTGCATGTCATACTTTTTTGTTATGATGCCCAGACTCCAAGTTTGATCTGGCTGTTAAGAATGAATTGGCCAACAGTGTGTGCTTGAACCCTCTTGAAACCTGGGGCAATTACAGAAGTTGGCTTGAAAATCCAAAATTTTGTAGGTGTTAAACATGTTGACTTTTTTTTTTTTTTTTTGGTACCAGGGATTGAACTCAGGAGTGCCTAACCTCTGAGCCACATCCCCAGCCCTTTTTTATATTTTATTTAGAGACAAGGTCTTGCTGAGTTACTTAGGGCCTCACTGAGTTGCTGAGGCTGGTTTTGAACTCGTGATCCTCCTGCCTCAGCCTCCTGAGCCACAGGTATTACAGGCATGTGCCACCATACCTGGCGACAATTTCTTTCCTTGACTTTTTCATTTTAACAACATTCTTGCCTCCTCCCCTGTTATGGTAATCTACCTTAAAATGCATCGTTAACTTTTACATCAAAATAGGCATTTAACTGGCTGAGTTTTCTTTACCAACTTTCTCCTGTGGACATATACATACTCTGCTTTGGTAAATGAGCATTTGACTTGGGACTAAAGCAAGAGACCAAGGGGGAGGAATGGCAGGGTCATCATCAGCATACTTTGTGTGTCATGAGCCTGAATGTACCTGTCATGAATTCCCTCTGGTCATCAGCCATAGATAGATCCACTACTTGAAACCTGTTTTTTCCCCAGATGTGTGTTTTCACATATTTTCTCTCTTAGTATGACTCATTGGGATTAAGTTATTCCTATATTCTTTTTACCTTCTTTTATTGCCAAGGTGAATCACATGGAACAGTTCATGGGTCAACACAATTGTATTAGTTAAGGCAATATACTCAGTGGAAAAACTAAAAACTAGAATTGGAAAACTTGTTTTTTATTGCCTCCTTCTTGGTCCATTTGAAATAAAGAAAAAAAAAGTAAAACAATCATCATTACCATAAGATTAAATTCAATAAAGTATTGTGACAGAAACCTTATAAGCTGTTCTGCATAGACTCAATTTGAACAAGTTTGTGTCCTCAATCAACCATTCCACAAAACAGTGCATTCCACTACCACCCTTTTACCAAAAATGAGATTCATCTCTCTCCACCTAGTATTTTTTAAGGGTCACATTGCTTTCATGTTGACATGAATTAAAAAGAGCTTAGATCTCTTCCTCCTCAATAATTTCAACACTTTTTGTATTTCTACTTTTGCAATGGTGAAACATTTTATTGCCACCAGTTAGTCCATGGAATCTCTGTATCCAAAGTGAAGAAGTGATGGAGATCCAAATAACCAAACCACTAAAACCCTAGATGACAGCTCAAAAAAATTGGCAGTAACTCATTTTCAGTAATGATTACAATTTTGTTCCTTGAATCATACCATGGGTCCACCACTTTAGAGTGACCTGTCCATCCTCCACAAGAGTTTTCCCATGTAAAACTGATCTTGACCCTGCCAGATGGGAAGACTTATGCCTTTTTTCCTCCTAAAGAGAAAAATTTGAGATTAGATGCTATTGGAAGAATACGATTACTGTTCTTCCAAAATGTGCAGATCACAGTGTATATTTCTCTAGAAGTGTTTGTACCAGTCCGTGGCTTCAACCCAGAAAGCTTTACGGAGGCCAAAAAGAACAATTTGGAAAGTTACTTAGGACTTCAAAGACATATGCTCAACTTTGCATCACATTCTCAACTTGACCTGTGGTCATTTTTGAATTCTAGCCTACTCTTTTAAAATTTAGTTTAGGGACAAAGATGAAAGGACTAAACAGGTTTGGATAAAACACTTGAAGAATGTGGATTTTTCCTGGTGAGGAGATCTATGTTCAAGGCTACAAAGAGACTTGTGACAAGGATGATAACCACAGGTTTTATGTTTTCTTTGAGCACCAGACAAAAGAAGTAGATTAACTCTTAGCTGAAAACAGGCTAGAACAAGTAAGAAATTTCAACTTTAAGTTGTTAGGCTTTTCATTGTGTGAAAGACAAATTTCTCCAATATTGAAAAAAGAAAAAGGGATATCTATATTCTTTTCTATTCAGCTGGATCTCAATTTAAGAAGATGACTTAAAAAATTGGTTGGGGAGGGGAGGGGGCTTTTCCTTTTCCAGCCTTAGGAAATACTCAATCTACTGCTACTTTAAGGAATTTCAGGAGAAAGTAAAATCTCACCTGGATCCTGAGCTGAGACAGGTAGCTTCATATGCCCCTCCTCTAGCTCCCTAATAACAGGAATCTTTCTTTAATTGTTTCATTGTCCAGGGCAGAAAGGCTCCCACTCAGAGTTTGAGAGATGGCCTGGAGAAATATCATTTTCCATCTCTTTCACTAAAACTATGAATAGACCTACAATAAACTTGGGTTTGTTCTGGAAATCCAGGAATACAAGGTACTTTACTCTCACATTGCACCCGACAGTTTTCATCACACCACAGTTGAGTGGTGAAAGGTCAAATCACAGCTGTTTTTAGGACTAAAAGATACTGAGCCTTTGGAAATTGCAGACTACTTATTGTTGTCCCACAGTAATTGTGGGAAGAGATTTGGAAGATCTTCTGAGAAATCTAGTGGAGTAAGAATGGATAGAGAAAGTCACAATTTGAATAAAGGAAACCCAAGAGGACCCCAGGAAATAAAGAAACGATGGAAATTCCTCCTCCCTTGTAGTAGGGGCTGCAAATAGCCAGGTTTATGATGCTCACAGACAAGATGTCATGCTTTGAACAATCTTTCCACACCTTTGCTATTCTCAATAAATACTGATAAATGTTCTACACACTACACTAGGTTCTGCAGATAAGATAATGAATTATCATCAACACTTCCATTTACTATATGAGTTTCTAGTAATATGTCAATGATCTCAGTCTTCAGAAATGTCCAAAAAAGAGCAAGTCCCATGAAAGGATTCTTAAGGTCTAGATACTTTTGCTTCAAATGTATATCTGTCTATAAAGTCTGCTTCTGGCATGTCTGTCTAATAGGATTTTGTTCTTAAGCTGTTTAGATGAGGTTTTAATGATTTGTAACAATTGTATGGGGCTTTATGATGTCCAAAGCCATTTTAATGCATTATCTCATCTCATCCTTCAATGGATAGTAGAAGTTTTTATTCCCTTTTCACATATATAATTGAGGCTCAAAGATGTCCTCAGTCCCCAGAACTAAGCACAGCCAGCTGCCAAACACCTGTCCTCTGGCTCACATCCCTCCTCCTTTCCCTAATATCACATTTTCATCTTTTAATAAGCAAGAAAATCCTTATATCTGCACAGGATAAAATTCAGTTTCACAGACACAAACCAGATACCAAACCAGGTCAAAGGATCCATCAGAACATGTTACTGGCTAGGGGTAGATGTATGCTAGGGCTAGATTGTGAGCAATTTTGTGCTCAGATTGAGCCAAACTCTACTGCAAACGACCAACACCATCATCATGGCATATAGATAATTTTCATATACCGAGAAATACAGGCCACAGACAAACTCAAAGGAAATTCTCTTGAAATCATGGCTTTATTGATTTTTTGCTTGTTTTTTTCTAGTTGCTTTAATCCAGGTTGGTCAGCAACCACACAAACAAGGTCCTCAACTTCTTCATCAGTCCTCAACATTTCAACTGAAAAGAGAAGCTTTTACATTGTTTTATTAAATGTCATGACTAAGGCTTGGAGCCATTTCTTGAGCTCTAGAAGATAAAAGGAGCAGAACCTCCTGAACCAGTGGTCAAGCCATAATTCTCTCATCCCTCCTAGTTAAGCAGAAAGGGAGTTAACTTTGGAGACACCAGGTTTCCCTTTGGAATGTCCCCTCTGGGTTTGGGGAAATCCATGTCATCACCTTCCCACCATTCAATAGTCATGGTTATTAGCCTCTTTCATAGACACTCAGAGTTAGGTTTAGGTCACATGAGGCCAAACAATGGAATTCCTGCTCCCAAGGACAGAGGAAAACTGTAATTTCATTTCACAATCAGCATGCACACAATTTCCGCCTGAAACATTTGTCATCCAGAGCATTGTCTAAACTTAAGTGCTATGGTGTAAACATCTATCCTGATATTTCGTGGACTCCAAGGATACTGGACTATGTCCTTGTTTGGCTTCTCTGTTCATCAAAGACTTTTTTCCCTGAGAATCTCAAGTTCTCAGACTGAGAAAAGCCCTGGCCCCCCTTACATGTGGTACCATGATGGTACATGTGGTACCAAGACAAGCGCATCTTTGCAGTTGGAACCTGAGACTGAGCACTTCACAGCTGAGATCTGTGAATTTCCAGATCTGGACCAATTAGGAAGGGTTTAGAGAGCCTCAGCAAGAGCAAAATGTGGCTCCTGGAATATTCCAATAGAGATATGTTTTTAAATGCCTTGAAAGGAAAGCAAAGAAAAAAGAAAGCATCCATCACTGGGGCAGGGAAACCTCCCCTGACTGATTATGACATAAAAATCCCCTCCTTCCCCCACACCCTTTGCCCTTGCCCTTGGCTATTGTGTCATGCTGGGAATATACAATTTCGCTGCCAGAGCAAATCCTATTGTGCACGTTGCTTTCACTCATTTGATTGACACTTGGAATCTTGATATCTCAACGTGATCACCTCTCTTGCGTCTATCCTTTCATCTATACATCCATGTTGTCTGTTTTGGCTAACAAATCCCAGTAAAGCAAAGATGGCTTAGCATATTAATAAACAGATATTCCACCCTTCATTGCAATCTAAATCCCCCTTTCTCATGTGAGCCATGGTTAGAAATTATTAGAAGCTATATACTTTTTGAACCCCATCAATCTATCACTGATGCAGAAAGGAAAGGGCCCCCTTCTACAAGTGAAAAATCCTTCTGCTGGCCCAACTCTCTCTCTGTAATTAGCTCACATTGCTTTCAATCTTTAGTAAGGTAACAAATAAGCTATTTCAAATAGGAAGAGTTTAAGAAGGTACTGTAGAAAATGTGCATGGAAACATGTGGTTGTTGGTGGAGACATTTACTTTCACATACTGCTCATAACAGATACCATGTCATTCTCATCAGTTGAGAGTAGGCAGAGAACCAAGAAGCAGACACAACACCTGCCTCTGAATTGAAGCTCTTTCAAGAAAAATAAATTGACTGCATCATAATAAGAGACCCAGCTATCCCACCAGTATAATCAAAGTTGTTCTTAACACACCACAAATGCAAACCCTCTGACTTCAACATACCATTCCACATCCTCCCTCTCAGCAATCCTTTCTCTCCAGAATGGCCTGTAAGCCTATTGTACCATAAAACGGAGTGCAAACAATACTGCGATACAACATCCAATCTCCTAGTCTGAGTTCAGGGCATCCAAGATCATCTAAGGTTTGCAAGATACATCAGGGGGCATCAAGCTCCACTAGAGAAGAAGGGTGGAAGAAGAACATCTGCTGAGAGCCTGTCATGTTGCAAGCATTGGAGTTGTATGTCACATCAGGTCCTTGCAATCCCAGGAGGCAGTATGTTCTCCACTTCAGAAATGAGAAAAAGAATAATCAAAAAGCGGAATAAGGGGCTAGGGTTGTAGCTCAGTGGTAGAGTGCTTGCCTCGCATGCATGAGGCCCTGGGTTCGATCCCCAGCACCACATAAAAATAAACAAATAAAAATAAAGATATTTCGTCCATCTACAACTAAAAAAAATATTAAAAAAAAAAAAGCGGAATAAACTGGCCAACATCAGCTTCTGAGTCATGGTTTCTAGAGTCCAATATCATGCTCTTTATGTGGTAACCTGCTGCCCCAATTCTGGATCACAAACACGAGGCATGGAAAATGAGAAACAATTAAGAGTTAATGTTTTATCTTAAAAGCAAGAATGAGTCAGTATTTAGCTTAAACTTTTTTTCTTACATATAACACTCTGGAAAGAATGTAGAAAACTTATTGAAGGAGGGTAAAATTGAAGATAAGGAGTCCAGTAAGCAGGTTATAAGTGTTCCAGTAGAGGTTTGATAAGAGCTGGAAATAAAGCTCATATAAATTAGAATTTCTTGGTATTAAGCTACAAAAGCAAAAAAGACATTCAAACCTTCTAGCTACTTTGGAAGGGTTTGTAGTTCTCACTTGAAGGGTGAGTCTTGACAATGCAGCATAACCAAAAGCTCCAAAAGCCAGGAGACAAGGAGAGAGACCCTGGTGTCGGGATGCTTCTGCTGCCACCCTGCATGGAGTGACCTCCAACCATTCCTCTGTCCTTCAATGCCTCACTTGATTTGAGAGACCTGGGATAAGGCAGCTACTTGACCAAATGTAAGTCACATGCAAGAGGTCAAGTTTAGAAAATGAAAGATCCAACATTCTGGGATTCCCTGTGGAATGCAGGTACCTGGAATACATTCCAACAAGAGGACTCACAATAAATTAGAGCTACTCCAGTGTAAATCAGATCATCACTCGGAAGGGCAAAAGGATGCTAGAGAGCCAAAAATTTGATCAGTGTTCTCAAGAAACCCCAACAGTGAATCCGAAGAAGAGAGAAAAGCATCTGAAGTGCTATGAGCATCCAACAGCCTACTGTGTGCCAGACAGCAAGCTGATGCTGTGAGAGACAGAGGCAGTTAAAAAACATTGGTTTGGACTTTAAGAAGCTGACTCAGAGCACAGGATCCAGATATCAGAAAGATAAATGACAATACTAAGTCACATATATTTTATGTCACATAAATGGTACACATGATAATGTCTATGAGATTCTGAGAACAGAGAGATTATTAAATCTAAAATAATTAGGAAAGCCATTCTAAGCATAGTGAAATTCCAGTGGTATGACAAATTTGGGCCAATGACAGAAAGGGACAAGAGTCTAAGCAGAGTCATAGAGATGTAATATTTTTAAATATTTTTTTTAGTTGTAGATGGACAAAATACCTTTATTTTGTTTGTTTATTTTTATATGATGCTGGGGATCAACCCCAGTGCCTCACACATGCTAGGCAAGCGCTCTACCACTGAGCCACAACCCCAGGCCAGAGATGCAATTTATAAGATACATTTAGGAATCCATTCACACACTGTAGTCTGGGAAAAAGGGTTCACGTAAAGAACTATTCCTGACTAACAGTCAATGATAAAAAACGTACCCAGATGAGCAACTTTTCCCCATCTCTTTTCTCTTTAGCTGACCTCAGTCAATCACTCAACAGTTCCATTTCAAGACTTTAGGGAGGAAAGTATGGAAGGTGCTTCGTTTGCAGGATGGAGGGGTTGGGCTCGAATGTGTCAGTGGTAGTGAGAGAAGAAAGAAAACAGATCTAAGAGAGACTGGCATTGTGCTCCAAGTTCCTGACTCCCTTCCTGGACCAGAGACACTTGGGTTGTGCCAAACTCAGCCAGCTCATTATCAGGCTGCCAAAATGCCCTGGACTATCCCAACCACCCCATTATCCTCATTTTGCTCCCTCCTTCCCACCCATCAGTAACACTATCTCTCACCAAGCCACAAAGCCAAGCCCCAGGAAGAGGAGTGGACCCAGGACAGGGAAAGAAACCTGGATCCTCCTGACTCCTGGCTCCTCAATAGCAAGAGTCTTCTGCCGTAGCAGCTGATTCAACACCATAATCAGGGATAGTGGAGCCACTTCTCCACCCCTGAGCTTGTTCGTCTTCAAGATATCCACTTCCCTAAGTGGTACTATAGGTGCTATAAAAAGATAACATTCTTGGCTATTGAGGAGAGTGTTTTAATGAATATTGTTAGTGCTCATTGTGTTGGTATATATGCTCAGAATGCTAATATATTTTCAGTATCCTGATTTCAATTCTACCAAATCCCTGAAGTAGAATTGCTACATTGTATGGTACTTCTTTTTAAATTTTTTGAGGAACCTCCACATACTGTACCTTTCTTTAATTTCCATGAATAGTATACAAATGCTTCAGTTTACCAACATCCACATTAATACATATTGTTTCTCATTTGTGTGTGTGTGTGTGTGTGTGTGTGTGAGAGAGAGAGAGAGAGAGAGAGAGAGAGAGAGAGAGAATGTCGGGTGACATTTCATTGTGGTTTTGTTTTTCATTTCCCTGATAATTTGTGATGCTGTGCACTTATACATTTTGGTCGTCTCTATGTCTTCTTTGGACCCCAGCCCAATGTTTATTTGGGGTTATTAGTTCTTTTTTTTAACTGAGTTGTATGTATAACCTAAATGTCAATCAACAGATAAATGGATATTTTTTCAATGTGGTATATACATTCAACAAAGTCCATTCAGCTTTATTTTTTCTTTTTTAAGGAAATTAATTACACAACATGTAACAACACGGATGGACCTTGAAGACATTGTGCTAAGTGAAATAAGCCACTCACAGAAACATAAGCACTGCAAGTTGTTATCTATACGAGGTATCTAAAATAGTTAAATTCACATAATTAAAGAGTTGGGTGGTGATTTTTCAGGGCCTAGGGAGAGGGAGAAATGGGAAGATACTAATCAATGGTCATAAAATTTCAATCAAGCAAGATGAGGCGCCTCTAAAGATCTGCTTTACACCTTATACCTACAATCAACAATAATGTATTGTATACTTAAACATTGTTAAGAAGGTAGATCTCACATTAAGTGGTCTTACCATGATGAGATGAAATAAAAGAAAAGAACAATGTGCTAACTACATCCTCAGCTGCTTACTTGTAGGAACCAGTCAGACCTCCAGAAGATTCTGCCAGCAATTCTAGAAACTAATTTCCAGACATCTCCAAGCACCAGAAGGTGACCTTCTGCTGTTCTTCCCTCTCCCAGTTCTGGGGCATGATGCAACAAGCTTGGTACATTACATTAGTAAAATGAACTGCAGAGGGCCAAGAGGGGCAGCAACCAGGCAGAAGGGAAGCACAAAGAGCAGGCAACTTTAAGGAAACTCAGAAAAGTGTGAGTACTTATTTCCTATCTGACAGGTATGGCTCAGACAGCTTTTTATCCCCATTAGCCTACTTTCCCTATGGATTATGATAACCTTAGTCACCTTTAAAATCAAGTCCAAAACTTGAAGCCAATTCCAAGTGGAGTATTTAGATGTTTTTCATGTTTCTAATTCTTTGATATGTTCAGTGGGCTAATCAAGAGATGCACACCAGACCCTCAAGAAGCTCAGTTGAAAATCAAGATCTAACTGCATGAAATTTACCTCTGAGTTGAGTCTGGGGTACCCAATTCCTCTCAATGACTAGTTGGTACATTATCCATGAGGAACCACAGAACTCTTGGGTATAGTTGAAATGAAAACTAAGGAAGATTTCTATGTTTCACCATAAAATTGTGACTGAATTCAAGATGTATATGACTATAATAATAAGATAAATAAGTAGGTAGATAGATTAATTGGTTGATTTCATAGCAGAGCATCCCAAAATTCTTCAGTACTCTTCCTATGCATTGTTTGAATTCAGGCTTAGCAATGTGACTTGCTTTGTCTAACAGAATGAAGTGAAAAATGTTGGTTTTTCAGTTCCAAGTCTATGCTTTAGGGACATGCATATTCCTGCTATCACTTTTGGAACACTTTCTTCATCATGAAAATAATCCCAGACTGGACTGATAGATAGTGAGAGGCTAGCAGAACAACTGGGGCGGCCAGTTAAGGCATCTATGTTAGTCAGCTTTGTGTCACTGTGAGAAGAATACCTGACAAAAACAACAGAGGAGGAAAGATTTATTTTACTTCATGACCAGTTCCTGGTCAGCTGACTCTAAGGCAGAAACATGATGGTGGAAGGGAATGGCAGAGGAAAGCTGCTCAGTTCATTGCAGCTGAGAAGTAGAGAGAAAAAAGGGGGGGGGGTGTAGGGAGAAGATAAATCTTTGCAAGGAATGCCCCAGTGACCTACTTCCTCCAACTAGGTCCCACCTCCTAGGAGTCCATTCATTTGTCAATGATATCAAACAGATTAATCCTCTGATGAGACCAGAGTCCTCACAATCCAATCATTGCCTAAAACCTCACCTCTGAACCCTGCTATACTGGACACCATACTTTCGACACATGAACTTTTGAGGACATTCCAGATCTGAACCATAACAGCATCTCAGGCCAGCAGTCCCCAAGTGACTTGGCAACTGACCAAGGACATGTAAATGATCCCAGCCAAGACCAGAAAGACTGACTATCCAGTCCAGATTTCTAACCCACAGAAATGTGAGCGAAATAAATGGGTGTTTAAGTCAGTAATTTATGTGCTGGTTTATTACATAGCAATATGTAACCAATACACACACACACACACACACACACACCCTTGGGTTTTTGGACACCCTATTTCTTTTTGGACATTAGTAATTTTTCCAACTATTCCATCCAAAAGCTAAGCTTATCACCCCTCTGCAAACCTGCCCTGTGGGCTCTACAGTTATATCCAGATCATTTCTGAATTTTACTCTTGATGCATCTGGAATTTCTATTCAGTCTTGCCAATCTTCCCTTTCTTTCTCCACCACCATCAGGCCTTCATTTCCTTTGCCAAACACTGGAATCATGTCATAATCGGTCTTTTCTTCTAATACTTTCCAGTTCTAGCCAATCTTATCCACTACTGGCTTTGTCAGAAGATGGACTTCAATGTGTCACCTTGTTCTTTCTATGGTGCCTCACTTTTCCTAATACCTTACTTAAGGTCAGGACAAAATAAAAATAAATGGTATTGAGTATCCACCATGTACCACACAAAACTGAATAACATAGGGAAGTTTAAGTCTATTTAGGACAATAAAGTTCTGTGTAATCTAGCCCCATTCTATCTCTGCAGATTCCTGTTTCAGAAGCCGTCTCCCTAAAACATGTGCCCTGGCCCTCAGATATGAAATCCCTGGTATTTTCACTCATACCATTTCTTCCCCAATCCTGCTGCCTAAAACTCCCTCCCTAGTTTTCCCAACTTTTTTATCTGTCTTCCTTTGAGGCCCAACTTAAATCCTAACTCTTCTGAAAACTTCTCTCATTGTCCTTGTCTGTTTATTTCTGACTTCAGTTTCTTTTGACTCAGTTCCTTAGTGTACTTAGTTGTCAGCTAGGGCATCTGTAGGGCTGGTTACCATGCTAGCCTGAGATGGGGGGCCTGGCTTATTCCTTCTCCAGCACCCAACACAGTGCTAATGGTGATAATAATGGCAGGTAAAGATGAATTTAAGTAAGAAACTCTTTCCCAAGACAATGGAAAGGTTTGGCTTTCCTATGTTTTAAATAAAAGTTTTGCAAAATATAAAACTTTTGGTATGGGTATTTGTCTTAATTTTAAAAACATCATAGATTCTCATCTGCCCCCCTCCCATGCCTCGCCAGGAGTCAGATAAATGATGGACACTTCCTAACATGTAACCCCCAGTTACTGAACACTCACCAAGATCCAGGCACTGCCCTGGACATTTCATATGTATTTTATCACTTAAATCCTACAGTAGTCCTATGTGGCATGTATTATTACCTTCCACTTTATATTGAAGAAAGTTTATTAGCCTTGAATACTCTCTAAAATATGACAGCCGGCAAGTGACAAGGATAAGATTTGACTGAACCCAAAGCATGTGCCCTTAGTAAGCTATCATGCCCATGATTTACCTGAACATATTCCTCTTAGGGCATCTAGATCATTGTTTTACTATCCCATCAATAGTCCTTATCTCCTAACCAAGATAAAAATAGCATGGAGCCTACCTAATCTAGTACCTTCAGTGAAGGCAGAGAAATGCCTCCACCCCAAAAATGTCCATGTCTTCATCCACAGAACCTGTGAACATGCTGTGTTAAATTACATGGGAGGATTAATATTGCAGATGAAATTAAGGTTACTGATCTTCTAACTTAGAGGTAGGAGATGATGTTGAACTATCCAGGAAGATGCCAATCCAATCATAGGAACCTTTACAATTGGAGGTGGAAGAAAGAAGAATCAGAGATGGAGATGTGACAATAGAGATCAGAGGACATGGATAGGAGTTATGTAATTGCCAGGAGGGGTCCCAAGCCATTGAATTTGGACAGCTCTAGAAGTAGAAAAGGAAAGGATACAGACTTTCCCCTAGAACCTCCAGAAAGAGGGTCTGTTTTTAGCCAGCGAGAGCCATTTCAGACTTCTGACCTCCAGAAGAGCAAGGTAATATATTTGTGTTGTTTTGAAACACCAAGCTGTAGTAAATTCTTACAGCTGCAGTAGGAAGCTATTTTGCCTTCCTATAGAAACAATTAGTGCCAGCACATGGTCTCATAGTTTGTCAAGAGGTCTCATGGCTCAGAAGGTACAATCTATACAATTATAAGAAATTGTTTTGATTAAATCATGATTACTGAGGCATCACAAATTGTTTCCACAATTAAACTGAAGAAAGTCTTTGAAGAGCCACTTCAAATTTTTTAAGAAGAAAGGAAGAGAGCCAACCTCCATCTCCTCTCCTGGACTCAGATCCCCTGTAGGAACCTGCTCCTTTAAAGTTCTGATTAGCTGAGATTTCCTGTGGAACTAATGCGTTCTTACTAGTTTCCAAATGATGCCTCTGTCCTCCCAGTAAAATCAAAACTGCCAATAAGGTGCAGGCCAGCTGCTGGGCCTGTGCTCTCTCCTACAAACCACATACACAAATAGGAAGATGGTATCCGAGGTTATAATTTCCTGGCCAGCAAGTGTCTTGGGTTTCACTTCAATGGTTAAGGATGTGTCACCCAGGCGCCTTAGTATGGGGCATTTCCAACCTTCAATTAAAGGACTATCATTTACTCTATATATTAACATCTAGAACAATAAACACTGTGGAACACAGTCATTAGATACAGCCATAATCCATGGCCTGCTGAGTGTTGATGTCAACCCTGCTGTGCTTGACATCTGAAATAATCCCAAAGAAAGCACCACATTTTCTAAGCCAGGACTACATTGAGGATACCCACCCCTGGCTGCATTCTATCTCCCCACCTTCATCTTCTAACCTGTCGACATCTTGATTCAAGACATTTAAAAGCCAATTAAAAAGCCCTTGTCTTTTACAGAAAGACATCCAGGCCTACCTTTTCCCTTGCTGACAATAATACTACTGGTTCCCCTTTGGTGGAACCTATTGGCTATTACTGCAAATCACAAAGCAATTCAGATTGAGTTATGATTCTTAATCAAAAGGATGTCAGAATGGTGTAGGGTCACAACCAAAAAGCCACCCCCCTCAAAAAAAAACCCACAAAAAACAATCTTGAGTTTTTGATGCACAAAGGGAAGAGAGTTGATAATAAATAAAAATGCACTCAAACTAGCCAAACTGTGGAGCCATGTAAAAAGTACCACAATCCTTCCTACACTGCAAGATCCATTTTTGTCATAACCTGTCAACACAGCATAAATGCAGTTTTTGCAGGTCTAGCCACCTATACTTCTGAGGTGAACCCTTCCTTCAGGGGATGCAAAATTAATACCAAATTAAAAAGACTCCTCTGTCAAGAGTCGGGGTTGGGGGAGAGGGGAATCTCACAGTATTTATTATACACCAACAGGTTGTTTAGGAGACATGTGCTGGGTTACAAGTGATAGAAAGACCTGTATACTGAGATTGGGAAGCAATGACACAAAGAAAGCCTGCTCAGAACTCTAGAGCACCCTGGGACCCAACAACTTCAGGACTGGGTCAAAAATAGGCCTTGTTTATTCAGGAGACTGCAGCGACTGTCCACTGCCTTAGTGTCTGAATCACATAAGTGAACCTTCCCTGGGAAAAGGTCTAATATAGTGGGTTGTCTGTCACATTTACAGCATCCCCATTTGGAGAAACCATCAGACCCCATCATTTCATAGGCACAGGCCAGAGAGGCTGCCCCTGGCTGAGTTGCCAACACCCAGTCTGTTGGGCAGCAGCAGAGCCAGTGAGTTCCCAAAACACAACACGAGGAAACTCCATGCTCCTGGAGCAATATTCCTCAGAAGGAGGCCTGTGCACACAGAGGGCATGTAGCTTTCCTGTGTGTGTATCCTTAAGTGAGTTATGATTCTTCCAAATTATCTGTACCATTATTCCTCTCCACTGATAATTTTTCATTTTGCTTTGTTTTTGATAAAGTATTATTCACCATACATGGATTTATAGAAGTGGATTGGGAAGAGTCTCAGCACACTACTCCTTTTCCCTGAACAGAAGGACTTTCTGGAAATAAAGGCCACAGTGCCCTATTGGAGGGAAGGTTTTTTTTTTCCCCCAAGTGGACAAAGGCATTTTCTGATCTCAACACCCAGTAGCTCTAGTTGGGCTGGGATAGAGAGGGTGAGAGGCAATCTGGTGGAGGCTTCCCGGCTTCTCCATAGCACGTGCTTACTAGACTTCTGCACACCTAGTCTGGGTCCCTGTGTGCTGGCTCTTATAAACCACTCTGGCTGGCTGTACCTGTAGGCTTTCACTGTGCATGGCCGCCACCTGCTGGGCTATCCTGGGATTGACTGGTGGGGCCATGTAACTGTACACCTGGCCAGCACAGGGAGGTGTGAGAACACATTGTCAAGTTCATTCCGTGGCTTTCATTCCAGAGGGAGCCTCTAATCTGGCTGTAACACACAGGAATCTGCTTTTTAATAGTCTTTTGGAGACCTAAAGTCTACGATTCCCTCTGGTCATTCATCTGAGAGTTTAATCACCTTCTCTCAGAAATATTTTCCTTATTTGTGATCTCAACGATCCTTCTGTTGAGGCTAATTTACTACTGATCTGTCCTGATCAGGAATGAAAAGCAGCCACTACCAATTCTCTGAGTACAAGACCTTTGTGGGCCTGGGGAAAGATGAATGAACGTGCCTCACTTCTCTGGAAAGGTCCAAGTCAATTTTTCTTTACTCACTTTAAAGTATATTTATCATCTCCGTGGCTCTGTGGCTCTTCTCAGAATATGCTCAATTTCTCCACATCTTTCTTTATCTGGAGATGTGATACCTCTGGGAGAATCTGACTGAAAGCAAATGTAATGATTCCAGTATCGTGTGTATGTATCCCTCTAGGTGACCATTCCTTTTGTAAATATTTTCTGAATATCTCATATTGCATGAGGCAAATAGGTAAGGTTCATGTGGAATATAAGATGGATTGCTCAAGCACTTTCCAAGGAGGGAGGACATAAAGCCACAATGCTTATTCACAAACCTCTACAACAGTATATGACAGGAACAGTCATCAGCGTCACTGGAAGCCAGCAAAGGGAGAGAATCCTCTCAGCCAGGACATGGGGAGGGCTTCATGGAGGCAGTGGGAATTGATCTGATCTTGGAAGGATATGGAGAATTTGGTTGAATCTAAGAAGAAGGAAACCAGAAGGGGAACGAGCATTCTTGGCAAAGCTAGCAGCCTGAGGAAAACCCTGGACACAGTGAATACTGGGCATAGATATGACAGGCTGGATATGGTTGCGTTTGAGTGAGTCAAGGGAACAGTAAGGAAAAACTAAACTGAGCCAGTCAGTGTGGGCCTCCTACGATGGGGAGGCATTGAACTATTAGGTATTGTGTTCCCCTCATACAACTCCTATTTGACTTTATTAACTTGAAAACAACTCGTTTTTTTTTTTTGTTTTTTTTTTTTTTAAATCATGCTGACCCTAAATCAGCTCTTATTAATGTCACTTTGTTCCCATCCAGGATCAGCTCTTGGTTTTGACTTGTTTGCTCCAAGTTCAGGTTTGGCTTTCACTGTGTTATTCCACTATGTCTGAGCAACTGTCTTACCCTAGCATGCTTTACTCCCCCTCTCCTGATCACAAGATCAGTTCCAACTGACTATTCTGACTCACTCACTTCTTTCCTTGATGTGGTACGTCTTTTATTCTTCCTCTTTTCTTTCAGAAGAGATAGGAAAGCAGGGTACACAGAAGGGAGACCCCGAGCAAGTCACATGCCCATTATGGCCTCAGCATTCTCATCTCAGAGGCACCTATCTAACCCCTTTGGTGCTTTCTAGAGCTTACACCATATAAGGAAATAACCTCAACAATCCCAGTCCACAAGCCATTACACCCACCCCCACTGCAGTGTCATTTCCATAGAATAATTGTAGCTTCCCTGAAAGAATTTGCTTATGAAATTGATGAAAAATGGAGTTCAAAACAAACTGGATGTGCTTTGAGTTATTCATTTCCAAATGGGAAGAGAATAGAGGAAAAGATGGGAAGCAGACCCAACTTCCCTCCTTGCCAAAGTGCCTCTCTTCAGGAGGTAGTTTCAAAGACAAAGAGAAATGATGAATTAGAAAGCAAAACAATGATCTACAGGTGGCACCCAGCACTCTGCTCCCTTCTCAAATCAGCCAACTCTGTCTCCTCCTCCCCTCCTCCCTCCCATCACCAGGTCCTGCTTGAGCCAGCCTGTCAACAGAGGCAAGACTTTCCCTGGGTGGTTCTCACTAGAGCCAGTTACCCTACAAGTCCTGATTTACCCACCTCTGCAAGTGATGAGTCTCAGGAACGGCTGCTTCAGGTTGCTTACTATACTGTGGTTCTCAGTCTTCCTTTGGTACTAATTGCCTTGAGCACCTACCCAGCAGGAGGATGAGATGAAAAACACTAACAACCAGTGAATTAGTAAGCTCCAGCCTCAGTTTCCTATTAGGTACTAGGATTACATGAGCCCATGTATCAGGAAGAATCTAGAGGGTTGTGAGAAGAAAAAGGGAAAAATTGAACTAGATCAGTTCCACCTGACTGACTGCAGTTCCAACTGCAAGGAAGGTGGCATGAGATCACGATGAAGAATTCTATCTTGTCTCACTACTTCTGCATTGCTTTTATTATTATTGGGGTGCTTCATAAAATAATTCCACATCAATTTTTAAAATTAATTCTTACAGTAGCTCTGCAACATTAGAAGTTGTAAATCCTATATTGTAGATAGGATGAGGTTTTGATTTTCTTATGTCTTACAGTGAGTGTACCCGAAATCCATTATAATTTTTCTTGGATTGAAGGAAGAAAACATACTGTTGAAATATATACAGTTTAATGATAAATTAACTTGAGAAGTCTCTTAAGCATGGTACTTTAAGAAATAATGCAGACTCTTTGAAACTTGGAAGTTTGCTGCTAATTAACAAGGAGTATTAGGCTTCTCAGAAAGAATAATTTACATTTCCAGCCCTGATGCTTAGCCACAAGTGTGGCTTAAGAAGACAAACGGAGAAAGGACAGTAACTACAGGACGGTAATGAAAAGTAGTAGCAGCTGAATAGTCAAGAAGGGACCCTGCAGGGGGTGACAGCTTTCATATGAATTGGTCATCTCTGCTCACCTCCAAAGAAAAGACATACCAGCTTGACTCAAACCCCATGGAGTCTTATAAATGCTACCAAGAAGAAGAAAGACCTTGGAATGCATGAGAGGACCCACAGGAATGTAGAATATTGTCCTCCAATTTTTTTTTAATACTGCAGATTCTTTTCAGTATTCTATGATTTAAATGGTTTTTGCATGCAGCTGGAGCATATTCCAAGATCTTTCAAGTTTTTACTTCCTCTCACTTTGACTCCTAGTAGGCCAGAACAATATTTGTTAACTCGGTTACCAACAATGATGCTCTGGGCCTACAGCATTTGCATACCGAGAAAGTCCTTTGCTTACCTTGATGGACATTGAATTTATCCTTCAAGCCCAGCCCTAATCCTACCTTTTCCCTAAAGCCCTCCCTCATCACTTTTCTAGACACTGAATCTAATTACTTAGACTGTGAAATTAAGACTTCTGTTCTTAAATAACTAACAACACTGACAGAACAGAACACCTTATTTCTTCCATGATGGAAGAAACTATTTCACCATTCTCTTAATTACAGTTGGTATTTGTTGTTGTGCTTTAGATTTTCAAAAAACTCTAAGTGTAACATCTTACCCCACCTACACAAAAGGTTTGAAAACAGATAGGCTTCTTTGATTGCAAGTGACAGAAGCCCAACCTGATCAAGTTTAACTAGAAATAGGAATTCAGTAGAGGTGTGCTGAGCTTGCTCATAGAATAGATTTGGCAGGGCAGATTTGGAGGGCCCAGAGACGAGAATGAGAGACTTGATTCCTCCCATAGTTCGTCAATCTATCCTAAATGCTTTTCCTTCCCACCTTCCCCTCACATTTCTGTTGTCTCATGCTCTCCTGCTTAGGCCTGCTCATGAACGTGAAAGCAGGGATATTCCCTTCCTTTGACAATATGTACATAATACCAATTCAACAGCATTACAAGACTGAAGCCAGGAAGGACTAATTCTCTCAAGGAAAGGCAAGTTCTGCACGTGAACCAAAAGGAGAGGTGGACAGATAGCAGAGCAAACAAAAATCCAGTCTCCACTTCTTCAAGTCACAGTTTTTATCCTCTGAAAGCTACATATAAACTGAAGCTGACACAAACTACATAGCTGTTCTTTAGCTCAATCAAGCCACAGGGCTATTCTTCAGCAGTTGCAAGATACAAAAAAAAAAAAAAAAA
>NW_026000229.1:39367267-39532794 GCF_001458135.2 Marmota marmota marmota
AAAAAAAAAAAAAAAAAAAAAAAAAAAAGGAGTTACCTAGAGTTCTGTCCATTAACGTGGGGACATGGGAGCTAACATGGGGACTTACTCTGAGTAAAATGTTCAACAATAATTAGTCTATAGAAATTATTTTCGGGTTATGAACTCCCATTTTTACCCCAAATACAGATTGCAGAATCACATCGGTTACACATCCACATTTTTACATAATGCCCTATTAGTAACTGTTGTATTCTGCTACCTTTCCTATTCTCTACTGTCCCCCTTCCCCTCCCCTCCCATCTTCTCCCTCTACCCCATCTACTGTAATTCATTTCTCTCCTTGTTTATTTTCCCATTCCCCTCACAACCTCTTATATGTAATTTTGTATAACAATGAGGGTCTCCCTCCATTTCCATGCAACTTCCCTTTTCTCTCCCTTTCCCTCCCACCTCATGTCTCTGTTTAATGTTAATCTTTTCTTCCTGCTCTTCCTCCCTGCTCTGTTCTTAGTTGCTCTCATTATATCAAAGAAGACTAATGTATGAAATCTGATATGTCAAGAGCTTTGTAATGTTTTGAACAACCAATAAAAAAAGATTTAAAATTCCAAGTATGGTTTCTAATAAAAAAAAAAAAGAAATTATTTTCGGGGCCTGGGGATCTAACACAGAGCCTCACACAGCCTAGGCAAGTGCTCTGCCACTGAGTCACAGCCCAGGCCCTAAATCCACAGAAAATTTGCTAAAACATCCCCTAATCCCATGCTTCCTTTCCAACGGGAGTATTTGGAGCATAAGAAAGGCATCCCTAAGAGGATGAAACTACCATTCAATAATTATGATGAAATATAATTTGGAAACTGTCAAAATAACAATAATAACCACACTTACTGACCAAGGCTTGGTGTATGGCAGGAACCATTCTTAGAGGTTTGCACCTGCTAATACAGTCAGTCACTCCTCACAGCTCCATGAGAAAAGTTCTGTTATCCCCATTTAATGACAGAAGAAACTGAGGCTTAGAGATCATGCAAACAGGCAGCAGGACAGGGATTCAAACTCCTAACTCTCTGTCAATGAGTGGATATGCACTCTGTTGGCTTGCCACACTCCTCCATAGTAGGGGTCCCAGAGGACTGCTTACATCCAATTCTGGCTATTACAGGGGCTGGCCATTTCTACCTGGCACTCAAGCCTTTCTTTTCAGACTTGGACTTTCATTGTAAATATTCCTTGATTGCCTTTAAATGTTGAAGAAATTGAAATGAAAGGATATTTTTGGGAAATAGAAGTGATCGGTACATCAGGATTGTCTTATAGCCAAGAACAGATGTTCTCCAAACTTTTATGTCTACTCACTTTTATTCCTTAGCCCAAGCTGTACCCTTTGCCAGAATCTTGAATTGTTTCTTAAATCTCTGCCTAGCAAAACCCACTTTACAACCCACTTTAAGATCTCATTCAAGTCGGGTGTGGTGGTGCCTGTAATTCCAGCCACTCAGGAGTCTGAGGCAAGAGAATCTCAAGTTTAAGGTCAGTTGAAACCCTATCTCAAAATAAAAAATTAAAAAGAGTTGAGGATGGAGCTCTCTGGGTTTATTCCTGAGTACCACACACAAATAATAATTTATTACAAATAAAAAAGGATTCCATTCAAATGTCTGCTTCCCTTGGCTCACCTCAAAAACTAAATCACTGACTCCTGCACATTACAGCACTGGCCATGCACCTCTATTACAAATTTGTCTCCTTCATATATACCCTCGCAAGATGGTGACAACCTCCATGACAAGTGCTAATCTCCTGTGTCTTATTGCTATTTGGGTCTCCAGTGCCCAGTACAGAGCATGGCCCACAGGAAATGTTCATCGAGTGCTTGTCAAATGAGTGGATAAGTCGGAACTAGTTAAAGCACATGGATATCATTTATTTCATTGATTCGAAGATCCAAGAGTAAATTCCAAAGTGATATCCAATTTAGTCCCTTGCTTAGAGGTAACCAGGACTAAGTTTTGAGAATGAAATCAGTAGTGTTGGAGTGGAATCAAAAGAAACAGTTCCTGTTCAGCCCCTGGCATTGTTATGTCTGCAGTGCCAGAGGGAGGAGAAAGAAAGAATAAACATAAGCTGTGTCACTACCAAGATGCTATAATCAAATTATTTTGGTCCAAACCAAAGGAGTCCACTTCTAACCATAGGTCAGAAGATAATCCAACCTGTGTCAAACACAGAATTTTAGTGGGCGGGTGTATTTCCTCAGCTGTATACACAAGTAATTCATAATCTCTCTAATGGGTACGGACCAAACAACCAGCTTTATTTTCCCTGAGCTTTCTACTCAAGCATCTGGAACTAGATGTACCACACAGTTCTACATAATCTCTGTATAACATGCCCAATAACAAGCTTCAACTTTTTGCATACCCAGAAATGCAGAAACTATCATTCTCAAAAACTTGGTGCAACTAACGTACTTTCTGGGAGATTATAAACAAAAATAATAGAATTATAAAGTTGCAGACCTAGAAGATTCCTGTCACTCTCCATACTACTCATGGGAAAATATTCCCTGAGTCAGGTAGTCTTTCCAAGATTACACAGCCAACCGGAAGTACTGATAATATACCAAAGAAGTTAATTCTTGTGCTTTTAACAAGTTTCTTTCTTTCTTTCTTTTGGTAAGAATGGTTCAGCATAATTGTATCCATTCAAAATAATATCTGCAAAAAAAAATCCTAATCTAAATGGGTTGAATGGGTATAGTTCATCAAAGGATAGTGTGAATTTTCACTTACGGTAATCTCCAAAATGTCATATTTCTGGCCTTTGGAGAACTTGAAAAACCACAAATGTACTAAAACCCAACAAGTTCACAGAGTCAAAATGTGGGACTTTGAGCAGAAAACACCAACTTGGAGGATTAAAGAAATTCCTGGTCTGAGAGATGGAGTGGGGGATGGATAGAGAGACCTGCCCATTCAGTGAGAGAAGGAAGGTGTTGAGTGCTACTTTTCATTAATATTTGCTACTCTACCTCAGGAAGAATGTTTGTGCTTCCCTAGCATAGGTTTGCCCATGTGACATGCCCAATGACACATGAGTGGAAGTGATTTGTGTTGCATCCAGACAGCAGTGTATAGTCCCCCATGTATTCTTTGCCTGACTTTAGGATCACAGAAGTCTGTTTGGTTTAGCTTCCTGAAGCTAGATTCCAAGTGGCTGCAGTGAGCCATTTCTTTACTGGTCTCTGATGGATTTATAATAAGCAAAAACTACAACTTGCTATTTTAAGCTTCTGAGATTTAGGAGTCAAGATTTAGTATGAGATAGCCTAGCTGGTCTAAAAGAGAGTAGGGAACCAAATAAAAAGGAAGGTCTATTAGTTCTGAGAGGCATGGCTTATGAGTCAAACTGGATGATGTCAGATTCTAGCTAGATATGTGCTTATAATGTCTACTATATTGTATGTTTATATATAACATAGTTACAAAATGTAATAATTACACATATATAACATGTATACCATTCATGTTCTGAATTTTGTTGAATTTTTTGACTAAGTAAAGGATTTTGTAAAGTCATTGCAGTACCTCAAGCCAAATGATTATTCACAACAGAGAAGAAGGAAGAGAAAGAACAATAAAGTAGAACCTCTTCCGAGAAAAGCCCCAGGATTCTTAATATACAGAAGGTGAGTGTCAATGCAAGAATCCAAATGCTCATATACACTTTTCCCTTGGCATTCCAACCACATCTTCACTCCCTCTTCATATCTCAGTGACCTGCCAACCTCATCTTCAGTGGCATCTGATGGGCCTCAGCAGGCTCATCTTCTCATCTGATTGTATATGCATGAAAGTACATGTGTGCCTGTGAGTGCTTACATGGCTACCCAAATACTCAGAAACATTAAGAAACACTTGCTAGGTACAGAAAATAACACTGCATACTCTCTTCTCTATATAAATACTGTCTTCTTTCTAGATAATCCAATTTCCACCTAATAGCATTACAAAGATATGACACTCAATGGTGGATTCCTTTTAGACTTTGGGCCTTGTAGTAGCCCAAACCAACTTATTAGACACCAGTGTCATGGAAGATATCAAAGGAAGAAGGTAAAGGCCTCAACTTGAATAACTTCAGTCTATATTCTCCTCCAAAGACCACAGGCAATTTACTAAATAAGTTGATTAGCACTTCTAATGTGGATATCTTAAACTGGTTACCAAACTCCTCGACAGAATCCAGAAGCCAAAGCTGAAGTTCATTTCCTAATGGATCTATAGAGTTCACCTTTACAGAGAACTTTAGAGTGTTAATACAGAGAGGTTCAAGAGGCCCACTGATCCAATCTCTTTCTTTAATTTTTCAGTATAACACAGTGAAGCAGGATGTGCTACCCACAGGGGTTTAGGAGAAGTTCCAGTCCAAGGCCAACTACTAACTGCTTTGTATATAAGGAGGCCAACCTTTGAAGTCAAATCTTGACCCAAATGAACTTTCTCCTTTCTTTTTGCCCTTTTCATCAGCACAGCCACCATCAGCTTTTCATTATGTGCCTGTTTATTTTGTGTTTCACTAAATGCCCTTTACAGAACTTGTAGAAGCTATTTTAGTAGTTTTATGTACACAGAAAACGCTTTGTTTAGGCTCCACCTTGGGTTCAGGGTGTCTGGGGCCTGTTGAAGTTGATTAAATTTGAGAGAAAAATCAGACAAGAAGTCAGACAAAGAGAAAGAGATAGTTATAGATCTGGCTTCAAATCTACCTCTGCTGGCCTGCATGTTTCTCAATGTCCCTTCCTCCCCTCTTATAGTTAGAATTCTATAGCAGCTATTGAAATCATCCTGGAAACAGAATTAGAAAGAAATCTATGAACCATGGAAATGAAGCTTAAACTCTAGAGAGTCACCATGGTATCAGAATCTCATCCATTACTACAGTCTGAAATCAGAGATCCCCTGGGAAAGATCTCTATGTACCACAAAATTATAATATAGCTATACAATCTTTTCTGTAATAAGTAATTTTCCATGAGAACAACATTTCTCCATCTTCTGGGACATAGCTGAAACATAACTTATATTACATGTCTACTTTTTAAATCAAAAACTTCAAATTTGCTAAGCATCATGCATTTTTAATCTTGCATAGCTGGACTTTTTAGTAGAAAACCCATCTTAGCAAAGGGAGCTTATTCCCAGATGCACTATTTGGGGTTTGGCATCTAGAAGGTTAAAGGTTGATTTATAAACTATTCACGTGTCTTATAAGTGTCTTTAGATGGAGAAAAGGAGGCAATCCTTCCTCACTTTTCTTAAAACAAGTTACATGTGAGTCCACACTGGAACTGAGGAATTAAAATCCAATATTAGGAAGTCTATTCTTGCAGCAAAAATACACTGAAATTGATCTCTTGTAGTGGAGGCAGTAGAAAAGATCTTTGCATACTACATAAACTTAGAAATCTTTAATCTGAACTAGTTCTGATGGTACCCTGCCCAAAGACAAGGGTCTGCATTAGATAATGTGAACCCCAATCAAAGATAAAAATTAAAATTAAGATCACCAAGATAGAAGAAGAAAACTTCATTTAAATAGAACCAAGACCAGTCTCCATCCAGTCCACAAGAAACATGGATTCCTCTAGGGAAAATTCAGACCACTCTGTGTGGGTATCTTCACTTCATACAGACACCAAGAAGAAGATACAGGAGCTCGGGATTTCATATTTTGGCACTTTCAGAGATTCACTTTTTGAGAGAGAATTTAAAGATAGTTAAGGTATCAAAGAGGTCATTGGGTGAGAAGGATCCCCAAGCATTAACAGCCTGCAGTGGTGAGAACACAGCATGCTTTAGAGTCCGAGAGACTAGAGTGAAGCAAACATGGGGAGCTGATGGAGAGGAACAGCCAAATCTGGATGAGCAGGGCCAGCCATGCCAAGGAATTTGGCCTTTAAGAACAGGGAAAAGCTATCACCATGTTTTAAGTAGGGAAATAACATGATTAAATTTGCATTTTTAAAGCTAGTCTTAGTCATAGGATAGCAAATTGTTTACAGGGGAAATAAGGGTGATTCTGGGAGGTGAACTATGAGACCCTGGAGTAGTCCAGGTGGGCATACTAAGATTGTAGCAACAGAGATAAAGAGTAGTGAAAGGATTTGTGTGCTATTTAGGAAAAAGAGTGGAGAAAATGTGGCAATTGACAGGATAAGATAAGAGGTAAGGAACAGGTGGGGGTGACCCCTGGAGTTTTTAATTGAGTAATGACTTGAACAATAGTGTTGTCCTGTGCTGAGCCAGGAAATGACTGCTAGACCAAGCTCCAGGAGACATGGAGTCAAAATATGAAGTTCAGCCATTGTTTTAGTCAGCTTTTCTGCCGCTATGACTAAAGGACCTGACCAGAACAACTATAAGGAGGAACAGTTTATTTGAGGGCTCACAGTTTCAGAGGTCTTAGTCCATAGAAGGCCGGCTCCATTCCTCAGGGCTCAAGGTGAAGCTGAACATCATGGCGGGAGAGGTGATCCAGAAGCAGAGAGAGGGGCTGGGATTGTGGCCCAGTTGCAGCGTGCTTGCCTAGCATGTCTGAGGCACCAGGCTCAAGCCTCAGCACCACATAACAAATAAAATAAAGGCATTCTGTCCATCTACAACTACAAAAAAAATTTTTTTTTAAAAGGCAGAGAGGGAGACTCCAGCTCCAGATACAAATATATACCCCATAGCCTCGATTCCAATTAATTACTTTCTCCAGCCACACCCCACCTGCCTCTAGTTACCACTCAGTTAATCCCATCAGGGATTAATTCACAGATTGGGTTAAGCCTCTCACAATCTAATCTTTTCTCCTCTGAACGTTCTTGCATTGTCTCACATGTGAGCTTTTGGGGAACACCTCATCCAAACCATAACAGCCATGGTAGTTGAAACCATGAAAAACAGAAATCCTGGTCTTGGGATGTAGTTTAGTTGGTAGAGTGCTTGCCTTGTATGCACAAAACCCTGGGTTCAATCCCCAGCACCACATTAAAAAAAAAAAAGAATAGAAAGAAAGAAAAACAGAAATCTTACAGAGATATAGCAATCCTAGTTTGACCAGAACACTTCTAGTTGATGTATGTTAACCCCATAGCCTCTCTACTTCAATTTTTTGTGTGTGTGGACACAATATCTTTGTTTTATTTTTATGTGGTGCTGAGGATTGAATCCAGTGCCTCATGCATGCTAGGCAAGCACTCTACCATGAGCCACAAACCCAGCCCTACTTTAATATTTATATCAGATGTTTTCCATTTTAATAAACTCTTTTAATTGTTGCATTCAAGTATGCTGGGATATGCTTGATAGATTTCTATTTCATTTGCCTCTCTTCTGCCACAGTCTCATTAGTTACTGAGAAGACAGAATTCTTATTCACAATATAGTAAAATCTAAATGATGACAAATAATAATACATTTTTCCATACACACCATAATTAATGCCTCCCTTTGTAGGGTAGCATAGAGGGTTGCTTGCCTGCAAAACAACATGTATTAAGATAGAAGCAGCCAAACAGCTAAATTTTTTTGTTCTGGGAGCAGTGATACAGGAAAATTTCTCAATGTTGCCACTGGTAGCCACGTGGTGTACCAGCCACATCCTAGACTATGGCAAATATTTGAGATACACAAGGCCACTAGGCCACCAACCGAAATTTAGAAAATTACAAACTAGGAAGATATGAGAAATCAGTAAAGAAAGGTTGAGCATTTTTGACAAACATATGGAGTAGTCTGAACACTCTGGCTAAAATACTTTTAGCTATTTAAAGTGTAAATCTATAACAATTTGGTTTTACTATTTGAAACCAATTTTATTTTTTATTAAATGCTTTCAGCAAAAAAAAAAAATCCTAATGTTTTCTATAACTAAAAAGAACCAATAAAAAAAAAGAAATGAACCGGGCATGGTGGCACATGCCTGTGTTCCTAGGGGTTCAGGAGGCTGAGCAGGAGGATGGCAAGTTCAAAGCCAGGTGAGGTGCTAAGTAACTCAGTGAGACTGTCCCTAAATAAAATATGAAGTAGAGCTGTGGATGTGGCTCAGTGGTTGAGTGCCCAAGTTAAATCCCTGGTACCCCCCACAAAAAGAAAAGAAAAGAAAAGAAATGAGCTAAAACATAAAAGTGCATTTTTAATAAATTAAAGTACTGATACCATTTTTCAAGACAATTCATGATGAATGTGGAATTTACAAACAATGTTTGTCAACATTTTCTACCCAAGATCATCCAGGGCCTACAGTAATACTAGTGTCCATATAACAACAACAACAACAACAAAAACTATATCTAATGAAGAATTTGCATTTATTTTTAAGTAGACTATGACCAGAGATATGTACCTACACAGAACCCTTTGATACTACTCTGCACAGCATGATTTTTCATTTATATAAAATTTTTAAAAAATAATTTCACTAATCTTCAGTTTCAGATTTTCTTGTTCACATATAAAATATAAAATAATGATAATTATTTATTCCAGAAGAATATTAACTATTAAGCTCTTTTATTATTTTTTAATTGATGCTTTACAGATACACTTAAAGGGGGAATTCACCATGTTATATTCATATATGTACATATCATAATTTGGTCAATTTTATTGCACATGTTTCACCTTTCCAATTCTTTCTTCTTCCCCTTCAATCCCCTTCTTCTACTCCACTGATATCCCATCTAATTTAATGGGATCCCACCAATCTTCTCTTCTTTTTCCTTCAGCATCCACATATGAGAGAAAATATTCCACCCTTGAATTTCTGTGTCTGGATTATTTCACTTAGCATGATGTTCTCCCAGTCCATAGTTTGTTAGCAAATGCCATAATTTCATTCTTCTTTATGACTGAGTTAAACTTCATTGTGTATGTATATACATATTTTTTTCTTTATTCATCTGTTGACAGGCAACTAAGCTTATTCCATAATTTGGCTATTATGATTTTTTGAATAAATACCAAGGAGGGGGCCTGCTGGGTCATAGAATAGTTCTGTTCCTAGTCCTTTGAGGAATCTCCATACTGCTTTCCAAACTGATTGTACTAATTTGTAGTCTCACCAAAAATGTAGGAGTGTACCTTTTCCCCACATCTTCACCAACATTTATTATCATTTGTATTCTTCATGATTGCCATTCTAACTGGACTGAGAAGAAATATCAATGTAATTTTGATTCACATTGCCATGATTGTTAGGAATGTGGAACATTTTTGCATGCTTTTGTTAGCCATTTGTATTTCTTCATTTGAGAAGTGCCTGTTTAGTTCTTTTTCTCATTTATTGATTTTTATTTGGTGTTAAGTATTTTGAATTCTTTATATATTCTGGATATTAATCCTCTATCAGAGGATTAATCCTCTATTTGAGGAGGAGCCAGCAAATATTTTCTCACATTCTATAGGCTCTCTTTTCATATTCTGGTTTTCTTTGCTGTGGAGAAGCTTTTTTAAATTTTAATCTGTCCCACTTATTGATTCTTGGTTTCATTTCTTGACCTGCAGGGGTCTTGTTAAGGAAGTCAGTGCCTGTGTCAATATGTTGGACTATTGAACCTACATTGGAAAGTTTCTGGTCTAATTCGTAGGTCTTTGTTCCACTTTGAGTTGACTTTTGTCAGGGTGAGAGATAGGGATCTAATTTCATTATTCTACATATGGATATTCAATTTCCCCAGAACCATTTATTAAAAGGCTATCTATCTTTTCTGTAATGTGTTTCTGGCATCTTTGTCAAATATTAGTTGACTGTATCTATGTGGTTTTGTCTCTGTGGCTTCTATTCTATTCTGCTGGTCTTCATGTCTGGTTTGATGATAATGCTATGCTGTTTTTGGTGCTATAGCTCTGTGGTATAATTTGAGATGGAGAATTGCATTACTGCCAGCATTGCCCTTTTTGCTCATTATTGCTTTGACTATACTGGGTCTTTTATTCTCCCAAATAAATTTTAGGACTTTTTTTTTTCTATTTCTGTGAAGAATGTCATTGGCATTTTGATGGGAATTGCATTGAATCTACATATGGCGTTTGGAAATATAGCCATTTTGACAGTATTAATTCTGCCTATACAAAATAATAAGAGGTCTTTCCATTTTCTAAGGTCATCTTCCATTTCTTCATTCAGTGTTCTATAATTTTCATTGTAGAATTCTTTCTTTCATTGTTAGATTTATTCCCAAGTATTTTTTTAGATTATTGTGAAGGGGATAGTTTTCCTTATTTCTTTCTCAGCAGATTCATTATACTGGTATAGGGAAGCTATTGGTTTATGAATGTTGATCTTATGTCACGCTACTTTGCTGAATTTGTTAATCAGCTTGAGAAGAATTTGTTAATCATCTGGTAGAATTTTTTGGATTTTCTAGATATAGGATAACATCACCAGCAAACAGATAATTTGACCTCTTCTATTCCTCTTTGTGTCTTTTTAATTTCCTTCTCTTTCCTGAGTGGGGTGGGGCCCACTAGTAAACTCTTAACTGATAATAATTTTACATCAATGGAATTGCATGATTCAAATGGAAAACTGGTTAGTTTCAATGATGCTGGATTTTTTTTCACCCCGTTCAATGCAGTTCATTTATTCAAAGGTGATATATTTGACATTGTGAAGGATAAGTTCAATTCATTTTAAACTTCAACACTAAAGGAAAAAAATCCCTTGTTTTTGAGGCGATAACATGCATGGAAATTTTACTGAGGCAAATCATGGCAAACTATGTCCTTATTAAAAATAAAAAGTCTAAGGGGGAAGAAATGCACTTGAAATTAATTGTAATACACACATACTTCAGTTGGGTCCAAACAAGTTACAATAGTAAATATATAAATGCTTGTATATTCTCACAGACCCCCAAACTTGAAATATTTTCTTGACAAAACAAATGAGAATAAAAATTATTTTAGCAAAGTGATATTTAATTAATGATTCTTAGGAACAATCATATTCTTAGCAAGAATTATATTTTATAAGTATTTGAAACTTTTCTAAGTCAATCTCAGTGCCCTACAATGATATTGAATTTTTGTAGCTGATACTTTTAACTTTTTATTCCATTTTGATGAAACTTGTTCGGAAAATCCTTAGTAAAAATATCCAACAAGGAGAGCCAAAAACTTTATTTTAAGGTTTATTGAAAATAAAACTTGCCAACAAGGATTCATCATTCCTCCAAAGAGGAGAATCTTAACAAATTCGGTCTTGAGAACTCAAAACGATGTACAATTTCTACAGTTGAAAAAGTAGTGACTTTTGTAATATCTCAACTCATTAAAAGCTATTTGGATGGATTTCCCATTTTTCAATGAATAAGTTTGTATTCAAAACTGGAATCTAAAATTTACAAATTTTCAGCATCTAAATTTGCCTAAACACTCAAAAACATCTTAATTAGATATTTGATGATTTTTTTCACGTAAAAAATATTCATAAAAGGCACTTTGAATAGAGTATTTGGATTAAAACATTAATGTATCTCAATGTGAAATTATCAAATTAGACTATCTTGCATTTATCAGAATTTTCTCTGAGCTTACATGGTACCTCAGCACCTATAGAAAGCAATTTTTTAAAAATTAAACATATCATACTCCTCAGAGAAGAATGTATTTCCAATATCAATTTTAACCAGAGGGTAAGGTCAGGAGGTTTGACTACAAAAGTGCAGAACAGGTGATTTAGCACTATCATAACACTGTTCTTTTCTTCTATAGGTAGTTACACAAATCCATACATGTGCTAAAACTCAGTTGTACAACAACAAAAATTTACTCTATATAAATTTTTTAAATAAATTAATGATAACTGAAAAGATTTGCAGCAAATAATTGCAAACTATTATCATCTTATAATTTATGTACTGGCTATATTCCTGTTTTATCATTTTCTATCCTGTATTTGAAATAAATCCTGAGTAAAAATTAAAAATTGAATATTAATATTAGCATATCCTTAATCCTGAGAACACTGTACTGACACTCATCTGTTTCCCATGGCTGACTGCATTGGTGCCACATGAATTGTAGAAAAAGTCACTTGAGTTGTGACCTTTAACCTTCAGTGTACTGATATCTAATTGCTGTTAAATTGATGCCTTATTATAGTAATGACAAAAATCATTCCACAGTCACAATTTTTACTCACACTAAATTATTTTATTCACTAGAAAATTAAAATGCATTGGGCATTTGTAATTGAGATACTTTAATAGAATAATACTCTTTTTTACTGAGTTATTTAATAAATTGAGATTTGATTTGATGTTAAGTGATACATTAACTACCATAGATGAATGAGAAGTAAGGTGAATATAACTTTGATGCATTAAAACCCAGTAAAGAGCCAATAACTTCAAACACACTACTAAGTCTGCTGGCAGTTAAAACAGAGGAAAGTAGTGGGAAAATTGAGTCATCACATAGCACATAGTAATAAAGTGCACACATGCCAAACTCAAGGAGTCTGAATTTAACTTGACATTAAAGTTGATTGTGTTAGTATATATGACTTACAGTCATAAAAAGTTTATTCCTAGTTTTATATTTGTATAATACATATTTAAGTAACAGTATCCCCAAAACAGTTTATGTTAATACTTGGGATTCAGGGGAATTCTTTTTTCTCTTGATATTTTAGATCTACCACCCTGAAGTCGTTTATTCTGCGGAGGAATCACTTTCACAAGAGAAGAAAAGAAAATGCTTCATGCCTTGGAAATACAAATTTTCTTTGTTCAAAATGCTAAAAGGCCAAGCATACTTTTGGCCTGAGGCAGGCAGGCCAGCCACTCTGAACTGCCTGCTGATAGAAGGCTGATTTGTCAGGAGCCCCTTTCTGGTCACAGAGCATCCTGGGGCACACCCTGCCTCAGCAGATGGACTGGCTCTGCTTCCTCAGCCAGCGGCCCTGGCCCTACGGGCCTCACAGGCACAACACATTGCTTTTGTGCCTAAGGTCTATTTCCCCTAAACTCTACCCAGTTCCCAGAACAGTCACTTACCAATTTCCTGACTGGCACATTGGTACCCAACTACACATTTTACTCTGTATGACTTTGTCAACCTCTTCTAAAGCCAGCCTACTTCCCAAAACCCACCCATGAGATCTGTAGATACTTTGATGTCACACCACCTCATACCCATCTCTCAGGTTGACTCACATTTCTTCCCTCAACAAACACCTGCTATGTTGTGGCTGCAGTACTAGCAGCATAGCTGAGCCCCTTAGTTTCTCCAGTTTCCTCCCTTCGTCTGACAGTGGTTTACAAATTCTGCTCAGTATTCCTTCAAATTTTCTGATTTGAGATCTCAGCTTCCCCACAATTTGGCCTTGTTGTTGTCACCATGCCCGGCCATGCATTTTCTCCTAGTATCATGGCTCTAGAGGAAGCAGGAAGACCTTCTCACTAACAAGATTATACTCCTCAAGACCAAAAACTGATGGTCTTACACACAATCCCCTTGAATGACCAAAGTATATCAACTATTATTTTCTACAGTGTTCTTTCCTTTTCTCATTGCAAGCGAAAGGGCAAAACAAAACAAAACAAAAACCTTATGATAATTTCCTTGTGTACTACTCTGTGTGCACTTTTTTCCTATCTATATTTCACTTTGTATGTGTCTGTGTCTCCCAAAATTCAAGTGTTGGAAATTTAATCCCCAAAGCAACAGTGTTGAAAGTGGTAACTTCAATAGGCTTTTAGGTCATGAGGTCTCTGTCTTCATGAATGGGTAAATGCCATCACTGCAGGAGTGGGTTCCTGCTTAAAAAAAAAAAAAAAAAAAAAAGAGTTCTGCCCTCTTCCCTTTCTTACTCAACTTCTGCCATGAGATGATGATGCAACATGAAGGCCTCACTAGATATGGTGCCTCCATCTTGAACTTCCTATTTTCCAGAACTGTAAGAAACAAATGTGTTTATTCTCAGGTATTCTGATAGAGCAGCACAAAGTGAACTAAGAACCTAGCGAAGGAACATTGGTATTAAATAACTGAAATAATTTCATACCCAAAACATCCTCATACCAAACCCAAATATGAGTCCTCAACTGAATCCAAGCAAGTTTACTCATCACCTCAATGTGATCACTCAATTAATCACTCCCAGAGGGTTAAGAATGTTTTATACAAGAATCTCTGTCCCACAAACAACCAGCATTTCCAATAAGTCTGGTTGTGTCCTTGTGAGAGTCTCTGTAGCTGGTTGTCACTCAATGCATCTTGCATGAACACAGTATCACTTGAGAAATATATACTTAGGCACAAAGAAAATAATCTGAGCTATAACTAAACTATTTAAATAGTATTTGTCTTACCTTCAAATGAAACTATTCTTTAATTCTTCCACCCTTCCATCGACCCTTCCCAACCTCAAAAATGACTCAAATTTAAACAGAACATGCAAGAATACAAATTCTCTACTGAACACTAATTAATCAATCAAATTAGCCTCCTATAAAAAGTAATGAGTATGGCAGTAGAGGGAAATATCTGCAAAGCACCTTACTACTTCCCTTCTGAGGTACAATGTACCTCAATGTTTCTCACTTCTATTTTGTAGAAGCTGAAAATCAACTTTTTTCATTTTTGCAAATTAATTATTCAGAATTGGTGAGTTTCATTGTGCGTACTTGTGTGTGTAGAAAAACATGTGATCACTTTCACTCCCAAATACTTTTCCTGCCCTGCTCAACTCTCCTGGTCTCCCTTCTATTTTCAGGGAGGCCCTTTTGTTGTTGTTGTTGCATTCTCCTCTGACTTCCATATGGAAGAAAACATACTTTTCAACTAGATAGAACTGGAAATCAACTTTTTAAATGTACCAAGCATGAATAATATTGCGTCTAGTAATTTTTGCACTCTTAAAAAAATACAGGGAGTATGCATTTTACAACAAAAATTTTGAACACCTTATGAAATGGCACATGGCAGGTTTTACTTGAAATTTCTGGATAGGGTTCTAAGTTTCCAAACTTTACTTTTTCAACTTGAGAAGAAAGTCAACTTCTCCCATCAGTACCTTTTCATTTCATATTCTGCCCCAAAAGGGAAAAAAAAGGCATGTGTGTACAGACTAAGGACAAGAAATCTATTACTCCAACAACTGGGTTCATGAGTCTCTCTAGCTGCCTTTCAAGCTCTCTGTCATCAGTTGGCTGTGTTCTAGTATATTTTGGCCCATTCTCCTGGCTTTGGCTCAGCTCATGCTAACACATATGGAGGTGACTGGATTCAATATCAGGGCAGACTATTTATGAGGGCTTATAATGTTACACCACCCATGTTCAATTAGACCTAAGAAGAAACTATGGATATCCTCTGCTTCAGTGTGAAAATTCCCATCCTCCCCACACTTCACTTTTTCCAGATTACCTTTTCCAAGGCGTGAGTGCTCACAGTCTGAAGCTAGGGAACAGGAAGCCATTTTTCACAGCCTGAAACATTCCTTTGATTTCAGCTCCACTCTGAGCAAGATTTTTGCCCCATGGCTCTTTCTACTCCGTGTCAGGGTTTTCACACAAAACTAGGAAAAGTTGAAAAGCCCTGACCATACACCAGTTGCTCAACAATGAGAAGGCATAACTGTGAGTGTCAGCATGCACATTTTAAAATTTGACCTTGAACTGGAAAAAAAATAAAACCGTATAAAGAGGAAATGCCATAGCAGAGACCTACCGGGAATGAGTTATATCTGGAATAAATGACTTTGCTTTCCATCTCCTACTCTGTTATTTTAGGTTTCTTCTAATTTCCATTTTATAGAATGGGTCTGTTGACACATTACCCATCTGTCTGTCAACAGGAGTCCCAACAGACTGATGTAGCAGCATGATGGGCCAGGTCGATTGACAAGCATCAGACCAATAATCTAGAAGCACAGAAAGAGATTTGAGGTTAAAAAAGAAAAAGACATGGGCCAGAGGAAAGGATGAAGTGAATCCAGATGGAGTCCTAGAGGAAAGGAATACAGCTGAACAGAGGCTGAAGTTATGAGAAGTTTCTGAGATGTGAAAAGTTGAGAAGTCCAGTCATCCCAACAACATTTGCCCCAACAGCAGTATCTAGAGCAATGGAGCAAGAGATGTGGAATATTTTTAGAAGTTCTGAGGTAGCTTCTGGAAAGTACCAATACACTGGTATTGCGATTGTTTCAGATATTTGATCTGAGAGGAATCTAGCAAAATCTGAGTGCTCAACAGGTTTGTGCCCAATGGTCTGGTGAAGAGATAGGCAAGTATTGCAAAAACCATACTCACACTTAGGGATTAGGGATTAAGCCACATTGAGCTAATTATAGTGAAGTTATGCTGGTAACTATAATTTGACTATATTTTTATAATTTTCCCAATTGTCATTGTCATTCATTTAGTAATCATTCACTGAACTTCTACCGTAGTATTCACAATATCATAGCGAAAAGAGAAAATGGGGAAAGATTTGCTCAATGAGATTGTAAACTCCATGATAGCAGTCTTTGTATTGCACAATTCCATATTTTCAGAGCTCAGAACAGTGTCTGACACACAGTGTTCAATGAATATTTGCAGAAAGAGTTAATGAACAAATTTATAACCTAGTAATAGTCTATCATCTTTGTTACCACTAGGGGACTACGGTAAATTGGCTGTGCTCACTATAATGCTACCAGAGTGAACAATATTACAGTTGGCACATGGCAAGGTAGAAACCAAAATTTTCCAATGTAAAAGAGAAAGAGATTTCTATTCCCTCCTACAGTAGTTGTTATGAAAGTGACTAAGCCCAAAGAAAAGAAGCTGCCTTTGGATCTTTCCTTCTCTCAGCATGTACACAAGAAACATGGAAAAGCACTTCTTGATACTTAAGCATATGAGCTGGTGGAAGTCAAGAGGGAAGGATTCTCCATCCTAAAGAAAGGAACAAGACCTTGAATGTTATCAGAATCCCAGCAAAAAATGGATGACCCATTCAAATTGGAGGACTGAAGAGAGTTTCACAAAAGGCCTATTTTTGAAAGAAAAAACAAAGTTAAGGGAAACCAACAAAGATTGGTTTTAGGAGACTTTAACTTAAAGATTGAAAGCACAGGACAGGGAATGGTTATTGAGAACTAAAAGAATTGTAGCTGGATTACAGGCCGGCCCAATAGGCACTAAGGCTCTAGAAGGAGGAAATAATCGACTGCCAAACTGTGGCCCAGGCAGAAGGGAACCAGAGAAGCATAGCTGTCTTTCTCTCCTCCAGTACCCTGATCTACCATTACCATTGCCACTAACAGTCATTGAGTGTGGAAGCCTGGTTAAAGCAGTTGACAGAGTTCAGCCTCTCAGTGCAGAGCTGGGTAGAGAAGAAATCTAAAGGGGCAAAGAATATACATCTAACACTGTCACCACTTTTGCCCCTAGCTTCTATATTTTCCCTTTGGTTGAAAAAAACATGTATCTCCAGTATAGAAAAATCACAGTCCTAATGTATCAGTAAGAAATGCTGTCACTCACACACAAGACCCACAAGATTACACCAACATCAATGTTCCCTACATAATAAAACATAGAAATAAGAGATGGGGAGGGAAGCAAAATAAGTATCCCTCCTACAGACCCTTCTTTTGTACCTGGTCCCAGGACTAAGTTTGTGACCATATCTTCCTCCTTCTACTACCACTGTCTGTTCCCTTGACCCTCTGCAAGCACATTGGCTGGATGAAGTCTTTTCCTGGTAGTGTTACTCAAAATTTCTACACAAAATCTGAATTGATGACTCATTTATATTTATTGAGATGCTGAAGTTTTTTAAAGATCAAGATGGCAGAAAAATATTATTTCACTCTAGTGAATTCTCTAGGATCCAGATATAGTCTTTGTTTTCCCATGGGAAGCAAAAACAAGCAAGTTCAATCACCCAGGCCAATATAGTACCCATCATCTTTGCCTGTTAAGAAACCAGTCATTCTCCATTTTACCTCTAATCATGACTTTCACCTCTAACAGGCATTTAGAAGAAAACAATTCTTGAAGTGAATTGTTTGATATGAAAGTAAGAACTTCCTCCATCTCTCATGGGGATTTCTCATATTCATGCATTATGGACATGGTACTATAATTTTACCTTTGGTTTGAGGCATATATCCTAACCTCACAGTTCACTGTATTCCTATAATTATAACTGAGCCTGCAGTAGTTTATTCCATAATTATATGATGGTAGGGCAGTGAAACTACTGGATATGAACCTACTGCCATACATTGTTTACCATTTAATAAGTTACATGGGATGACGTGGGGAAAATAAGGGATGTGGTAAGTCTAGGAATGGTGGTGCTGGCAGAAGACATGGGGCAAAAAAGAAAATCCCTGCTTAGAATATATAGCCATTCCTTTAAGGAAAAATGCCTTCTGCCTCCGTAATGGAAGGGATTCGATAATATGACAGCAGATTGGTCTCCCTGAAGAATGATGCTATATCAAAGCTCAGCATTAGTCTCTGTTATCAATAGGCTGGATATGGAGCAGTGGAGGTAGCCAGAACAGTCCTGATATGCAGATAACATTGAAAAGTCTCCATCCCTGCTGCCATACCAATTCTGTGTAGAAGCCCATTGAACAAGCATCAGACTTGCTGAGAAAAGTCTTACTGACAGTCACAAGATAATTTCATCTCATCTGCTTCAATTTCAAGAAACTTTCCACAATGAAATGCTCTCTGGTGGGCATTTATATGGCAAAAGAATATTCTGTGCTCATTAGGAGAAATCCATCTTCATATATCTTCCCTTGTCACAGTCTTAATAAAATAGTCTTTTAAAGTCTTTGACCATCAGGTTGAGTTTTTAGCTCAGCCTGTGTAGATGTAGGCACAAACCTATAGGCACAGATCTTCTGGCCTAAGTAAGCCAATGAATGTACTGCTTACATGCTTCTAATCAGAATAAATTCCCTTCACCCGGGTCATCTTTCAGGGTTACCCTAACTGTGACTATAATGCAGAGGCATTATACTTCTACTTGTACCTGCATATTATAAGATCTATACAGAAATCAGGTGAAGGCTTCTTCTTCCCCAGTCACATGACTACAAGCAACTGCACATAAGGTATAGGTGTGAATCAGATAGAGGAAGTAATGTACCAGGAATGGGTGTTGAAAGAATGGGCTGTTTGCTCTTATCTAACCCAATATTTAATATACCATTTCCACTTGACAGATTGCTGTTGTACATTCCCACCTTTAGGGTCTGAAAACATCCAATTCTTTATGGACAGTTCTGGTTACATGGTCACTTGATTTTTTTCATAGTCAATGTAATGGATTGAAAATGGTAGCCCTCCAAAGAGATATGTGGCCCAGAATCTGTGAATGTGATATTATTTAGAAAAAAAATCATTTTTTCAGCCAGATGTGGTGGCACATGCCTGTAATCCCAGTGGCTCAGAAGACTTTGCAAGTTCAAAGCCAGCCTCAGCAATTAAGCAAGGCCCTAAGCAACTTAGTGAGACTCTATCTCAAAATAAAAAATAAAACAGCCTAGGGATGTGACTCAGTGGTGAAGTGCCCTTGAGTCCAATCCCTGGTGCAAAACCAAAATCATTTTTTCAGATAAGCATTAAGGATTTTGAGATGAGATCATCTTGGTTTATTGGAGATGGGCCCCAAGTCCTCCAACAAATGTACATATAAGAGACAGAAGAGAGAAGATACTGAGGAGACATTGAGAAGAAGGCCATATGAAGACAGAGAAGAAACTGGAGCTACACCATCATGAACCCAAAATGCCAAGAAGAGCAAGGTGGAAGAGACAAGGAAGGATTCTCCTATGGAGCCTTCAGAGGGAGTATGGTCACCAATCTTATTTTAGATTTTTAGACTCCATAATAGTAAGAGAACACATTTCTATTGTCTTAACCATGTGTGATCATTTGTTTTTGTAGCTACAGAAAACTAACATGTTTACACATTTAGTTTCTACTAGGGCCCAGCAGTAAGGCAGAAATTGTTTAAGGAAGAATAGTTATTTCTGCACATAGATTCTCCCCCTGGAATTTGCCAAAGATGTGCAGGGGAACATTGGTGACCCCAGGTGTGGCTAAAAGGAGAAGAAATTTTTTTCCTTAATCAATGAAGGATCTTCAGTTTTTAGAAATTCACAATTCAATCTTTTCAGGGTCTGCCCCACTAACCCCATTCTATATCACAGGGACCTATTATTCTTTTTCCATTTAGGTATTCATCTCACCATGTGATACTAAGTAGAGTTGTACATTTATGGAGGCAGAAACTTGTCTCTTGGAATGATTAATTTCTTAAGTGTCAATGTTGGAATAATCCTGGCTATATTTGAATCCTCAGCATACACACCTTCTATTTTACCAGATTGCAAGCCCTTATAAATCTGTATAATCAGGGAAAGGTGGAAGGATAGTATATGTGTTTAGGCTCAGATGATATTCAATCATATTTGCCCTGTAGCTATAGGAGATGAGAAATTTGTTACAAGCTACCCTGGGCTAGGTATATTTTCCCTGCAACTACGAAAGTAAAAGAGTCTCCAAATGTTTCCAAAAAGAATTGGTTTTCCTCACATACCCTGAGTTGAGCATTCAAGGCTTAGAATGTGTCCTTTTCTCTGTTTATGCTCTTTAGGAGTTCATAATAAAGCAGCCCATGGCATGATCTATGTAATCTAAGTCACCTGACAAAACAAATAAAGCCACAGTCACATGATCTCCAATTCCTTGCCCATCAAATGCACTCCATCCCTTGCAACAGCTGTTGATAATTTGAGTAACTGTTATTCCATCACATACCATGCTCTCCCTTTCACCCTGGCTAGGAATTTATCTGTGCCCTGATCAAATATTGAGGATCTCTTTCTGGAAAGAAAACTGGCTTCATTTACCCAATCAGTCAGGTTCCCAGCATCAAACCCATGGCACCCTCAACATAGATAATTAAAGAGAATTAAATGAAAAAGTATTTATAAGAATGAGGGTAAGGTTGTGTTAAACCAACAAGAGATGGTGATCCACCTTGGCTAGTAAGAATAGCACACTGTAACCCCCCACCCCAGGCTTGACGGTACAAAGGGAGGAGGTATTCGCTGGAACTTAGGAGGGCTGATGATGTGAGGGAAGGCCATCTAGCAGGAGCTGTGGCTTTGGGTATAGGAATTCAGCCACTGCAAAATAGCTCTGACAGGAAAAGAGCCAAGAGACAAATGCCCTGACATTTCTTTCCTTAAACATCCAAATTTCCTGCTGATGCTCTCATTGAACTAATTCTATCAATAGCCAAAGGAAAAGGGGGCCAGCCAGCGGATGGAGCCCAAGGAGGTCAACCCCATATGGCATGGAGCAGGATGGAGAAGGCTGGACAGTGAATCTAGAGGGAAATGAAATTTCCAGCAAGGTATTAATACTGATTAGCATCGGGAGCCAAAAGAACATCTATGTAACAACAGTCCTCTGGTATGACATAGCTATTGATTGGGGTATGAATGAGGTCTGGTGAAACCAGAGCTTCCAGTCCTTTAGCTCCTGAGCTCTTCCTTTGTGATTACTAAAGCAAGAGAAAGCAAGCCCTGGGCCACCTCCCAAGGCTGAGTAAGTGTCTCTGTGTACACCTTTTCTCCATTACATAGACTTCCAGGGGCTTGGAAGCTGCATGTGCTTAGGATTCAGACATACTGAGATCTGACTCTTAGATTTGACATTTACAACCTGTGTGACACTGGGCAAGTTATTTGATCACTTTGAACATCAGTTGCTGTCTGTATAATTTGGAATAATAACCACCCTAACTAAAATGTTGCAAAGAGTAAGTGAAATAATGGAAAGTTCTTAATAGGGTTTTTCACACATGATAAATACTCTTTAAATGTACCTTTTCCATTATTGACCTTTTTCTTGTGATGCTGTAGCTACCATGTGAGGCATATTTGTAACACATTTTATGAGAAAGTGCATTCCAAGTTCCAAATGATCAGCTTATAAGACAGAAACCTCTTGAACACAACTTGTTTTTGAGAAGGTCTGGCTCCTAAGGACCAGTTGATGATGATATTTTCAATAATAACAGAATCACTATAATTGGCACAAAGTGAATTTACTCTGCAAAAAATAATATGTATCAATAGAAGAGAAGCCACATAACCAAGAGAAGTGACCTCAACTCTATGCATACAAGGTAAGAAAAATGTTCTGGAAAATATACAAAAAATTGTTAACCATGGCTAACTTCAAAAACTAAAGGACTTTTAACAGGAAAAGCATACTCCTTATTTCTCTGTATATTTAAATATTATTTAAATATTTCATAGCAAACATACACATTTGTTCTACCTAACTTTTAAAAACATTTAAATTTCTTTCATGATTCAAGAGTAAGGTAAAATGCCAATGTTATAAACTAAGCAATTGAGTTCTGTAAAAAACAATAATGAACTACAGATACGTAAATAATGACCTATAACAAATAAGATGATACAGGGCTTATTTATTTACCAAAGAGGGAAAGCATGTTAATGATTTAGCATATTGTATGGAAATTTAGGCTATACCAGGAAGCAATATCTATTTAGGCTAAACCAGGAAGCTATATCTATTTTTTATTTATCCTTCATACCTAGTCTAATATGTAGTATTCTCAGTGAGTATGATATAAAAATGATTTAAATTTTTTTATTTAACATGTTATCTTCAAATTAGAAAAATACTTGCTTATTTGTGAACAAAAATCCAAACAATGTTGAAGTGTATGAAATAGAAAGTGAAAGCCCACCCCAAGGCCCCCTCCACACTCACTTCCCTAAGTAACCACAATTAAAGTGTGGCATATCCTCACCTAGTGTCTTTTCTGTGAAGATATGAGTGTACATATACAGGTACACAGCTGTTTTAAAGAAATAGAATTTATTCTAAACTGTCTAGCAGTTTGCAAAGGAGCTATATGTGTAATAATGGCAACTTAACTGGATGTCAATAGCATTTAAAGAACATATCTGTTGGGCTCAGTTGAAGACAGAATCTCTTTGCCATATACTCATCATAATTGAGCAGAAATCTTGAGCTTGAAATTTTTCCAGTTCTCGGTAGACAACCCATTCCCATGTGCGGCACATAAGACTTTAATGATGGTTGCCAAAGAAGCAAAAATCTGAGACTGTACAGAGGCAAAGAATCCACTGGATATTTGAACCAGAACTGAAAGGAGCCAGCCATCTCATCCTCCAAGGCAAAAAGAAAAAAAACAGGGTGCTAGAGTGGTGCAGAAGCCCCAAACAGAAAGCCATATATCTGTGTCCATATTTGGGGGCACAGCCTTATTGAATGAAAATGGTTTTGTCTCTGGATGCTCACATCATTTACTAATAATCTAAAAGCACATGTTAGAACTACAAGGCACCTGGAAATAAAACCAAGAAGGCCTCTGGGAGCTACAGCTAGGGCTCCCAAATGCCAGTACATGTCAGCTTTTCTCACAGGTGCCCAGATGTGAAAACACCAAAATCCAAAAGGTTTTAAACTACTGAGTTAATGCTGCAGCTTTGGTTGCAAACACTGGCCATGTTTCCATAGCCAAATAAAGGCAAGGGAAAGTAGATGTAATTGGCTTGAATTGCAATAGGCATGAATGGTCTCTATTAATTTATTCAAATTTAGAAAATGATTACATAATTCAACTGGGTTAAGACAACATCAAGGTATATAGCCCATTCCTTCATCCTTTAAATATCAATAATTTTGTTCATGCTCAATAAATAAGAAAGGAGAAAGGAGCCGGTCACACAATTTTCCCATCTACAAGAGAAATGGCAAATATTCTGCTCACATGACTCTTCTTGCCATCTTACATAAGGCAGTCATCATTAGGAACTTTAAGCTGTTGAGTCAGGATTCAGTCTACCTGTCCTCAGTCCGGAGCTCCAGGCAGCTGATGTTAGAGTTGACATTATACATTAAACCAGCTGGGTATATCTGGACTCTGTGGTTTCTAAGATTCCTTCTAGATCCAGTCTGGTAATCTTGAAGAATGAACAACCACAAAACCAAAGGCCAAATGTTTTCTCTAATATGCGGATGCTAATTCACAGTAAGATGGAGGGCACTATGGAAGAATAGAATTACCTTAGATTAGGTAGAGGGAAGGGATAGGAGTGTAAGAGATGGGATGTGGGGATAGGAAAGAGAGTAGAATGAAACAGACATTATTACTATATATGTATATATGTGACTACATGACCAATATGATTCTGCAACATGTACACTCAGAAAAATGACAAATTATATCCCATCTATGTATAATATTTCAAAGTGCATAAATGCATTATACTGTCATGTATAACTAATTAAAACAAATTTAAAAAACTTTAAACAAGAATAAACCACCACCAAGAAGAAAAAATAATATCCTAGAAATAAAAAATGTCTATATCAATGTCAAATCACAGAGCCTGGGTATCAGAGAAAAGGACCTGACAGTGCCTCCTACCTTCTAAATAATCTTTTTTTTTTAATTTGTTCATTTCAGGTATACATGACAATAAAGTGTATTTTGACATATTATACATAATGGATTATAACTTATTCTAATTAAGATCTTGTTCTTGTGGATGTACATGATATGGAGCTTCATTGATCATGTATTCATATATAAACATAGGAAAGTTATATCCCATTCATTTTACTGTCTTTCCTATTCCTATCCTCCCTCTCTTCCTGCCATTACCTTTCTCTGATCTAGTGAACTTCTATTCTTCCCCAGCCCCTTGTTGTGTGTTAGCATCTGCATTTCAGAGAGAACATTTGGCCTTTGGTTTGTGGGGGACTGGCTTATTTCACTTGGCATGTTGTCTTCAGATCCATCCATTTACCAGCCAAAGTCATAAAGTCATTCATTTTCATGGCTGAGTGATATTCCATTGTGTATACACGCCACATTTTCTTTATCCATTCTTCTGTTGAAGGGCATCTGGGTTGGTTCCATATCTTAGCTATTGTGAATTGAGCCACATTGATGTGGCTGCATCACTGTAATATGCTGATTTTAAGACCTTTGGGTATATAACAAAGAGTGGGATAACTGAGTCAAATGGTGGTTCCATTCCAAGTCTTTTGAGGAATCTCCATACTGCTTTCCAGAGTGGGTTCTACCAATTTGCAGCTCTACCAGCAGTGTATAAAAAGTACAGCAGGGGGCATCACAATACCAGACCTTAAACTATACTACTGAGCTGTAGTAACAAAAACAGCATGGTATTGGCACCAAAACAGACATGAAGACCAATGGAACAGAATAGAAGACACAGATAAAGGCACATAAATAGTTATCTTATACTAGACAATTGCACCATAAACATACATCAGAGAAAAGACAGTCTCTTCAACAAATGGTGCGGGGAAAACTGGAAATCCATATGTAGCAGAATTAAATTTAACCTGTATCTCTCGCCCTGCACAAAACTCAACTCAACGTGGATCAAAAACCTAGGCATTAGACCAGAGACCCTGCACCTATTAGTTGAAAATGTAGCCTCAACACTCCATTGTGTTATCTCAGGAACTGACTTCCTTAACAAGACTCCTAAAGCGTAAGAAGTAAAGTCAAGAATCGATAAATGGGATAGTATCAAAATAAAAAGCTTCTTCACAGCAAAGGAAACAATGAAGAAAGTGAAAAGAGAGCCTACAGAATGGGAGAAAATCTTTTCCACCTGCACCTGAGATAGAGCATTAATCTCCAGGATATATAAAGAACTAAAAATCTCAATAGTAAAAAAAAAAAAAATAGAAGAAATAGGAATGGCCAACAAATATAAAAAAAAAAAATGTTCAACATCTCTAGCAATTAGAAAAATGCAAATTAAAACTACACTGAGATTCCAACTCACCCCAATCATAATGGCAATTATCAAGAATACAGGTAACAATAAGTGTTGGGGAGGATGGGGGGAAAAGATACTCTCATACAGTACCCTGTGGTCTTGATGTGCCTGTTCTACCCGCCTTCCTAGATATGGTGGACCTTGGAAGATCTCTCTCTTTCATCTTCTGCCTTAAATCACCAAACATGAATTCTCAGATTTATAAATTATTTTCTTCCATTCTTTTTTACAAGTGATCTTTAGAGTGTTCAAATCTGCTTACAACCAAAAACCAGAGAGTTTCCTAAGCTTTGGGTTTTGAGGCTGTGATGTGAAGAATCCACAGAATGGGTGAGGTAGACACTTCAATAGCATCAGCATCCCAAGGAAATTAGGGGTATCAAAAATACCTTTAATTACAGTAATGACTCATAAGAGAAGCAAGAGAATATTTCTCTACATGCATTCCTTGAATTTGAGAATATAGTTCCTTGGTCAAAGAAGTATGGCTGTTTGCTTGGCAAAGTATATTAAACACTGTGAAGGGATTATGCAAACACTTTTAACATTAATGTATATCATGAGGCACTAAGAGAGAGGTTAGATTGTTACTTCCTTTATCAAATCCATTTAGCTCCAGAGCCTTTTTATCAAGGCCCATTTGGGGGAAAACTATTGTTACATAAAACACATGCTAGAAGACAAAGTCCTAGAATTTTAAAGGCAATTTCTCAATTTATAAATGAAAATTAGTCTCTTCTGGACAGTTTATATTCAGAACTGGGTCAAGAATCCCAGAAGTTCAAAAATAGGCTTTGATCTTACTTTAATGCTATTAAGTTCTTAACTTAGTACCTATAGATTAATCAAGAGGTTAATTTGAACATGTTAATGAAAGAGATTCCCTTTTCCTCTGTCGGTCCTGCTGTACAATGTTTAGTGATAATTAATGTTATCAATTGACACTAGAGCTGAAAATACTTTGGATGGCACCAGCTCTGACTTCCTCATTTTCTAGGTAAAGAAACTATTCTTCAGAGAGACTATAAATCATAGTCAAAAGCACATAACAGAGTTAGACCAAAGTCATCTGACACCCAGTTTTAAGTATGGAAATTGTTTTAGTCAACTTTTTCATTGATGTGACCAGAAGACCTGATAAGAACAATTAGAGGAGAAAATTTTAATTTGGCTCACAGTTTCAGAGATCTCGTTCAGTTTCAGAGATCTCTAGCTGACTCCATTGCTCTGGGTCCAAGATGAGGCAGGACAACATGGTTGAAAGGTTGTGGAGGAGGAAGGCAGCTCAGGATGTGGCAATCCAGAAGCGGAGTGCTCTGGTTCACCAGGGACAAAATATAAACCTGAAAGAAACACCCCCTATCTCCTATCTCCTATGACCTATCTTCTCAGTCACACTCTATCTGCCTATAGTTACCACCCAGGTAGTCCATATTAGTGGATTAATGTACTGATTAGGTTAAGGCTCTCATACTCCAATCATTTCACCTTTAAAATTTCTTGCATTGTCTTACATATTATCTTTAGGGGAACAACTTATATCCAAACCGCAGCAGAAGCCAACATATTACAGCTATTAACTGCTAGACTGTACAAGATGGAAAAGCTGATTGTTGAAGTCAAGCTAAACCCTTTCCAACTGAAAGTGTATAAAAAGTATATATAGTAAGTTTCATATACATACATATATACATATATATGTGTGTGTTCCAAAATATATATATATATATATTTACAGATAAAGCATGTAAAATAAAAATTCTATGGAAGTGAAAGAAAAATAAGACTCAGTCAAGTTACTCGAAAGAAACCCTAAATTCTCTGAGCAATCAGTCAGTGATCCTTCATCGGGGCTGCATGTAAGAATTCCTTAGAGTCCTTTCCAAAAACACCCATGCTTGGAACTCACCCCAAGAGATTCCTGTTCTACAGGCCTTGGATGGGCTCAGAACAGGCGATTTTTAACAGCACACAGGTGATTTCCTGTGCAGCCAGGGCTGAGAACTGCCCAGGCGCATCCAAGGTAGATTCTCCTCACTCCTACATCATCCAGCCACTGGGTCCAAGGGCAAAACGTCCAGCAGAGAGGTCTTCCAGACGTTCCTTCACGGCTGACACTCGCTCGCAGCCTCGCCCTGAGTGTGGAGCCAGAGCCAACAACGCAGCTTCTTTCTGGGCTTCTAGCTGCCCTGTGAGGTGGTGTTGGCTTCTGCCTCCCTCTTAGCACTTGCTGTTACTCCAAAACACTGGAGGAGCTGAAGTGAACTCCTTCTATTTGTTTATGTGGCAACAAGCTCAGAGTCTCTGCTGAAAAAATGTCCTTGGCCTTTGACAAAGCTGCCTTGAAGATGCCTCTCTGTTTCAAAAAGGCCACATAGTGGCCCGGAAGCCAGAAGCCAATGTGCTGAATAAGCCCCTATTAGAAAAGAGAGGTGGGGTCATTCCAACGCAAGGGTGTTTTTTGCATTTCTTGTATCATTTAGCTTTAGAGGAATGTACAACTTTTAAGAAAGCAGCTTGGACTTGACTATGGAGAATACGTCAAATGGAGACAGATTTGTGTGATTGATATTTTCAATTTGGGGGGAATTCTTGACATGGATGATGAAGCTCTGGAGTGTAGAAAGGGATCAAAGGTTTGTGACATTCATTGTTAAAGAAAAGCTCTCATTATTGGGAGGTTAATGTATTATGCACTTTTAAAAGTCTTGGAAGAGAGATTAAGATTGAGACCTTAGAAATGTATCCAGAAGGAAAGAGAAAGGAAAGCATGGCTCACTTTGACATGTAAAAAGAAGAGAAAAATAAAATAATCTTCCTGAGAGTATCTCAAGCTCAAATTTTGAAGGCTCCTTAACCTTATAATAAAAAGAAACAGAGGGACTGACTGTTGAGAAAATTAGATGCTAACAAAGGGTGGTGACTGTGGTGTGAAAGGAGACTCAGTGCTACCATGGGAACAAGTGGAAAGTGTAAAATTACTTTACTTGTGTGACACTTGCTCTGTTCAGGGAGCCACAGGAAACAAAGCTCCCTCCCATCACACAATCTGCCATATAGATGAACAGAAAAGGAAAGGTGCACAGTTACAATGCAACAATGTATGTGAATCCAAAATTCCAAATTGAAATACAAAAGATATTTCAGGAGTGATTGAAATGTGGGCTCACAGGCTAGGTAAGTATGAGAGAGCTCATACATGAAAAAAGGTTCTTTTCCTTAACCAGAGAAGACTCCACAGAGATGGGGGACAGGAAGTCTCTAGGAGGGCATAAGATTCAGGAGGTAGAGAGCCACGAGGGAAGCACGTCTTGCACCCGTCTGGAGTACCCTCCCATTTTCACCTACACAGCTTTACGACACCCGGGGAACATGGAGAAAAGTCTCTGCCTTGGCACTTTCCTGCTCTAAGGAGGCTGAGTGATGTCCTGGATGCTACTTTTGACTTTTTAATTGGACACCACCTATTGGAACATCCAGACTAAACCAAATTCTTCAGAGAAAGACCCAGTTTCTTGCTGGGTTTCACAAATTAGGGGAGAAAGGGGAAAGTGGGAAAAATTAACATTTATGGAGGACCTACCTCTATGAGCCTGCCCTGTGCTTCAGATCTACAACCATCTAATCCTCAAAATAAAAACACCACGACAAATTATGTGGATGTTATCGTTGTTTCCAATTTATAGAAAAGAAAATAGAGAACTAGAGAAGTCAAAATATTTTGCCTAAGATCACACAGCAAACAAGTAGAAATGCAAGGAAATTATGGTGGTGATAAGTGAGATCAAAGGCAAAAAAGTCAAAGAGACCTGGATAGTCCTTTTGTGGCAGTCTATTGCCCTCCAGCTTTTCCCTAGGGGTATCTTCCTTTACCTGATCCCACAATTTTAGTCATATCATAGAATTTCACAACTAAAAGTGTCCTTAGAAAAGTGTCCAAACCCCTTCTTGGACTTGTAAAAACACAAAATATTATAGTTTGAATCTGAAATGTCCCCCCAAAAAACCATATGTTGACGGCTTGGTCTCTAACGTAGCCATGTTCAGAGGTGGAGCCTTTAGGTTATTGTTTCATGAGGGTTCTGATCTCATTGATGGATTAATCTATTTGTGAATTTATAACTTAATGGGTTATTGGGAGGTAGGGCCTAGTTGGAGGAAGTAAGTCATTGGGGGTGTGTCTACCACAAATATATTTTGTCCCTACCCACTTCCCACCACCTCCTCCACCTCCCGTTCTCTTTTTCTCTCACCTTTCTGGCTGCTGTGAGGTGAGCAGCTTCCTCTACCACACCTTCCTTGTCCTGATGTTCTGTTTCACCGCGGTCCCTGAAAAAAATGGAACCAAGTAATGGTAGACTAAAACCTCTGAAACCAAAGTTATTTTGAGCCAAAATAAATCATTTCTTCTTTAAGTTGATTTTCTCAGGTTATTTTGTCACAGTGATGGAAAACTAATAAACACATAGAAGCTCAGATATCATAACGTGTGCCAGAGAACACAGTTAGCAAGGGGCAGAGCTCAGAATTCAGATTTCTATGCTCCAAATCCTCATGTCACCTCCTTGAAAAGACTAGGTAAATAGGTGGAGCAAGACACACTGGCTCTGGGCACTTGCAGGAGTTCAGCTTCCTGTCAGTTGTCTGCACTGCCTCCCTTCAGAGACATAGCAATGTCTGCCAATCCAAAATCCTAGTGAATTCCTAATATTTTGGCTTTGGAGAAGGTGTGGTACAGAGCAGCAGAGCATGCCACTTCCTGTGTAACTTCTCTTCTTTACTCTGAGCCAACTGTTGAAAGGATTCATTGAAAAACAGAGTGAACTACAGAGACTCATAGCTCTTACCCTCAAACCTGCCTTAGAGCAGAAAAATGCCAAAGACTTTCTTACCTGTTCCCCAGGCATTCTAAAGCTGTGTGTAGGGGAAAGATGTGCGGGTATTCCAGCCCCGTGCAAACTATGCCCCTCTCCCTTCTGGAGAAGAGCAAAATAGATGCACACCTGACCGTTGTAGGCATTTGTCTAAAGATTGCAAACAAAAGGTTGTCAAGAAACAAGACTCATATTATAAATAGGTACAGCATCTGTGTTTATTATCCATCTGGCAATGGATAATTTGGGTGTTTTCTTGAGCTCCAACTTCAAAACATGGACTCAAAGAAGGGGGCCATAGACCAGTGTCAGGGTCACAGCAGAGACTCTGTCTTTTCCACTCACTGGTGTCTCTGGTCATGAAATAGAGATTAGACAAATCACCCTTCACCATGGGACAAAGGGAACCCAATTTATGTTGCTTTTGAGGGAAAATTACTGATGTTTCATGAAGCCAAACAGATCCGGAATAGGACATGGGCTAATTCTCCTCAGCTCAAAAGCCAGTTGTCACCAAATCTTACTCCCAGGAACTTAGCCAGAAATGCTGCCACAGTTGGCAGAAACCACACTAAATGACCATCAAATGGTCATTCTAAGTGCACACACACACACACACAAACAGAGAGAGAGAGAGAGAGAGAGAGAGAGAAACACTATACACCCACACATACTTACACATCATGAGGAAGTATTGAGCATACTACAATAGAATAATTAAAGCCTTTTTTGATGCTATCATCTAAAACTACTTAAAATCCTTACAATTCCTGTTAAATGAGAATGACCATGTAGACAATTTTATTTGAAGCTAACTCTCAAGCTTTAAAACTGGCTCTGATGCATTTTTTTTCCTTTTTTTCTTGAGGGATTATTTTGTCAAATTCGTACAGTTTGTAAGGCTCCTACCAGCTGAATGAAGATGTTTTAGTCAAGCTACTAGCCACACACACCAGCATTAAGTCCAGAAACAGGATACTAAATTCAAGCCAAGAACTGTTCTTCCTTTCTTTAAAATTTTAAAGTGACACCAGGTTGGCCAAAAACTAAACATATGCCAGTCAAAGATCCTGGCCCCAGCTCTGTTTCAACTCAGGGTGTACCTACACCATATAGCAAGTATCTAGTAAGTTGTACAATATAGAAAAAGTCTAGATCAGAGATGAAAAACTGAATTTAGCTGATGTGTGATGAACTTCTGTCCAGTCAATAACTTTTGTGACACAATATCCACAAACTCCACAGTATTTTCAATGGGAAGGGATGTGTCCTGCAATGGTACTGACCCACACTTACCCTTCCAATGAATACAGATGTACACTTTGTTGAAAGTGACTAAAATTTATGAGAATAGATTACTTTGAGCTGGGCACACCCCACTACCACATCCTCAATCCCTTCATAGAATGCCCTTTCCTCTCCTTCACTTGTCCAAGTGCCATTTATTTTTAAACTGATATCTGAGTCTTCATATTAAAATATTTTCAACTTATGCTGTCCCTATTCATCATTCTCTTCCTGGACTCTTGAAGGATTTTCTTGATTTTTTTATCTGTTTATTTCAAGGCAGTTAGATTCAGATTTTTTCCTGAATGATTAACTGATGGAGGTCAGGGGCCTACATACGACTTTGACATCCCCCACAGATTCCAATGCAATACTGAACTTCACTAATCTTGGAGTCTGAGATACAACAACAACAAAAAGACTTGAAAATGTACAACTGACACCTTGAAAATAAAGGCTTGAGACTTCATATCACATTCAGGTTACACATGTCCCCCATGCCTATTATTAAAATAAAGGGGTGAGACACGTGTCCTCTACTCCCACCACCATCACCACCACGTTCTCAAGTGTGTGTCCTCATTATTTTCTCTCCTATTCTTTAAAGATGCCTGATGCTTTCACAAAGAAAGAAAAGTAGCCTCACTATGCCAAAGCTATTGAGAGATGCAGAAGTAAACTCTCAGAGAGTTCATCACATATTACTTGAAATAATACATAACTATAATACAAATCAGGGAAAATGTACATAAACATACAGTCACAGGCACATAGACAAAAGAAAGTATGACTTTTAAAAAACAGCTTTCAAATTTTTGAGGAAACCAGGAAAACTGTTGAAACTAGAATATTTCTTTGGGCAGAAACATCTAGAGATGACCGTTGGGTCAGCAGGCCCCAAACGCAAACATAGCAAGTGAGCAAAGCTATTCAGAGAATATTAATTATCACTGGTGGAGTGCTCACCTAGCATATGTGAGGTATTGAGTTTGATCCTCAGCACCACATAAAAATAAATAAAAAGTAAAGGTATTGTGTCCATATACAACTAAAAAAAATTTTAGAGTATATTAATTATCAATTGACCTAATGTCTTTTCCTATTCTGTGACAGTAATGTGTTCACCAAAGCATATCTGGTCTGCACTTTAAAAATCTGGGGGATCCTCCCTGTAGCACATGAACAAGAGGTTCTTAGAAGGGACCACCAGATCTACCCTTGGCAAAAAGGTTTCCCTTTAGACATGATTTGTAGTAACTCCTCTGCTCACATTGAAAATCATTTAAAGGGTAGCTTCTTCATTCTCACTGAGGATTTGGTGAGTACCAAAGAAGTTAAGGGATAAAAGATTCCTTAATGACCATTTCCTTAAAAATACAAGGATATAATAATTTTTTTCCAAAGGCCCTTGGAAAAGTTATGCTTGCATTAACTCTAAGCATTAGAGAGATTAAATGGGTTTAAATACTGTCCTCATCACTCTTGGGGGCTCAAGACTGCCTTATTCTTTCTCAAATCTCTTTCATTACTGAAGAATCAGACAGAAAATTCCATGAATCCACATTCCTTTCCTTTGGGATACCAGAAGTGGCCGTAATAGGCGATGGCAATGCTGGGATATCTAATGACTAAAACCTACTGCATTATAATTCTCCCAGAGCAGGCCTCCTTTCCAAGAATGACCCTGAAGGAAATATCAAACATATGGGCATATAAATCCAAGTTATTGACCTAGCACCAAACTACATCTGCCTTGTACATACACTAATTCTATACCAAACAAGTCACAAATTGAAAACTCATTAAGACATCTCTAGATGTCTTTGTTCTCCACAGATGGCAGAGAACATTTTAAATTGACAGCCCTCCTGCCCAACCCAACACCACCCACTGTAACTGTGCACAATGAATATCTTTGTAAAACTGTGACCCAGAGAGCAACTAGAAATACCTTTTGGGAAGGCCAGCAGGGTCTGCCTTACCCACTTGGTTGCCAGCTCTTCATCAGCCTTCACTCCTATCCTCAGAGCTAGCACAGTGCTTACACATTGTGAATGCTCAGAAAATGCAAATAATGAAGGGATGATTCCATTCTACTAATTTTTATCCACTCCACAACCCCAAATTCAATTAATTTTAACCTCAATATGTGAAAGATATATTTTGGGGGTTCATTCAAAAATATGAGATTGGACATTGTTAAATATGGTGCCACGTCATAATCAATAACAAAATTACAAAGCCTGTGAAAAGTTTAGTCTCTAGAGTTTGCCTAGCTCAGTCCCATCATGTGTCTACAAATATGAGCCAACCTTTATAATAACAATGCTTATTTTAGATTCTTGAAAGAAACTAAAATGATTTGGCATTTTTGAGTAACCAACTTGATTATTCTGGCTTCCTTTGGCCCTTGACAATATCCTTACATATCATTTCAAGGTCTGTGTACCACATATGGGAATTTTGTTTCTAAATGGGTGCCATAGATATGAGGGATGGGAGAGTAAAAGAATGGATGGCAGCTTTCTCTAAAAGGATTATTAAAAAATTGAGATCATGGCATTAAGATAATGTTAACAGCTCCTCAGTGGAAAAGTCATGAGGACATCTTTGGATGTTTTCCATGGTCATGCATGTAGGAAGCTAGAATAAAAATAAAATTAAATTAAAAAACAGTCATTAAAGGACAAAGAACCACAACTCCAGAGTTTTAGAAGTTCAGCATGTGCTAAGCTTCCTGAGATAATAGCAGGAATGAAGCAGAATCACAGGCTTAAAATTAAGGTAGAATTATCTGGGAATTAGAAAGAGGGTACGATTAAGATACAAAATCCTAAAACAGAGAGATTGTTATCTTTATTTTCTGGCAAAAGTTTAAATGCAATAATAACATTTGAACATTCTATTACAATACTACAATGTTCTACTAGCAAGAAATATAACAATGCCAACTTCTCTTTCTTGCTTAGAAAATTTCTAAAGAATAAGAAAAATAAATGGATGCTTATTGCATGGCTACTATGTGCCAGGCTCTGGATCAGTATCATTATTATTTCATTTAGGTTAAATTAAGTTAGCATAATTGTGCTTAATCTTTAAATGTAATTGAGATTTCTTCAAGTGTGGTATTTTAGTCTAATCTTTTCCTATAGAAATCTAACATACTTATTCCTCTCCAAAATTCAGTGAGCAAATATTCTAAAGGAAAAAAAAAACAATAATACTAACACTTAACTGATAATTATGCTCCTATCACTGACCTGAGTGTTTAAAAGACATTTACTTACATGACCTCTCAAAGGCCTTTCAAGGTAGGTGATATTGTTTCCACTCTATAGACTAAGAAACAGAATCAGGGATTAAGAAAACATCCAAAGGTCAGAATTCATTAGCAGATGAGGGATTCAAACAATTCTATTTGATTCCTACCCACACTCTACCCACTACATCACTCCATCACTCTCCCTTTCAAAAAAATAAATAAATAATAATAATGGTGCCATGAATAATGAAAATGAACAGATAAATATAATGTTCAAAAAGTTGAAGATGTAATCTCTTCACAATACAACAGAAGCAGGGATGGCAGCCACAGGATAAATACAGCTAACTCCTGTAACATCCCTTGCTATGGTCGACCTTAAGAGTTCCCTAAAGGCCCATAAATGAAAGTTTTGATCCCCAGTAAGGCTCTATTGGGATGTGATGGGACCTTTAAGAGGTGGAGCCTAGTGAGAGATCTTTAGTTCACTGGGGGTGTGCCTTTCAGAGGAATGCAGGATCCCTGTCCCTTCCCTTTTCTCTCTTTCATTTCCTAACCATGAGATGAGCAATTTGGCCCACCATGTGCTCCCACCGTGATGTGATGTGTTGTCTTACCCAAAGTGACAGAGCCAATGGATCATGGACAGAAACCTCTAAAACTGAGTCCAATTAATCTGTTCTCTCTATAATTTGATTATCTCAAGTATTTGTTTTAGTAACAGAAAACTAATACACCCTTAAGCAATTTAAATGTTTGCCAATATCTTTCACCTATGGTTCTAATAGTTCATAGTTAACATACATAACAACATAACACTCATCAATCATTTAGTAATCTCTTTCTAAATGGTTATGGTAGCTGGAAATTACTCAAGATTTAGCAAGAGTCATAAAGAAATGAACTCTGGTCTGTGAAACCTCGTTCCCTTCCTACAACACAAGAGATAGAGACCAAAAGAGTTTAAAGGAAGATTGATGAGAAGGACTGATAAAGGCAAGGAAGGTCCAAAACTAAGGGGAGGAATTAGCTGAGCATCCAAATAATAATTAAGGGAGACTGGTATGTTCTTTCCTTTAGGGTCAGGCTAATACCAGAACTATTGCTTTGGGGCATTCAACATTATATATTATGCTCATTATACTTAATTGCTAATTGATATACTGGTACAAACTTTAGCATGACATTAAACAGCAGAGAAAGCTTAAAGAAAAATTAGGATGGTGGACTGGAGATGTAGCTCAGTGGTAGATTACTTGCCTACCATGTGCAAAGCCTGGAGTTCAATCCCTAGCACTAAAAAAAAAAAAAAAAAAATGGATGGCAAATTCACAAGTTCCAAGACCAAAGCACTCTGCTAGATCTATTAACACACCAGCCATTTGTTCTCCAAGTTCTGGTCACTCTGAGCCAGGGCTCACAAAGGGCAAGGTGTGGTCACTGTTCCTTCTGAGCAGACACAGAGACTGAGCCCTTGGAAACTCTTGACATCTGTGAGTGTCTGCGTGAAAGGGTACGTCCTGGAGTGTGCCTGCTCTCGCAGCTACCTTCCAAGGTGCCCAGAACTCCTCTTAATGGACTCCACATGCTGCCACAGCTATTTATAGCAGCATCCCTGTGTGTTTTGTTAAAGCCTCTAGATCATATTTCTTCACTTTGCAAGTCTATTTCCTACAATTGCTCTGTTAAATTTTGCCTCCCTTTCCTCCTCCTCCACATTCTTGGAAATCCACAACTATACAAACAAATGTACAGGACTATAAAAATATTTTAAGCCATTATTTGCCTGTCTGATTTTTCTTATGCTTCCATTAGTGGATTTCTATAGCATAGTCTTCCTGGGGAACCTAGATCTGACAGGACAGTCTGACAGAAGGTGAATTCAACTGAAGGGGCAGGAAAGGGAGAGGAGGAGTCCAAACAGAGCAGCAAGGTGTTCAGCTATGTCCAGCTCCCATGCCAGTGGAAACTAAGCCACCAAAGGGCAGCAGGACAGCAAAAAGCCTTTAGACAAAATAAAAGGGCACACCAAACGGTACAAACGGCAAAACAGGCTATGTAACTAATTAAGAAACTAAAAAGGACTTGCCCAAAGAAAAAAAGAAATGAAAGAGTTCAGTCTCTTAGGTAGCGGGAGATAAAGAAGCTAAATCTAATACCTAATCCTAGTGGCCCCTGTCTCCCTTGTAAAATCCAGAGGACTGTTTTGATCCGCTATTGTGTAAATGCAAGTACTTTAGTAGCTGGGTACACACATTTTCTAGAAGGAGAGAATCCCACCCCATCCCAATGTTTACACGTTAAGTGTAATATGTTTGTAAAAATGTGAAATCTGTGCTGGCTGTTTATCTTTTTACACAGAAAAAGCCAGAAAATAGTGGGTTAAGCTGGGTGTGGTGGTGCATGCCTGTAATCCCAGAAGCTCAGGAGGCTGAGACAGGAGGATTGCGAGTTCAAAGCCAGCCTTGGCAACTTAGTAAAGCCCAAAGCAACTCAGCAAGACTTGTCTCTAAATAAAATATTTAAAAAGGCTAGGGATGTGGATCAGTGGTTAAGTAACTCTAGATTCAATCCCTGGTACCAAAAATAAAAAAAGAAAAAGAAAAGAGTGGGTTGAATTAGAGGAAGCTTTGACTGTCTTAGGTGTCAATTTATCATGCCTCGCCTTATGGAAGGGATGGTTTTTACATTCTATGATACAAAGCATACTAAATGGCAACTTAGGGTCACAATCATGCATTTAATGTTATAATCACTTTAAATTACTTCTGTTCTCATTGGTTTTGAGTAGAATTGTTTCTTAAGGAAAGTTATTCCCTGATTTTGGCTCAGATGTGCTCTTTGTGAAATCTCTGGTCATGGTAGCCCATTTTTCATAAAAACCTTGTTAATGTCTTGTGAAATTTTAAAATTTTTATTAAGTTATGGGGCATAAGACATTAATTATGACTTAGTGAAACATACGTTGTGTATAAATGGTTCACAATATTTGTGTACTGTTCTTCAAACAAAACTAGTATAATACTTTAAAACTCCAACTACACATTAGGATTTCTTTCCTGAATTTTCTTGTATTAATACGATATGAAGAGTAGGATTTTTCAGAAATAAAATTCTTGGCCCAATAATCTATAAGGTTTTTATTTTTTATCTTTGCAAAAATTAACAGAATTCACTCTGTCCTAAGGTACTGGGACCTTTTCTCATTCAATTCATATAACAATCTTGAGTTAGCTATCATTCCATTGTTCAGGCAATAAATGGTGCTTATGGAGGGAGAGTAGCTTATCCACAGTCACACAGGAAGTGGCAGCTGAGCAGGGGCCATATCCAAGCGAGCCTGACTCCAGCGCCTGAGCACGTAACCCATTCACTTGGGCCCACATCTGTGGCACAAGGTTAATACTTCTGAAAGCTTTAAATATATGATTGTGGATGCCTAGATAGCTCTTAATCCTTAGGACACAAAACTAACATAATCCTCTTCCCTAAAGCCCCTTATCACAGTGCTGTGTTTAGTGACACCCACACCCACACCCCAGCCAGTGATGCCTTGACATCTGGTGTCATCCACCATCTCTCCACAACTGCCACATCCCAACAGCTCAGTCTCATCATGTGCATTTCCATAAAGGTCCCTCCATCCAACCCCTCCCCTACAGCAGGCTTTCCCGAGTCTACTCCTGAACCACTACAATAGCCCCTGAATTTGAAAGAAGTCTCTAGATTCCAAGGGACACAATATACCTCAAAGCATCCAAGGTAAGAGAAAGATTGATCAGATGGACAAAGGAAAAGAGGGATGCTGAGCAGAAGGCTGATGCAATCATTGGTCCATGGGAAGAACCAGAAATATGAAAGTGAGTGACCTGTCCCCTGCATTCCCACCTCTTGCCTCTGCTTCTTTATCTGTCACCTCCCTTTTCTCTATGCATATGGGCATATGGTATCCCCATATGTCAGAAAACACTACCACCTTAAGTTCCAAGACTGTCGACCCACAGCTTCTGCAGCTGAAAGAGAGATCCTCATTCTCAGAATCTATTTGGAAAAATGAATGAGGAAAAAAAGGATCCCAGAGGGGCATACCTCTAGATCAATAAAATGTGGCCAAGGAGCAGGGTTAGGTGAGGACATGGAAACACATGCTTGCAATGGAGGTGGACTGTTTCCAGAACAGGCTGCAGGCTTTTCCAACCATTATGGATTTGCCTTTGTTGTTGCTTCCCTTCACCTCCCCCATATGATCTAATAATCTTCCTAATAACCTTCATATGAGACCATTTTTAAATAGCACCCAGCCAGGAAGCCTCATTTCATCACTGCCACGTGGCCTCTCTTCTTTGAATCTCCCACTACACCACAGTGGTTGTTTTTGTAGAACAGTTTTCATTACTGACCTTGCATTAAAGATAGTATTTATAAGTTTCCTGGCAGAAATAATTTCCATGAGGGAAAGGTCAGATCTTAAGCACATGCATAGTCCCCAAAAGTGCCATCCAAAATCCTTGTCTAAGACAGGTCCCCAATAACTGTATTCTGAATGGTTCTGTGCATGACTATAATTGACTGAGAAGTGTCAGCAACCACTCTGTGGGTTAGATTCCTCATCACACAATGCAGGGTGGTTAGAATAATGTTCTTTGTTGGAAAGAGTATACACCATGACTATTTTCTCTGAGGGGTTTTGTGACCCCTAAGTATTGGTTTACTAGCTGGGACCAGCAGGGTTCAATCACATAACTTACACATTGGTATAGAGAGCTCCTATTGGATTCATTTAAGATATACTGGACTCAAACTTGACCTCAAATTCGACCCCACCATGCAGAGAAGTTTAATGCACTGCAGTCAAATTCTGAAGTTTTTAATAATGTTGTCTCTGAATTTTATGTTTCATAAGTCAGGTCTAAAAGAACTATGAAGCTTACCTCAGCAGGTCTGTACTCTCAGCAAGCTGTGGTTTTGCCTCCCACTGCCTCCCAAGACAAATTTTTAGCCACCCACTTTCACACTATATGGTGCCATGGGCTCTATCTGGTTGCCACCCTCCCTGTAGCCAATGACATCCTATGTGCTGATACAGGGAGGATAAGGGTTAGTTGTAGGTGAGCCAGAATGGGGCATGGTGACTCCATCCCAGCCTGTGGATGGCAGAGCCAGAATATGTTTACTGAGCCACTCTACATCACATCTGTATGTGCTGAGGGTCACAGTGCAGTGTCACCTGCCCACCATGGACTGAGGAAGGGAAGATGCCTCTTTCAACTGATTCCCTGACCCCAACTGGGACCTGACACATCAGTCCAGCAGCTGGTGGACCACACATTCACACACAAGTTCCACACACAGACAAAATTGTGGAGCGCGGCCCCAGGAGGCTTATGAAGGTCTATACTCGGCAAGTATGTCCGTACCCAAAGGAGTACGAAATTAAATAGCAAATACAAACCAAACTGACAGGTAGAGAGAGACTAAGCAGGAAAGAGCTTTCCGTGTTAGTCCCTTTAACTTCATTTTTCCTTCTTTGGAGCCTCATATTTGTATTTTGCACTGAATCCTGCAAATGTTGTAGCCAATCTTCTAAGTCATTTAGCTTTGTGCCAAGTACCTAAAAATCACTTAGTAGTGAAGAGGTATTTATTAATAATAATAATAATAATTGTTGGCTCAACGTCTGACAGTTTCAAAAGATAAGGGATTTTCCAAAATTACTTGACATCTTTAATCTCATTTGAGCCTCTGAGGTACATAGGATATAGGTATTATGTCCATTTTTCAAATGAAGAAACTGAAATTTAGAGAAATCAAGAGGCCCAATATCATGTCGCCAATTAGTGGCTAACCAGAAGCATTCTGTTTGCACCCAGACTCCTGCCTGCCAGTGACCCATGGGGCAGCTGGTCTTTTCCTGAGCTGGCCTTTCCTCACTTCTGTGGAGGGAGAAGGCGACAGCATTGAGCTGTCTGTAAACTGCTGGGTGCCACAGTGCTATGAGCATTTGCTCTGGCCGATGAAAGAAGGAGTCCCACCCTTGCCCTGCATTTATTTTCTTTCCCAAACCTCACAAAACCATAAAAATCAAAGATGACTCCAAAGAAGCCAGCCATCCAACTCTGAAAACCCAGCCCAAGGTGTGCATGGCAGGACCACAAGAGATGTTTCTTTGCTCCTGTTGACTCAGATCTGTTTACCTGGCTCCCTATTTCCAATTTCCTTGCCTCAGAACTTGCACAGCCCTCAGATTTATGCTCTAGGCATACTGGGGATTTATGGAGTATTCATCACCCATCCCACCCTGGGACACAGCACCTCTCCCTGCAGCTGTCAAAACCACCCACTCTCACCCAGGCGAGCATCAAACAGTGGACTGAGGGAAACTCTTAGGAAATAATGCCCAGCTCCAGCCAAAGAGTTTTGCCCAATTGCCCAAGCGCTGGTGATAAAAATGCCAAATATAATGTGGAGTGAAAAACAGAGGTCATACTAGCCCAGAGGTTAGGGTGGGGCAAGAATCATAGACAGGGACAAGGGGGCAGAGGAGGTTGGCAGGTTCCATGCTCCTGGATTTGCCCTCATGTGCCCTGGCCTTAGAGAAGCTTAGAGTAGATGAAATCACACTCCGCAAGGGCCATGTTTAAAAACAGAGGTGCTCTTGGGATTGGACTAAATCCAGAAACTCACTGCCTTAAGTCTCAGAAGAATTTTTTTTCCTAATGATCTTGACTTTCATTATGAGAAGATTAAATGAAAGATGAGCGTGGAACCAGTGGCTAGTATATGACTAAGGCAGCCATTGACATTGGTCTTTAAGCTGCAAAACATAAGATTAACAACAGCTACATATATAGAATACAAGCCATCTGCCCTCCATTGGGCCTTCCATATATTATTTCTAATCTTCATAATAACTCTGGATTATGTTCATTATTAAGCCCATTTTCAAAAATAAAGAAATTAAAATTTGAGGGGCTGGGATTGTGGCTCAGAGGTAGAGCGCTCGCCTCGCATGCGTGAGACACTGGGTTTGATCCTCAGCACCACATAAATATAAAATAAAGACATTGTGTCCACCTATAACTAAAAAATAAATATTAAAAAAAAATTAAAATTTGAGAAGTAACATAACTTCCAAATTCACAAAACAAATTGTACTGCCAATAGTTGGAATCCAGGTACAATATTTCTCTACCAAGCAAGTTCAATTCTTGCACTGTCCACTGAGCCTCTCATTGCTATGGCTGTCACCCCTGACACCATGAGAACTCACCCAGCCTGCTTTGCAAGAGGATGGCCAATCTCTTAAATGGCTGTTGGTCTAGGCCCTGACATCCAGAGTCCCATAGATTCCCTCCATCCCATTCTGTGGATGGAAGAAGTGTAGGGTAAGTTTCTCTGTTACCAGAGAAAGGCAGATACAGACATTGCCAGTTTTCCATTAGCCAATTTGTTTTCTCCCTCATTTCTTCTTCTCATCACTTTCAACCTTTTCTTAAGTTAGTCATTCTTCCAGTGACTCACAAATTAAGACTAAGGAGAAAAACTGAAATGCTGTACTTCTATGACTGTCTGATGAGACTTGACCAATAAGAAATGAAAATAAAGATGATACCACCATTATCACTGGAAGAAATTTGCATCTGTTGAAAACATGCAGTTTTAAAGTTACCTGAAAGTCATTAATTCCTGCTTTTTCTTCCCTCATCAGCTCAGATGATTGTGAGTTTTTTTTTTAATAAATATATGAATAGTAGATAAGGTAGATCTCTATAGAAGAAGGGATTTTTAAAAAATTAAATCTCCAAAATTTGTATGGAAAATGAATTTTGTTGGCTCTCATTAATTCTCTAATATTTCATTTATTCATCCATAATTAGGAATTAAATTAAGTAAGATTTTACTATGTAAAAGATATGATAATAGAAATCATGGGAGAAAATGCAATTAAATATACAATGAATAAGATACTTCAGGAGATAAAAGGCCAGCAGGTAAGGCTGATACATATATAAACTAATTGCAACACTGGCTGGATTATGATCAAGGATTAAAAGCCCATAGTATGATGTTAGACATCCAAGAATGATAGTACTTACCTCCCTCCACCCGAGTTGCCAGAGTCATTAAGATGTGATTGTGATCTATGCAAAAGTATTCTATAAAAACTATAAAATTAAGGGATTTTTACATCATGGTTCTTATTATCAAGCATAGTAATTAAGAGTGTGGATTCTGTGATCAGACTGCCTGAGTTGGTCTCCCTGCTCTGTCACTTACTCATTCTATAACCTTAGATAAATTGCTTAGTCTTTAAGCTTCAGTTTTCTTAATTATCAAAAGGGAATAATGGGATCAACCTCATATGATTGTTCTGAGAATTACATGAGTCAATATATGCATAGGGCTTTGTACCTTGCTTAGCACAATATAAGAACATTAAAAATATTATTGGTGTTATTATTATTAAAATGTGTTCATCAGTCTCATCTTTCCAGTGGCAATTAAAAGCATAAGGATTACTACCACTTGGCCCTTATAAGACTTCATGAAACAGAGGTAAACTTATTCTACCCAGGTGGATAATTTCTCAACCAACTTTAAAAGCAACTATTCTTTTCATTGGATACTTGTACATTCATGGTAGAATGATGGACTTTGCACCAAGCACAGTGTCTACTCAATTGGAACATACAACCTAAAATACATATATAATATACAATCTTTTCAGAAAAGAATGAGAAAAATGCTTTGGAGGACAACAGAATTAAAGTTGCCAATTACTACAGTTAATTCAGTAAATGTGGAAGAAAATTACAATACAAGAATAAAATGAACTATTTAGACTGATCAGCAGCTTTCCAAGAATCAGTGAGTATTACATTTTAGAGGCATTTGTCTACAGTCTCCAATTTTGTCATTGCTTAACTCTCCTATCAAGTAGGTAGAGCAGTGTGAGTACTCCCCACTCTTCTTCTCCATGGGCAGATTTACCTTCTTCTGTCTCACAGCATGGTGCCTAATGTAGCCCACAGAACAAACACAAACCTGTTCAACTGGCTTGGAACAGTGGCCAGCATACCAGATTTGACCTTTAGGATGGAATTTTTGGTAGTGTGGAGAACCTATTTGTCATCTTTGAAAGATTCTCTATAGTGTGGAGAAAAGAGTAAAAAGGAGAAAGTCTGAATTAAGGAAAGATTAGTGAGAAGGGAACTGTATGAGATACTACAAAGATTTAAAGTAAGAGAATTGGTAGGAGACAAATTTGAAAGATCTATAATTTAACTTGTTGGCAAACTGAGGACATGGGAGATGATGTGGGGGAGAGGGCTCACATATTATCAAAAAATTCCTCTCCAGGAAGAATCCATAGGTAATGGTATCATCAACAAGATTTGGAAATGTAAGATGAGAAACAGGACAAATAAAAATAATCACAAAATCTTTTCTGGATATGTTGGATTTGAAGTTGTCCTTGCAACATGCACATGAAATGTCTAATAAATACATAAATGTGTGGATTAGATGATCCTGGGGGAAAGCTGGGCTAGAAATATAGATTCTAGAGGCAGTGGTGGTAACCTGGTACCATCATTCATGGTAGAGTAGATATTGTCTACAAAGGTCAAGGACTAAGCCCTGAGAGGCACCTATGAGTAAAGAAAGAATAAAGAAAAAAAGAAATAATGGAAAGGGGCCCAAGAAACAGCTTGGGAGTTAGGAGGAGAAAGAATGACTAACATAAGCCTAATTCATGGAGTCAGAGGAGAAGAAGTTATCACAGCTTGTCCATAACTAGGTTCTTTCTGGACAAAATTCCTTTGCTTAAAGGTCTTCTGCATAAAGTTTTGGTTAAATATCTCTCTACATCTGGAAAGGGTAACACTCTAACCTGTTTACCATGTAAGATCAGGGGAGTTCATCGGGGGAACTCGACATTATCAAATCCAGTACAGAGTAGAACATCAGAATAAGTTTCACGTCAGAAAATCATTTGAGAAAGGATTTAAGCCTGGATATAATCTGAAGAAGACCTAGTGTGTGGACAGCTAATCAGAGCTGTCAGATAGCATCAGGTAAATCTCCTATGCAGAAAAATTCTAAATGATTTATATTGTTAGTTGTCCTTGTGGAAACATAATTTTCTATTCCTTAAGTGCAGGCCATGCTTAGAGATCCCCCTTTCAAAAGATCCAGTATGAAAAGTGAGGAAAAAGAGTATCTTTGCTTTCCAGAAAACTGACTATCTGAACCAGGTGACCAGGTCAACATCAACAGAGATAAGTCATATTGATAGTATGTGGCCTTGATATAATGAAAATAGCACTTCACCTGTGGTTTTTCTCCCCAAAACCCACAATTCCAGCATAATCATGAAGAAATTATCTGACAAAGGTAAGAGACATATCCAACAATGCATCTGTCCAGCACTCCTTAAGACTGTCAAGATCATTGAAAACAAGGAAGCCTAAGAAACTATCATGGCAAAAGGGGTCTCAGAAGACATGAAGGCATTCTGGATAGGATCCTGGAACAGAAAAAGAGGAATTAGGTAAATGCCAATGATATTTATATGGACTATGGGATTGAGTTAATAATAATATATCAATATTGGTTTATTAAAATTGTGACAAATATCATGTTGGTATAGGACAATTAACAGTAGAGGAGAGAGGAAGGGAGGGAGAAATGCTTGGGAGTGAGATCAGCCTAATTATATAGATATATTGTGTGTATTTACAAATATGTAACAACAAATCCCATCATTATATAAAACTATAATGCACCAATAAAAAGATTTGGGGAAAAACAGTAGGGGGGCAGGGGACTGGATCTGGGGTATATGGAAACTCTCTCTACTATCTGAACAACTTTTCTGTAAATCTAAAATTATTTTAAAATAGTAAATATATTTTTCAATGTCATCATGAGGATGACATCACATCAGGATTGCTGAAGAACCGCAAGGAGAAGTCAGTTGTGTAAACCTTTGTCTACATCACACTTTTTTCAAGAAGGCAACCCTGGCCAAGAAAATTTTCAGCAGGGAAAAAAAGACAAAATTGGATGGCCATTGTTTTGGGGNTCAGGGAGCCAGCCAAGGCACCAGCTGGAAGCAGTTATGGAAAGAGATGATGCAGCTTTTAACAATGCAATTAAAACTGTCAAGTTTTGACAGCCCCTACTCTAAGGGCAAAAGCAAGGAGGAAAGGGGTAAGTGTTTGGGCAGTTTTGGCTCCTCGTGACAGAATGGCTCATTGTCTCCTGAAAAACAAACTGGAAGATGTACTCAATTTCTCTATTTGTGGGGATTCATTTTCAATGATCTGATTGATAGCCAAGGTCAAGTCTAACATTGCATTCCTGTGGCACCTACAAAGTTCAAGATGAAAATAGCCCAAGAAAGAAATACAAGAGAAGATACAGATTGGATGATCTACTTATAAAACCAATATTTGATGGCTTGTAACACTGAGAATGATTAATAAGTGTTTCCCTCTGACATATGTATAAATCTCTATCTAAAAAGTTGTGTTTCATAGCAACTAAAAGTCAACCTCCAAATAGAGAAATTGAGTACATCTTCCAGTTTGTTTTTCAGGAGACAATGAGCCATTCTGTCACGAGGAGCCAAAACTGCCCAAACACTTACCCCTTTCCTCCTTGCTTTTGCCCTTAGAGTAGGGGCTGTCAAAACTTGACAGTTTTAATTGCATTGTTAAAAGCTGCATCATCTCTTTCCATAACTGCTTCCAGCTGGTGCCTTGGCTGGCTCCCTGAGAAGGACAACTGGACACCTCATGGAAAAGTCACAGAAAGAGCCTTAGAAACAATTCTGTTTGGAGATGCCAAACCAGACCTTGACCCTCTTTTGCTCTGAATTTTCTAGTCTATTGTCAAAGATTCAGAGAGAGGTTTATATATTTCCAGATAGGATTATAAATACTCAAAGTTCATAGAATACTTGTCAATTTAATTTGACTCTATGTCATATACAAAGGAACTAGAAATCTAGAAAGTCACCCAGCTAGATGTAATCAGATAGAAACTAGAAGCTCTGGCTTCCAGAGGAGAAAGAGGTTGACTCTAAGAGTGGATTTTTCCAGCCTGAACCCTCAAGCTAAGTATTAGGGGAGATACTAAGTGAAGATCACTGCAAAGAATTTTTCTGATGACTGGCTACAGCAGATGCATTCCTGTGGCACCTATAAAGTTCAAGATAAAAGCAGCCCACAAAAGAGATGTAATATAAGGTACAGATTGGATGATCTACTTATAAAACCAAATTCCAGTCCCTGCCTTCTGAAGGGCCCCTATGGCTCTAACTGAATGACATTTTAGCCACGTAGTCATCTCCCCTTGGCTCCTCAACTCAGAACAGAGATTTTCACCATTAATTCTTCCAGCACTGTAAAAAAAAAAATGTAAGGCAGGGTGGAGGGAAAGCAAGCAGTGTAAAGGAAAAGTGGGTCATTTGGCCTGATTGAAAGCCATAGTAAGAGCGGGGTGTGGTGGTGCAGGCCCATAGTCTCAGCCACTCAGAAGGCTGAGTGGAGGATCTCCTGAACCCAGGAATTTGAGACCAGCCTGAGCAACATAACAAGACCCCATCTGTTATTGTTGGCCTATGAAATGTCCTCCAAAGGCTGGGGTTTTGATGGATAGGTTCCCAATGAAGCAGTGTCCAAGGTGGGTCTTTGGAAAGATGATTGAGTTGTGAGGGCTCTAATCTCATCAATGGATTAACCCATGGAGGTATTCATAATTTAATGGGCTACTGGGAAATGATGGAAACTTAGGAGGTGAGGCCTAATGAAGAAGTAGGCCCTTTGGGGTGTGCCCTTAAAGGCCCCTTTATTTCTCTTATTTTCTTCCTTCCTTTTATCCTTCCTTTCTCTCTCCTTGTTTTTTTTCTTTCTCTCCCTCTCCTTACTCACCATTAGGTGAGCAGCTCTGCTCCACCATGCTTTCCTTGCCATGATACTCTGACTAACCACAGGCCAAGAAATAATGACCTCAAGTGTCCATGGACTGAAACCTCTGAAAGTGGAAGGCAAAATAAATTTATTTTTTCCTCCTTTAAGTTCATTTTCTCAAGTATTTTGTGACAGTAACACAAAAGCTGACTAACACATCAATATACATACATAAAGCCATAGCAATGTCCCGTCTCAGCACCAACCAGAAACCCATTTGAGGTGTTACAGATGGAATTAATATGAATTAGTCACCCATTTTCCTAAGTACAGGCACACCTCCTGCCCAGTTCCACTTGACTCTACTTGATCCATCAGTCATTATCACCACTGGGCACGGAGGTAAGCAAGTGTTCTCAAGACTATTTTTAAGTACAATAATACCAAGAACTTTTCCCATATTAAAAATCTCAGGCAGCAAGCATGCTTCTCTAGCTCCCCTGTGAAATACTTTATAAATGCGCTAATAATCTGACCAACTTTGTTTTTCTGTCATACTTTTTGTTTCTATAAATACACAGCCTGTCTCCTAATTAAGTTCTTATGTGGATTGTATTAAGCCTGCGAGTTTTGGTGACTGCTAAAGTTCTCTGTGGTTTTTTCCTTTTATTTCAGGAAATACTTTTCCAAGTTATCCTCTCTGTGGTTTATATCCCTGTGTTCAGGAAGCTCAGTTTGTTGCCAGTGGCTGCTGCTCGTTTTCCTCTTGACTGGAGGAAAATGGGTTGAGTATCCAGTTGTGTGATATGAAAAAGGGAGACAGCTACCCTCCACAAAAACAGCTCTAAAAGAACAAACACCACCAACATGGTGTCAGTTAACAGATTCTCATGGAATTCTCTGTTGTCCCTCTTAGTTAGGGTGGCTATCAACTATCAAATTTGGAGACACATATCACAGCTTTCAATTCCAGCCTATGCAGTTTCAAAAGATTGGCCAAGACTGTATTTAGAGAACTTATTTTGGGACTTCTAGATTCCAATCCATTTTACTTAATGCTAAGTTTATGAATTCACATATACAGATTATCAATTTGGAGTTACTAGATTCCAACCCTATTATAGCATGGATAAAATCATGTTCAATATCCTATTCTAGTACCTGACACAGTGCCCCAAAGAGGAGAAGTGAAAAAAGGGGTGGGGGTAGTAAGGTGGCATTTGATGAAAGAATAAATTACAGAATATTTGTGACCCAGGAAACTTAAGCTCTTCTAAACTCATTCTTTCATTTCTGCTTCTCCTGTCACTGAAAATTTTAGTGTTTTTTTCCAAAAGCTTATTAACTATCAAGGACTAAAGGAAATCTATTTTTATAAAATCCAACTCTCTTTAAGTATCTGCTTATTCAGGTCATTGGCCAATAACTGATGGAAACTGTAGCTTTCACCCATTTGGCTTTCCTGCTAGAGTCAATGTCAGCTTTGCTTCTTTTTCTGCTTTATGTTTGGTGGCCAAGAGAATATGGAACAGCAAATGGGCTAATAGATATGCTAAACACCCAAGCCATTAAAACAGTGGTGCAAATAATAGTTCAGTAAAGACACTAGAAGGGTATGCACATTATTATCATAGAAATAATAGAAATAAAGGGTATTTAATTCTGTCAAGGTCCCATATGTCTCTAGTGAGTCATGAGAAGCATAAAGATTCCTAATCATATTCCATGAAGACACTATTTTACTAAAAGGTGAGATTTCTCTCCAAATCAAGGAAATGAAGAATCAACATGTTAGTTTATAACTCAATTCTTCCTTCCTTCATCTTCCCAAAGACCACCCTTTAAAGAAGTTAAAGTTTGAGAGTAAAGCAATCTGCTCTCTGATTTCTACTAGATTATTAGTAGAGTGACAAATTTTCCTGGTTTGCCTAGGACTGTCCTAGTTTTAGCACTAAAAGTTACGCATCTCAGAAACCCTATAGTCCTGTGCAAACCAAGAAAGTTGGTCACCCTAAGAAAGAGAGCATGCATAAATTTCTGCAATTCAATCCCACCAGCAAGAAAATACAGCAGTGTTGCAGGTGTCTCATCCCACCCTGATGTTTCTGGTTAGTTCAGTCTTGTATTGCTCAGCAGGCCAGGAGAGAGCACCAGGTATTTTGTAGATACTCTCATTTAGACTCCTTCTTTGGGGGAGATAGGGGTTAGAGAGAACTCTCCCTGCCATAGTGCAGCTTGCATAAGTGTCACAGGTTGGGGCAAACAAAATCCACATGAAACACTGTTCTTCTGAATCATAAATCATGATGATTCCTAAAGAGCACCATGATGTGGCATGAACTTCTAATGCTTAGAAAAATCCCACCTGGCCTGAAATAGTAATGAAATGAGGCTGAACTCCCTTAGTCACCAGTGTGAGAAAGTAGTATTTGACCATAGGGATAGCACATGCAGCCCCCACCCTAAATGGGCCCCGACTCAGGTTCTATGTGACTTGGGCTTTAAGTTATACATTGATTCACTATTTGAGCTGGTAAACATCTGACCCTCAGCCCCAGCTATAAAGCTGTAGATTGTTATAGAAGCAGAGACCTTTAGAAGTGACAACCTGGGGAGATGCCTTCCTCATTGCCATTGCAAATCTACCCTCTTCTATACTCACTGTGAGTCTAAACTGGGGCTGCATCAGAACAACAAAACCAGAAATCAGTGCTTCTTCATCCCTCCAGATTAGAGATGGCTTCCTCACAGGGCACCACATTGGGGTCCAAGCCACAAACCACAGCCAGTCAAGCTGTGTGGAGCAAGCATGAGACGCTCAGATGTTTACCCTCAGAACCACCCAGCTGGCCCACAGACTGTTTTGCCTCAGTTTGCTACAGGCACATTATCTTCCATGTTTTCAAGAGAATTATGCTGAGGGGACATGGTGTTCTTCCATGGAGGTTAAGCAGAGGTTTTCTACCTTGAGAATTCAATTCCAGAAGGAGAAACAGTGGCTAGCCCTCCTGTCCTCATAAGATCAAGGGCACTCAAAGTCTAGGATGGTAGCCCTGAGGGGTCCTTTAGAGACTTGAAAGGGGATGGCTAAAGTGTTTCCCTAGAAGGTATTCTGTGCTCAGTGAGTGAATTGAACATGTTTTAGAGCTTTTTGTGCATACAGAGAACTTTGTAAAATGAACTGAACTGAAAGAATTAGAAACTAAAACTGAAAGAATCAGGCAGTGCATATACTTACCTGAAGAAGTTTTTGAGTCAAACACTGGGAAGATCAAGAAATAGGCAGAGAAATAATTTGAGAGTGAGACAAGATGGAAGTCATCTATATTGACTTTGACAAAAATGACAAATTATCCTGATCTTAAATATAGGTCTCCTGGTTCCTTGGGCTTCCGGAGAACTCAATCCAAACTGGAAAAGGCTGTGGGTCCCTCTGAATGTGGCTCTGCCAGATCCTTCAGGTTTCAAGGTATTTTTCCCAAGAGACATTTGAAACTAAGAGGCAACTAAAATTATCTGGTATCCTGCCCCTAGCCTAGAAGAGAGCTTTCTCTGAGGGGATAGTCCTGCTTATGTCCTTCCTCACACAAGCAAATTGAAATAAGGTCATTCTAACTTTCTATGTAACACATGTATGTGCATATCTTCCACAAGATTCTACACTGAATTTATGCTTTTCATGAAGTTTGCCATCAAATCTTCTGCCCCAGTGTTTCCCCTGGTCCCAGACAACAAGACTTTAAAACTTTAATAAATTTTAAAAGGGAAGCGTAGGTGAGGGGAAAGAGTATCCAGCTCTAGGTTTTCTCTTGCCCTTCATTCCACCAGGATTTCCAAGCTATTGAAAAGCTCAGCCTTCTTGCTAATATGAATATGCGGGCATCCCTGTAGTAATACAGCCTTGGTCGTAATAAAAGGAGCCTGAATTCCACCCATAGTTCTGTCATTTGCCTCCCCAGGGTAGAGTTTGCAATTGATATTGCAACCTAATTTAATAAAGAAAATGTGAGTTCTGATACGCAGTTCTAGTATAGGTAACATTTTGTATATGATAGTTTCTGGGGGTGATAATGAGATGGCCGCTGCCTCCACAATATTAATTAAAGCCAACATCTATATACTGTATGTACCTGATCTGATCAACTGGATCATAAGCCGTGGTAAAACCATCACCACCACCCTTGAGGATCATGGGAAATGGAGTCTCCACTACACCTCTCACCATCAAGCTGCAAATAAGCCCTATGATGCCTGCAGGCCCATGATCCACCATGGAACTGTTGGGATTCCAACCTTTATGCCACATGTTCTCAAGTGATGCCTAATTCCAGCAAGCCCTTGTCTGATTCTAACTTCTAATACAGTTCTATCAGAGCAGGGTCATATCTGTTTTTGTTCTTCTTCTCCTAAGCATAGAGTCTCTAGAAGAGAATACTCATACAGGTACTTAATAACTATATTCTGAATGAACAAATAAATTTAAAATAAAAAAGTAACGATCAATCAAATTAGTTTCTCCAGAATTATTTCAGTAAGAGATATGTGAGGCGTGATCCAGGAAAAAGTCTGGCCAGCAGAGACTTAAGTAGGCTATGTTTATCACAGAACGTGTGGTTTGGCAAATACGGTTGATTAGAAAACAGTAAAATACGTGCTACTGAGAAATAAAGATGAGCTTTATAAAAAATCAAAATCAAATTAACCTAGCCCACGAACCAAGGGAGCCTCTAGCTCCAGTAACGAAGCCACAAAATAACTACAAGAATGGCAGATGGGTTGAATCTGTTCCCATAAAAGCTGTTCAACGTTTGTGGCCCCAGGCATTGGCCAGATCAATTTAGGGACATGAAAACAAAGCAATATTTTTGCCAAAGCTTTTGGATTTCCATGCCTTCTGGTTTCCATTCAAACCCTTCATAAAGGACTGCACGCCTCCTCTGCCTTTGTTGTTCCAACTTGCAGCCAGTCCAACAAAAAAGAGAAACCTCCACTTCTCACCAGCTGTAACTGGGAAGCCACTGATGGGCCTGGGCCTGTGGGCAGGAGGGACAGGGCTTCTGGGTTAAACCCATGCTTCCATTGCAGCCTGGGTGGTCCGAGCCAGGGTCTATTCCACACCTTTCTCTACTTATTGGCCTGGAAAACTGAAAGTGAGGTTCACCATGGAGACCCTCTCCAAGGGAAGGAGTGTGATTTAATGAATCTTTGGAAAAGTATTCACTTTTCACACCTGCAAGTGGTCCTTTGGTATGTTTCTGGTGCCTTAGGACTCTCCATATTTCTTCTACTAGCAAAAAAAAAAAAGAAAAAAACACCTTCACCAAAATTTCCTTTCTTAAGGAATAAGGGATAAGAGTATTTTATTTTTTTCTCTCCTTTTTTTATCACAAGAAAGAATTTCTATTTTGCTTTTCTGATAGAACTAAAGTTGGGACCTCCTTTTTTAGAGCATTACTCTCCCTGGTATATGGACAAATAGATTTTTTTTTTTCAAAAATAGGCTCAATTTATGCCAATCATAAATAACTTTTGTCAACATCATAATATAGGGAAGAAAGAGAAAGCACTTAATCTGGGGTCCTGGTCATTGTTTCCCAACACGTTTCTTGGAGGATACTTTGAGACTTTGGAGGATACTTCAGATCCAAACTATGATGTCATCTGTCTCCTTGTTGATACCCAGTTTACTATGATCTATTCTTGAGCATACAGTTACATGTTCAAGAATGTTCATTATAACACCACAATGATTCTCCTTTACAATGCACTTCCTTTAACACTTAACTTAATGCACATAAAAAGGACCTCTGGAGCTGGAGTTGTAGCTCAGTGGTAGAGCGCTTGCCTAGCTCAAGTGAGGCACTGGGTTCCATCCTCAGAACCATGTAAAAACAAATAAATAAAAAAAGGTACAACTAAAACTATATTTGTAGTAAAGAAAGAATCTCTAAAGGTTATATCTCTAGAAAATGAGATCTTGGCTAAATTCCATCTAATTCCATTTTAATTTTTAATTAGCACCTGTAGCCCTATATTTTATATTTAGATAAATGGAAGATGGAGGGTAATTTAAATTATATATGTGAAAGAAAAAGGAGGAAGAGAAGTATTATAGTCTTTTTTCATTAGCACAATAAAAATGTATGAGGTAGGTAAAGAAAATAGGTTTATCTTGTAGTTCTGGAGATTCAACTGCAAGGCACAGGCATTGCTAGGGCTCTGGGTAGAACTTCATGATAGATGGCACTTGTGAGAATGTGAAAGCATCTACTGGAGGAAGAGATCACAACTTAAACATAGGAAGCCAGTGAGGAACTGGGTTCCCACAATCCCTTCTGAGGACACGCTCCTAGTTGACAAGGCGTCACCCCCTAAAGGACTTCCACCTCCCACTACCACACTAGGAACAAGCTCCCCACACATGAACCATTGGAGAACACACTCAAACCATATCAAGAAAGATATGGTAAAGTTTGTTAGATGTGCATCTCCAGGAGTGTTCCCTCTGAGTTTCCTTTTACATATGTAGCCAGCCATAGGGTCATTAGATGTATAATGGGGAGGAGAGGGAAATACATGTACAATATTTGTGGTATAATTATTTATATTAGCTAATCAATGGATTGACTCCAACATAGGTTCTTTTACCCTAGATGATTCTCCTCATTTTGACGTTGATTCAACTTAAAATAAAAAGACTTCTCAAACCTGGTTATAAAAATTCACAGAACACTAAACTTCTAAGCAAAGGAAATTATACAAAAGCAACATGCACCACTTCAGCCTTGATTCTGAACCAGTCCTGAGACCTGCTATGTGCAAAGCTTCACTCTACCACCACACCTCTCCCTCCCTCAAACTCAACCTCAGCCCAACCTTGTCTCACCCAGGTGGTCCATCTTTGGCCTTTTAGGGGAGATGTTTGGGAAAGGAGATTGCCTACTCTCAAGGCCAGAATGGAATCCTGTAGGCCACTTGTAATGGTAGCAGTTTACACAAAGCCTTCTTTGTTTAAACTTCTAGATGTTCTTCTAATGGCAGCAGTTTACACAAAGCCTTCTTGACTCACATTTCTTCCTAGAAGCAAAATGAATGTGTAAATGCCATTGCTGCACTCTTATATAGCCACAAATTGTCACTTTTCTTCTCAATTCTTGTCAATGTCATCTATCAAGGGTCCTATGCCTAAGTAGTGTACTATCTGGTCAAGAAAACAATACATGCAAATACAAGAGCATCTGGAGGGAGGGAAGTAAAGCAGCAGGAATACTCCACTCTCCCAATCAGGAGAGTCATTTGTGTGGGCTGAAAAAACTAGTGATTGCTTCATGAAGGTGATGACATGGGATTTGGAGCAAGAAAGAGATGTAATGTGGCTGAAGGAGAGCATTCATTAAAAGAAATTACATGCACAGGTGTGGCATGCAAGGGGGCCAGGCAGAGAGAGGCCCATCTGGAGTCTTGAGCTGTGCTTTGATGGAAACCCAGATTCTCTGTCCCGAGACCCCACCCAAGATTCTCCATGGCTCACAGAAAACTTCCTTTATAGAGAAAATAACTTATTTAGCCCTCTTCTCACCACTGCCACCACCATAAACGAATCAAGATAAAAAATTAGGAAAAAAAAATAACTTATTTCCTCATTCCTCACATCAAGCACCAGTTTTTCAATGACAATTTTTTAAATATTTTTTTATATTCACATGCTTGGGCACTTAAAGAGATCAGATTCAATTCCCAAGTGACCCATGGCACCCTTTCATGGATCAGGATGGAAAAACAGAGCTCTTCGATTGGTCACAGCCACATGTTACCTGTCTCTAGCGAGAAGGGCCCTAAACTGCCAAGAAGTTAAGCCAAGAAAGACCAGAAAGGGTGTATTTCTCTTTCAAGGTGAGGCAGCAGGTACAAAGCAGTTCTGTCTAACATTTATAAAGCTGCTTGTGCACGAGTTGGATTGTGAGTTTGACTGGCAGCCAATTGTAAGCCAGCAGAGCTGAAAACCCGCTCTATATATCCATGCCAACATGTATGCATGGCATCATTGTGGACAAAGCTGGTAATCAAGAGCATCCTGTGTGAGCACAATTGCATCACAGAATAAATACTGGGCTCAAACACTACCATAGTCCAAGACTTTTCCAAAGAAAGCTTTCAGCATACATCATCACCAGCATTAGACAGTGCTCTATTTGTGCTTCCTGAGGGTTTCTCCTCCCCAAAGATGCAGGGAAGTCTTCTTTGATGAAATGTAATTCCAAAGATCTGGAAGTCTTGGAATAGTTTTTCCTCCATGCAGTGAATGAGCAGAGCAAACTAAAGGGATGAATCTTCAAGGACTCGTCTAATCTATCCTTAACTTGCAAAAGAAGTACTAAAATATGCCTTTCACCGTTTCTCCCTCCCTCCTTCTCTCCCCACTCCCTCTATCTCTCTCTCTCTCTCAAAAAATACACTTTCCTTCTCCCTTATACCTTCCAAAACTCTGTTTCACTACTTCCAAAGCATATTTTCTTTGGTAGCTGGTCATATCATGCTGCCCAGGACATGGTGGAACATTCCAGGCTCTGTACCTTTCCTATTTTCTCTGGTTACCTAAATCAAATCCATTCAAAGAACTCTTTCTCATAGAATGACTCTGGTCATTGCCATCTAATTCCTGCCCCTGAACTGCCATAACTTCAAGTAATAAGTGATATTAAGTAACAACTTTTAGAATTTCATATAATATGGTGCTTTGTGCCATTAATTATTACCTAAAAATATACTCCCTAGCTAACCCAAAACTTACAGACAATATGGACCATGTATGATTCAATTTTTATGTCCAAGTGTGCACATATCTTTATGTTTAATCTTTAGGTTTGTGACCATTGGTTCTCCTAATCAATACAGGTACAAATTAAAAGGCAAGTTTGGAGCATCTATTGATTAAATCAGATATAACAAAAATAAGGCATTCCAGGCAAAGAAAATGACTATCCTTTATGCATGCAATATTTTCTTGATTTCTTAAGCATCTCAAGACATATTTAATCATGAATTGCAATTAGTGTGCTTAACACCTGAAGCTTAAGCAGATCACACCATTGGCTGATATGGTGGTGGACACCAGCTGAGAAAGAATGACTCCCAGGATGGGTGGAGACTGGAGGACATCACAGGCTACTATAGGAGCAGCCAGCTAAAACATCATCTGGTCTTTGTCCAGTCTAAGCCTTGCCCAATGAGGTGTGGGGAGAAGTCCTTGATCAGGATGAGGAAGCACAGAATTACAACCTGCTTCAGTCTAAACTTATTCTTTTAAAGCTTCTACTGATGCTCCTTTTGATGACTTACTTTTTGTTTTTCATGCCATCCATGCTGGATGGTGGATCTGGTCCTTCCTTGTTTGAAGGTCCTTAAACTATAGAAACTCAATATTCACTGCTTATACTAAAATATAACTCATATACCATGAAATTCATTCATCTCCAATGTACAGTTCAGTGATTTTAAGTATTTTCACAAAGTTTTGCAACTATTACCATTAATTCTAGAGCATTGCCATCACCCCCAAAAGAGATTCCACATTCATTAGCAGTCATACCCTATCCTCCCTTAACCTAATTCCCAAAAATCACTCAACCATTTTCTGTCTCTATGAACTTGCCCATTTTGGATATGTCACCTAAATAGAATCATGATACGTAGCCTTTGTATCTGGATTCTTCATTTAGCATCATGTTTTTTTAAAAAAAAATTTATTGGTTCTTCTTAGTTACATATGACAATAGGATTTATTCTGACATAATTATAAAAGCATAGAATATAATTTGTTCTAATTTATTCCCCAGTACTTTGTCTTTCCCTCCCCATTCCCTCCCCTGTTCCCTTCCCTCTACTCTACAGATCTTTTGCTATATACTTAAAGATTTTTTTAAATAGTGTCCTGTGGATATACATGATGGTGAGATTCACTGTGATATGTTCATATATGTATATAGGAAAATTAGGTCAGATTGTTCATTGCTGGGTCACGCAGCACCTCTAACTTTTTGAGGATCTGTTGATCTCTTTCCTACAACAACTGAACCATTTTATACTGTCACCAGCAATATGTGCTATTATTTCTCCACATTGTCGCCAACACTTCTTATTGTCTGTCTTTACGCTTATAATCATCCTCGTGTGTAGAGTGATATCACTTTGTGGTTTCACATTGTGAATTTCCCTAATGCTGTTGAATATTTTTATGTACTTATTGGCCATTTGTACATCTTCTTTGAAAGGATATATATTTTTCCATTTTTAATGTTCTTGAGTTGGAAAAATTATATATTTTTTTCTCAAAATTCATTTTAATTGAATACCTACAAACTAATAACTATAGTTGCTTCTTCTTACAATATAACCTGCAGCAGGTTGACTTCATGCCCTCCTCTTCAACTTAGGGACAGCTTTCATCTTGCTTGACAATACAACTTTCTCTCAGTATTTTCCCCTTTATCTATGTTTCCACCTGGCTATGATCGCTACATCTGTGTAATTCAAAGAAGTATTGCTAGCCACTTTGGGGGATGAATCTTCACTTTCTAATTTGATCTAGATTAGTTCTTACTGGAACATAAAAAAATTACTACAAATGTAAAGGCTTCAGGCAACACACATTTATTATCTCTCAGTTTGCCAAGAGGAAGAGTCTAGGCATGACACAAGAAGGTGGTAAAATTTATTTCCTCACAACCATTGAACTCAAAACTAGCAGGAGAGTCTCCACCTTAGGGAAATCCCTGTCCCTATAAGGGCTTTCACCCAACAAAGTCAGGCCCACTCATATTAATCACCCTTTTGATTATCTCAGAACCAACTGATTAAGGACCTTAGTTGTATTTTCAGGATTTCTTCACCTTTGCCATAATCTATTAGCTATAAGCAAGTCACAGTCACCACCCCCTATCTGCTCCAAAGGAGGAGATTCACAAGGGCACAGTTTATCAGGAGGTAACCTGGTATGGTTGCTATAGGCACAGTTGCTACAGGATGTTATCTGGAGTTTTCTCATAGTAAGCAAACAGAAATACCATGAGGTGCTATTTTAGGTAATGCCATTAAATTGCTTTCCTAGCTGTGGCATCTCCAAAGTTATTCCTCTTTAATCATTTTTCACCCAATGACATAAATGCTGCAAAAGATCTTGATAATCTTTTCAGTATGTAACCATTATAAATATCATAATTACTGCCTTTGATTAGACAGCAATATTTTCTGTATTTTCACAATAATGATGATGAAATGTGAAGCATGTATAGTGCTTTCTGTGGTCCAGGGCTTTACTTCTATTAACTCATGTAATCACCACAATCAGTCTTAGAAATAGATATTGTTGTTGGCCCCCGCTCTAAGGGGAGCTGGAGACAGGTCAGGCAGTCACATTATAGGAAGGAGAGCTGGACTCCCAGAAGGAGCCCAGCTCTAGAGAGAGTCTGGGTATCACTAGTCTCTCATCTCACATAGAACCTCAGGTGAAGATAGTTCCACTGACTCAGCATTTGCTAGGGAAACAGGTCACCAGCAGAGGGTCTCTTGGGCCTATGCAAAAACTATTCATTAATAAATACATGACAAAGAGAAGAAAGCAGTTTAAAATACTGAGAGAGCACTGTTATATCCATCTTATAAGCTGCTTTTATCAGAGGACAATCTCTACCACTCAAATCACCCTAAAGCATCTCCTGTTCTGAATGCATAAATATCCCAAGCATTAAATCTAGCCATCTCTAGGAAGATATTGGATGAGAGAAAGGGAGCACCCTCCAGTTGCTCCACAGCTCAAGATTCAAGCAGCGAATGTATTGCTTCTCAGTAAGGTGAGTGACTGAGGGAATTCACTGAAATTCAACATGGGACAGTGAAATAACTAGAGAGACAAAGAAATTTAGAAGCTTTGAATATAGAACAAACTAATTAGAGACATGCCAACTTTGCTGTCAGCACCACCATTTCATTACAGAGGGCAGAGTTAACACAGAAAGAGAGAAAACCACTGTGAAATAATTTGTCACAGGAGAACTTGTGGAACAGAGGGGGAGGCTGATCTTAACTGATCCAGAGATAATGGTCAAGCTAATGATTGAAAGGTGCTCAGAATCGCTCAGCGGGGGAGTGGGGAGTTGCAACAGGAACCATTTGCAAGTAGCCACGTGGCAACTTTCAGGGGCTGGAGTTCGGGAGTTCTTAAAAGGCCTTATCAGCCTGTTCCAGAAGACAGCTGTCATCAGGTCCAGAGTGTTCCTGGATCAGCACAACTGAAATAGGCATAGAGAGGATTGTGCCCAGGGCGATCCAGGGTGGGGACACCAAGGGGAGAGAGGCTCAACTTGAGTTCACTTTGTTGCTGGTGGTGGCCCATAGCCAGCTGGAGAGAGGCCAGAAACTGGTTGGACAAGAAAATGTACACTCCAGGTTTGATCCTCGGGAATCCATGTACAAGATGGTGGAATATGTGAGACTTGCAGAGGGTGAGATCCCCTCTCTAAGAGTGGAATTTGGGGAAGTCCCTAAGACCCTGACATCCAGAAGAAATCAGTATCTGCCTAGCAACAGGGAGTATGGATCTAATCTCAAATACCTCCCAACAAAGTTCCAAAGAATCAGAGCTAAACCCCAGCCACTGGAATTTCACATTTAGAATTTTGCATCAGCCACATTCTGAGAGTATATCCACCAGGTCTGTCTAGACAGAACTTCAATTATAAGTACTCCCCAGTCTCTCCTACCTTACACTGTGAAATGGGAAACAGACCCACTGCAACCAGCTTGAGTTCTAGGCCACAACAGCTGGCAGCATGGTAAGTAACAGAGGTCTCAGATTTAACAACCTTCAGCCCTTGATCCAAGGGAAACATACCCAAACCAAATGCAAAGAAGGGCACAACATCATAGGCAGTGAACATCCATCTTTGTCAACGGTTTGACCACCTCAGTGGCAGGCGGGGTGGAAAGAGAGAGAACCTTCATTTTTCATTAAGAAATTTTTCCTAATTTTTAAAAATTTTAATATTCTGTGTGAATATGTGTTTGTGTGTGTGTTCACATAATTTTTCTTTCATTATGATCTTCTTTTTCTTCTTACTTAGCCTTGTTCTAATTTTGGAGAGGTAGGATTTTATGTGCGTTTGTTTTGGCTTAAATTTTTAATTTTTTGTTTATTTCTCTCTTTGTTCTTATCACTCCTTCTTCACTTTATCCCCCCTCTTACAGACAAATTATCTTCTTCCTTCTTTGTCTCCAGTTGTTTTCATGAATTTTAGTTATTTATCACTCCCCTTCTTTATAGCCACCACCTTTATAGCCCTCTCTCCTGTTTCCCCTCTGTTCACTTTTTAAATATTTCAAAACGTCCTCTTTCCTTCCTACCTCATTCAAGTTGTTGTGGTTATTAATACGGTGGATCACATTGTTGACACCTACTATTCAGGGCAAGATCTAGTTCAATGCTGTTTATGCTGGTGCTGATATTAAATATTGACCCTGCTTTTTCTTTTTGTTTGTAAATCAGTGTTATAGCTGTCATAGTAAACACCAGATATTTATTTTAAGGCTGCACATTGGTCACTATTTTATTGCTATTGTTCACTCTTCTTTTATCTAAGAGGAGCACAGAAGTGATTGGGACCCTACAAGTTCACAGTGTAAGAATCCTATTGTTGATCTACATTCTATATTCACAATTTATCCAAGTGACAGCAAACCTTGTTCCATGACTCAACTAGCTCTCCGTGGGAACTCTAATAATACTTCAGCACATAGAATAAGGAAGACAAAAACCTTAACCCAATGATCAATCCCCAAGTAGAAACATCTACTCATACAAAAAAAAAAAAAAAAAAGGGAGAAATTCCAATACAGTATCTCAGAGGAATCCATAGTAAGGCAGCAGCTCTCTAAGAGAGAATTAAATCACCAGTTCTATAGCAGCAAATGGAGTAGAATTGGAGGTTGAAATTAACACTTGGGTTATGCTGAGCCTACATGTTGAAGCTAAAAGATACCAACAACACAGGACTTACTTTAAAAAAAAAAGATAAATATACACTTAAGGACACGTGCATAAAAGAGGAAAAAGAATCCATCTAAACTGAGATGCAAGTCCTCTCAAAAGATGTGAAAAAAGACAAACAATCTCCCTCCAAAATTCACAATCCCCCAAAAAAGTATCCCCCAGATATGAAAGTGAATGAAATTCCAGAGAAAGACTATGAAAAACTGATCATTAAAATGTTCAAAGAGCTAAAAGAAAATCTAAGGAATGAATTCAGAGAGCAAATATAGGAAGTGAAAGACCATTTTAAAGAAATAGAGAAAAAAGAAAAGAAATAGAGATACTGAAAAGAAACAAATCAGAACTCCTGGAAGAAAGATACAATGATTAAAATAAAAAATTCACTTGAAAATATCACTAATATATTAGATTATGTACAAAATAGAACCTTAGGCTTTGAAGACAGGGCATATGAACTGAATACTTAAAATGTAATAAAGCAGGGGAGACCATAATCAGAATACATAAGAATTCTGGAACATCAAGAGACCAAATTTCAGAATCACTGGGATAGATGAGAGCACGGAGATACAGGTTAGTGGCATTAAGAAACTTTTCAGTGAAGTAATAGAAAAATTTTTTCCTAACTTTAGAAATCAGATGGACATCCAAATACAGAAGTCATGTAAAACCCCAAATAGACAAGGTCAAAAAAGAACTTCTCCAAGACATAATTAAAATGCCAAATGTGAAAGGTGAGGAAAAAATATTAAGAGATGTGAAAGAAAAACATTATATCACATTTAGAAGAGAATCAATAAGGCTCACTTCTGACTTTTCAACTTAAACCCTAAAATCAAGGAGGAATTGGAAGGAGATATTCCAAGCTCCTAAAGAAAACAAATGCCAGTCAATTCAATGAAGCTATCTTTCAGAATTGAAGATGAAATAAAATTTTTTCATGATAAGGATAAACTAAAAGAGTTTATGACAACTAAGCCAACACTACAAAAAAAAAAAAAAAAAAAAAAACCTCAAAAACAAAGCCCAAAGCTCCTAAGTAGCTGAAGCTTTCTGGAAAAGCAAGTTAACTAAATAAAAATGGAATTAAGTATAACAAGCAAACCAAACTGGCAAGAAAAGCAAATATTTTTCCATGATAACACTAAATGTAAGTGGTCTCAACTCCCCAATTAAAAGACAGGTTGACAGAATGGATTTTAAAAAAAGAGATTCAACTATATGCTGTGCAAGAGACTCATCTCAGAAAAATACACCCATGGCCTGAAAGAAAAAGGATGGAAAAATTCATGGAATCTGAAAACAAAAAGGAGTAGCTATTTATATAACTGGCAAAGCAGGTTTTAAGCAAAAATTAATCAGAAGAGACAAAAAGGTCACTACATACTGGCAAAGAGAACAATTCAACAAGAAGACAAAACTATAGTAAATATTTATACCCCAAATGTCAGTGTATCAAATCACATAAAACAGAAACTTCTTGTTGTAAAAACCCAGAGAGATCTGAACGCTGATTACAATACCATGAACAAGTGGGTTTCATCCCAGAAATTTAAAGTTGGTTCAACACATGTAAATTAATAAATGTAATCTACCGCATAAATAGAATTAAATACAAAAATCACATTATCATTGCAATAGATGCAGAAAAGCCTTTGACAAAATGTAGCACCCATTCATGTTTAAAACACTGAAAAAACTAAGGATAGAAAGAATTTACCCCAACATTATAATGGCTATATATGACAAATCCAAAGACAACATCATGCTGAATGGAGAAAAACTGAAAGCATTTCCTCTAAAATCAAGAACAAAACAAGAAAGTCCACCCACATCATTTGTGTTCAATACAGTTCTTGAAACACTAGCCAGAGCAATCATGCCAAAGAAGGAAATTAATTTAGGAAGCCAATATATCTATGTTTGCTGATGACATGATTCTATATCTAAAAGACCCAAAAAACTCCACCAGAAGATTTCTAGAGCTGATAAACAAATTCTGCAAAGTAGTATGACATAAGACTATTCATAAACCAGTAGCTTTCCTATACCCCAATAATGAATCTGCTGAAAAAGAAATCAGGGAAAGTATTCCATTCACAATAACCTTAAAACAAAAAAGACTTGGCAATAAATCTAATCAAGAAGGTGAAAGAATTCTACAATGAAAATTATAGAACACTGAAGAAAGAAATTGAGGAAGACCTTAGAAGATGAAAAGACCTCTTATGTTCTTGGATAGGCAGAATTAATATTGTCAAAGTGGCCATATTTCCAAAAGCAATATACAGATTCAACACAATCCCTATCAAAATACCAATGACATTCTTCACAGAAATAGAAAAAAAAAAGTCCTAAAATCATTGGAAACATAGGCATCCTAGAATAGCCAAAGCAATACTGAGCAAGAGGAGCAATTCTGAAGGTATCACAATACCTGATCTCAAATTATTACAGAGCTATAGTAACAAAAACATCATGGTATTAATATTAAAAAAGAAATTAAGAAAAATGGAATAGAGTAGAAGCCACAGGGGAAAAAAAACACATAGATACAGTAATTTGATATTCAACAAAAGTGTCAAAAACTTATGTTGGAGAAAAGATAGACTTTTTAATAAGTGGTACCTGTCAACAGATGAAAAGATAGGGAAAATGTTGTATATATATACACGATGGAGTTTTACCTAGTCTTAAAGAAGAATGAAATTGTAGCATTTGCTAGTCAGTGGATATAATTAGAGAACATCATGCTAAATGAAATAAGCCAGACTTAGAAAATCAAAGATTAAATGTTTTCTCTTATATGCAGAAGATAGAGCAAAGTAAGGGGGGAAAATGAGATGGGGGGCAGATCCCAGAAAAATAGAGGGGAGATCAGTAGAGTAATGAGAGGGGATTGATGGGGAGAGTAGATGAATGGGAAAGGGAAGAACTGTGACATTAAACGGACTAAATTATGCTATGTATATGAATCATATGAATATGCCACTGTGAATTCCACTTTTATGTATATTCATGAAGTATCAAGTTATAAAACTAAAACATAAATAAATAGAAGGAAGAAGAATGAAGCAGGGGAGCAGGAGTGGGGAGGAGGGGAGGGAAAGAGGACGTACTGGGGGCTGAAATGGAGTAAATTATATTCCATGCCCAAAATGAACCCCACTGTTACCTATAACTGTAATAAAAAATATAGGTATCAGGCACTGTGCTATGCACAAATGACACAGTGAGGAAAATGCCACAATGCCTCTTCCATGGAGATGACACACCAGTGGAGGAAGAAACAAGTATGAATAAGATATCACTCAGGGTAGCCATAAGTGCTACGTGGAGAAGAAGACAAATGTGGCAGAAACTACCAGCAATTACCTCTTTTCTGGAAGGAAAAAAATGCATGTGAATCAGCTGAGGGCCATAAATAGAGCTCTTGATCTTAGGAGAAGAAACACCTATGAAGTAAACCAACTAAGAAAAAAAAATGTCAGCTGGAACAGCTAAATTCCATCAGTTCTTTTGTGCCCTTATGCCGCCCACAGTCCCAGCTTCTACCTTCTTCTGACTGCTTCCACTCATTAAACATCTTGCTCCTGGTCACACTTCAGTCCACATGGCTGCCAGCCCCTGAGGTGAACCCACTGATGCTTTGTTCTCACATGCTACCCATCCTGTCACCTATCCAGGAGCCCGGGTAGCTCAGTTCTGCTCATGCTCAGTTGGACCAAGCCAGGTGTGTGGACTCTGGCTAACTTCATGGACACAGGGCTAAGCCTGCTGTACAGCTCACTTCTTTCCCCATGGTGGACTGGGGTGGTCCAAAGCATCCCATCAGGCAGGCCATAATTAGCACGGCCTACAGAAATAGAAAAGGTTTTCAGCCAAGAGAAGCAATCAAATAGGCTTGCCTTGAGCCAAGTCAGACAAGTTCATCCAAGTACCCCAGAATCAGAAAGAAGCACTAGCAAGAAAAAAAAAACTGAGCATTAGGCTTTCTTTCATAATTCAGTGCAATTCTCTTTTCCTCTTTACTTCCACACTTCACTACAGGATCTATCCTTATTCAGACCCTTTTATCCTTGCATCTTGTTTCTGCTCCCTTGAAATAGACAACAGATATTGATATCCTAGAGTTTTACTCTCACTCTCCTCCTCTTTCTCCTCCTCCAGACTCAGCCCAACTCATCTCCTGCCCTTAGATGCCAATCCTAGGTTGGGTCAGCCCAAACACTGTCCAGAAATGGGCTTTCCAGGGTTATTACAGGGGAGTGAGATGAGAAGCAGAAAGCTGAGAAATGTCATTACAGGTGTCTTCCTTGACACCTGAACCAAGAGCCAGGCTTATGTGGGTTGTGGCTTAAAAGAGTGTGGGGAGATCAGATAGCTTTGGTAAGTTTCAGACTACACATGGCAGCGCTGCCCCCCTCTTGCCTCTTCATCACAACGTTCCAGAGCACCCAAGCCCCACTCCATCTCCCAGAACCCATCCTGGGTGGGACTAAGCCCTGTGTATCAAAGAAGCACCTCATGTGATTCTGATCTGCAACCCTGTTGGGAATTACTGTGATTAAAGGGAGATGGGAAGTGATCCAAGAATGAAAACAGAAGATCCTTATTAAACTTTTTCCTGTTGCTCCTTATTAAATAAGAAGCTTTTCTTCAATTATGCAGGCTTGGATATACCATTTTAGCTCATAATATGGAGCAATTCTTCTAAATAATCCACTCGTAGAATAAAAGAAGTTCCCAGGAATCCATACCAACATTTTCACACTTTCTCAAGTGGTTTCTGTCAGCTATTTATAAGACCTTCATTTCTGCCTGGCTTTTCAAACTGAAGAGCTGTTCAAAACAAGATGATGAGGGTTGGGGTGTAGTTCAGTGGCAGAACACTGCCCCAGCATGCAGAGAGGTCCTGGGTTTCATCTCTAGCACCAGAAAAAAAAAAAGAAGAAGAAGAAGAAGAACTAAGCTGGTGCCAAGAGCCTCTGACCCCCAACAATAGGACAGGAGTGGAGGGCTCTGGATTTCTTCAGAATTGCTCAAACTGAAGTCCTCCTTCCTACAGAGCTCATCAGTCCTGCTCAGGCAGGACTTTCCAAAACAGAGCAATTTCCAGAATTATAAACATGTGGCCTGTTTTGGAAAATGTGAGAATCTCTGGTCATCATCAGTTTGTAATTGTTAAAGCTTTACAAGTGAAGTTAAAAGGAACGGTTTGGGTAACAAATTTCTCAAATCAAAACAACAAGGACAAAATTATCCAAAATGTGTTACTTAACACAACCTAAACAGGACATATTCTTGGATAGAAATACTTTTTCACACTCTTTTTCTTTTCCTTCTAAAGAAGAGTCTGGCTGTTCTTTGAGAGATCAAACTCATTTTTTAAATAATAATAATAATAATAATACAACCTGGAAGACTCTCCAAAGCAGATGCTGGGGATTAAAATGCTCCATTTGTTGCAGATAGGCCTTCATGGCACTACCAAGATGAGCCCCTCACCACAGCCAACCCTGGGGGACATTGAAGGAGCCATGAAGCCTTAGGGGGCAGAAAGATGGAGCAGGACCAGTAATGAGGTCACTTCACACCTGAGTGAGCCTCCTATAAGGACTACTTACCTCCTACACCTATTTCTTCCCTGTCCACCCACCTGGGTCCCTGCAATTGTCAGAATGCAGCCATTTTACAGCAGACTTTTCTATTCTTAATGCACTTCAAAATTTTCCTGCCCAACAAATATCTGGTTTGTGGATCATTGTGCCCCAGACATATCCATTTGCATTTTTCCATTATGATTCGCATTTTGTCCCTGCCTTTCCCATTTTCCTAATTCCTTTAGGTTATTTCTTTGCTTTTGCTGGTGTTTGTCACATTTCTCCATTCAGAATCATCTGTGAATTTCATTTTCAAGCCCTTTCTCGCTCCCTGAGGCCATTAATAAAGACAAGTCTGAGTGAGAGGGGAAGAAAGGCCAGCTTCCCAGCACACCCAGGAGACCACCTCCAGAGCCAGCCCAGTGTCCTGAAGGCTGTTTACTTCCACCCAGAATATTTTTCCATTCACATGACAGAATGAGCCGCCAAGATGATCTGCCTTCATTTATGCCACATTTCAGGACCCTTTATAATCTGCCAAATTTCAAAATTCGTGTATGGAGTATCTGTTCCTGTCAGTTTTTATGCAAGGTGACAGACAAAGGGATCTGCCTTTGCCTCAAGAGCCACACAGGACACGTCTTCAATTTAGTATGTATAATGTCGATACACGATCCTCCCTCTCCCTACCCTTTGGGCTATTACTTTCCATTCCACACCCCCAAATTATTGAGAGGGTTCCCTTTTCCCTTCTGTTCATTGTGATACAGGACAATCAATCTTCCCTTCAAAACAGTCGTCAGGGATTCAAAGCCATTCAGTCCTTCCAAAATTGCCTGGAAATTGGTTTGCAATGTTATCCTCTGTCACCGAGCCCCTAAACTCTCATTTGGTGCAGATTGGTTTCTGCTGATCAAGGTATAGCTTTGCCAACTGGCAAAGCCTAATTCCATGTAGGTCTTGGAAAGCAGGGAAGGGGTTGAAATCAGGGCATTCAAGAAATGCAAATTAGGTTTTAAATTGATGTTTGAGGATGAAGAATCGTAAAGCTCTTCTTTACCTGAACCAGCTTCAGATACTAACTAGTCCTGTGGGCTTGGCCAATTGCTTAACCTGCCTCAGCCAGCTGCCTCAGTCTTAGCATGAGATTTGAACTAGACTGTATCTAAGGCCACTTTGAAGAACTGCATAGAGAACAGAAATTCCTGTGTCCCACCCAACATGTGCTCACTGCAGAGGAATGAAGCAGAGCTACAGTCCTTAAGAATTGTGGAGCTCCCTTTAAGATCTTAAAGGTCTGTTCAATTTGGTTTCCCCCTGGCTTTTTTAAAATTTTATTCTCATAGCAACATAAAGATGGATTCAAAGTCAGCCCCAACCCAAACATACAGTTTGTCTTTGAGTTTTACACATCAGCTTTTTAAAGGACTTGCTCATGAAGCTCCAACACTTTTCTTTGGGGTCTATTCCATGGCCCAATTCTAAGCACTTCATTCAGGTGCTCATAAGTGACACAAAATGTCACCTCTCAAAGAACCTTCATTCATTCAAAGAGAAAGAAGGACTTCTTTAGGGTGGAATTTTATTCACTTATTCTTGAATTATTGAGCATGACTAAGTGCACAGTGATCTACTTCAGGTATACAAAGACGAGTACCTACCCTCAAGGAGTTTATGACTTAACAGAAGAGTCAAATAATTGAACAGACAACCATTAACATATTTAAAAGAGTTGTTCCTGAGAGTTCAAGATGGGATGCCACATAATTTATTGCTACAAAACCGGACTTTTTTTATTAAAGAGGTACAACATTCATTAATATGCCTGTCAAAATGCATAAACCAAGTCCACTCCATGCAAACTAGCATCTAAAGCCATCCTAGATAAAGAGATAGTCTGGTTAATAAGTCCCTTTATATCATCATCGAGATTGGGCCACATATTATTCAGGCCCAAAGAATTAGGTGATACCTGACACAAGTCAGCAGCAGTTTGCATTCTTTATTCAAATGATTGGTGATTTTTTTCAATAAACCCTGATATTCATCTCTGTTTTTCTTTCTTTTTTTTTTTTAAATAAGTGACTCTCCAGTAGAAGTGGTTATTATCAGATTATTAACATAATAAAAGCACTAGCTTTCCAGGTTGTCTACTCTGAGAAAGTAAGCTCAGTCCTTTGGAGACTTCTACTTCTGAGAATCTATTGATCTCTCTTTTTGTATCTTCAGTGCACTTCACTGTAAAGTCCTTGAAATAATGTCCATGGAGCTGATTCCAGAGTACTGGATTATGGGTGAGATTGTTTTGTAATAAACTTCTCCCTCTTCTACATCTTCCACTGTGGTTCCACATCATACTGAATTTAATTGGCCCTTCATGATGTTTACGAATTTCCAGTGCAGAAGTCTACTCTTCTGCACCATTAGCCCCAGTCCAAGTTGTTTTTCTCTTTTTAACCAAGAAGATTAAGGATATTAAAAAAAAAAAAAAAACAGTTTGCCCTACGTTCAGTTGTAATCAAGATACTTTCTTTTCCACATGCTGTTTCTAAAGATGTTAGATCTCTTCACTCTAACACTCCAGATATATTATAAAACTTCTAACACTCCCTGGAATTTTTTCTCCAAAATAACTCCAGACGTGAAGACCTGAGTGGGTTAAATAAGGTCAGCTATCTACCAAGCTAGCATCTCCACGTAAGAGTCACCTTCTTCTTCTCTCCAGAGATATAACCAGACCTTCAGAGTATAACAGAGCTCTGTGGCCCATGACTTACATTCTTCCACAGTTACATCATCCCCAACACATGTCCTGCATGTGGTAAGAAAATTCACAGCAGGAGTCTCATTCTGGTTCTCCATTTATTATTCTAAGTAACAAATTTAAAAACCAAATTGCCCTCTTTCTTATTTGTCAAAACACACAACCTAAAGAATCATATATGTACCTAATTAGAACGCATCTTCTGCCATGAATAACTGGTAAAAAAAAAAAAAAGAAGAAGAAGATTAAACTTTAGAAAATATTATTTAAAAATGGGCAAAGAATATGAACAGGAAATCTAAAAAGAAGCAACGTAAATAGCCAACAAATATAAGAAAATATTATTTTATACCCATCAGATTGGAAAAAATTTTTAAAGTCTTACAACACACATTCTGGCAAGGATGTGGGAAAACAAGATGTCATATAGTGCTAGTGAAAGTTTAAATATCTACACATAGTTTGAAGAGCAGTTTTATATTATCTGGAAAGTTGAAATAAAACATACCCTGCCACCAAGTAATGTTGCTTCCAGGTAACTACTCATTCTCACACATGTGCATAAGCAGAGTTCCCCACAGTTGGTCATTGTGTTGGTATTTATAATAGTAAGATGTTGAAAATTATCTCAATACCACTAATAGGAATAGATAAGCCATGATATATTCATACAATAGAATACTAAGTCACTATTAAAGTGAATTCATGAATAATTCCATAGGTAGTGATGTGAATGAATCTGGAAATTTTAAAGTTGGACAATGAGGAAATTCCCAGTATTATATTTATATACTTTTTAAAACTCAAAAAAAGAAAAAAAAAACACTGCTACATCGATGTTCATAGCAGCACAATTCACAATAGCAAGACTGTGGAACCAACCTAGATGCCCTTCAATAGACGAATGGATAAAAAAAAAATGTGGCAGTTATACACAATGGAGTATTACTCTGCATTAAAAAATGACAAAATCATAGAATTTGCAGGGAAATGGATGGCATTAGAACAGATTATGCTAAGTGAAGCTAGCCAATCCCTAAAAAACAAATGCCAAATGTTTTCTTTTATATAAGGAGAGTAACTAAGAACAGAGTTGGGAGGAAGAGCATGAGAAGAAGATTAACATTAAACAGGGGTGAGAGGTGGGAGGGAAAAGGAAAGAGAAGGTAAATTGCATGGAAATGGAAGGAGACCCTCAGGGTTATACAAAATTACATACAAGAGGAAGTGAGGGGAAAGGGCAAAAAAAACAAGGGGGAGAAATGAATTACAGTAGATGGGGCAGAGAGAGAAAATTGGAGGGGAGGGGATGGGGGATAGTAGAGGATAGGAAAGGCAGCAGAATACAACAGACACTAGTATAGCAATATGTAAAACAGTGGATGTGTAACCGATGTGATGCTGCAATCTGTATACGGGGTAAAAATGGGAGTTCATAACCCACTTGAATCAAAGTGTGAAATATGATTTGTCAAGAACTATGTAATGTTTTGAACAACCAACAATAAAAATTAAAGAAAAGAAAAAAAATACTGCATAATGAGAATATATCTATATTCCACACACAAAAAGAATAAACACTAAATTTTAAATAGTAGTTATTGTGGGGGGGGCTTAAAATGGGAGCTATTTTTATCTATTACATTTTATTTCTTTTTAAAGAAAAGATGTGCATCAAATATAGTAAAATAATAATATCCTTAAATCTGGATGGTAGATACATGAATATAGGTGATCTTTTATTTCTGTGTGTAATTAATATTTTCCTAAATAAACCAAAAGATGCTAAAAAGAAAAGAAAACCTGGTAAGTTTTATGGAAGAAATCAACAGGTAATTAATGAACAGAAGAGCAGCGTAGACATTGGTGGTGAAGTATTATAGCTGCAAGCATGTAAGCAGACATCTAATCTCATTCTTCATTTGACATATGTGAGAATCCAGACTTAGCAAAATTAAGTGACTGCATGCAAGTATCCAGAACAGGAGCCCAGGCCTCTTAATTGCAGTCCAGGACTTTTTCCCACCATGCCTCAGGTTCACATCATTACTGTCTTCATTAGAAAAAGATTCCAAAGAATTACTGGCATCAAGTATAGAATGGAGAACTCAGTAATGGGACCATCCTTGACAATGCAGGAGCCATTCCCAGAAGATTCTCTCAAGGCAAAAAGTAACATTTATAAACTCTGTGAACAAAGTATATAGCAGCTAATTTATTTCATGGCTTCCCTCTAACTCATAATAACTTCTGTCCATTTGGAGTAAACACCATGAAAGACAAATAAATATCCCAAGGAATAGTTGAATGGAGAGACAAGAACCCTGCTGATTACCTGGTTGGTAAAAGGCCTCCCACTAGTTTTTCTCAAGTCAAGGTGTCTTCACTATGTCAAACAGCCAACACCTGTTCTGAAACTATCATACATACTGATCTCAGGAGTCACCAGCAGATGCCTGATGCAGACAATTCACTGGCAGAATCTGAAGAGAGTAAACTTCCCTGTTTATTCTTGTCATCTTCCCCCCTATCCACCTTAACCATGGCTTCATTGATCCTCACAAAATCCTCTGGGGTAGATGATAAAATTATCATCATTTTTAAAGAGAAGGAGTCATAAGCAGATTCCAAGTCATAAGACAGACTCAGGAACATTTTCCAAGGTCACACATTTAATAAAGTCATGGAAAAGAATCCAAACCTAGGCAATTTGGTTTCCAAGGCTGAACCATCATACAATATACCAAATTCAAAAATGTATCCTTTGACTGCTACTTGGTGTTAGAAAAGAATTTTTTTTAAATGGAGATAATAAGCCATTAGGCAATAACTTCTGATTCAACTACTATTTAAATTTAGTGTTTATTCTTTTTGTGTAGATTTTTATACTTAAATATATATATTCTCATTATGTAGTAGTTTTTTTTTTCTTTTTGAGTTTTAAAAAGTATATAAAAGCAGTTGTAATAGCTAGGAGGAGAGATGGACAGGAATAGCAATGTTGTTTAAGCCCCAGAGTCTCTGCCCACAGGTATAGCATCAAAAGGACTCCCTGTCCTACTTTATGGTGATTTGATATTTGAGACAAGCAGGGGGTGGGGGGCAAGACTATTTTTCTCATACATTTCCTCATTATTTAATAAAAGATAAGTCTCATCCTCAAACATTTGTTAAGTGAAACAAAAATCATGTGATCTATGAACAAGGAACGTGTGCTGATCTTACTGAAAATTAAGGAAGCAAGTGTGTGTTCAAACTGTAACCAAAAGAAGATCTTTCTGATCAAACCCAAAAGAAGAGCACAGGTACTCATATCTGAGATTTCCCGTGATGGAATTTAAGCCTCACATCTGCTGGGAAAGTTCAATTAAGTTTCTATTCAGAAGGTCAACTTTTCAACCATTGTTTTATATCATGAGACCTTAGGAAATCCCATCCGGTCTTTGCCTTTCGATCTCAAAGAGAACTAAGAAATGGGTAATGTATTTCAGAAGTCATGTGGGCCCATACCAATAAATATTAAGAGGCTGGTTTTCTGAGTGAATCAGAGACAAGTGATACATAGGCATATGTATTCCTGGCTTGATTGAGATTTAAGCTTTCTCTGCTGTACCCTAGAAATTTTACAGCTGGTATATTTGTACCCGGGAATTTATGGCTTAAGAATTTCCAAAGGTTTCCCATGACCCATTTTTACACAAATGTCTTTGTCCTTCACGGAAGGCATGGATCCTTGAAGTTGGTCAATGATCTCAGCAGCCAGGTCTCTAAGGAAATTCCAAGTTGCCCACAAGCATTTCAAGAGTCCTGAAAATTCTCTAATGAACTAACCCAAACCCACAAGGGCACAGTTTTAACAGGGCCAGATTGGCCCATAAGGTGTGGAGGTATTTATTCCACTGGGCCCCTGTGTTTGCTGGGAACTTCGTGAAGTTTGGGGATCCTTTTATGGTGCTCAGTAGCTCTCTGAGGAAGAACTGGGTTTGTCTGATGCCTTCCCATCCTCCCAAGCACCCCTCCCTCTGCCTCCAAAAGTCTGTTTGATTGCTGTTTCAGAGCACACATTAGGCAGCAAAACCAACAAGAATCTCTCAGATCTTCTACCACAACTTCTGTCCTCCCTAGCCCCATCCTGAGTGCAGAACTTTGGAGGAGGGCACCCTTGGGGGAGGACAGAGAGGGACAAGCTGCCCTTGCTGTTGGCTTCACCTCTAACCACAAGAAAAATTTCCACTGATTCCATTATTTCTGGGAAGAAGCCACAATATAGGAAGAGACTTTCTGTTGAGAGAAGAGAGATGTAGTGTGGTGAGTGAGCAAAAAAGGGAGAAAAGGAAAGGAGAGTGAGCCAGAAAGTTAAAAGAGAGAAACAAAGAGAGGCAGAGAGAGAAGGAATAGCAATGTTAATGGGCAATGTTAATAGCTATCTGTTAATGGGCAGGGCAAACCTGTCTGGGCAGGTCTCTGAGTAGTGAAGTACACGATGGAGGTTTATTTGCAAATTTATAAATGAATCATGTTTGGTCAATGTGTATGGACTTAACTACACTATGATAGAAATTTCCTTTTGAGTCTAATTAAAGTAACTTCAATATTCATGAGGGAGAAGGTTTGTAAGACCTCACAGTTGTTTGATTCATTATTAAATAAAATCTGAAAGGTTTTTTTTCCAGACAGCCCCATGATGCCATTCCCACCCTGAAAAATAATAAATTATCAGACATGTAAATACCTTGTCTTGTAGGTACCAGATGAACTGTGGGTTCTCTTCTAATTAAATGATACAACTTCATGGCGTTCTATTTTATTCCTAAAAATAATGGAGTGCCAAGGAGTCAGGATTATTGATAACAGGGGTAATTTGTAATCCCATCTGATTCTATTTTTCAAAAGTCACCATTTGCACACTTTGCTACTTAGATAGTTAATTATTTCCAGTGCACCTCAGAAAAGATTGAAACTTTTATGCTGCTATGACCTAAGCCCAGCAGCAAACCAAGCAGGCCCTCCCAGACATTCCTAGCACAAATGTTACTGTTGTTTGGACATGGACATAGTGAGACACTTCCCTCATCCCAACATAACTAAAACACACAGGAAGTAATGCCATCCTGAGAGTTAAACTTTAAAATGCAAACATAATGGATCAGAACAGATATGAGTAATATTCTGAGACCCTTAAGAGATGGCATAGGGAAGAGGAGACACCAGTGAAGGAAGCATTTCCACAGACAAGAGAGGAAGACAGTGTATACAATGACATCAGAAAGAGAAGGATATGAAGTAGACCGAGCAGGTAAGGGTACAGGGAGTGGCTCCTTCCTGCCCTTAAAAAGTGAAAAATGTCTTCACATCATGCATCATCACAGTCCTTCACAGGCTGAACATCTATGGATCTTCTCAATATGCATCCCATCCTGGTTGTGGACACTGCTGGAAGAACTTTGGTCAGTAAGACAAATTCATATTCTCTCTCTCTCTCTCTCTCTCTCTCTCTCTACTGGGGATTGAACCCAGAAGTACTTAACAACTGAGTCATATCCCCATCCCTTTTTAGTATTTTATTTAGAGACAGGGTCTCACTGAGTTGCTTAGGGCCCTGCTAAGTTGCTGAGGCTGGCTTTGAACTTGTGATCCTCCTGCCTCAGTCTCCCAAGTCACTGGGATTACAGGCATGTGACATCGCACCCAACTTCTCGTTCACTTTTAAAGATCCATTTTTAACAACTGATCCCTTACCTACCTGTAAGATCTCCATTGTGATAACTTCCCTGAGTTTTTTACAGATTTTAAATTTAATGAAAATAATCATAATAAAGTAGCAAATAAGGCTTTGAGAATGTGAATCAATGCCAATTTTAGAATGTATTATTATTCCATAAGATTGTCACTTAACATTTGACAAATTCTTTTGCTATTTAATCAGAGACTGTGTCTTATGTCCTTTGGGAATCCCATTCATCAGTATTTCCTAATTTACTCATAGGCCAGACCAAGTTTGGGGTTAAAAAAAAAAAAAGGAAGGGGGTAGGGAAGAAAGAGTTTGGCACTTGTTTCTACCTAGGGGAGCTAGGACCAAGCTTGATGAATCCTGATAAATTAAATCAACAAGAGGTGCCAGTGCCAGTTCAGTGGGCCAGGGGAATTTTTTTAAATATAACTAGTGTCCATCACCTTTTATCTTGGGTCAGTAGACATGTTTGCCCCACTGACAGCTTGTTTAATCATTTACTCTGTTCACTGGAATGTCAGAGAATTCTCTGGGAGGATGAACTTAAAATTCGATTTAAATAAAAAAGAAATGAGAGGGAAGATATAGTTTCACAATTTATTGAAAACTCATATTCTGTTGGTAAATGGTATCTTCCTGTGACAATTGAGGACCCACGGGCTCTACCCTCATCCCTCTATTCCCCTGTTTTGGTCAGGTTTTGCATTACTGAGACTAAAATACCTGACAAGAACAACTTAGAGGAGGAAAAGTTTATTTGGAGCTCACAGTTTCAGAGTTCTCAGTCTGTAGATGTCTGAGTCTATTGCTCTAGGCCCAGCACATCACCGGCAAAGAGCCCAGCAAAGGAAAACTGCTCATCTCGTGGTGAGGTCAAGAAGCAGAGTCAGAAAGGAGGAAGGGGCTGTGGGACAGATGCAACCTTCTAGGACATGCCCCTAGTGACCCTCTTCCTTCAACCATGCCCCACCTGCTCATTCAAACTAGGATGACCACAGCTCTTACATGTGATCAGTTACCTCCAAATATTCCTGCAGAAAAACAGGAGCTTTGGGGGGATACCTCATATCCACCATCATCACATTCCCTGTCTTCGAGAGGTCAACCACCAAATATCATAGAGCCATGGGTCCCAGATGTGCCTCTCACGAAAGGTCATGTTTCTGCACTAGGAAACACCAGAATGTAAACTCCAGAAACATCTGCCATGTTTACCAGTGCATCTCCAGCACCTGTCAGTAACCCATAGTTTGTATTCAATAAATATTTACTAAATGAATGAGTGGCCATTTCCAGTTGTCCATCACCAAGTCTGTTCACCAAACACTTATAGACTCAAATTTAGAATCTGCTCCCCTTAATCCCCTAACACTTTATTACAAGAACTGAAAATTTGAAACTTGCAATCAGCTTTTTGTCTTCTTCTCTGGGTCATATATTGGTTCCTACCAACTTCTCCTTCAATGTATCTGATTATCTCTTTTGTCCCCCTGCCAATAGCCAAGGCCACCATTTATACCTCAAGTTATTAATATAATATTGTTTCTTTTTCCAATTTTCTATTTTCTCTCTATTCCATACCTCCAGCACACTGGTAATGATCTAAAATGCTGAATTCATGGCGGAGCTCCCTTACATCTAGACTACAATGTTTTCACGTTTGTGTTAAGACCAGGCACACAGATAGGAATGTACAAAGGAGCAAACAAAGAGTGACCCTCTGCCAATAATACTTTTGAGATCCTGGGAAAATTTGCCTCGTAATGCTGTATCTCTGTTGTCTCATCTGTAGAATTTGAGACTTGAAATAGATGGTTTTCAAAGATATGTCCAAACTAAAATACCACAACTTCCTATATTAATTTTACATTTCTAGTCCACTGATACTATATGTCCACTTTTATCCCAGACAGGTGAGTCAGCTTCCACTCTAATAAAGCCTTCTCTTCTGTCCCCAGAAGACTCAATGACAGCACTTAATTTCAGCTCATCCTGCATTTTTTTTTCCACATGATACATCATGCCCTGCCTCCTTATCCGTCCAAATTCTGTGCTTCCTTCAAGGTCTAGTTCAAGTCTAGTTCAACTTCCATGCAACCTTCCCTCACTCGTTTTAGTCAGATTTTTCATGACTGTGACTAAAGGATCCAACCAGAACAACTCTAGAGGAGAATATGTTTACTTGGTGCTCACAGTGTCAAGAGGTCTCAGTCCATAGACAGCAGGCTCCATTCCTCAGGGCTCAAGGTAAGGCAGGACATCATGGCAGAAGAGTGTGGCAGAGGAAAACAGCTCAGTGGTGATCAGGAAGCAGAGAGAGAGAGAGAGAGAGAGAGAGAGTATCTATGCTCTGGATACAAAATATGTACCCCATGGCCACGCCCGCACTGGCCCACTTCCTCCAGTTACACCCCAACTGCCTCCAGTTACCACTTAGTTAATTCCACTAGGAATTAATTCACTGATTAGGTTAAGGTTATAACCCAGTTGTTCTTCCTCCAAACCTTCTTGCATTGTCTCACAGGAGAGCTTTTGGGGGTTACCACATCCAAACCATAACACTCATCCACACTGGCAGCCCTTTTTCCATGTCCCTGTAGCAAAGTACCATATGATCTCTCCAAGAAAGACCACTCCTAGAGAAAAAGCCACTGCAGGGAAGAAACAAAGAATCTCAGAAGGAAGGGAGTGGTACCCCGCTCTCAACCTTTAAAGTCATGTGCCTAAATTAAACATTTAAAGCCAATTCTTACTTAACTAGGTTTTAGGTTTACATGTATAAATGATATATGGAGAAAAATTTATCCTCCTGGTAATTAATATAGTATTCATTATTTTCCTTTTTAAAAATAGTATATGTTACAAGAAATAAAGGGGATTCTTAGGGGACTAAGGATGTAGCTCAGTGCTACAGCGTTTGCTTAGCATTCACAAAGCCCGGGTTTAATCCCTACTACTACAAAAAAAAAAAAAAGGTGGAAAGGACATTTCCTATGTATGAATCCCCTGAGAATATGTTTAAGTAACAATAGGTGGATTCTCAATGCCCTTGAAGGAGGGTACTTCCTAGTGTTCATTTTACTGTGGAATATTCTATAGTAACAAGATATCGCACGGGACTTTTCCTATTGTCTAGAATTTTTGACAAGGCTCCAAGCTGAGAACAATAGAGGAAAAGTAGCCTCACATTCCAAGCTGACTTGCTGAACACACCCAGGACTTATTAAAACATAACCACATTGACCTTGTGATTTTCAGCCCCAATGTACCTGCAGCCTATTGAAAAGAAGTTTAGAAGCATAATTGAACACAGAAACTGGGGCCTAGTTCTAACAGAATTACAAGTATGTAATCCTTTGGGGGAAAAAATATTATATTCAGGTTAGAATGTCTCTGATTAGCTTTGGTCTGAATGGATGGCACAGAGTTTAAGACCATGTCCTTGGAACTACATGGCCTGGGTTCAAATCATTGCTCTGCCTTTTACCAGCCAGGGAACCTCAGGAAAGCTACCTCATCTTTGTGATTCTGTTTTCTCATCCTTAAAAATGCAGATAATAACAGTATCTATTTCATAAGGTTTTGGAGAATTAACGAAGTGTTGCTTATACTGTGCTTCACACAGAGCCTGTCCGTTAGTCAGTGAATGTGAGTTATTGTTATGTACCAGACATTCAGCCAGCCAGCAGCAGAAACTGAACTCAAGAAGGCATTTGCTTCTCCATCTAGAACACAAATATTTATTCTTTATATGAAAAATTATTTCCCTGTTTCAAATGAAATTTTTCTTCCCAAGTAAACAACCATAAATCTCAAGTACACATCTGGATTGCAGTAGCTCACAGGGAGATCCATGCAAGGATGATGAAAAACCAGTTTTGCGGTTTCCCCTAAAACTTTGTTGCTGGTAGAGGGGCCCCCTAGTGGGAGAATAACCCATACAGTTTTACATCTTTCCCTGATTCCATCAATGAGCAAAGTTTCTTTTTTTCCCTTCTATTTCTTTATGATTATTGTCTATAGTTGTTTTTTAAAAGCACGCGCACACGTGTGCGCACGAGCGCACACACACACACACAATAAATTTTTAAAAACCCAGAAGACACAGGTAGTAGTGTGAAGAGTCACATAGGTAAACCATGTCAGGAACTGTGGGAATCACACCTTATTCTTGGGAAGGTTGTTGCTTCTGTGAACAAAGATGACTCTGCTCTTAAGGATGACATCACAGAGTGCCTTCCCAGTTAAGCACTGAGCTTAACTTCTCAGTTAAGCACATACATTTCTATTTTTCCATGTTACCTATAACTTTCCACGTTAGCAATGCCACATTTTGCCTGTGTTAGAGACCCTTCCTCTGGCTGTGTGAAAAACACAGACCTTCTCTCTTTTCTAACTTGACCTATCTTGCCACAGATGGCTACTCTGACCTTGGATGTCTTACAGCCATACTCAAATCAACTGAGCTAATTGTCTTACACACTCTTAGGAATGATGCAGAGGCTCCACCTCTAGGACAACAACACCCTATTTCTAAAAAGGCCTGTGGGAAATTTACAGGGTCATGGTCATATTATTTACATGCAAATGGGAAAAGAAAATCCTTTCCAGCAGGCCACATTCCAGATACAAACACCAGAAGAGGTTATAAATACACAAGAGGGATACACTGTCTGTTAGTATTATCTGATGCCTAGGAAGGTGAGCCAACTGCTTTCATGGTAACAAAGGATTTGAGCAAAATCCTATGACCTTTGGCAGTTAATGTTTTCCTTATGTTAATTTTATAGACAGCAAATTTTGCCTAAATGTTTAAACAAAGCATAATATAAAGTAGATGTATTTTTGAGAGCTCCACTTGTGATCACTTTTCTGTGCTGCACTTAGAGCATCAGGAAGCAGCAGACTGGTCTCCAGGGTTCCTCAAAAGCATTTGCTGACCTCCTTGTCAATAGGAAGTTACCAGTAAACATTCAACCCACTACCTCCTCCAAGTTCAAGTTCACTGTGAAGTTTGGATCTGATAATTTTAGAGCAAAGTTCAAAATCAGTCCATCATCATCTTTCATTTCTAGTTAAAAGTTAACAGGTTTTTATGTTTGTTTAATTTTATTTGGCTTGCAGATTCAGATTCCCGAGGTTTATTAGTCCCAAGGAATGGAAAACTTGATCTCCTATCACCTGAGTACTCCGAAAAGAAAAACACCTGAGTTGCTGTAGGGGGAGAAAAGTTGATCCACAGCGCCATCTCCTGGTCAGTCTGGTGTGTTGCACAAGCATGTTAGACACTAAGCCCTTGCTGAAAGCAAATTTCAGGCCATATCACACCATCAGTGGTTTTGGTAAATTATACCTAAAATATGAAAGTGTGAGTGTAGCCTTTGAGAAATCCTGAGGACATTGATTGGTGAAAAATATTAAAACCCACCAGTGTGGTGTAAACCCAGTTGCACTAAAATCTAGCAAGAACTTCAGGTGTTAAAAAGGGAAAAAACTTTTATAACAATGTGAGAAAACATCCAGTAGAATACTATTAGGAGAGTAAAAGTCGAGTATATATTAGAGTTACAAGAATATAAAAATAAGGGAATGTGGAAAACAGAGGGATGTATGAAGATGGCAACTGATATAATTGGTTTGTTTTTCTGATGTCACAAATTGTCCATGTGACAAGTGAGGCTAGATAAGCAATCAATAAGTTGTTGGTTGTATGAAATTTTACTAGATACAAAAAAGGGATTGATCCCAACTTTCCCAAGTCTCACTTCTCTTTGATGTAGTTTACCCACAGGAAACATTCTCCCAAATAGAAACAGTATAACAAACTGACTTGATCACAATCTACCCACCCACCTTTTCTTTCCTGCATGAAAAGCAAAGCACGTGGCTTCTGATCTTAGCTCTTATAAGAATTCAATCTAGTTTCATTCATGCACAAGATTTTACCTGCCAGTCACATAGTCCCTGCAACAATCATTTCCAAACTTTATTTATATAGGATCTCTTAGAGGGCTTTTTAAAAACAAATTTCCAGGCCTCAGTCCCAGTCTACTACAGCAGAATCCTAGGGATGAAATCCAACAAATTGCTCTCCTAAGTTATTCTGATTGCAACCAGCCTGTGAGCTGGCCGCAGGACCACAGCTGTATCTTATTGAAACAGGATGACAGACTCAATCAAATCCTTGCCTTGCTGGTCAGTCTACATGCTTACAGGAGATGTGGCTTCAACTCCAGGTCATTAAAGGCAAACATTCTTTATTACAAAGTTTGTTTACACTTAATACATTTTCTTTGGGTACACCATTTCCAATTGAGAAAATAACCCAAGTTATATATAATTTGTATAGAAAGCATGGCTTTTCGTATGAGTTAGGAAAGTCAGGATCATTTTAATTTTGAAAAAAAAAAATGTCTTGGATAATGGGGAGTGGAGTACACACAGTTGCACATGGGAGGAACCCTTGGTAGGCCAAAGGATGTTCTTGGGTGACTCAGGAACATTAAACGTGGCAGTGGGGTAGCAAGACTGAAAGATGGAAGTTTAATTAAATGCATTTACAGTGAGTTTGGATGTGAATTAATAAAGCTAAAACTACGAATTGAAAGGAGGTGATCCAAGAATCCCATTTTCAGAAAGAGGATTCCTACATCCCTTAGTGATCACTAGTCCATCCCCACCCTTTGTCTATTCCCACTCTTATATCCCTCCTCAGGGCCCACATACCATGGTATCAGAGCAGGCTCTATAATGTGTTTTCTGACCCTCTGTGCAACAGAGTCCAATGTCCCCATGGGCAGATGGCACCCTAAACTTCCCATGTCCTGATTCATCTAGAATAGGACTTTGTCCATAATGAAAACTGACAATCCCTTTCTCCTCCATTTAAGGATTTTGCCTTTTGCTGTTTGAAACGTGGTACCCTCAAGTGAATGAAACAGTTATTGGATTTTGTATCCAGTTTTGTGCAGCAACTTTAGGTGTGTGTTTTTGTGTGCTTGTGGGAGGTGTTTAGATAGCAAGAGCCCTGTGAGGTTCCCAGAGAGGGAGCGAAGCAAAAGATAAAGTGGAAAGTACAAATTATGGCCTCCTGAAAGCCAAGTGCTCTGACCAAGAAGTTCAAATGTTAGACGAGCTACTAGATAGACAGATAATGCATTTTTCTGCTATTGATGCTGAATAATATTTATACCTACTTCCATGCACAGAAAAGCCATGCTTCCTTCCAATGTTAACAATAAAAATGACCATAATTATTCTTCTCATTGAAATGATGCCAATGTAAAACCAAATATAAAGATGAAGTTAGTCAAAACCCACGCCAAATTAAATACTCAGGAAAAAAAATCTCACTTTGTAGTTTTTGCCTGGCCTAACAGAGTTGCAAAGGAATGGTCCAAATAATTCTCTGTTTTCTCATAAATGGTGCAGGTAGAGCCCAAAATGAATACTTTTACAGATTTTCTAAATATTGCTTCAAATACAATTTACTCTGGATTTTCATTTTAGGCCCTAGTGTTTGTAACTTTTCTTTATGTGTTTTTTCCAGTAGGTTGTCCTTGAAAAATTAGTAGGGACTATGTCTCCTTTTAAAAATTGTTTATTCTGATTGTTTATTTGAACATAGAAAAGTGTGCAAATCATAAACGTTAAGTCAATGAATTTTCACAAACTGAACACAACTTTGTAATTTTTCTCTGTGTCTCACACGTTTGTACTTCTATTTTAATAAGATAGGTGGACAATAAATATATCAAATAGTTGGTCAAGAAATGGAACTTTCTAGCACCTCAAAGCCCATTTCATACTTCCTTTCAGTCATTGCTCACCTTGCAAGAGTAACCTCTATGCTGACTTGCAGGTGCAAGGTTTAAGTCAGTTCAGTTGGTTATCGCTTCCTAACAACAAACCCTAGAGCCTCAGTGTTTCATGGTCACCCACCCCTGGTAGCTGTATAGGCAATTCTGCTCATCTTGGCTGGGCTCCCTCCCTTGTCTAAGGGCGGGGGCAGTGCTGCTGTAGTATGCTGGCCAGAGCTTGGGAATGGGTGGCAGAGGATAAGAGAACAAAAAGAAGCTTGCAAGCCTCCTGTTTGCTCAAGAGACTGACAGCAGGATTAGATTGGAGCTAGTAAAGTGAGCCACACAAATATAGAGTCAGCTTTTGTCTTTACCAAAAACTTTTCTATTTTGTTCAATGTGGAATTTGACATTAATTTTAATTTTTGAAAACATTACATTAGAATATTGTTTTTCTTGATTACTGAGGTTTTGGGTACTTCTTAAATTTCTGTGACTGAGTAAGTGTCTTTGCCCTCCCTGTAGTCCTGGTCTTACTGGAGACAGATACTCCCAACCACAGTCACATGGCAAAGAGCATGGATTTCAGAAAGATAATCAGAGTTATTCATGTAATGGATTTATCCCAATTAATTTTGGCCATTTTTGTATCACTTCTGGACTCTAACTCTCCTAGTTTATCTGATCACCACCCCCAATATTCCCTTGGCTATTCTTGGCTTCACTTTTCTAAGTGATTTTTAGTAGTTAGTCAATTTCCACAAAAGAAAAAGCCTGCTGGATTTTTTTACTGGGTTTGTTTTAAATTATAGACTACTCTGGGGAGTAGTCTATAATATGATATGCCTCCATGTCTTAAATTTTTCTCTGTGTCTCACACGTTTGTACTTCTATTTTAATAAGATAGGTGGACAATAAATATATCAAATAGTTGGTCAATAAATGCACTGTTAGCACGAGGCTTCATCCTGAATATTTTTCAGCCAGGCTGCACATCTCAGAGGCACCTGTACTCATTCTTCTCTGCCATCTCTTCAGACCTTGCATGGGCTCTTCCCTCAAGTGGGTAGAATTCCCTTCCTGCCCTCTGTCCCTCCTACCTGACAAAACCTAATCTTCCGTGACAGACTCACTTCAAATGTCTTTGTCCTGAAGAAGTAGCAAATCCTCTTTGTGGTCTCCACTGCATTCTCTCCCCTGATGTTTAGTCTCCACTTTGTACTGTGATGAGCTGCTCAGATACCCATAAACTGGGGGGTGCTGATTACAGCCAGCCCGGCAATAAGTAGACTTGTGTTAGGTAAATGAAAACAACCTCCTTTTTTTATTGAACTATTTGGTTTAAGTGGTTTGCTTTAATTTGTGGAACTTCACTTGGATTTAACTTCAGTCAAAGGAAAAAAGTGTAATGTCCCCCTTTAACAAACCAGTACATGCCAATCTAATTTGTTTTCGCTATTCATTTTTATTTGAAAATATTCATTGACATTCAGCCCCTTGACAATAAGGACATACATTGGTGTGATTCACGTGACAGTTTCTAAGTAAGTTTAGGAAAAAAAAAAAATCAACAGCCTTTTCTCAGCTACAAGTAAGAGTTCATGAAAAAGCCTGTGTCCTTTCAGCCTCTAGATGGCAGTGTCGCTACCACTGTAATCAGCCTAACCAAGCTGGTGCTGTCACTCAGGAAGTGGGGGAGACAATCTAGACCATGCTGTGAACCTTAACTAGCTGTTGGCAGAAAAATGAAGACCAAAACTCAGCCCAGAAGAAAATGGAATTATGGGGAAAACAACATGTGGAAAATGGTAAGGAATGCTATTTGACATTATTTCGATGAAAGTTTAGCAAGAAGCTGAATTAACAGGCCACAAAATCAGTGAGAAAAGATTTGCAGAAGCAGAGACTGGCCAGACAGTGTTGAGAAGGAAAGGAGTCTCCTGTCTACCCTGAACAGCTGGAGCCCAGCCCCTCAGGTGGAATGGGAGGAGGTGTGGGCTGGCAGGAGAACTGAGCCCTTGGTAACTGTGTTCTTGAGTTCTGCTGTAGGGAGCAAGATATGGAGGCTTCAGACAATATTGACTGGGGCTCCATTCCACTGCTTTTGGTTGGAACTGCTGTCAACTCCAAAGTTATATGGGACCTTACTCAAGTTTTGCTCTGCATTTGAGAGGAAGAAGGCAGAGGACATCTATTTCTATATGTGCTATACAAGAAAATTGGATTTTTTTCATTGAATTCTCACAACAACTTCACAAATTAGGTAATGTAGTCTCATTTTATAGATAAGAAACCTGAGGCTTAGAATGAGGCTTATTCATGGCCAAAAAGAGAGGAGAGATTAAAACCCAGCGCTATTGCCATGACCCCAGGCTGAATCCCAAGGAATCCCACCATCTCCTGGGAATAAATAATTCATGCTTTTTCTTCCTAGAGTTGCTATGGAATGGGAAGAGAATGTGCTCATGGACACCTCCCACTCAGTGTCTGGAGCACAGTCCACACTCAGTAGTGAGCACTCAGTATAAGAGGAAAGAGGTCCCTTCTCACCGATTTTCTCTGGACTCTCAGAAATGATACAGAGCTTAAGAATGGGCCTTGCTCTTTTGTTTACCAGGTAAGTGACATCCTCCCACCCAAAGAGGAACCTTTTAGGAGTCCTGGTGGGAGGAAGCAGACCAGGTGGTAGGGGACCCTGAATAACCTGCCTCAGAGATCTCTAATCCAAGACTGGTTAGTTTTCCTTTCTGGGTGGGAAGAGGAGGCAAATCTTTCTAGTTACAATTCCGAGTTGGATAAAGGGATTTCCAGGCTCAAAGTGTAAATCAGGGTGGAATTTATTTCCACAGAGAGCTGAGGTGACTCCTGTAAAGCAAATCCATGAGTTTCCTGGGCCCATCCCCAACAAGTCACTCATGGGCCCTGAAGAAACTGATTGATTAATAAACCTTAAGGAGGCTGCAGGTCAAGAGCATCAGTGTTCTCCTATCAGGACTGGCTTTATTTTTAATGTCACAAATAAATTGTTTCAAGCTCAGATAGGGAAACTGAGGCTGAGAGGCAGCCAGGGACAAAGTAATTCCATAACTAAGAGCACCAAGCTCTCTGGGCCTGAGGATACAGAAAACCTGTCCTTGTTACAACACAAGATCCACTAAGAAGCTTGCAGTAGCATTTTAATTTTGTGGTTAAAAAAAAAAACCTGAGTAATTAAGTCACTTGCCTATTTTTCATTTTCTGCTAGCAACTCCACAAAAACTACTAAGAACAAAGACTCTAGGGCCTAGGCCAAGCTACTAGATTCAGAAGATGCTGCAGTGGTTTTGAGATTCTAATCACCACAGATGACAGTTCATGTGAACAGAATCAGCTTCTTTATTTCCCTCCCTGAGGAAGCAAAAGTCTTAAAACAGACTAAAATGGAGAATAACAGCAAAGTTTTTAAAAGAGCTAATATGAACTCCTAGCTTCTCCTCTGACAACCTCACCACCACCACTGACATCAGCCCCTAGGCCTAGGAAAGGAAGGAAATAAGAAGAACTTCCCACAAAGCCCCTGAGGAGAGGTGAGGGTGGCAGGCTCCCCCCCAGCTGGGGTTCCTTCTGCAGCCGACCTCAGGGCATGTCTGCCAGTCAGTCATGGGGAGAAAGGAAATACCCCACGGGCAGGGCACAGTCAGGAGGGAGGGTCAGAAGCCAATTCTCGGCTTCCTGCAGAGTTAAGTTTTGTAATGACGCAGATTGGTTGAGTGTCCACTAACCCAGCACAGTATGAAGATGGTAGCTGGGACTTGGGAGGACTTGTCAGTCCCAGGAGGACATTTGGAGGAGAGGAAAGAAGAATCTTCTGGGTTTCAACCCCAATCTCTTACTTTGTGGCCTTGGATGAGATATATCCTAGTTCTGAGCCTCAGTTTCTTATTAGTAAAATGGGGATATCATTACCTAATTCATAAAGTTATGAGAATTAAGTGAAAGAAAAGTCTTCAAGATCCTTACAAAGAATAGGTGATTAATAAATGGGAATGAGTGTGAAACCACCTTCCTGGAATGAGGGGCCAGTGGCTGCCTGTGAAATAGCAGGGTACTTCCGAAAATGCCTGGCTTCAAGCAATACCTATTCTAGCAGGGAGCACCCCCAGAGATGTGAACTCAATGGTGCCAAGAAGCACATGGAGCCACAGAGAAGGATGCCTTCCCCACCACTGGCATGCAGACAACCATAAAAAGAGACTTCTCTGTCACTGGCAGCCACCAAGGAAATTAGGGGTACAATGATAAGAAAATCATGTTCAATTATAAAATATATCCCATTTTGTAGCCCTTTGTATCTGTCTTCTATTGCTGCTAGAGCAAATTGCCATAATAGATTAATTGTCTTTTAGTCCTGTGGGCTACAAGCCCCTTGGGCCCCATAGGACTGAAGTCCAGGTGTCAGCAGGGCTGTGTTCCTTAGTGGAGCCTCTAGTGGAAAATCCATTGCTCTGTTTATTCAGGTGCTGGCAGTTCCATGGAACTGAAGGACTGAGGTCCCTGTTTCCTTGCTGGCTGCTAGCTAGAACCACCACTAGTTCCTAGACAACCCTGGTCCTTGCATGGAACCCCCTGTATTTCTGCAACAGGTCATCAAACCTTCCTCTTACCACCATCTTTTTGACCCTTCTTCCATTATCACATTTCTCTCTCTAACTACAACCAAGGAAGTTTGTCTGCTTTTACAAATTAGACTGAGCCTACCCAGCTAACCCAGGATGATCTCCCACCTCAAAATCCTCAAGGTTAATCACACTGGCAAAATCCCTGTTACCTTGTAAGGTGCTGTGGTTTTGATATGAGGTGTTCCTCACAGTTCCTGTTAATGCAAGAATATTCAGAGGAGAAATGCTTGGATTGTGAAAGCTGTAACCTGATCAGTCCATCGTAGTTTAAATGGGCTTGATTGGGTGGTGTGGGACCTGACTAGAACAGGTAGATCACTGGGGGCATGGCCTGGAAGGGTTCATCTTCCCTGTGGCCCCTTCCCCCTCTCTCTATCTGCTTCCTGGATGCTGTGAGAGGAACAGCTTCCCTCTGCCCTGCCCTTCCTATATGATGTGCTGCCTCACCTTGGGTCCAGAGCCATAGAGTCAGCCATCTACGGGTTGAGACTTCTGAAACCATGAGCCCAAAATGAACCTACCATCATCTAAGTTATCATTTTCAGGTATTTTGGTCACAATGACGCAAAGTTGACTAAAACACGAGGTAGTACATTCACAGGTTCTGAGAATTAGGATGCATATGTCTTTGGGAGGTCATTTTTCTGTCTACCACATCATTGTACATTCAAATATTTATTTAGTACCTTTACATGCCAGGTACAGTGCTAGATGCTGACATAAGATGTCAGTACCAGTAGTATGGGGCAGGGTAAGAAGACTGGGGTAGGGGTGCCACACACTGGGACTTCTGACTTGGAGTTCTTTTGTAGTACTCTAGGGGTTCCACTTACATGAAATCGGATGCAGATTGTAACATGCCCCACCTCCTAACACCCAGGAATCCCCACCTCCTCACTGACTTATGCTGGTCTGGAATTGCTGGAGGTCTCTAGATAAGGTCATTCCAGTTTTCTGGGAAGTAGGAACTAAGCTTACTGGGGAACTAAGACAAGGATCATGCTAGATTCAGGTCCAGACTTCACAGAAAAAACAAGAACAGGTGGGATCTGCGGCATTCAGAGAGCCCCCTGGGAATAGTGCTGCTCCTGCCCTTTACCCTTTTCCCTCAGAGAACAGGAGAGGGAAATGCCCAAGTCCTCTCAGGCCACTTATAACTACATGTCATAAAAGAGAGATGGGGAAAGACATTTAAAAAGGTTGGTTTCTCACTAACTGAAGCCCCTTCCGGTGGAGGCTCCCTGGCCTATATTTTGCAGCTCCAGGGCTCATGGGAGCCACCAGCTTGCTTCTTTTTTCTTTTTTTCTCAACCACAAGGATGGTGAGTCAGCACAGTGGTTAGTTCTCTGCTGAGAGGCCTCAGCCCTCAGCAGAGCTCTAGGTGGGGCAGCCTCCAGCCCAGCCAGGCCCAGGGTCCTGCCCTGGCATTCCATGCAGTCCTGGGCCTCCAAGATTGGCTGGCACCCTACACTAAGCTACTTATCTTGCTGAATACAGTGCTACCAAAGCCATGGCAGGAGAGGTGAAGGATAAATAAGAAAAGGAGTCATCAGCCCAGTCTGACAAGCACCAGTTAGCATTTGGTCAACAGCAACTTGGGCTCTTTGCTCAGGTCAAACTTGAAATCCGAGGGAATTGGCAAGGTGCTATCCCTTCCTCTGGTCTGGAATCTATATCTAGAAGCCAAGCCCTGACTCCTGAGATCCAGGTAAAGTCCACATCCCAGCATCAGATTCTGCCCTGACAGACTTCAGAGTCCCTTGCAGCTTCCAGGAAGGGTATTCAGTACCCTCTCGGTTAAAAGTATTCTCACTACAAACACCAGAACGCCAGCTATGTTGTCACTTCTGCTCCTACCACATAAAACTGGCTGGAAAAGAAAGCTTTTAGGGAGTGATTTCCCCCAAAATATGTAGCATTTTAAAAAACCTCTCCTATACCCTTCTTCAGAGTTAAATTGCTAACAGCAGTCCTGAGTGACACCTAACAAGTCGGCAGTAAAAAGGAAACTCATCAGCAATTATAAGCTCTAACTAACAGCATGTGGCTTGGAAAACAAGTCTTCCTTTAAATCCACACCTCATCTCTGGATTATCTTGTCTAGAGGTCTTACAGGGTATGCCTCAGTGTTCTGTTAAGGACACTGGCTTCCAGATATGGAAACAGGGGGTTTTCCTCTCTAATCTTTCCCTAATACGCACCATTACAATGATTAGGACTCTAACACATTATGAAATATGTCTCTAATCACATGCAAACTTTGGCTTTAGTGATGGAAGACTACAGAGAATCATGGTGGTGGTGGTAGTGGTGATGATGATGATGATAATGATAAGGAAAGTACAAGATTATTTGACTCTCCTCAGCCTCAGATTGTTGATTACAGGTAGATGTGGCTACTAATCACAAAATTACATAATTTCCCTTTTATTCCTAATGTATGTTCATAAAACTTCCTGGAAAGGACTTTATTCCTCCTTCAAATGTCCAACACACAGTCTTCTTTACATTTTCCTACCAAGCTCCTAGGATTCAGCCCACTGAATTCACATTCAACCCTAGAAACAAGGTATAAGCTATTACTTCAAAGGAATTGCAATCCCCCAACTCAGAAAGTGTTCCCTTTTTGCACCCCCTCAAAACTGTCTATATCATTTTAATCGCCCAACTTTTGGGAAGTAGGAGCAAACTCTATATTTCTTTTCACTGGGATTAGCCCAGATCGTAGACCCTGTCTTTTTCCTAGGCATATGGCTGAGTCACTCTGAGCACAGAAAATCGATAGCACAAATGATCACAGGTTGTAGAACCTCAGCTCAGGAGAGAGATCACTGGTCGAGAAAGCTTGTGATATGCACTGTCCAGAAATCACAGAACACGTAGCCCTACTCAGTATTAATAATGAGTGTAAGACAGCTCTTACAGAGTAAGGGGAAGGTTCTATGTTCTGCCATGGAGATACAGAAACACATAAAATATTTCATTAATCAGAATTATAATGAGACAGAACCAGGGTGGCTTTAAAATGGATGTCCCTGTTGAGATAAGATCCTCTCAGGCAGGCAGGCAGGTGGATTTAGGCAGTGCTATCACCAGGGGAGCCTCATGTGCTTCTGGAAGACCAGGCTCCTGAAATAGAGAATTCAGGAACTTTCTTAACTGTCACACTAACTTTTAGGAACCCTTAGTATGGATGTCTGGTCATGTCTCAGGATTGGCCTAAATTCCACATGTGTCCTTAGAATGAGCTCTGCTCCAGCCCACTACCCTTCTCACTGTTCCTCCAACACCCCAAGTTTGTGCCTCCTTCAGAGGCCATGCCTGATGTCCCTTTGTCTGGAACATTCTTCCCTAGCTTCTTGGTATCTGGGCCCCTCTTGCTGCTTAGGCCTTCCTTCCTTTCTTGTTTTCTTATCACTGACATTTTCATAGACGGTTTTGTTTACTGTTTATTGTCTTATGTCACTTTATACAAGTGTGAGCTCCATGGAAATAGAGTCCTTGTCAACCTTGTTCACTGCTGTGTTCCCAGGGCTCAGATGCTGCCTGGCACAAGCTGGCAGTCAATAAACACTTGTTGAAGGAACCTGGGAAGACACATTCCAATGTCTATGTTGGATGGGCTGGGAGAGGAGACCTGAGGGAGAGATTAAAATAAATGGCTTCTGGAGGTAATCCCAAGTAGATGTGAATTCTGGTGGAGAAGGCAGGATCGGGCAGCTGGGCTCAAGTGTCTGGCAGAAAGGTTATTCAAGGTCAAGCTGTGTTACATCATTCCCATCTCCACCTGGGGAAGAAGAGAGCTAAAGTGAAATTAGGCCCCTGAAAGCCTGTGACAGAAATCTTGGGGACAGATCTTCTATCCAGAGGGCTTCCATGAAGACCCATCTCTGGGAACCACAACACCAGATGCTAAACTCCTACATTTCCAGAAAACCTTGCCCCAAGAGTGAGCTTTAGGGAGTACAGTACAGTGAGCCAGAAAATCGGCCTGGATCTCATCACTGCTGCATAGTGAGCTGTAAAGTGAACTAGAAACAAAGGGAGAGAGGTTTATTTTTTATCTTAGGTGTGTCAGATATATCTATCTACACACACACATACACACACACGTCTCTGTGTATATATCTGTCTATCTATGTATATACACAATGTACAGTATGATTTTTTTTATATTTATATACATAGTGAAATAATTACCACAATCAAGTCAATTAACACATCCATCATATCACAGTCATCTCTTTTCTTGTGACAGAGGTGCCTAAAAATCTACTCTTTTAGCACATTTTCATTACATAATACCATATTATTAACCATAGACCTCATGCTGTACATCAGATCTCTAGACTTATTCATCCTATAGAGCTTCAACTTTGTACCTTTGACCTACATCTCCTTATCGTTTCTCTGGTATCCACCATCCTACTTCCCAAGTTTTGACTCTTTTTTAGATTCCATATATAAGAGAAATCATACAGTTTTTTTCCCCAATGTATGGCTTATTTCACTTAGCAATTCCTACACGTTGACCGATGTTGTCGAGAATGGCAGGATTTTCTTCTTTTAAGGCTGAATAATATTCCATTGTGTGTAGAATTAGATCACATTTTCTTTATCCCATCATCCATCAATGGGCACTTAGGTTGTTTCTAAACCTTGGATCTTGTGAACAATGCTGTTTTAGAGGCTTAGGAAAGTGATCCCTTCCTAACACCAACAAGCCCTTATGCCTTATCCTAAGTCATGGAGTGGGAGACATAAGAAAAAGAAGGAAAGACAAAATGCCCTCTTTTTGGATCTAAGGAGTAGGTTAGATTAAATTCTTCCCCCTGCCCCATGACAGTTGTCAGAGCTGCAGCCCCTGCAGGCATGCCTTGCAAGAAATATTTTATAATTCATGTTTTCCAGATGAAACACTAAAGACTCAAATTGTAATTGGTGAGTAGTAGATAATGTGGTTGTCTGAGTGCCAAATTGCCATCCCAACTCAACCTCCTCCCTATGTCAGAGACCTGAGTCTTAAAGGTATGGAGTGGGCCGTGCTGGCGGGTGGGGGAGGCTGACCTCTTCTCCTACTCATGTAAGATAGTCTTAGTTGGATGAAGCCAGTTAGTTCCACCTGAGAGTGAGTTTGGGCTCAGTGGTTTTACAAAGCACCCTGGTGATTCTAAGGCACAGCCAGGGCTGGGGATCACTAACTACTCATGACAATTTCCATTGTTAACAGCATGGAAGGAGAGTGTTCCTGGGGCTTCTGAGAAAGCTGAATTTCTTCTTTCTATTTTCTATTTTTCTTTTAAAAAATAGATATAGTGTGTTGATAAAACAGTCTATGCTGCCCCTGGATGGGATGCCTGGAACCATGGGCCCTATTTTGAGAACAAAAGCCACTAAGGTTTGCGGAGAAAAAGAAGGGAAAAGACATGGATACTTAACATGTTACTGAGCAACTGAATTACCCGACCCCAGAACTTCCTTCTCCCTGGCCTTGCTGTTAAGTGAATCACTGAAGGTTGATTTAGCCATTACTTGAAGCTGAGAGCATCCTAAGTGACATGGTTATATAGAAAGTGGCTGATCTGAAGTCAAGCCAAGACCAGTTCTAAGGGAAAAAACTAGTGGAAGCCAAGAGTGAGGAGAAGCCAACCGATAATTGGGCGGTTATTTGAATGGGACCTTCAGGTTTCTGGACAGTTTTCAACTATTAAAAGGTAATTTGTTAGGGTTATGATATATTATCTTGAATTCCTTTCTTTGCTTTTTCTATTCATCAGGACCCCTTCCTGAAAATAAAGAAGATTATCTAGATAGTTAATTGCCAGGTTTAAAATACAATTGGAGAGGAAGACCAGGTTTGAAGTTTGGGTAGTTATTAATATTCATAGCAAATCTAAGGTTTCTGGATTGTCTTGGATTTCAGTAAAATTCTAGTAAATTTGCTCATTTAGACAATAACCTCAGTGATTAATGGGTCCAATCACTTTTTCAACTGGATTGAATCTTCAGTCTAGTAATTTTCCACATAGGGTCCTCTGAAAGAAACAATAGAAGAAAGATTTCTTTATAATTTGATCATTATGAAATAGTCAAATCTCCAGAGAAAAGCAGTCACCTGAAATATTAGTGCTTTTTGAAAGGTTCTTATACCATACATATCTCCATATGTAAACAGTTTAAGGATGTGGATTCCATATTTTTTTTAACTCTCATGCAAAATTGAAGTGGCTCAAAGTGTTAGCATCACCGTCTAGAAACTTCCTGAAGGTGGCGCTCAGTGGTGAGACTGAGCATCTGAACCAGCAATTTCAGCATCTGGAAAAAGTCAAGTCCAGCCTTTTCTTCTTGACAGAGTTAATTACCTTAAGTTAATGTACAGTGAAAGACTTCATGGCACAAAAAGAATAACCAAATTATAAAAGGTATAATTTAAAGGCTTTGTCAAGAGCTGTGATGATCACACCCTAGAAGATATAAATGTTCTGAAGTGGTACTGATGCTCTGCGCTGGGAGTGTCTGAAGGAGGAACAATGCCTGCATTAGTGTTCAGGCTCTGGAGAGGAAAAAGCTTTTTGGTCTGCAATTACTAGTCTGCTAGTCTCATTTTAGAACACATCTACTTGATGCTTGCTATTTTTTTTTCCACCACGCTTTTCTCCCTCTTATTTCACGTGTACATTCACATGACTAAAATATGCTTTGCTGGGTGTTGAAGCTGCTGCCTGATAGCGAGGCTCAGATCCTCACTTTGCAGCAGCATCCCCTTACCTTACACTGGGTCGGTGGAGCCCCAAAGTGCAAAACATGCCCACCTAGACCACTCCAAAGGCCATCCAGTTTGGATTTTTCTGCCCTACTTCCTGAACCTGTCTCTTTATGTGCATCTCACTCATTTTCTTGGATTTGCTTCATGAAGAAAGAGTACCTTCCAGAACAGGAGCTGCTTGCACTTTGTCTTCTATCATCTTGGTAGCAGCTGGCCTCCTTCTCTCAGTTTGATGTCACCTCCAATCCCAAGCCCCAGTACTTTACCACCTTGAGCTAAGATGGGCATGGAATGAATCTCCCCTGGCATATCCTCCTGCTTTTAGAGGGTCTCAGACCCTAAGCTAAAGTTGCTCTGGTTCTTGGCTTGACTCCCTGAAGATCATGTTAAATTCTACCAAGGAGAGCTCTTTTGAAGAATAAATTAAATACCTACTTGGAGCACCCCATCCCAGGTTTGAGAAGAAACTTCTGATTATCGTACTGTAACAGAGCAGGCCAGAGAGGCATTTTTATTTTAACAAAAGCATTTCTTTCCCAGGCACAGTGGCTCATGCCTGTAATCCCAGTGATTCAGGAGACTGAGGCAGGAGGATGGAAATTTAAAACCAGCTTCAGCAACTTAGTGAAACCCTGTCTCAATATTAAAATTAAAAAGGACTGGGGATATGGCTCAGTGGCTAAGTGCCCCAGGGTTCAAACCCTGGATGAGGAGGAGGAGGTCAAAAATATGTTTTCTTTTGTTAGAACTACCTCTTTCTTCACTCCCAACTCTTTCACTATTCTATTCCTCCATCTCTAATATCCTGTCTTTTGGTATTCTAAATTCTAAAGAAAGCTCTCTGCAATGTCCTTTCCTCTCTGCAGTTTAAAAGAGAACGTGTTTACCTAAAAGGAAGAAACAGATGCTGGCCCCAGGAAGTCCTGGCTCCTTTTGGTATGATAAGGAGGTAACAGGGACTCTAAAAAGAGGTGAAACCTATAAAATTTCCCTCTTTTTTTTCCCCAGTGTGCCCATTCCCCCTTTAAAAAGATTTTCTCACCCCAGAGACTTCCTAAGATGGAATTTTTCAAACAAAAAGTTTCTTCCTTCAAAGCTGACTTTGAATAAAACCTATTTTCCTACCAATGTGACTCAGACTATTTCTGAAGCAGGAAGTGGTGTAGCCTAATCTCCTCACCAGAGCAGTATTGGAGCCACCAGGTAAGATTGTCAAAGACCTTCAACTAGGCTGATCTATAAATGCAAAAAGGCAGCAAAGATGAAGACTGATAGAATTGGATTCCCAGTAAACATTGGCCAAACTCACACCTTCCATGGCTTCTAGAGCAACAGCTTCCTGCAGGAAGGAGGAGGATCTTTGTTTTCATTCCATCTCTGTGGCCTGACAGCCTGGCCTGATGTTATGGTTTAGATGTGAGATGTCCTCCTAAAGCTCATGTATGAAATGATGCAAGAAAGTTTAGAGGCAAAAATGATTGGGTTATAAGAGCCTTAACCTAATCAGTACATTGAACCCTGATAGGGATTAACTGGGTGGTAACTGTAGGCATTCGGGGTGTGGTTAGAGGAGCTGGGTCACTGGGGGCATGCCTTTGGGGTTTATATTTTGTCTGTGGTGAGGACAGTCTCTCTCTCTCTTTCTGCTTCAGGTTCCAAGTGCTGAGCTGCTTTCTCCTGCCACACCCAGTGCGTCTGCCAAAATGTTCTGCCTCACCTGAGGCCCAGAGCAACGGAGTTGATCATCTATGGACTAAGACCTCCCAAACTGCGGACCCCCACATAAACTTGTCCTCCTCTAATTGTTCTTGTTAGGTCTTTTGGTCACAGCAGGGAAAAGCTGACTAAAACCCCTACTTCCTACCTGCCGTAGTCTGGCTGGGCACAAAATCACGAGCCACTCAAGCAGGAACAAAGTTTATTTTTTGAAACTGCCGCCAATGTCAGGTACCGCCCGGGAAGAATTTTTTCTTCCACCCACGCGGCCTCCTCTCGGATCGCAGAGAGAGCTCCTCCCCCGGAACTCCCTCCTACTGTACTTCCCCAACCAATGGGAACTCTCCAGGAGTCCCGTAGCCGGCCTAGGTGAACAGCAGGAGTCCAATATCCATATGAATGCAAATCTTAACATAATCATATCATCTCAATGGCTAGCTGGCGTCACCTTTCGACCAAAAATGCCATGCATCATATACTTGGCTCTTAGCACCTACCACCTACCCTCTAGAGGCTTACTTACCTCAGAGTCAGTCATCCATAAACTGGGCCCACTGTGCTGACCCCACATGCTTTCTTTTAAAAAGCAATTTACCTGCACCCCTGCCTGGCCTAAGTCAATAGACTATGCTGCATAAAAACTTTTAGGAGAAATTCAGGAGAAAGGCTCATCCCTGCCAAAATGAAGAATTCAAGTTACACTGAAGTAGGGGCTTCTGTGATCCTTACACAGGATCAGATTCCAGAACTCAAGGAGATTTGATAGCTAGAACCAGTTAGCATGGGCCAAAGTAACTCACAGTTGCCTTGGATCTTTAGCATGTCAACTCTCCCCTCCATGGGGTAACACCATGCACAGAAGGACCTGAGAGTGATGCAGTCCTGCTGTCAGTCAAAAGTCAAGAGGTAGGCCTGGTGGGACTCTATAGAAACTTCCCTGGTGTTAGAGGGATAGACACATGAGAATGGTGGGAACACAAAGTTAAGAGAACAATGACATAAAATAGACCCACAGTGCTGACCCCCTCAGGCTTTCTTTGCCAAAAAGTGATTTGCCTGCAGACCTGCCTGGCCTAAATGGACAGGATATGTCACATTCCTCAACAAACTACCTGTTTTCTGCCAGGAAATGCAGGCAGGAAATAACATTTACAAGAGGAACCCAAGTTACTTTGAAAGGAGAGATATTTGTGACCCTTTTCACAGACCGGATTCCAGAAGATAAGGATAAGTCCTCCCCATCATAAAACTTGTAAAAATGGTTAAGAATCCAATTAGACCCAGTCAGCATGGGCCAAGGTGACATAGAGTTGTCATTGGCAACAGGGACTTGAAAGTGTGATGTTACCCTGCTGTCAGTCAGAAGTCATGAGGTTGACCTGGGCAGGACTCTCTGGGATCCCCAATAAAACTGGATTGCAGGAGAGACACATTGTCTCCCTATTCTCTGAGAGGACTCACTCTCTCCCTTGAGAGTGTCCCCTTTCCCTTTTCCTTTCCTTTCAATAAACTCATTCGTGTTACTCTGAGTAACATCTGAAATCTTTCTGACATGATTGCAAGAATCAGGGTCTGAAAAGGGGATCTTTGTGCTGCCTCAGTTTCCCAGAAAGCTCTGTAACACTGGGACCCCCAATAAAACTAGAAGGCACCCAGCAGCTCAGGAGACTGAAGCAGGAGGATCACAAACAAGTTCAAAGCCAGCCTCAGCAACATAGCAAGGCCCTAAGCAATTTAGTGAGATCTTGTCGCAAAATAAAAAAATTAAAATAAAAATGGGCTGGGGGTGTGGCTCAGTGGTTAAGTGGTTCAAAGCCTGGTACCAAAAAATAAAATAAAATAAGGAAGGCAGGAGGGCATGCCATCCTTCCCTCTGAGAAGACCCACTCCCTCACTTGAGAATGTCCCCTTTTATCATTTTACTAGGTCTTTCAATTCATGCCTGCTACTCGGAGCCACATGTCTGAAATCTTTCTGGGGTGATCGCAAGAACTAGTAACCGAAGACTTCTGCAGCTGTCTCGACCTCACCGTGGGTCCTTGCTCTATAACACTCCCAGGGTTGCTCCTAGAGGGAAGTTGTTCAAAAAGAGAGAAAACAAAAGGTAGATTTGTGGGAAGTGGTAAGCCTCAAAGTGGGGCTGAGAAGCCAAAATGGCTTTGGTTAAGGAGCTCATTTTCCCACCTGAGGTGTTACTCGATCTTTTAATCCACATGTACGTTTCACATTAGATAGATGCTTACAATCCCCAAGCTCTCTTCTTTTTGACCAATACTTGTGACCCAGACTACCTACAGGTCACTGAAAGACTTCTGTTGAACACAGTGATCCACACCTTTATTCTTACCTGATACACCCTTTGAAAGAGGCCAGCTCACAGTCTCCCACTCAAAGCAATCTCACACAAGAGGGACAGCTAGCATACTTCATACCTGCTGCTATGACATGGGATATGCAATCGTTTTCATTCTTTTTCCATTTGAAACTTCCTGTTTCTCCCAAACTTTGTCCATAGTCAGGAGGTAAGCAAGGAATAGAAAACCCACAACTCAAAGAGCAGTCCAGCTGTGCCCAAAAATTACCATCATGGATGCCCAATAATGAGCTGGGCATCACTAGCTGCATTTCTCTGGATTCTTACTTATGCAAGTATTAACATCTTTGTTCATCCCAAATGTTCATGAGTTTATTGGGTCCATACACTCTAGTGTTGCTTGACTCCCTGACAACAAATGACTGGAACAGTTGATTCCGCTGGGTTCTTCATGTAAGCAGTGCTTCACATGGTATCCCAGGTTGGCTTCACAACACCACCAGAGGGCAGTACTGTTAGCATTCCCATCTTACAGATGAGAATACTGAAGTGCAAAGAAGGTAAACAACTTCCCAGGTCAACAAGTAACATACTAACTTATTCACTGAGTACCCCAGGAACACCAGTGAAAGACCAATTTCATTCCAAAATCAACAAGCAAAAAAAAAAAAAAAAGTCAGAACTAGGGCTGGGAATGGAACTCCATAGTAGAGCACTTGCCTAGCATGTGCAAGGCCCTGGGTTCAATTCCCAGAACCACACAAAAGAATCATAAATAATGTTTGTTGAGCTCCACATATCAAGCCCTGTTCCAAATGCTACACAAGCTTTCTGGTCTTTAATCCTCCTATCAGTTGTTGCAGAAATCACATCAGAAGCACAGCCCCATCAAGGAGAGTAAACACATTTTTAAAGGGCCTCTCTTTTGACCCTCTCCTCTACTGCCTTGCTCTACCACTGATGTCTCAAATCATACTGAGCAGACCTAACTTTCTCACTGCTTCCTCCAGTGACCTCTCATCCAAGTCCCCACAACCTCAATGTCTAGGTAACAAATATTCTCTACACTCCAATCCAGAATCTGCAGCCATGACACTGGGATTTATTAATCCCATTTAGAGATGGAGAAACCAAGGCTCAGATAACTTGTGCATGTTCATTCAGCTTAAGGGGGAAGAAGTCATGGTTATGGGAGGGAGCTATCAACCCCATGTCTGACACCAGAGCAAACAAGGGAGGTTAGGGCATCACAAGAAAAGGACAGCTGTGTGAAGAAATATATTTAAGATCCCTAGATACATGTGTAAAGTGGGAGCACAGGGCACTGATCCGGGAGTAGGGGACCATGACCTTTGGGTATTAAAGGAATTTGTATGATGGAGAAAATACTTCTGTCCTCTCAGGTTCAGTCTGAGGGACTATCCTTAACTGACAAAAGACAGATTCACAAAAGGGAAAAAAAAAAAAAACAGTTTATTTACTCATGCAACTGAAGATACTCAGTGAAGATTAACTTGCCAGACAGAGATAAAGGATTTATATACAAGCCTAACAGAAGGTATAGAAGTTGCTATCAGGCCAGGCGTAGTGATGCATGACTGTAATCCCATTGGCTCAGGAGGCTGAGGCAGATGGATTATGGGTTCAAAGCCAGCTTCAGCAACTTAGCAAGGCCCCAAGCAACCTAGCAAGATCCCGCCTCAAAAAAAAAGTGTCAGGGGGCGGGGGGGGGGCAGGGAATGTGTTTTGGTGGTTAAGCATACCTGGGTTCAATTCCTGCTACTAAAAGGAAAAAAAAAAAAAAAAAGGTGTTATCAGGCTTTCCAGTGCTGATGGGAATGGTCAGTCTGTCTCACTGGCAGCTGAGTTGAAGGGGACCTGCAAGAAGCTAATGACAGTATATTTTCCCAGAAGCTCTGCTTTACCCAGATAAGGGAAGTTCAGATAATATTTCTTTATTCGTCTTCTTTAGTTCAAATATTTTTACTTGAAAACCATCTTTAAACCAACTCTGAGGGCCCAAGTGGTCCCACAAAACCAGCTAAAATGTGCTTTTCCTGTGAGCCAAAGCTTTTAAAGCAGAGTTTTTATGTGATTAGTTCTTCTTATTACCAAGACCTTTGGCCAAAATATTTTAAAATAAGTTACTTCGTGTTACTGATGCAGGAGCACTATCCCCATTGTGTGGACAAGGAAACTGAGACAACAAAGCTAGACGGTATACTTAGGACCATGGATTGTTAGTGACAAACCAAAAACTTGCTTTTCTAACTGTGCCCCCAAACTCTATCCCTAATGACCCAATGTTTGACCAGAAGAAAATTGTCGTTTAGGACACATTTTCCCTGTGCTAAAATACCAAAAGCCCCCTGAGCTCTGCTTGCACCCACCCTTCACATGCAGGGCTCACTTGAACTGCGTTGCCTCTGTGCATTCTCTTCCACACTTGGGTAGGAACATTTCTTCCACTCTCCGTTTCTTCCATGCTTCTAGGTAAAAATATTTATTTACATAGCAAGAAAGAAAATTTAGAGTCCAGTTGGCTTCTTTACCCAATGTTTCTCTGAATTGCCTATTGTACATTTCTCATCCGGGTCACAGCAAAAAATAATTAATCTTCGGTAAAGTGAGTAACTCAGTTTCAGCATGTCTGAGGCATTTCATTGAAGATATATTTCAATCTGGAGTCTGGGCTTCTTGGTGATACCCTGTAACCCTATAAGGCTGCATAAAAACCCTTTGAAGAATTCTAAGAATCTTCTCAGAGGAAAGGGTGGCATGGGACCTCTAGTTACTCTCTCTGGGATTCTTTGAGCTAAGTTTTTATGTTGAATGAAGCCAATAAAAATGATAAAGGGAGGGGAGGGAAGGGAGAAGTGGCAATCAAGGGAAGGAAGAATCAGATGTGCACACCTCGTTAGCTAAATCTGTCATTACTTCTGGGGATAGTGGGCTCCTCCTTCATACATGGTTATGACCCCAGCCCAGCACAATAGATATATTTTGATATAATAAATATGTCTTTGATAACTCAAAGATATCACTAAGCAGGAAATGATGAAATGGGGAGGAAGGAATATACAGGGAAGGCAACATTGGGAGGCATCCTAAGTCCCTGGAAACAGAAATGAGGCGATGATCCAGGATTCATGGTACAAGAAGGGTCAGAATGGCAGCCACATAGACCTGCTGTAGAAGCCAAGATGTAAAAAAACACCAGATTTAGGGTGGAATCCTCTTCCCCCTCTAGATTAAGGAACTTGGGCACATTACAGAACCTTCCTGAACCCATTTATCCTCTGTAAAATGAGGCTTGTAACAACATCTGCCTCCCAGAGTACCCACAGGAATGATGGGATAAGCCTTATAGAAGCATTTAACCCTGTACCTGACTCCTACAAGGTACCCAATAAATGTTACTTGTTAATAATTAAAAATTCAAGATTGTCCCTGGTTCCTAAAAGTCTGTTGCCTCAATGAACCTCCTTTCATAGTGTGTGTGTGTGTGTGTGTGTGTGTGTGTGTATATATATATATATATATATATATATATATATATATATGAATGACAGTGGAATGCATTACAATCCTTACTACACATATAGAGCATAATTTTTCATATCTCTGGTTGTATACAAAGTATATTCACACCAATTTCATAGTTTTTTATTATCTCTAGAAATGCTATTTGCAAAGTAGCCATATTTGTAAATCTTTGTTCACCATCTCACAAAAGAAAACCATTTCCACACTCAGTTTATTAGTTCTTCCTAAACAAAGCAAACCTCTCAGCCAAAATTTTGTACATCAAAAGCTTGCTTTCTTTATTGTTTAACTAAGTATTTTGTTTCTTATTTTCTGGGAAATGTTTTCCTTGGTTTGCTCTTCCTGGGGGCCAGTGGCAGGGCATCATGGTTTCCATCTCACTAAGCACATAATGGGGCATCCTGGGGAGATAATGGATTCTGGAGAGCAAGGGGCCATTTATTCGAGAGAGCCTGGAGTCTCTGGGTAAAGGGTGACAGTGCAGAAACCTCACTAATGCACTCTTTCCATTACCCTTCTCAATTTTTCCTGTCTCCCACTATTACCTTCAATTAAGCTTTGCTCTTTAAAACCTTTCATCTGCCCCTGGGGTCATTAGCTTTCATCTGGCATAGCAGTCAGCAACCAGAGTTGGCCTGGTACTTCTCAAAAATCTCAAGGTTTGAGGCCATACTATTTTTTAGAAAACTTCTAAATAGGATTCTTTTTCTTGAATGTTTTCAGCTTTGACAGGAGCCATTCAAACGTAGATCCTGAAGAACTGACATATCAGAAGAAGAAAAAATGGTCACTAGCTTCATATGTTTTCTGTTCTCTGGTGGTGGGTAGTGGGAAATCCAGAGTTGAGGTTGACCAGTAAACCAATTCGTTTGGCAACTGAATTGGTAGGTGTTTAAATGTTAAATATTGGTAAGTGTTTAAATTTTATTTAGTATGTCATTTTAATTCATTTTGTCTTCTTCCAGGCTACTTCAATAGCTCTTTCACCAGCCAAACTAGAAAATGAGTTAACTGGGGCAGGGGTAGAACTGATAGAACAACTACCCTATGACACTCAGAGATACTCACTGAAGAACATTTGTCTTTTAAAACTTTAAAATATATTCCATTTTCTAACAAATACTTTTTTCTACTTCCCCAAACTCCCACTTGTACCCCCTAAAAAGGATTTAAGTCTTGGTCTTTAGTCTCCATATAATTTTAATGTAACTGCTCTTGTAATACAATTGTACTGCCACCAGATGGCACCAAAAATCACATTTCTATTAGTTCACTGGGGTTAGACACCTTTCTAGGCAGTAAGAATCCAGGGGTGGAGAAAGAAGCTGGACGGCTACTAAGATACTCCAGTGATTGTCTTCCCAAAGAGACAAAGCATTGAAACTAGAAACTGATAAGAAAAATTCTGAAAATAATACAAATACATAGATATTAAACAATTTACTCCTGAATGACCAATGAACCAAAGAAGAAATTAGGAAGCAAATTTTAAAAATTTCTTGAAATAAATGCAAATGGAAGCACAATATACCAAACCTATTACTATATCTCAAGAAACTAGAAAAACAAGAAAAAACAAAAACCCTTAGTAGAGGGGGGAAAGACAGCATAGATCAGAGCAGAAATAAATGAAAGAGGGACAAAAATATAATACAAAAAGATCAAAAAAAAAAAAGAGCTGGTTCTTTGAAAATTTTTTAAAAACTGACAAAAATAAACTAAGAAATAGTCTAATCAAATAGTCAAATAAAATCAGAAATGAAAATGGATAGATTACAACTCACAGAAATACAAAGGATCATTAGATATTATTATGAACAACTATATCCCAATAAATTTGATAACCTAGGAGAAATGAACAAATTCCTGAATACATATGCTTCACCAAGATAGAATATTAAAGAGATAGAGTGCCCAAACAGAACAATAATGATAATGAGATTGAATAACAAAAATTTTCCCATCAAATTAAGAATGAATAGAGGGGATGGATTCAAACTAAAAGCTTCTTCTCAGCAAAAGAAACAATCAATGAGGTAAAGAAAAACCCTACATTTTGGGAGCAAATTTTTGCCACACACACACACATCAGATAGAGTACTAATCTCTGGAATATATAAAGAACTAAAAAAATTTAACACCAAAAAATCAAACAATCCAATCAATAAATGGGCCAATGAGCTGAACAGACACATCTCAGAAGAAGATATATAATTGATTAATAAGTATATTAAAAAATGTTCAACATCTCTAGTAATTAGAGAAATGCAAATCAAAACTACTCTAAGATTTCATCTCACTCCATCAGAATGGCAGTTATCAAGAATACAAGCAACAATAAGTGTTGGTGAGAATGTGGGGGGAAAGGCACACTCACACATTGCTGATGGAATGCAAATTGGTGTAACCAGTCTGCAAAGCAGTATGGAGATTCCTTAGAAAACTTGGAATGGAACCACCATTTGACCCAGCTATCCCACTCCTTGGTCTAAACCCAAAGGACTTAAAATCAACCTACTATGGTGACATAGCAACATCAATGTCCATAGCAGTGACATTCCTCACAGAATTCACAATAGCTAAACTGTGGAACCAACATAGATGCCCTTCAATAGATGAATGGATAAAGAAACTGTGGTACACATACACAATGGAATATTACTCAGTATTAAAAGAGAATAAAATTATAGCATTCACAGGTAAATGGATGGAGTTGGAGGATATCATGCTAAGCAAAGTAAGCAAATCCCAAAAAACCAAAGGCCAAATGTCTCTCTGAGAAGTGGATGCTGATCCATAATTCGGGGTGGGGACAATGGGAAGAATGAAGGAACTTTGATCTGGCAAAGGTAAGGGAGGGGAGGGGAGGGGGCATGAGGGCAGGAAACATGGTGGAATGAGATGGACATCATTACCTTAGGTACATGTATGACTGTACATATGGTGCAATACTATATCATGTACAACCAGAAAAAATGAAAAATTGTGCTGCATTTGTGTACAATGAATCAAAATGCATTCTGCTATCATATATACCTAATTATAATAAACAAATAATTTTTTAAAAATAAAATAAAAGAATATCCCAAGATCAGATAACTTCACTGCTGAATTCTACCAAGCATTTAAAGAAGAATACAAATTCTTCTTAAATTATTAAAAAAATAGAATATGAGGGAATTCTAAAATTCTATGTGGCTAGTATTACCCTGATACCCAAACCAGACAAAAACACAATTAAAAAAAGAAAGCATCATGCCAACATTGTCAATGAATATAGATGCAAAAATCCTTCATGAAATACTATCATAGTGGATACAGTACCATATTTTTAAAAATTTTTTTGTAGTTGTAGATAGACAGCATGTCTTTATTTTATTTGTTTATTTTTATGTGGTGCTGAGGATCGAGCCCAGTGCCTCACATGTGCAAGGCAAGTGCTTTGCCACTGAACTACAGCTCAAGCCCCCAGTAGCATATTAAAAACATTATTCACCATGATCCAGCAGGATTTATCCAAAGGATGGAAGGATTGGTTAAACATATGCAAATCATTAAGGACAATACACCACATTAACAAAATGAAGCACAAAAACCATATGATCAACTCAATAGATGTGGAAAAGTCTTCTGATAAAGTTCAACAGCTCTTCATGATAAAAACATTGGACAAATGAGATATAGAAGAAACATACTTCAACACAGTGAAGATTATATACAACAAGGCAATGGTTAACTTTACAATAAATGGAAAAAAACTGAATATTTTCTCCCAAAGATCTGAAAGAAGACAAAGATGCTTACTTTTACCACTTTCACTCAACATAATACTTATTGGCAGTTCTTGAAAACCAATTTTGTAAGAGAAGGAAAGGACATCAAAATTGGAAAGAAGGATGTAAAATATCATTGTTTGCAGATGCCAATGTTTTATATAAAAAAAAAATTATTAGAACTAATAAATTCAGCAAAGTTTCAGTATATAAAATAAACATACAAAAATCAGCAGTGTTGCTACACTGTATTTCACTACATAAACACCACCACTACATTAACATCTATTCAAAAGTATTCTGTGCATTCTAATCTTGTAGTAAAGAGAGTTTAGTAATCAATAATTTTAAAGTAATACCAGTACATTAATTTAAAAAAGCTTCATATAGTTTTCACACCCCACTTTTTTGCAAAAGAAAAATTGACATATAATCTGTGATGATTATTCAGTGAAATATGATATACCAATAGACATTTTTGAAAAAGAAATCAAGAAAACAATCTCATTTACAATAGCTACAAAAAATGCCTAGATATAAATTTAACCAAAGAATTGAATAATCTCTACAATGATAACTATAGAATATTGATGAAAGAAATGGAAAAGGACAAAAAGAAATGGAAAATCATCCATGTTCATGGATTATAAGAATAAATACTTTAAAAATGTCTATACTACTCAAAGAAATCTACAGATTCATATTGTCCTTATCAAAAAAAATCAGTGACATTCCTCACAGAATTAGAAAAAGTGATTCTAAAGTTCACAGGGATACATACAGACGCGCGCGCACACACACACACACACACACACACACAAACCAGAATAGCCAAAGGCATATTGAGCAATAAGAATAAAGCAGAAGGCATTGCACTATCTAACTTCAAAGCATATTACAAAGCTATGGTAATTAAAATAACATGGTGTTGGAATAAAAACAGACTCAGACCAATGAAACAGAATTGACATCCAAGTAAGACTACATATCTATAATCAGTTGACCTTTGATAAAGGAGCTAATAGTATGAATTAGAGAAAGGACAGTCTTCAATAAATGGTGCTGGGGAAAAAAAAGTGGATATTCATATGCAGAAAAATGAAACTAGACCCTTATTTCTCACTATAAAACATCAATTCAAGCCAGGCACAGTGGCATATGCCTGTACCCTGACTTGAGAGATTGAGGCAGAAGGATCACAAGTTCAAGGCCAACCTGGGCAACTCAGCAAGACCTTCTCTTACAATAAAAAATAAAAAGGACTGGGGATGTAACTCAGTGGTAAAGTGTCCCTGGGTTTAATCCTCAAATCCAAAAGTATAAAATAAATCCACTCAAATGGATTAAAGATCTAAATAAAAGACCCCAAACTATAAAAGTACTAGAAGAAAATATAGAAAAAATACTTCAGAACATTAGAATGTGCAACAGTTTTTTTTTTTTTTAAGATCCCAAAAGCAAAGGAAATAAAATTCAAAATAGATGGGATTTCATCCAACTAAAATGTTTTTGCACAGAAACAATAACAGAGTGAAGAGACAAACTACAAGATGGGACAAAATTTTTGCAAACCATATACCTGACAACAGTTTACTAAAGAGAACATATAGGAATTCAACTCAATAGCAAAAATCAACATCATCATCATCATCCAATATAAAAATGAGCAATAAATCTAAATAGGCTTTCTTTCCAAAGAGGAGATACATACTGCCAACAAGTACATGAAAAAATGTTCCATATCACTAATCATTAGAGAAATGCAAATATCACCTTGATTGAGTAAGAATGGATATTATTAAAAAGATAAAAAGATTAAGTGCTACTAAGGATGTAGAGAAAAGGGAACTCTTGAGCGTTGTTGGTATGGATGTAAAATGACAGTATCAGTGTCAAAGAGACAGCTGCCTGGCCATGTTTACTACAGCACTGGTCATAAAAGCCAGGAAATGTAAATGACCTAAATGTCCATCAACAGATGAATGGTTAAAGAAAATGTGGCACATATACACAATGGAATACTAGTCAGCCATAGCAAAATGTTAACATCCTGTCATTTGTGACAACATGTTAACTGAAATAAGCCAGGCACAGAAAGACAAGCACCCATGTTCTCACGCAGACATGGTGCTAAAAATGTTGAACTCATAGAAGTTAGAGTAAAATGATGGTTACCAATGGATGGGGAAAGATTGATCAGTGGGTACTAGGTGATAGTGAGATAAGAAAAGAAGTTCTGGTGTTCTACTGCACAGTTAGGTGACTGCAAAGATGATAATATACTGCTTTTTTAAAAAGCTAGGAAAAGGATTTTGAATGTTTTTACTATACAGAAATGATAAATATTTGAGGAGATAGATAGGTTTACCCTGAATTGAGCATTACACAATTTATATACATATATTGAAACACCACATTTACCCCACAAATATGTACCATTTTCACCTATGGGTTAAAATTTACTTAAAAACAATTTTAATTGGAAAACTGAATTTTTGGCTAAATCCCACCCTCAGCTTATTTTTTTTTTTAATAAAAATATATAGTACTCCAAAGGGGGGGAAAAAAAACAGAGATCAACAGAAAATACAGAATCCTAATCACTCAAAAAGCTCCAAGATGAACAGGAAGACAGATGTTAATCAAAATATAATAAACAGTTAAATTACAGAGCTGGGAAGAAGCGACCAGAGACTAACACTGGGAGTGGGCAGAGACTGCAAAGCTCACCATGCACTGTATGGCCTTCCCCAGATTCTCCAGCCACCTTGCAGTTAGGTGATTCCTTGTGACTAGTTCAGGTCCAAGGGATGTGAGTGAAAATCACATGGGACACTTTAGAGCCCAGCAGAGAAAGGTCAGTACAATTTCTCCATGCTTCTCTCTTCCTTTGCCTTGGTAGCTGTTGACATGACAGGTGACAGCCTCTGTCCGACTGAATCCCTGAGTAAGTAACTCTGTGGATGGCAGCCATCACCAGCCCCCATGCTACTGACCTCAAACCTCCACAACTCACCTTGGATAGGTAGCATAAACCTTTATTGATTAAGCCACAGAGATTTGGGGTTAATTTGTTTTTGTAGCATAACCTAAGAAGCATGTAGATCTGACTAAGAGTTAACTTTCTGGTTGCAGAGATGCTCTTTCCTCTAAGGAAGGGGTCCTTTGCTGCAGCAGCCCCAGAAGAGCTAGAGAAAACAAAAGCAATTATACTGCCACCTCCTCTCCTCATGAGTCCAGTGGGAGAAAGGAGTGACTTCCTAAGCAAAGAGACTGGGTAAGATGGCAGTTTCTTACCTTGCCAAACAGGACACTGAGCATACAAACAGACCCAAAGGGTCTGATTTTTCCAGCAGACTCAGGTTCTGGACAGGACAAAGCAGGACTCAGGGGAGCTGGCCTTAGCAGGAGTAGCTCAGACTCAGAAACTGTTGTCTCAGGCTCCACAGAGAAGACCAGGGGGCCTGTCTACAGCAACCACAAACACTGTGGAAAGAGAATAGTCAGGTAACTAGTGGTTGGGTTAACCAGGTGACCAGTAACCCCACAATTAATTTTTTTTTAAAAAAAAGAACATCTTTTGTTGATATATTTTCAAACTCAGAGGGGAGGGGAATTGGAAGAATAATAGAAAGAACTTCCATCTACACTTCACCCAGATTCACTAGTTCACTTCAAAAGGATGACTAAAAAACAGTTGATTTCATATCCAACATAGCTTAAGTGTCTAACTCAAACTTCATTATTAAAGTTTCAAAAATCAGCTTTATATATAAGATTGCAAAATATCATGAAGGGACCTTGCTGTGGTTTATAGATACTAGGTGTCTCCCAAAAGTTCATATGTGAGACAATGCAAGAACATTCAGAGGTCAAATGATTGGGTTATGAGAGCCTTAACCCAATCATTAATAAATCCCTGGTGGGGATTAACTGAGTGGTAACTGAAGGTATCTAGGGTAGGGCTGGAGGAGGGGGGAACTGAGCACATGCCTTTGGGTTACATATTTTGTCCTTGGTGAGTGAAGTCTCTCTCTACTTCCTGATCATTTCCTGAGCCACTTTTCTCTACCACACTCTTTCCGCCATGATGTTCTGCCTCACCTCAAGCCCTAAGGAATGGAGCTGTCTATATGTAGATTGACACCTCTGAACCCATGATCCCCCAAATAAGCATTCTCTGCTCCAAAATTGTTCTTGTTGGTCTTTTAGTCATAGCAGTGAAAAAGCTGACTAAAACAGACCTTAACATATAGGTATTTTAAATCCACAAATAAAAGTAATACTCCTTAGAAAAATAGACAAAGGTCATAAGTAGCCCGTTGGAAAAAAAAATAGAATTGATAAATAAAACTATAAAAATTCACTATAAATTGAAACCCGATCTTTCACCTACTGGACTGGCACTAGTTGGCATGAATGATTGTACTGGTGTTGGAGATGGTGTGAGGAAATGGGCATTCTCATAGATTAGAGCTGGTTCTGGAAAGGGGTGTCCCCTCATAAGTTTATTTGGCAATTAATATCAAAGGCTTCAAAAATGCACCTGCCATTTAGCACAGCAATTTTAATTAAAGGAAATTTTCTGGGGAAAAATTGACCAATAAGTACCTCTGACTCTCCTCTGAGAAGAAGATATTCATCACAACATTATCCTAGAAAGTGTCAAAAAGGAGGACTTGGTGTCACCTCCCTGGCATTTACTTGCCGCCATAGGCACTGTGCACATTAATTCATCTCAGCCTCACAATGGATCAGTCCTACAATTACCATTGTGTCTCACAGATGATGAAACTGAGGTACCCAGAGCTTCTCTAACTTAACTGAGGTCATAAAACTCATAAGTGAGGAGCTAGCATCAGTACCCAGGCGTCTGGCTGTGAAGTCTGCCCTCCTAGACTGTACCACACAGCCTCTCAGATGGTGTGCAAGCCTCTCTCCGCAGCCATTAAATTGACAAAAGAGACTTGTATTCACTGTCTTAAAAATATTCATAATATATAAATGAGAAAAGTATGTTATAAAACATTAACTTCTGAGTGAAACCATTTGCTAAAAGGAATTATTTATATGCACGTAGAAATGTACAAAATATATTCTTCAAAAGATCAGCAATATTGAGATTAAGGGATTTTTACTTCTTTTGCTTCTCTTTATCATCTAAATTTTCTGCAAAGATCATGTAATTCTTATAAAATTTTGAGTGACTTCTTCTATCACTCAATCCTGCTTTCACCTCTGCCCTTTACAGATGGTGCCAGGGACACTTGTGAACTAACATCCTGCCTATCAAACCTCATCTCACATTTTGCTTCCCAGAGATCCAATCTGTGAAGGTTGGTTCCAGGAAGGAAGTGAGGTCTCAGAGCCAGCTCACTTACCACCTGGCTGTCAGTGAAGACCTCATCACTGGAAGAAGCTGGTCCAGTTATTAAGACTTCCCATGGTGAATTAGGATAGTCCACAGATGAAAGGGAATACAGTAGCCTGTGTTACGTATTTGGTATTTTTAAAATATGGGGAAAAAATAAATAAAAAGTATGGAGGTAATGAGTAATCCTAAGGGCAATGAGACAAGATGCCTGCTGCTCTACTCCATTATACCTCCAAAAAACACAGAGCTCAATAAAAAAGCTGACAGCAACTGATAGTAAAGGTTCTTCACAGAGGCAAGGACGAGTCTTTATTTACCTGAAGAGAAAGGGTAGGGAAAGTTGATACACAAGCATAAACATGGCTCAGACTCCAATAAAAGTTAAAACTCTCAATCAATCCTAGACTTGTTTTCAATGATCTTGACAACATTAAGGAGTAGTGATCAGGTATTCTATAGGGTGCCCCTATTTTAAAATTTGTCTGATATTTTTCTTGTGATAAGACTAGAGTTTTGAGGCTTCTTTGGTTTTTTTTTTTTTTTTTTTTTTTTTTTTTTTTTTTTTAGTCTTGTTCTTGATCATTCAGAGGATAAATTTTGAAAATTGTCCCACTTACTGACTGAAGAGAAAATTCTTTTTGGTCTGTGGAAACCCTGCCTCTTGCCACTTCAGTGGGTGAGCTAATATTCAAATTCAGAGTCAAATATAGTAAAAGAAAGTCTTGGAATATTTGCTTTAAATAAAAAAAAAGGCCTACACTCTTTGCACAGTGGAACCTATAATGAAACAACTATTGTCATTTGCTCTGACTTAATTAACATCTATTTGAAAGTTAATGCTTTGCTCAATTCCATGTGCACATAATTCATATTTCAGTTCAATAAAATGATTTTCAAATTACTTTATAATTATGGCATTTTATTAAAATAATAAAGAGCAATTAGTTTTTATGAAGGTAATTGACAGTAAAACATGACTTGTGATGGAGATTTTGTTTTCAGTTTTATTTTTCTTTCAACACAAAAGTAGAGGTAGATGATAGAGAAGGAAACAGGGCACACCTTATTGACTAACAGTAGAAAAGTTGATATACATTTCTGGAGATTTTTTCATTTATAAATAAATGAGTGAATTTATTTATAAAAGATGAATAAATTAAAATTTTTTGAGAAAACAAAGATAGTTTACTATTTCAAAACATCTGAGCTTTCTTTATGTTGAGGTATAACTTTATACACAGTAAAATATACAAATCATGATAAATTTGGTAAGTTTTAAGAATTGTTCATCCATACATCCTATATCTAGAACAAAACAAGAAACATTTCCATCATTCCATAAAATTTGCTTGTGTCCCTTTCCACTGAATTCAGCCTTCCTACTCCCCAAAGTGACCATTTTTTTATTTCCATCACCAAGAATTTGTCTTGCTTATTCTTGACTTCATATACATGTAATCATATGGTTTATAAGATTTTCCATCTAATTTTTTCATTTAACATAATATTTTGATTTTACTATCTGTAATAGCAGTTCAGTGCCCAGCTCAAGAGAGCATTCATAGTTCCGGTGAACTCCGTGCCAGGCAGGCCTTGCTGTGGGGTTCCACTCATCCTGGACAGCGCTCTTTAGGAAAGACACTTAAAACCTACAGCATCTCCATGAAGGAAGTTCTGGAAGCCATTTAAGACAGGCGAACATCAGAGAGGACAGGCCTGCAAAACAGACTTTGTTGAGAAAGAAAAGATAAAAGGGGACAAGAAAAATGGTCCTACAGTATTAGAAGGCTGTCATCTGAAAGAGGAAATAGATTTGCTGGGTGTCGTTCCAGAATTAGAATCTGTGGGTGGAAATTACTGGGAGGCAGTTTTTTAGCTCTCTATAAAGAGGAACATCTTTCAATAACAGGTCATGGGGTCCCCTTGAATGTTAGCTGAGTTTCTCATTACAGGACTTGCTCAAGAGGCTAATGGCTGTTTGCTATAGATGCTGTTAAAGGAAATCCTCCATTAGGTGAGAGAGGACATCTTCCCATAACGTGTGGCTTTTATTTTAGACAAAACTGGGCTTTATCTCCATGTTACACTAGTTGGCCAGTGTGGGGTTTTATATATTTTACATCAATGAGAAGGTTATATCAGTTTTATTCCAAATGCCTTAGATTCTGCTATGACCACAAAACTTCGTAAGCCAAGTCTGAATATGTGGGACTCAGGATAGATCTTCAGTCTTTTTGCTGTTGATGTATATGTGTGGCAGGGTGTGCATGGTGTGTGTGTGTGTGTGTGTGTGTGTGGTGTTTTTGTTTTTCCTGAACTGGGGATTGAACCCAGAACGTTCTATCAGTGAGCTACATCCCCAGCCCTTTTTGTTTTAGGACAGTCCCTCACTAAATTGCCAAGGCTGGCCTAGAACTTGCAATCCTCCTGCGATCTGAGTTACTGGGATTACAGGTGCATGCCACCACACATGGCCTCTGGAGTTTTTATTTTTTAAAACAGTCTTTACAAGAAAAAATCCTTCCCTTGTCTTGTCCCCCAAGGTCCTACTGAACACTCACAGGCAATGTGAATTCTTTGTCCTTAACAAACATAAACACTGCAAATGCTCCTAAATGTTTTGTCCCTCTTGAAGGTCCAGCTCACACTTAAAATTAGAAATCAGAGCTCTGTAAATATTTTGCAAGTTACCCTAAGTGCATTAGATAAATACAAAAGAGGAAGTAATGAGGGGAAATGTTTATGAGAAGGTAACTGTCCTTCAGGTAGCTAGAAAGCCTTCTTTAATCTGTTTGTGGCATCTGCACCCACCCTTCCTCCCCCATCTCTCGGTTCACTGCCATTGAGACTAGATCCAGTCACCTTCTTGAGGTAGTTCAGTGCAGTCTCAACCAAAGCAATTGTCCTCAGAAGAAAAAAGGAAATAAGAATTAAGAAAAGAGGAAATAAGTTGGTCATCTTCCAGCAGATCCCAAGTTGACTTCTTACCAGCTTCCACAAATTCCCATTTTAACAAACATCTTCAGTGCCCACATACAGCTTACCCTTTGCTTTTTCCCTCTTCCAGCTGCTTTTTAGCTCCAGTCTTTCAGAAAATATATTTTAGATTTTTATGCTATGCCTAGAGCTTCCCCTCCTTTATTTCAAAACCACCATCTCTGAGAAGCCTGCCAATGAATCTCACTCTTTTGCTTTACTCTCTGACTCCACCTCTCACACGTTGTAAACAGTTTAGTTCCCTTGCATAAGGGATAAAATGAGGGCATAACAATGTGACCTCATTTGTATTCAGAGGACCCATATAATGTTCCAAAAGGAAACCTATTTTTTTTTTTTTTTACAATTGTTCGGCAACATGATCCTTGGGGTGAGAACAGAAAGACCCCGGCTTTGCAGCCCGAAATTGTTCACTGAGAGAATGTACATCCAGTGGCTCATTCCAAGGAGACTGGAAATGGTGACTGTCTCTGCCAAGAAAATCTGATGAGGCTATGGATCCTTCCACCCACAATATCTGCCTAAAGCTTTACCCAAGCCACACCCCTTCAGGAGAAGTAATGGGGCCTAAAAATCGAAATAAGCATGGGGATGGGCATGCAAATTAGCTGCAAGAAAGTTGAATCTCCAGAGCCGACTCTGCTGTCAGACTCCATCTACCCAGTCCATTCACCCAGAGAGATGAAGAGGCATTCATCCAAACCTCACTGTTAATGAGGGGCAGAGCTAGGACAGGAAACCCACCTTTCCTAATTTGTGATTAACTTACCTTATGCAAGGGAACTAAACTGGATAAATAAAGGTTATTATATCAGTGGGAAGCTAGTCTAATATACAAAGAACTGGAATGGGTTTGACAAGTTACTACCTGTCTGATACTGACGACAAGCCTCTGTTTCTCATCTTTGAAATAGAAGGTTAATGCTCACCTCATAGCAGGCCATGCAGATGGCCTGCTGCTTACTGAATTTCACCATATCAAGATTTCCTTCTCTTTTATTACAGCCACCTGCTGGCATTCATTTCAGGGTTAATGTCTCCTGAAAACACACCAAAACTATCTCAAACATTGAAATATGATATTCAGCTGTCTATATGCAACATTTAAATCCTAATGTTTAAAGTGGATATTTTTAATGTTACTTTTCTACATTACCTGGTCCAGAGTCAAAGAAAGAAGACTTTTTTTTGAAGTGTTTTATAACTTTTAACTGCTATTTTAAACATCTGGGGCTTGTTTTTTCACCTTATATTGCTTTTTAAGTTTTCCTATCAGAGGGTATCAAACACAGTGGCACATGGGCTAAAGTAACAAACATGAAAAATATTCTGATTGATACTGCACAGGATCTTCTCCCTGAGGATCTCTCACTTAAATTTCCAAACATACTTGTAGAGCATAAGGTCACACTAGGGTTGGAAGGGAGAGAGAGAGAGAGAACAAAAGAGAAAGCTTTGATTGTAGGAGGTGAAAAATAGTGGGAGTCAGAGAGATCTTGAGTTGTCATTCTTTGGGTTAGGTAGATGGGGCCAGAGCCTAGCCTGGGTTTAGGGACATTCCCACTGGTTCCCCGGCTGGGCAGTGACTCAGAGAGGCAGGAGGCATGGAGGAGGTGAGGCCATTAGCTTATGATTTAATATGCCATCAGGCAAGGCCAAGTAGGTGGGCCTGCTGTTCCCACACCCCCTCCTCAATAAGCACAGAACATACGCCCCAATCTGTAGCCAGCCCTTTCAGGACTTCCCCCTTCAAAGCTGCTTTAGCACACTTTGTAACCTAATTTCACTTCTAAAAACATGTTGTGGGGGAGGAAACACCCAGAAGAATCTGCCCTAGCTCTGTGTCACCACCCTTTCCACTCCAGATGATTCTAGTTGCAAAAGTTTACATTCTGGACTATCAAATATGTCAAGTTCTGCCTTGAAAGGCTGCTGTGCTCTGTATCCCTCCCGCCCCTCGCCCTGCTAATTTACTTTATCTTGGCACCTGATGTGCATTTATTGCCCTTTAATCCTGACCCTAAGAAGCACATATTTATTCTGATTTCAGGGAGGAAAACAGAGCCTTTAGGGAGATTACTCTCTCAGTGCAGAAATAGGATTCTAACCAGGTTTGTCTCCAAGATATTGCCAATTCTATAACATTTTCTCCATAACTTGAGTGCTCAATTTAAATGAATTTTTTATTTTCTCTTTTAGGAAAATAAACATGCCCTGGATTTATTTTTAATGCAATAGAATGGTATTCTTTGTTGTCTATGAAAAACCTCTTGCCATCTTCCTTTTTACTAACATACAACTTCTAATTTCTTACTAAAATCTATTGTCATCTTCCTTCTTGTTGTTCCACATAGTTCATGTCTTTCAGAGAAGCTGATCACACCATCAGGTTCAGGACAGAACAGACTGGCCTAAGAATAATCTCATTCCTCTAGGTAGGGATTGGTTCAGAAACATGTATGTGAGCCAATTCTAGCCAATAATATTAAGGGAGAGATTTGGTGGGGTCTTCTGAAAACTTCCTTGCTTTTTTAGGAAAGAATCATGAGTATTGACTCTTTCTGAATGTGAACAAGGAAGCAAGTAGCCATCATTGCTACTGGCAGCCATTCAGTCACAGAAGAGGATGTAGGCTTAGGATGAAGCAAATACTGGGAATGTCACAGAAGAGAGACAAGAACAATGAGCTACCACCTAATGACATCAGTAAGGCTTTGGATCAACCAAACCTGAAGGCAGTCCCACACCTCTGTATTTCCCACCTGATAAGTGAATAAATTTCATATGTTAACAGATCTGCTTTAGGTCTTCTGTTCTATTACAGCTAAGGGCATCTTTAACTGATTCTGGAGTTCATCATATTTCCTGCATCTGCAAAATTATGCAATCATCATCACATCTTGAATTATGGTCTAGAAGCACCACACAACCCTCAATCAACAACCAAAATGCAAGTTTTGATTGTGGTGAGTTCTGTGAGGTGCATTAAAGATGGTCAACGTTCTGTGGCATTGGGAGACCCTTAAGAGCTGGTGTCTAGTTCCCTTTCTCTTGAGACAAAGCTGCCTCTGTGACTTATTTTGACCAATGAAATGCAATGGAAGTGATACTGGGGAATTTTTGAGGCTGGGCTTTAAAAGATTTTTCAGATTCCACAAGTGGTTTGGACTCTTATGGAATTAAGTCACCACATAAGATACCCATCCACCCTATGGCTACCAGGCTGTGAGGAAACCCAAGTTAACCATGATGAGAGAGTCAGTCAGTCCTTGAGGAATAGTGGCAAGGTGCCAGACATGTGAGGAAACCTCAAATGCAGCTAAACAGGGGCTTGGTGGTAGAGTATTCTCTAGCTTGCACAAGGCCCAGGGTGCAATCACAAGCTCAGCAATAAATAAATAAATAAACAGACCAGTGAACATCACCAGAAGCCAAATAGAGCTAAAGAACGTGGAGTGGAGCCCTACTCAAATGCAATACTCCCAAATAAAATGGTTGTTTTAGACCATTAAATTTTATGGTGGTTATATGGCAATCTATAACTGAAACTGAAGGAAAAGATGGAAACTCCTTTTCAAAAGCCTTAATAAAAGGAACAAAGTGCTTTCTGCTGAACGCTTATCTAAATGCAGACTTTGTTACTTAGGACACTTAATCCTAGTTTTAATTAAAAGATGTTACCATATAATAAGCTGCCTATTCACAGCATGTGTCTGTGAGGGTGATATTGCTGTGCCCCATTCCTTCCTGTTTTCCCCTACCTCAATCAAACAGATCTCAGGTTCTTATCACAGTTTCAAAAAACTAAACAAAGTGTATGAGAGGGTAATACCTGACCCAGGAGAGCCAAATTTCTTGGTCTCATGAACATCGTCCACCTACACACATGCACCCAACTAGTCCCTCTCACTTTGCTTGGCTTAGCAGGACTGCAACATTTGTTCAAACATTTGTCCCATTAAAAATCAGCCGAATTTGAATTAACCACTAGCTCCTTTTAAGCTGAGTGGATATTTTGGGCTAAATTTATTTTAACTAGGGATTTATGACAGGAAAGGAATAGTTCTAATTAAATAAGTATTAGCCTCAAACAGTGTGAATAATGACCCCTTGGAAGTGTCCCAGTCCCCTAATAGCTAATTAACAGCTCATAACTGGGCTCCCTTTGTGTCCCAAGGCAAGTGTGAAAAGGAGGCCTTGACTGATTAATGAGATGGGCTCAAACAGGATTAAAAATGAAAATTGGCTTTATGGACTCCAGGCCTGCAAATCCACTCCACGTGAGAAGAAGAGATTATTTTCAAGGCATCCTGGGCAATGGCCGTGGAGCAAGCAGTGTTCAGCCAAAGGCATTGATCTGTTAAAGCCCCCCTGGAGACCCCTTTCTCAGAGGACAAGACAGCCAACAGCGAAGGAAATGGCCTCCTGTAGTCAGGAGGTCTACAGGGTCTGAGACGGAAGCCTGGCAGCCTTCATACAGATGAACTCCTCCTTTGTCATGTAGGTATTTCAGACAAATATTAAGCAGACAGACAGCAGATTAGGAATCAATATATACCAATTTCTATCTCCTCAATTCCATATGAAAAGGTATTGGAAGCCCTTCTCATCTCCCTCAGTCAGAGGCTGGAGGTGGCTCCTCAGGATGAAAGGAGACTGCTCAGCTTTCCTGAGGCAATTGTAAGCCTGTGCAGTGCCGCCTCCCACACATGCTTTCTCTGCCACTTACCAGAAAGTGCATTTTCAATAGAGAGTTGTGGACTCTGGAAAAATGCTGCATTCTCTATCAGAAGCCCCTCTCTGCTGGAGCTAACCACATCCCTTTTATGTAGCTTCTAGTTTAGTTTTACTGGCTAAGCCCAGGAGGGACCCTGCTTTTAGCCCTTACTCCTCCCTCTTCCCAGGAAACTTTAAAATACTGCAAAGTGCCAACATTTACTTGCCCAGTAGAATTTCATTCAGCACATGGAACTTTCTTTCAATCATGATGGAGAACAGAGGGGGTGCACATAATCAGCACCCAGACCACTCCTACCCCCATTTGAACTGAGATGGCGTTCTAAGGGTAAGCCAGAATGAGGTCATATCATAGCGCTGCTGACATGGTTGGCCTGAAAACAGCAGATTAAATGGTGGGTGGAGGGGGAAAAACTCTTTTACTGAGCTTGTAAGTGATATTTATGATCTGCCGTCATCTGGAATAGGGATGCTTTCTGTTAACCAAGTAGATTGCCACCGTTCAACAATTTAGGACGATATCGAATTGAACTGAATCTTTATGTAATGATCTAAAAAAGTTATTTGAGGTTCTGTAAGTGTTTTCAATTCTTCAGGACAAACCTTATTGAGAAGAAAATTTAAAGCTAATAAATCAAAAGATCACAAAGTGGGGATGCCTTTCCTGCATCCCAGAAGATTTCTAACCTGCCAATCTCTTTGACTGCCTTCTTATTATCTGACTGAACAAGGAGAGAACCCAGCAAGGTTCCACAACCCATTATTTCTCTTTTCCCCAAGAATATCTCGTCTGATCCATGCCACTTCCTTTCTTCTACTGGGATGGAAAAAATGGATCAGAAACCAAGAACCATCAGACTTTGTACTGCACCAGATGAAAAGCCCACATCTTTAAAAAAAAAAAAAATGTGTATGGAACACACCTGGTCTTTATTGAATCCTTGCAAGGTTTAATGCTAACCTACTTGGTTTACTGCCAAGAAAGGTGTTAACTCCCTAAGGGTGATGGAGCTGCACAAGTTATCAGTTAATTAACACTTCCTGGAGGTGAACAGAATGGGCTGGAAAGAAGCTCATTTTCTTCCAAAACTGTGAGTTAGGACTGACACTTCAAATTGTCAACAGTGATTTAGGGGATGAGAATGTGTCTTTAGTTATTTTAATCAGCAGGATGTTCTGAGCACTCTTTGGTACAGAACTTTGCAAAAGCTTCTGCAGAAAGATAAAAAACTAACCATTGTGTTTGCCCTCAGGAAGCTGATCTGTTCAGGGAGAAGGTTAGGACCAGCAAAGATTATGCTATGAAGGCTGCAGGTACACATAAAACTTGATATGAAATTAGCATTGTATGTCCATGGTACAAGAATGATTAAAAAGGTGGCTGTTTTTAAAATGTTAGCCCAAGGAGGAGGACATTTTAAAACAGTAAATTGGAAGAAGTGGTAATCAGCGACTAGCAGCAGAGAAGGGCAACAGTAGAATCCATGCAAGAACTCACCAGAAAGTTGGTAGATTTTAAGAGACCCATGGTTTTATAGGACAAGATTATAGAGATAAAATTACAGTATTTGAAGTTATGGAAGTAATAAGGAGAAGAATGAAATCAATAACATTATTATAAAATATTGGAAAAGGCCTGGGGTGTGGGGATATTGTGAGATTGATCTAAATCCTCACCTTTCAAATGAAATCGAGAAAGAAATCCAGCAGCACATCATTTTATTATAGAGGTAACAGGCAGAACAGCTGCTAATGGCTGTCTGCCTTTAGAAGGGTCTAGGAGAAGGGAAGAGTCAAAGGCAAATCATTGTCATTGGATTTTCCCAGGCTGACTGATGTTGTACCAAATGTATTCACTGCCCTGATGAACTTTTCAGGGACGGTGGCAGCCCCTGACATGCCAGGTGCCTTTAAAACACATTATATGTTTTGCTGTTGCTATGATGACCTCCTAGGTATTATGCTATGGCTGGAAAAATATAGTAGCTCCTCCAAAGTACAGTTCTTAAAGAAGCTTTGAGTATTCTCTGAACACTCTTCTTGCTAAACAATTTCCCATATAGGGTACTTCATGACTGACACCATGTTTTCTACCTTCAGTCATTCTTAAGGGCTATGGGTTATAGCCAGATAGTTAGTTGGACACTTTCAGTTAGAAAAAAATCAGTAGCATTTCTGAGGGCTTTGAAAATATTAGCATTAAAATGCTGAATCCAAAAGGAACCAGCATTTTTCATTTTCCCAAAGTCCACAAAAAGTGGATTGGGTTTCTAATTATTTTTTCATCTCCCTACTATATCATATCCATAAATGATATAATTCTAAGACTTAAAGGTTTATTTTAAGGGTCATCTTGTCTGGTTTCCTCATTGTACAGAGGAGCAAACTGGGACTCAGGTCTCCGTAACTTGCCCCAGGGCATGAATAAATTAGTAAGCCTGTCCTCCTTCAGGGGCTTCTGATGTCTATAATTCTCTTCCCCTGACTTTTTCTACCGGTTCCCCTCTAACCCTATGAAATCCTAGGTAGAAAGTTCTGAAGAACAGTAAAAAAAAAAAAATTACCTTTACCACAATAAAGAGGTGAGTCATGTACCAAAATTCCTTTGCCACCCATCACTTCTTAGGCACTCCATCTTAAAGCATCATTTTTATTCTTTGAAGGAAAAACAGCCTTAAGGGTTGGATATTCTTAATTCAGTAAATGTGGGAAGGGGGAGGTGAAAAAGGAACTCTCCAAGGATAATCGCATGAGAACAAAAGCTTATCTAAATTATGCAATTTGTTATAATTATGCTATAAAATTGCTCTTCAGCTGGGGTGTCAATGGAGAGCATTACAGTTTTTAAATAGTTCTGTTCTTGATGGGAATTCACAAACACCTCAGACGTTCATGTGCGTGCATACATACTTCAGGAAACCATAGAGCTATAAGCATTCACCCAAAATTCTGTGATCCTTTCCCCACAACTAAAATAATAATAAATCTAAAAATAGTGATAATAATAGTGGTAAAAAACAAAACTAAAATCCTCTCTATACATACATGCAGGCATTGCCCTTATGGCAGGACCCTTAAGGAAAAAGAACCATATGTCTAAATTCAACACATCTGAAGATGACCAGGGCTTCCCAAAGCTGTTTGAATGAATTTGCCCTGGGCTGTCTGTCCACATGCAGAGGAAGCTTACTGTAAGGAACAGACAGTTGAGTGTGTTCCAAAAGTGAATGGGAAACAAGTTAGAAACAAAGATCAAAGCACAAGAAAGTGCAAGGTATTGAAGTTATCTAAGTAGCTGTCCCTCTGAGCACAGCACTATGCGGGGCATTTTTGGAAGTACCGGAAAGCAAAAGCATTTCATATTTATAGAATTGAGGAAGCCAATGACTTTAGTTACTGGCTCGTGCCATCCCTATAATAAGAGAGGCATGATTTACAAAGATGCTATTTTTATTGGTTGTTCTGAGTTTTAAGTTCCCACTCTAAAATCTCTCATTTTTCTCTTCTTTGACTGAATCAACTCTTTTTTGTTGTTAATGTTTTTGTTCTTATATATAAAAGGTTCCCAACCAAGCCTCACAATTTTTAAAAACTAGTAATATCTTCACCCCCAAGACCAATCACATCAGAATCTCGACATCCGGGTATTTGTCTTTAGAAACAGTACTTAGATGTTTCTAATGTGCAGTAGTTAGTGAGAACTGCTGCCATATAAATAAAACAAGACCAGTTCATAGAAACCTTAGCAAAAAATCAATTCGGCCCATTAATTTAGCCAAAAGTTCTCCAAATAGGCCCTGTGTTAAATGAAACCAATGGTGCCTATTCCAAGACCTGTAGATGTCAGTAGATGACTTAGAGAGTCCATAGAAAATTCCAGAACTTGGTTACTTCAATTCTGAAACCATTTTTTCTTTAAATGGACAATGCCTGGTACTAATTTAGTACTATCTGTGGCAAGTACGCAATTTCTGTATGGTTTATAAGAGACTCTCTTGCCAAAATCTTTTCCCAGAGACCATTCTGAGGACATTAAAGAAAAACAAACTCAATTTCTCCTGTACTCTCACAACACAATACAGAAGACTTCCACAACCCCAAAATGTGTCAGAATTCCTCCCCACCGGCAATCAATTCTGTAGCAGACACCAGCTGGGTGCCCTCTAACTCAGTTCAGTTTTAACACCAACTACCCGGAGATAGTCAGGTCCTCAAGTCAAGATTCAGTCCTTGAGAGTACCACCCTTTAAAGACCAGCAAGAGTCCAGGATTCCAGGACCTCTGACCACCCACTTACAAGTTAATTGAGCCCAATGGAGGGATCATTGGAGTTCCTACCACCCAAAGAACTCTAGCAAGTTAACTGTGCTGAAAGGAAGGGTAAGCCCCTGGCTCACAGAACTTAGCCAAACACTTACTTAAGCTAACCAGTTTATTGGAAAGGATAGTGAAAGGATACAAATAAATAGCCAGATGAAAAGATACCTAGGGTGAAGTCCTGGAAGGGTTCCAAGTGCAGGAGCTTTCGTCCCCTTGGGGAGTTAGGGTACACCAAACCTCTTCCTAGAGAGAAAATTTAAGTATTGCCTAATGCCATGGTTATTGCAAAAAAGAATGGGGAATATTTTCAGAGAATAGGTAATTTGTTATGATTTCCTGCATTCAAATTATACTTTTCCAAAGTGTGTTTATTGTACTATAGTTTTTAAAATCAACTTATGAAGTAGACGGTATTTTTTTTAATCTATATTGAAATATACAGACTAGGGAATGTCTTGTTCAGTTTCTACATCATTATGAGTCCAACTGTGTCACTGCAGTGAATGTTCTTTTGACCTTTTTGATCCAGTACTGTTCTGTGCACAGTTAAGCACTCAGGTGTGTCTGCCCTTAATCAGCACACGAGACCTGAAAGCTCTTTTCAGCTAGGGGCTAATGCTGAGCCCAGAAATGTTACTTGCAAATAGATGAAACAGAGAGTGCTGTTTCTGAACGGCTTCCAGGGAAGGGATGTTAAGTCAAACTTAATTTTCATGTTTTGAGTTTTGTTTTGTGTCTTGTCAACATCATCAGGTGAGACATTCTGTACTGCAGAAGAAGCTGGGGGTAGAAGAGGAGAAAGGAGGAGGAAAGGGAGACTGACAGTCCCAGAATAGAACATTCTAATTAAAAGCTGTAAAGTGAGAACTTCACAGTGCTTTTAGGGGAGAATAGAGTTCCTTGAAAAGAGATATAAATTGGAAAAATCAGAGAAAAACAATAGATATTGGTGTAAGGAGTTGATTCTACAAGTAGCTTCACCTGGGCCATTTGTAGAAATGCCAATCACTTCAAATAAATGTTGGAGCCATCTCCCCTTGACTCAAATTTCATGAAAAAGATAATGCAAGGAAAAGAAAGAGATCATGGCTGCTACCAACTATAGACAAAGACCAACAGCATGGTCACTCGGACTTTAAAAGAACTTATTAACAAATTCGAGAAGATAAAAAAGCATATATAAGACAGAACAATTTAAGCCAACAAGTAATCAAGTGCACTGATATATAAGTTGGACCAAAGTTCTCCCATAGGGATTTCATATGCCTCCAAGGGAGGGGTGACACTGAGATTGTCACCTGGACCATGTGTCACACAGTCATGTGTTTTAAAAAAAGATGAATTTAAGCCACGAGGAAGAGTTTATAGTGACTGTTCTACTTTCCAATAATTGTGACGTGCTGGCTTATTTGTCCCCATCTGAATGAATTTATTAACTAGTTAAAAAAAACAGATAATATAGCGCCAACAAAATAGACAAATGTCATGCAAATTTTTGTAAATTATTTATGGATTGAAAATAGTTCTGATAAGTTAAATACAAATTAGTGATAAGAAAATGGTGCAGCTGACATTTCTATCTCTCCTGATATAAATTTGTCATCAGCTTTAATATGAGACAAACAAGAGGATATTCACAGATCTGGGAGGACATCAACAAATGTTTAAAATTATTAAAAATGAAAAACTTTTGAAATACAGCTTTGGATCTGTCAACTAGTAGTAACCGTGTGCCTTGTCCCTAAGTAAGTGTTTTTCCTTGAGGTATAAGCTAATAACATGCAGATATCATAATTAGCATGATATTTTTAAAATGTGTATTTCCTTTATATCTCACCTTTTAAATTTCCCCTCATTTCTACATAATTTTTTGGAGCAGTCATAGATAGATACTTTAAATAATGTATATATGCTGAAAATTCTCTACTGATAAGGATATGTGATCAGAGTTCATTGGTTTGACAGTAAAACAGCAAAAATTCAGAGGTAGATAAATCAGTGGAAGCCAAGGTCAAGGACAGTTCTGTAGAATTTGAATCTAGAACATGGAGGTGCATGGAGACAATGAGTCCAAATGTAAGGGGAAAACTGTCAGTGAAGAATGCTAGATAGCAGATCTGACTACTCAGAGGGCTGGCATTGGGGAAAAACAAAGGCATAAGAGTTCAGATTGGGACACACTGGCCTCCAAAAAACAGGAAGCCTGCTAGACTTACTCTTCCAATCTCACTCCAGTTCTGTTGGTGCATAACCTCAATTGTCTCCTTTGAGATGAGACCACTACCCTATATCTTGGTTGACTTTTTCAGATGCCTGCTAGATATCTTCTCATATCTCCCTAAATTCCACATGTTCAAAAATATTTCATCATCCCAAAGAATCTCCTTACCAAATCTCCATCTTCAAGTATCCCTTTGCATTTTAACCAAGTAAGGAATTCATTAGACTGGAATCTATTTATTTTTCCATTGGCTACATTTTTTTTGCCTTTTTAATTAGTTAAAAGAAACTTGTTCAATAAATATTTATTGAGCACCTACCACGTGCCAGGCACTGATACAATGGTTCTCAGAATACATCAGTAGAAACACACACACACACACACACACACACACACACAAAGCAATCCCTGATATAGAGGAACAAGAACATCTAAATTTACAATAAATAGATAAACCTAAAGGTAAAACAAAATGCTAAATCTACCAATTAACTGATCTTTGAGAAAGTTTTGTTTGAGATATTTGGAAACAACATCTTACTTTGCAGAGGCAATATTCTGTTTTGTAGAGTCTAACAGATTAGAACTCAAATCTCAACTCAGTCACTGATCAGGCAAATTCCCTGGAAACTGTTTCCTCACCTGCATGTTAGACATAAAAATAGCAAATTGGGATGTTATATCTTTCTAAAAAAATAAAATGTGCCAGTGCTTTACATATAGTTGGCACTCAAGGTTAGTTTCTTTTTCTTTAGTGAATTGCTCATGCTGTCTTCACTGATAAATGATATGTGTGCACGGATGAAATACAAATAAGTTAAATTGAAAGTGTACCTTGGAATGGAAGGGCTGAGGGGAAAAGCCCTACCCAGGCACACCTACCTCACCAATTTCTCAACTTCCCAATCAGAATTCACTTTTCCTGGACCCACAAATTTTTTAAAGACCACAGAGATTTGTACTGTGGAGACTTCTGTATCTCCATGTCCACACTCCTTGGAGGGAGCATCTTGTCAAGCTTCATGATCCTTTCAGCAGCCATCCTTGTTGAACCATAAATATTGGCCTTATTGAGTTCAAGTAACAACTGAACACATTAGTGAAATATCCTGATTCTTGTGCCCGAGGAGGATATTTTACATGACAGGAGGATAAGCTGTGGGATAGATCCTGCATGATTCATCTTAAGCTGCCATAACAAAATGCTGCGAACCAGGTAGTTTAAACAACAGAAAGTTACAGTCTTCATTTTGGATACTGGGAAGGCCAAGATCAAAGTATCATCAAAGTCTTACATGAGGCCTCTGTTTTGGGCTTGCAGACAGCCACCTTCTCACTGGATCCTTACACGGCCCTTCCTCTGTGTATATGGAGAGAGGGTGTCTTATTCTCTTCTTAGAAGGAAAGCAGTTCTATTGGAGTGGGGCTCCCCTTTTATGGCCTAATTTGAACTCAATTACCTTCTTAAAGGCTCTATCTTCAAATACAGTCACCTTGGATGTTAGGGCTTCAACATGCGTTTGAAGGGAACATAATTCAGTCCTTAACAGATCCCTAACTTTATTTTTGTCTATGAAGAGAATTTTCAATTAAAGAGAGAAAGAGATGTGTTATCATCCTTGATCTCATAACAGTCACATCTATCTTCATCTATCAAGACTGGAAGTCAGAGATAAAATAAAGAGAGAAGCAGGAAAGAATGAGAAGTCCTCTGAGTGAACTAACATGGAGGTGGCTTCACCAGGGTAGAACAAACATTGCCCAGAGAACTGGCACCCCAGAATTTAATGTCAGCCAGACCACTGACTCATGATGTGTTAATCTCAGGCAGCACATCTAAACTCTCCTAATTTCCTAGTTGGTAAAATGAGGTTAAGACTTCCTGCTGGAAAAAGAAAAAATAATGATTTGAAAGTAAACATGGTAGCATTTTCCATCTTAAATAATCTCCCTTTCCCTTATTAATGTTTTCACACTCACTATCTTTAAAAATGTTTTTGAGTTGGTGATTTTTACATTATATAATGCTTGGTAAGGGTTTCTTTCTCTGCTCTACAATGTCTAGCATGTAAGTTGAAATTCTTACTCTAGTCCTCAGATCAACTGAGAAGCTTCATCCCTGACTTCTTGCCAAATCGAGAAATAAAATACTGTTCCCTGTGCCTTTCTCCTGCTTGAACCTCATCTATCTGGAAAATTCCTTTCTGGGCCTATCCTCCACCCCCAACAAAAGCACAAATTCACAGGCAGCGTTTTTTTGTTTTTTTTTTAACAAAACAGATGTGGCCCACTTATTTAATGAAGCTCAACTACTCCATTCTGGTTCTTGGATGTAATTTTAGTTAAATTTGCAATAGTGAACCAAGGTTAAAAACACAATGAGATAGCCGATAGACCTATTCACCAAGATTTCTCCCTCCCTACCTGCCTTTTGGATACATTGTGAATTTGCATGTCCTAGTCATTTTGAGATTGAATCTGATCGAGAGACTAGTTCTAGCCAACAAGTAGGAACTGAATAGGGACAGTCCTGGTTTAGTATTTAATTGTTAGACCATTCAAAAAAATTTTTTTCAAGAGGAAATAAATTCTTAAGTTCAGGTAAAACATATATTTTCATAACTTAGTTGTTGGGATCCAAATTTAAACTGCTGAAAAGGCTGCATAATTTCAGAGTCCTTATTCCAGACCTGTGCTCTACTCTCCAATATGCTCACAATTAGTCACATGTGCTACTGAGCATCTGAAGTGTAGCTAGTGCAACTGAGGAACTGAATTTTTAATTTTATCTGAGTCTAATTAATTCAACATTCAAATTAATGTCAAGGGTTGCATTAATAATACTTATATTCATTATATATAGAAATACTTTTAATATATTGGTCTAAATAAAATATCCTCATGAAATTAATTAGACCTGTTTCTTCTTTTCAATGTGGTTACTAGAAAATAATTTAAATTTATGTATGTATATTTCTACTGAGTGGTGCTGGTCTAGAACCTAACCCTCAGGGTTGTAATTCTTTGGTACCAGGTGTTGAACCCAGAGGTGCTTAACCACTGAGCCACATTCCTAGACCCCAGATATTTTTACTTTACTTTATTTTATTTTATTTTGAGACAGGGTCTTGCTATGTTGCTCAGGGCCTTCCTAAATTGATGAGGCTGGTTTTGAACTTGTGATCCTCCTGCCATGGCCTCCCGAGCTCCTGGGATTACATGCGATTCTTAATTCAAGTTCTGTATCTACCTACCAGTCCCATGTAGATGCATGCTGTCAACAATCTTTAGTTTCTAGAGTAATTTCCCTTTATGGCCCAAGAAATCCCCACTTAGCTAACGGTTGAAAGAAGTGTTTCCTGGCCTCATTAAGTCCTGACGAACTCCTTAGGAATCCTACTGTGTTGTTCTCTTCTCGAAGGCTGGCTTGTCAGGTCTTCTCCAGCTCTTCCTCCTTGGTGTGTTGCATCCTGGTTTCCCGTTTCTCCATCTCTGTCACGTTTTACAGCTCTATCCTGCATGGACAGGATTTGTATTTGCATGCAGACTCCATCCCTCTGAGACATCTCCAAAGCATTTCCTATAAACAAAAAAATCACTAAGACATCCCCCTATGTTTATTGTAAGGAGAATAAGAATGCACAGTAACGTAGGAAGCAGAGTGCTTTTCAATTCACCATTGAGTTTTAGGGAAGGGGAGCATTTATTCTCACCTCCTAAGAAGAGACTTGACTTAATCTATTGCTTTACTTGAGCACTTCACTGAAAGTACGTTTCTCCTGGACATATTTTCTTGTTAGAATGGGTGGTTGCAGAATAAAAGCCTTCTGTTGGACAACCATGACATTCAGTGGCATCCCTCTGAGATCTGACGACAGATTTTTCCTTAGCCTTCACATTCTCTTGTTTTTTGCAGTGAGGGTTTAAAGGATCTTGGATGGTTTAAAGCCTGGTTACGAAAACAAGTGTGCAGGATCTCCCAGAGCCTTGGAAGGAGCAAGCATGACGAAGGCTTACACTCCTTTCTTCACCCTCCTTTGCATTAGATATTTATCTGGCCTTTGGTGCTGTCCCTCTGAATGTCAAATCGCTGACCCAGTCTCATACTCTTAAAAGGCAGGTAAAAGGTCCTCCTCTGTGGCCTATGGCCTACCAAAGGCCACTGACAGTGCAGCAAGATATCATTTTCAAAGCCTGCAAAGATCAAACAACTCTACAGTTGCTCAGACAGCCGCAGAAAAACTCCACCCCCCCCAAGCTAACTTCCTGACCCCAAAACCCAGAGTCTAATCACTGAGCCAATAGTTTAAAGTTTGGGGTTTTGACAGCTACAGAAAGCCAGGTTGCAACAAAGTGGCTTCCAAACCAGGGTAGAAGGGGCTGCATGAGAAGTTCTGCAGGTTTACTCACTTACTGTCAATCGCTGGTTTCTTCTAATCCACTTGAGCTGCTTTGGACACATTTACAGTTTGAGTAACTTGTTCCAACCTTTGAAGCTAATTAATCCCAGAGATGAAAGGCAAGTGTGTTCCATAAACCAATCAGCAGGACAGAACCCAAGCGTACTTCGCACGGTCTCTGTTCCAACTGGGGAGGTCTGGAACACCAGCTGAATACAGACCCAACTAGATTTCAAGCTTCTGACCCCCAGCTCCATGATCTGACCTCATATTTATTTAAAACACCCAAACTTGAAGACTAGAGCTGTCCCAGCTTGCAGTGAGTTCCTGGACTAGACTGCCTGAGCCTTGAGCATTGCACATCAGTGCAAGTTTCACTCAAGCCAAGGGTCCCTCACTGTTCTGCAGAGGAATGTGGAAATGCAGGTCATTGAACAGTGAAAGGAAGTTTTATCCTTACTTTAAGTGTGTTCAAGAGTGTAGACTGCTATGTTTTTTGCATGTATGAGTAGGTAGCCACTCATACATACGATTTCAGGATCCAGAGCATACTGTCCACCTACACTACCTTCCTTCCATTCATGAATCACCAAAGCCTACAATTCACCCTTACCGTCATTTTGAGTAAGGGTAAGAATATCTCCAGAAGGGATACTACATGAAAGCTTATTAATTAGTTATAATTCTAAAGTATCTTCTGTATAATGAAGCAAATTCATTTTATCAAACAATTTCTGAGATTTATTTTGAGAGAAGAAAGAACAGATATTTAAGCTACCTGAGGAGATATTTTAGAGAAAGAAAATAGCATTCCCCTCACATTTCTGTATTAGGCCAGCTCTAGGTGGAAGTGGGAATCAGAGAGGTAGGGTGAAAGAGGAGCAAGGGAATTGGGCAGGACTGGAGGATTCCAAGTTCATTCTTGTCTACCCAGTTGCCCTTCACTTTAGACTGCTTATTGTTGGAACAAAGGGGCCAGACTGGCAGGGTTATCTTTGTCACCTGGAGGGGAAGGAGGTGTGGTTTTATCTTAACTCCGCTTCCTTTGCTACTTGGGTGTAGCTCCTACAAGCATTAACTTGCCCTGTTTGTTGGAGCTGAGTAGTTGCTATCTGAACCCAGGTACTTCAGCAGAGAGAAGAAGAAGAAGAAGAAAAAAAAAAAAAAAGCATACCTTTGAAGGGAAGGTGGGTGAAAAAGAAAGCCACATTAAAAAGCTAACCAGTGTTAAATTTGGGCTTGCTCCCATTTGTAAGAAGTTTAAAAATACCCTGGGCCCTTTTCTGCTTTTGCATTTTTTTAATTTAGCAGCTTGTCCCCATTTCCAACAGTCCCATGTAAAGACACTTCTTTGGACTGCTTTTACCCCTACCAAGAGCTTTTCTATCCATTCTCTGAAAAGATTCAGTGGCTCTGGAAACTCCCAGGAGAAACTTGAAGACTGGCCCCAGCTAGGGAAGAAGATCTGAATTCAAGTGTGACAAACAAACACGAAGAACTATTCATCCTGCCCCACCCACCGTGGCACACACCCCAATCAAACCAACCTAAACCCACACTCCAGGGGTGTGTCCCCCAGGAGCTGCCTATTCAAAGATAAGTTGATCTCATTGTTGTTGTGAGAGAACCTGGAGTGTACTTGTTTTGTTATGGGTTGGGGGTGTAAAACAATTGAGCAGGCTATGGAGGCACAGGGCTCTTCATAGGAAATAAAATCTTTTCTGTGTCTTATAGGGTTGCACTATTAAATACTGTGCTCAAAATGGGAAAAGACAACAGTAAAGAATGGCTAAATATAATATGGCATAACTGTAAATTTCAGTTGCAAAAAAAAGAATGAGGAAGCTCTCTGGCCATTGATATGGAACAATGACCAAGAGATACTAAGTGACAAAAAGCAAAGTACAGAACCGAGTGGATAGGCTACTAGTGCAGGATAAAATATCCCCCACCCTTTTACAGATGCATGCATCATCAGCAATACCATTGTCACCAGCATTAGCATTAGCAGCAGCAGCATTGTCCAAAGCCCACAAGACAGGTGTGTTTTATAATGTCTCCCAGTGCCCCAGAATGTTCCAGCCCTAGATCCCATCGTGGGTCATCTTTCCAATGATGGCCTTCATTGGCTTTCTTCCCTACCCTCTCTCTTCATTCTCCTTTCAGAATGTTGCCGTTAGGGAGGAAAAATGGATGCCTGGGGGAACAGGCATGCAAAAGGAATGTTTCACTGCTTCTATTTTTGCACTCTTCATTTTGAAATGTGAGTGGATTGTCTGTTGAGGAAACAATAATAATACAATTTACATTTTTTTTAGGTATGGAGGTTAAATCCGTTGTGGAATAACAAGCTTATTTCTGATAGTACAGATCCTACCAGTGACAAACCTGGCCAATCCAGCCAGAAACCATTCCCTAGGCAGCCCAATAGCCTAATGACTATGGGTCCAACCTGAAGATTATCCTCAGAAGGATGTGGCACCTCTGAAGCACTCTCCTTTCCAACCCTGAACCTGTCAAGTAGAGGCTCACATCAAACCATTTTTACCAGGCTGTCAACACCCCATAGCACAAATCTCATGTTTACTGGAGTTGGATTTCCCAGGTTGTCCATTGAGAACTTTCTGGGAAGAGATTTTGGATAAGGGGCTAATACCCTAAGCATACTGGGAAGCTCATCAGATTCTGGATAATTCAAAATCCAACAAAATGTAATATTGATTTGTATAAACTGTAAATTTAAGGCATGCTCCATGCAGATCACTTTTTTTTAGAAAAGGAGAAAAAATAATTTTAAAAAAGCAGGAGGTTAAAATTGTGTTATTCAAAGAAATCCCAGTGTTTTAGCGTGTATATATTCGGTATACTAGCATAAAAATATATCTGTCATTTCATTTTCTGAAATGTTGAAGGATGATCTGGCTGATGGCCAGAATGCAATGAGAGACTCAAACATTAGGGAGGAGACCAACCAAAATCTCAGAAGCTAAATACTAAGAAATGGAGATGAATCACAAAGTACTACTACTACTAATTGAATAGATGCCATCTATTGAGTGCTGGTTATGTGCCAGGCACTGTCTCGACTGCATTTTTTATTAAAAAAAAATGAAACTCAGTCAACATTGAATGATACTGAAAAGAACATCCCCCAAGAAAAGGAAAATGACAGCCCCCAAGGGGAAAAGAAGGTCAATGAGACAAGGGGAGGAGGGGAAGGCAAACAATAGGCTCTGGGCTCTCTATCTAGTCTTCCAACCTTTCCCAGTAACACTGAGTCCTGGAGGGGAAGGCAAACACATGGGTTCTGGGTTCTGAATTTTTATCCCAGTAATAATGAGCTTCAAGCTTTTATAGCTGTTTCGCTGAGTTAGATCTTTAACCTGCCAACTAGTTTCCTGACTACCTACCCAGCATGTCCCAAGTCTCGAATGATTAAGTCATACTAAACATTCTGCTATGATTAACTCTCATTAAGACCTAGGAAAAGCAGACCCCTCTTGTAACTAGTCACCATTTCTCCCCTGAAAATGTGCCATGTGCCCTTCCACCTCTGTTCAATAAAGATGGTTTGCTGATCCGTTTGAGGTATGCTCCTGTTTCCATTATTTTTGCTTACAGTTACAAAGAATAGCACAGTAAACACCCAGCTATCATGAACTCATTGTCACTCTAATTTCATTGATGACCCTTATCCACTGCCATATTTCCCTCCTACTTGGCATTACTCTAAAGAAAATCATAGACATTACATAGCATTTCATCCATAAAGATTTCACTATGAACTTTTAAGGTGTAAAGATTCAGTTTTTAAACCCAATCACCATATTAGAGTTATACTTCAAAAAAGTTAATAGTAATTCTTTGAAATCATAAGACCTTGTTCACAATTATGGGGTGAACCAGGTAAATTTGAATACTAACTGGATGTGAAGCCAATTTTTAATTTTAGATTTGATTTGTTCAAATAGGGATCTAAACAAGGTACATTTGCATTTGGTTGATATTTCTCCTGAGTTTTCTTTTTTTAATCTATGCTTTTTTCTTGAAAATTATTTGTAAAATAAGCTGGGTTTTAGTCCTGTAGAAGTTCTCACCTTATGAATTTGACCAACTGCATTCTCCAAGTTTCATTATATACATTTCTCTGTTTGCTCAACTTTCTGTGTAAACTGATATCAGCTCCAGGAGCTTTGTTTGATTCAAATTTAATCCCTTTTTACAATAATACTCTATGTTGTGTACCTCCAGGAGGAAACACTCAATATATGGCTGTCTCTCTTTTAGTGACATTAGCAGCCTCTGATGGTTATTACCTAGATCCTTTACTACAATTAGCAGTTTTAAGATTGTGCTATTCCAATTCTGCCATTCTTCTTTATTTATTAGCTGGAAAACTCCTATATAGAAAAAAATCTCATTAATGTTTGATATCCTGAGATACTTTTCCTTTCTACTTATGAGTGATCCAGGACAAGGAGTTGGCTCCACCATCCTCCAAGTGTGACCAAGTAGCTTTTTCTTCTTAGTACCATTATGAATTCATAGATATTAACATATCTGGTGTATTTTAATTCATCATAATTTTTAATTTTTCTGATGTTCAAACTCCTCTATTTTTGGCCAACAGGAGCCTCTTCAAGCTGGTTCCTGAGAAATTTTGACAGGACCACAATAGTCTTCAATAACTTCTTGTATTCTGGTATAACAACATATCCAGATTGCCCTTGTACTTTGTCTGCCCTCATACCTTTTCCCCAAGATCTCTATTTCCTTTTACTAGAAAATGCTATTTAGAATCCGCAATCTGGACACTAGGGGTGCTTATTGCTGCCAGATTGACCTTTGTATGAACAGAACCAGGAAAGACATCTTTTTTTTAAAAGTACATCACAGGTTTGATACTCATACTTCTAGTTAAACTTTAGCAAAACAGGGTTTGCTTCTGTGATTTTGTATCCTTTTTTAATATGGAAGATTTTGGTTTTTAATTTCTTTAACATAATCTTGTCTTTGCTTTACAGGACAATATATGTAACCATACAAACATTATAATAATAAAGAAGTGTATCATCGAGGTTTTTGTTTATTTTTATTGCTGCTATTATCTGGATATCAGCAGTTATTTTTATCTTTACAGTTTACCACATTGGGGATGTATAGTCACATGACTGTGTTTTAAATCACTTTTTTTTTTAATTTTAGGAATTGTTTCTTTGATTTTGACTTAATGTTTAAATTACAAAGATATTCACATTGCACCAATGTTAGATCTTCTAAACAAAGAACATTCAAAAAAGTGTGACTTCTATCTCTTATTATCTCTACTCTTCCTCCTCCTTACCCCTTTAGGTAATTATTTAATTTATTTGATGATTCCTTAAATATAATCCAGTGCACACATATATTCCTATCACCCTTCCTTAGGTAAATGTTAGAATACTATGTACACATCTCTGTTTTAATTTTCACTACACATTTTACTATGTAGATCATTCCATGGCATTGTATAGAGATATTCATCTTATTCATATCCTCCCGCATAGATCTTCCCCCAGTCTATTGAGCCAGTTACCAATCTCGCAATTATGAACAATACTGCAATGTGTAGTCAAGTATAAAATTTTCTTTTTTTTAATCTTTACATCATTTTTAGGATATATTCCTAGGATTTGGATTACTGGATCAAAAGGCAGATGCATATATAATTTTTCTAGATATGTCAAACTCTTATGCACAGATTTGCATCATTTTACACTCCTACTAGCAATGTATGAAAGTGCCTATTTCTCTGTGCCTCACCAAGAAAATATGTTGCCGATCTTTTAGATTTTTGCCAATCCAATAGGTGAAAAAAATCCTATCTCGGTGAGTTTTAATGCGTATTTCTGTTATGATAGGTAAGGTAGAGCATCTTTTCATATGCTTAAGAGCCTTTTTCATTTCTTCTTTGTGAAGCACCTGCTCAGATTTCCAGTCCATTTTTCATAGGTGTGTTTGAGGGTTGTTTTCTGTTTTTAGAAGTCCTTTATTTTTATGGCAATTTCCTTTTTGTGATATAAGTTGTAAATATCTCTTTCCAGTTCTTATAACCTTTTTAAATACATATTTTAATATCCTCAGGTAGAGAAAATAAAGCATGAAAGATTTAAGGAAGCTCCCCAAGGCCCTGAAAAAGGCTAACCACATTTCACCAATCAGAAAGCATAGGTAGGATAAGGGGTCTATCTGCAGATCCTGGTTCTCCAGGTCAGGGTTGGATAGCAACACATCTAGACTGGGTATCAGAGTCTAGGATCTGCCTGGATAATCTCAGGTATGTCACCCCCATCAGTGCTAGGTGTCTTTTGTTTCCATGTCTATAAAACACATAGCATAACATCCTGTCTGCATTTCTACTGAGTTCATGTATTCTAACAACGTTTCTAGAAACTTTCTGTTTAGATCTGGAGGTCGAGCCAAGTCTCTGTAAGAGGGCAATGGTTGTATCAAGACCTTAGGAAAAGAGAAACTAGGTACTGTGAAGACCTAGGGAAGAGATTTCTGGTAAAGGGAGCAGCAAGTGCTAAGCCTCCCAGAAAGCAAAAGGTTGAAATGTTTGAGGAACAGCAGGAATATACATAATAGGTGAACGCCATAAATCAAAGTGCAAGTGGTGGTCGATGCAGTTGAGGCAGGGGACAGATGGCCTGACCTCTTCCTGAGGGGTTAGGAATTGGGATTTTAAATGGATTCTATCTTTATCTGCAGCTGAGTGCAGTTTTTTATTTGTCTGTTTTCCCCACAAGTTAATCATTTTCACTCTGCCTGTCTCAGTGTCTGGGATGGAGCACTGTCTCCCTCCTACCACGCACTGCCCATTCTCTGAGATCCTGGGCCCCACTGTCTTTTCTCCTGGGACCTGGCTTCTCTTCATGGAGAAGAAAAGCAGTGCAATTGCTCCTGGGGCTAATCTACACAAGCACTTCATCGAGGACACTCACACAACAGACATCTCATTTTCTACCCAGAAAGGACATGCATATTCACAGATGTCACTGACATACAACCTGGGCTTTGCCTGGCACACATCAGTCATAATCCCTTGCCTGTTTAGGAGTCACTTCCTCTTGTGTTTTACTTTGTTTCATTTTATTCTCCTTTGTTTTGAGACTGGGTCTTGTCATATAGCCCAGACTAGTCTCCAAATCCTGGGCTCAAGGGTTCCTCCTGCCTCAGCCTCCTGAGAAGTTGGGATGACAGGCCTGTGCCACCACTCCTGACCACAAGTTGCTTCTGGCATAAAGTTTATCCAGGTACTTTTTAAGTTCATGGTGAGAGATTACATTCATCTTTAAAGCCCTCCCTAAATTCTTAAGACATTGTCACATACTCAATAAAACTTAATGGCTGCTTGCTTATTAATTAGCTTTGCTTGGAGCTCACCTATTATGAAGGCATATTTTAGCTGTCATGCTGCTGTTGCAAGCATGTTGTTGTTACAACAAAGAGAGAAAGGGAGAAAACTATTCAAAAGAAATGTTGCCTGGGTTTTAACACCCATCATCTCCCTCCCCACCCGTCCCCCACTGCTGATAATAAATGAGTTCATCCCTATCGTAGGAAAACCATAGAACTTGGAGAGGGCAATGCAGAGCCAAATGAATAACTCCAAACAAATCATATGGTCTGCCAGGAGTACAGGAGGCTTAGACAAGATGTCAAAGGCTGGCTTTTTTTTTTAAATGGAAAGCCTGTTTAATTTGAGAGAGTAAATATTCTGGTTGAGAAATGTGTTTCCTAATCACTTTTCATCTTTGGCTATAAGGGATATTTCTTTTTTTAGTGGCCATTTCTTATTAAATAATTTGATTTCCATTACAACAGATACTTACTCCCAAACACCATTTAAGTATGTGTTTAAAAAGAAACCTAAAATATAGAAATATTCCGTGAATCCAGTTAATATTTAATGAGTGCCTACTAGGTGCCTGGCACTTTCACAAACACAGTTTTATTTAATGTTCCCCTCTACTCTACTAGTTTGGTTGTTCAGTAAACATTTATTAAGCACCTACAGGTGCAAATACCATACCAAATGCTAAGGGCAAATATCAGTTGGGATGAATGTACTTATGTTGTGGTAACAAACAACACTTTATCATAGTGATTAAAAACCAAGAAGGTTTATTTCATGGTCATGTGCCCCGTGGGTTGGCTGGACATCTACTCACTGTGTTTATCATTCTCACTCTGGGCCCTCAGTTGACAGAGGTACTCCTACTCTACACTGCTGGTCAGCCCAAGGAATAGCCAGGGGACTGGTGGGTGTCCCACTGGCATTGCTTCCCTGGCCCAGGACTGACACAGTTCACTATCACACATAACCCATGGACTTGGGTTCCTGAGGTCAGGAAGTATAGTCCTGCCACGTGCCCAGAAGCAGAGAGCTAGAAATCATCACTGACCAGCATTAAGAACTTTAGAGGGCAGAAAGCTTAAATGATGTGGTCCCTGCCTTTGCCAGAGCACACAATCTAGCAGAAAATTTTGAGTCCTGTGTGCTGAGTGCCAACACTGAAGCCACCAGAGTGGCTGTGGGGCACGGAGGGAGTGTAGTGAATCTAGGAGGGAGTTACAGAGAGTAGCAAAGGACTCAGGAGCCTGAATGATGACATTCATAGGGGCTGATACAGATGCTGCTCATTCAACTCTGTCTGGAAAACAGAAAAATAGCAGACGGACCTTGAGACTCACCCATCACATTGCCAAGGCCAATTCAGTTATGAGCTGGTTGCCTCACAGAGCCTGGTGTTGTGGGACCTGCTACTGGTTAAGCAATTCCATTTAGGCTAAGTCAGAGCTCAGAAAAAAAAGTTTCCTTAGGATTACTCTTTCCAACTTTACATGAGTCAAAATGTGTCCATTAAGTGGGAATAGTTAGATCCCTGGAACAGTTTTATTCTCATTGTGAATTGATGTACTGATAACCTAAAAGTTTGAGCTTGACAGATCCAGGTACATGGTAGAGTCACCAAGACAATGTCATTCCTAGAAATCTTATTTTAAAAGCCAGTTACAGCTTCCTTCCCTGACCAAAAGACACACTCTTTGTGTTACCTAGTAGACGTGGGATTTAATTCATCCATGAATTTATTTTTATTTAAAAGTACAAAATATTTCAAATATACAAAAGTACCAGCATCACATAATGACTATCCCATACCTACCATGAATTTGACCATGTCAAGAAGCTACATTTATTTTATTTACTTATTAGAAATAAAACAATTCAATTACTACTTGGTATCCTCCCCCAAATTTATATCATTTAATCCATATTTTTTTCTGATTTTCTGACATACAACTTATGATTTTTTTCACAAATAAATTATTGTTCCATTTTCAAACCTGGCGTAGAGTATATATTCCTTTTGTGACTGGCCTTTTTTCTCAACAGGAGCTTTCACAAGATGTATCTACATCATTACATAGAAATACAGTTCATTCATTTTTTAAATTGACATAATAATTTTACATATTTGGGGGCTATTGTGTGATAATTCAGTATATGTATACAATGTGTAATGATCAAATTGTGGGCATTTTCCTCTTCTTAAATATTTATTATTTCTTTGTATTGGGAAGCTTCAATTTCCTCTCTTCTAGTTCTTTTAAGCTATATAATAAATTATTGTGAACTACAGTCATTCTACGGTGCCATAGAACATTAGAACTTATTCCTTTAATACAAGCATAGTTTGGTACCTGTTATCTAGTCTTCCTCCCCACCCCCCATCCTTCCTGGCTTCTAATGACCACTAGTCTACTCACTCCTTCTATGAAATAAACTTTTTTAGCTTCTACATATGAGTGAGAAGATGTGATACTTGTCTTTTCACGCCTAGCTTCTTCCTTTTAATACAATGACCTCCAGGTTCATCCATCTTGTTGCAAATGACAGGCTTTCATTCTTCTTTCAGGTTGAACAGGATCCCATTGTATATAAATACCACATTTGCTTTATCCAGTCATCCACTGATGGACATTCAGGTTGATTCTGTATCTTGATTCCTGTGAACCACAGTGCTGCAATAAACAAAAGAGGGCACATATGTCTTTGATATGTTGATTTCATTTCCTTTGGATAAGTATCTAGTAGTAGGACAGCTGGATCATATGTTAGTTCTATTTTTAGTTTTTTGAGGAACATCCATACTGATTTCCATAATAGCTATACCAAATTCCCACCACAGTGTATAAGAGTTCTCTTTTCTTTTTGTCCTCAAATCTCTATATTATTCTCTCAAGCATTTGTTCTTTTTTGTCTTTTTGATTATAGCTATTCTAACTGGGGTAAAATTGTATTCCATTGTGGTTTTGATTCACATTTCCCCGGTAGCTAGAGATGTGTTTCTCATACACTTGTTGGCTATTTGTATATATTTTGGGGAAAATGTTTATTCAGATCGTTTGCCCATTTTAAATCAGATTTTTTGGGAGAAGGTTTTTTTTTTTTTTGAAAGAAGTTTGGTTTTGTTGTTGTTGTTGTTGTTGTTTAGTTTCTTATATATCTACACTTTAATCCTTTGTCAGATAACTTGTTTGCAATATTTTCACCCATTCTGTAGGATATTTTTTTTCTCTATGGATTTTCATTTGCTGTACAGATGCTTCTAGTTTTATGTAATCCCATTTGTCTATTTCTTCTTTCATTGTCTGTGCTTTAGGGTTTTATCCAAAATATCATTGTCTGTATCCATGTCTTGAAATATTACCCCTGTTTTTCTTCCAATAGTTTTGTAGTTTTATCATTGCAGGTCTTCAGTGTAGGTCTTCAATCAAATTTGAATTGATATTTGTATATGGTGATAGACAGGGGTCCAGTTTCATTATTCTGCATAAATGCTCACCCATATTTTAATTGTTATAAAATACAGTGATTCTCAACCTTGAATGCACACTATAATTATTTAGGGGACTTTTAGAAAAGACTGATCACTGAAATTTACCACAGACGATTCAACACTTGTGGTCAATTTTGGTAAATGCTTTCATGGTTTTGTTTTACTTTTGTTTATTTTAACAAATATATTTTTCTAACAGAAATATTTTACAAGTATCCATCTTACCTACCATACTAGCTATATTAGTCAAAATTCCTGTGCCATTACTTGTGTCTTCATCTTCTTGATCTATCAATTTTTGAACAATATATGCAATAACATTTCTTACTATGGTGGCTAATTTGTTATTTCTCCTTAGAGTTCTCTAGTTGGGGTTCATAGACTTTGAGACTGTGTTGCTACATATTTGCTGGCTCAAAATTGTAATTTTTTTCTTCAAAATTTGTTACTATTTATTACTAGGTAATTATCATCTTTATCTATACTAATATTTTCATTTTAAATCTGTTTTATTTGATATTTATGTAGCTTCTCAGCTTTCTTTGTATTCGTGTTATAAAATGGTTATCTTTTACCATTATTTTCAACTTTTTGTAATATTATACATTACTTATATATTTCAAAGTCATTATATAACTTGATTATAAGGGTGTATTTTTTTCTTAATGAAGTCCAAATCTCTGTATTTCGACTCATGAATTTAGTTCATTTATATTTATAGTTGTTACTGATATGTTTGTTTTGTTCTATTTCTGTAATTTTATTTTATATCTCCTATTTCTGTTTTCTTTTTTTCCTTAACTTCGATAGGATTTATCCTATTTTCCACTTCCTCTTTTGCCTTCTTCTGGTTTTTGATTTATATTTTCTATGTATTTGGAAATTACTCCTAAAATGTTACATACATAACCAAGAACAAGATCTCAATTTAAACAATATTTCTAACTTCCTTGTAAATAAACTGCTTCCTACACTAACTGTAAAAATTTTCTTCTATTTTAATACCACCTTGAAGTTACATCCTCCAAATTGTTATTATTTTGTAGCTACTGTTATTTTAACTGTTAATATCACTGCTTATCAATTTATCACAAAGTTTCATATCACCAATTATGCATCTTGGATATCTACACCACATAGGTAATATAAATTTATGTATCATGACCATATAAGGCATAGTACTTTGGTTTCATTTTCAGAGGTCAGGATTTTTTTTTTTTCTTAAGTTCACCAGGAACCATCAGATGCAAAAAGGTTTACTTTTTGTATCTTTGGGCATACTTATATGTTTTTTCCTTTCCTTCCTTTCCCTCTCTCTTTCTCTCTTTCTCCTTCTTTCTTCCTTCTCCCTCTCCCGCTTCACTGAAGATACAGCCTTCATCTGTGAGTGCCTTGGCTCTGCAGAAACCACAGATTCACTGCCCACATCATGGAGGTTCTAGCTCCTTGTTTCAATATTGTGCTCCTTAAACCTTAAGCCCTTGGTTACAGATCCCATAATACTCCAGGGCAGCCACTCTTTCAGTTCACAAGCTCAATGACCTAGTTTTCAGTTCCCTCTTCATTTTGGGATCTAGGTATTTCCCTTTTTTTTTTTTTTTCTTGCAGGCTCAGCTATATATTTCAAAGAATTTTGAACTCTTTTATTTGACTTTCTCAGAATTTGTAGGGGGGGAGTTTCAATTTATCTTAGCCCACTCTTTTCCAGAAATTACAAAATTTTTATACATCTGAGTTGTGTATGTTGTACATAAACTATACATACACTGTTTAAGAACTCCCACAATTGCACAAGATCAAATTTATGTAAGAAATCCCTTATAATAAGATGATATAAAATCACTCATAGTGGTTTCTAATTCTTGGATTGAATCCCAACTAATACAAAAGTAATACTGGGAGTGGTTTGGTCGTTGCTTCTAAATGTGCTTGAAGACTTAGAGAATAGAAATTATGAGCTCAGAGTTTTGAATTGCCAGCTGCAGATCTTCATAAAGTGCCTAAAATGTAAGACTACCCCAATACAAAACTTTATATCTTGCAAACCTGAAATCCATGATTTTCAAAAGCCCAAAATCTAACCATGCAGATGGCTGAATTACAATGGAAATTGACCTCCCTACTTTATAGTGTCTCCTATGTTAAAATTAGGATATTAATTGGCAAAGAGTGGGACCCTGAATACTGGGATGGGGACATATGTGTAAATCCCAACAAAGCAGGATACCTCAAAGCCCTACCATCTCTTAAGTCTCCTTTACCAAGAAAAGCAGTGCTTCCTCCCTGTCTAAGAAAGTTGATATCCTCTTGTCTAAAGCCTATAATCACTTCCCCTGAGGTGTTCTCCCTTGCAAGGAACTTCTGATCTGCCCCTAGTCTCAAATTCCAGGAAACTCAAGAGGTCAAGATACAAAGAGTGACTCAAGGGGAAGTGTAACAAACATAGAATGAATTGGATGTTTTGCCAACTTATATTCACAGAAATCTAACAACCGATTTCCAGACTTTAGCCAGTTCACACACTTAGAACCACTTGAATAAAGAAGAGACCAGATCTGCTTAAGTAAGAACCCTGCTACTCAGATGAAAATGAATTACATTGTAATTTTTCATCTTAGCTTTCCCCAAAGAGACTTATAGTCATTTATCAAGGTGATTGTACACTGGGGGAAAAAAATAATTGAACTTTTCAAGATTTACTGGATAGTCATTAGTTTCTGAAGATCTAAATCACCACCATGGTCCACCAACGAGAAGGACTTTATAGAGGCCAGGTGATGAGTGGAGTTTGGGCTCATGTCTGTACACAGTAGTCCCAGTGAGAGCCCCAATCCTTGAAAACATCATTGTATACCATTGAGGTTTTGTGGTTGATATGTAATGTAATTATGGAAATAGATAATCAATATAAAGGACTTAAATATTTAGGGGAGATTAATACCTGTTACAATGGCCATTATCAAAAAGATAAAAGATAATAAGTGGCAGAAATGTGGAGAAAATGGAAAATTTACACACTGTTGGTGTAAATATATATTAGCACAGCTGTTAAAACAGTATGGAAATCCCTCAAAAATTAAAAATAAAACTATCATACAATCCTGCTACTGGGTATATATATATATGCAAAGGAAATGAAATCAGCATATCAAAGATTCCATTATTTATCATAGCATTATTCACAAGAATCAAGATGGAAAACCAACTCAAATATCCATCAGTAGATGAATGGATAAAGAAAATGTAGCATAAATGCACAATGGAATACTATTTATACATAAAAAATAATGAAATCCTTTCATTTGCAACATGAATTAATCTGGAGGTCAGTATGTTAGTGCAATCATATAGACAGGGAAAGACAAATATTGCACAATCTCAATCGTATGTGAAATCTAGGAAGGCTGATCTCATAGAAGTCAAAAGTAGAATAGTTATTTATGAGGATCTGGGGTAGTAGGGATGGGGAATTGTTCAAAGTATACAAATTTTCAATTAGAAAGGAGGAATAAGTTTAAGAAATCTATTGTATTATATGCTGACTATAGTTAATAATAGTCTTGAAAAATGCTAAGGGATGTGTATAAAGTGTTCTCCCCCAAAAAACAATAACCACATGAGGTAATGCATGTGTTAATTAGCTAGATTTAGTCATTCCATTACGTATATATTTCTAAACAATATGTGCCATAGCAAATACACATGATTTTATCTGTCAGTTTGAAAAATATAAAGAATATTTAGAAAATGTATTTATGGATGGTTAAATTTAAAATGTTTAATTTTTAAATGTGACATGTAGTATTAGCTCAACACACAGACAGTGAAATAAAGATAGTGAAGAAAAGGCAATTTATTTATCCAAGGTCACAAAGAATAATATTAGAAAGTAACCAGTTTTTATCCTCTGTTGCAGTAACCTACAAAAATGAGATATAATTGCAACTGCAGAGAAGTTATCATGCCCCATTAATTAGGAAAGGTTTGCAAAGTAGGATAAAAATTATCCTAACTTTCTTGACATTTTGATGTTGGCTAACTACCATTGAGTTATAATGTCAATGATCGCCTCTTAGCTCTACTACTTAGCTTAGTATTTCACAGAATGGACTGTAAACACAATACTCCTAATTTACTTTATATTTAAAGTATGCCCAAAATGTGTCACTTTTCCCTTTAAGACAAGTTAGATTCTAAGCTCAGCTATATGCATAGACAGGGAAAGCAGCTAGCAGTGAGGTACGATGTTCAAGAGCCCCTCAAAAACCTAGTAAGTTACCTCCTTTCTACCATTAATTACCCCTTGGGTTCTTATACTAAAAGAAAATAGTAAAATCCAAATATTCCTTGAGAAGGGTGACATAAAATACAGGTGTGAGATATTTTCTGCTACTGGGAGGTTGGCAGGGAGGGAAAATGGAGTGGAAAGGTCAGGCCCAGAGAGGTGGACAGAAGAGAAGCCCAAGAAGATGGATAATCCCTCTGCCTAGAGTCAGGGAGACCTTGGGAGGGATTTAGGAAGTTGGGAGCAAGTTTATCTTCTTTTGAAGGGGATAAGTGGCTGCTTTCTAGGAGTTAGAGTGGGATATGATCAATGTCAAGAATCAAGAACAACAACAACAACAACAAAAAAGAACAATGGAAACAATTCAGAGATTGGGTGTTAGAAGAGCTGGTGCTGCGCTCCAGCTCCACAACTGGACGACTTTGGGCAGCCACTTTCTGGCCTTACTCCTCATCCCCCAAGTGAGAATCTCCTAGAGAACATTTCTTGCTTTTATTTGCTGTGAAATGCCTGCTGGCAGAGCCCCAGGATCGAAGCAAGTAATGCAACAGAAAAAATATTTCTAACTCCCAACAGATCCCAATGTTGTACTGTGGTTTGTGAGTAGAAGTGCTATGTTTAGCTCTCAGAGCAACCACATCCAGCACTAACAGAGCTTGTTTGCTTATCACAAAGGCTGATGTGCTCGTGACTCAGGGAGGTCTTAGCCATCATGGGCTCTGAAAGCCCTTGTTGACTTAACGGCTCTATTTCCAAAGATTACTGCAAAGCCATCTTTGCTGTGATGTTCAAGGTAACAGGTGGTTGTGGTTACAGAACAGGCCTTTGTACTCAACCTCTTGCTTATTCAAACTCCTGTTCAAGTCATATCAGTCTCCTGGATGATAGAAATCCTGAATCTTGCCACCAGTTGTAAGACCTGCCACATCACGCCATACCAAAAATATTGTTCCTAATCTCTTTGATCCCAGGCTTTAGAGTTTATTCACCAAAGAGGCCCACAGAGAAGCCATACTTTCCTCATTTAGAGGAAATGGCCTTTTAGCTGATCTCCAGATTAAAAAGATTTTTTAAAATTCTCTAGAATTGCCCATTAATTCTTCCAACAGACCCACTGGAGAATTTCTATGAGAAACAGTTTTTCCATATGATGGGGCTGAGACATCATGTCCATGAATTGCCCTTTCCTACATCATAAATTGGCCTGAGTCTAGATCACAAGACACCACAGGGACATTCTCACTTATGGCTCTGGTCTCTCATATTTAGAAATGCTTGATCCATTTACAACTTTCCCAGACTCCATCTTCACAGCCAAGAATGTGTCCCTATCATTCTGACCGACAGATAGGGAGTATCCAGTGTCATTCTGGGAACATTACATATCAACAAGTATTTATCAGGCCTCATTTAGCATACACCCACTTTCCAGAAACACACACACATCATAATCACCGTCAGCCTACAGCATCTCTCTTTCTCTTAGGCAGTAACAGAAGACTCCTTCTGGCTAACTTGTTGTAAAAAAATACCAGATGGATCCAAATTTTACTTGTCAAATGTGTGATTCCAGATTAAGGAGGAAAGACTCCTAAACCTGTCCTTCCTGGAATATTCATCTTAATTCAGTTATAGGCCTAGAAAAAACAAAGGCTTCTCAGGGAGACTTTGGCCCTGCTCCAACCAAGTTTCCCATGGGCAACCAATGAACTTCACCTTAAAGTTAACCTTCCAGAGACACTCACAGGTGGCCCAACTCTCCGAACTTTAGAGGAAGTAACTGAAAGTAAGGGAAAGCAGGATGGACCCTTGAGTACCCACTTTAGGTCCAGATAGTGATGGGAGATGGAAGGATTTAAACTTTGAGACTGTCTCCTGAAATTACTTGTCCTATTCCCCAGAAAAATGTGTGGGGAGGCATCTGAGTCTTGGATTTGCCCAACATTCTATGAAGTAACTTTTACTTCATCCAGGAGGAATGAATAATGGAATCTGCTTAGAAATTAAGTTGAATTAGTCCAAATCTTCCCATATATAGGCTTCCAGGCTTAATGTAGGCCTGTGTCTACAAAGGGAGACTCTCCCTCTCCCCACACATTTTTTTTCTGGGGAATAGGACAAGTAATTTCAGGAGACAGTCTCAAAGTTTAAATCCTCCCATCTCCCATCACTGCTTATGCCCTAAACTCAGTGACTTGAAACAATAATGTATTCTCGGGCCCTCAGTCTGCAGTTTGGCTGGAGTGGCTCTGATAATGTGTGTGCTTCTGGGGCCCCCATTGAAGGAGCAACAGTCCCTGGGGCAGTAGCTACCAGCTTTTCCTCATAGAGAATGGAAGCCCTCAGAAAGGTGAGTTTAGGAAGCACGTGATACGTCTTAACAGCTAATAATAGTTTGTAAGACATATTGTCATTTTTGCCCATATTCCATAGGTCAAAACAAGTTACGTGGCCAAGTTTAACATAATGGTGCAGGGATAGATAATCAACTTCTAATAGGATAAAATTTATATAATATAGAAAAGGTCACTGATGAGAGAAAGATAAAGAACTGGAAACAAATACCTATTGCTGAATAATAAATTATCCTTAAAACAGCACATATTTATTATCTCGCAGCTTCTAAAGGTCAGGAATCCAAGAGCAGCAGCTTAGCAGGTTGTCCTGGCTCAGAATCCCCCATGAGTTTGTAGTCCAGCTGTCCGTCAGAACTTCAGTCATCTGAGACTTGATGGTTTAAAGGATGTGCTTTCAAGCTCACCCCCACGGTTGTTGGCAGGCTCTCTTCTTCTGCACATGGACTTCGCCAAAGCCTGCCTGAGTATCCTTATGACTTGCAGCTGGCTTCCCCCTGAGTGAGTGATTCAAGAGAGATCAAGAGAGTCCAAGACAGAAGCCACGGAATTTCATAAACTCACCTTGAAAATGACCTACCATCACATCTTTGGTATTCTATTGGTCATACAGATCGTCCCTAGTATCGTAAGGGATAAGACTGTAATAGGGTTTGAAAAGCAGGAGGCAGGGATCATCAGGAGCTATCTACTTATCAGAACTAGTTCTTCTATGTCAGTCCTGAGAGTTATCTGTCGGGTATTTCTTGACTGATTTTTGTCTTTTCGCTTGTGTTCTATCAGGGTCCCAGAATCTGCTGCCAGGGAAAGCCTTGAAGCTCCTTCTTTCATCTAAGAGGGTAAATTGTTTCTGGAAGAGTAGGCAAATTACAAAGAAGTTGAAGAAGCTCAGAGCCCTGCCCTGGGCATAACCCAGCAGCCAAGTCCAGCTCCCAACATACTCTCATACAAAGAAAAAAAGGGGGGCTGCTCCAGGCATCTGACTCCAGATGTCCATCACTGGAGCCAGGCAGAGAGCCCTGTGGGGTTTGACATTTAAAGGTCACAACTCCCAGGAAAGTTGAGAGGATGAAATGAGTGGTAGATATCAAAGCAATAAGAATTCTTTGAAAGAAAACTGTTGTATGAATTCAAGAAAGCATTGGCATCCTTTGAAAAACATTATTTATGTTAATTTCTATTTTTTCAGCCCTTAATTTGCATATACATACATATATAAACATATGAAAGCACATAAAAGATATCTTAATTTTAGAAAAATTAAAAATTGATTCAGGTCACATATAGGGGGAATATTGCAATCTTCTCTTTTTTTCTTTTGGGCTAGCCTTTCCACCTCCAACCCAGCAAAATGCTAAAATCTAAGCAAGGTTACCTTCTGTGTTGTTTTCTCCCTGATCACATGCACACTTATGCATACCATGAAAGTATTGGTTGCTGATTTAACAATAACAGAAAGCATATTATAAAGCTTTCAGCATTATGTTTCTCACTCAGCAATGTCTCAGAGAAATTCCCCCAAATCAAGTGAAATTGTCCTAAATTATTCTTCTGAAGGCTGCACAAAATGTGATGATGTTCATGGGCCTGTCATTTTTCTATTCATTCCCCTTTTGATGGACACATCTCCAGATTTGTTTTACTCTACAAAAAAGGCTTCAATCAGATCTACAGATAGAGCTCCACATTTTGGAATTTTGTTTCTGTGGGTATTGAAAGGGGATTTCTGGCTGCTATAGTTTGGATCTTGAATGTCCCCTAAAGGCCAAGGTATTAAAGGCTTGGTCCTTGATGTGGTGCTGTTGGGAGACGGCAGAAACTTTGGAAGGTAGAGTCACTGAGGGTGTGCTGCTAAAGGGGGGTATTGGACCCAGGCCCCTTCCTCTTTCTCTTTGCCCCTTGGCTCATGATGTAAGTAGATTCGTTCTGCCACATGCTCCCACCATGACATGCTGCCTCACCACTGGCCCAAAATAAAGGGGGCCATTTGCTCATGCACTGGAACCTACAAAATTGTGAATCAAACTAAATTTTTTCTCTTTTTAGGTTAATTATCTCCCGTATTTTATTATAGTGACATAAAGTTGACTAATAATTGATTCAAAGGGAAGATGAATTTTGGCTCTTAAAATCTTTTTCAATCCAATGCTAACGAAGTGATATGATAGTTCACGGTCACTTTGAAATATGCATTTCCCTGATTACTAATTGAAAGGAAAGCCAGAAACCAGGAGACAGGCAAGCGAGAAATGAAAGATGGAGACCAGGCAGAGACACACATGAGAGTTTATTTGTCAGAGCTGACAAATAAAGGCACATGTCTCCATAGACGGAAAGAGGCAAAAGAGACTTGGGGTTCAGGACTTTTAGCAGGCTCAGGGATTAGAGCTGGGCAGGTACTAATGTTTAGGGCAGTTAAGGGTTGGGTTGGTATGAGGGAGTGGTGAGCCTTTCTCAGAAATGCCCGTGGGTGGGAAAGTGAAATTTTTCTTAAAATGGTGGCTATCACTTAAGATGGCCATCCAGATGTTAAGCAAGAACCTTACACTAATGAGCATAAGCATTTCTTCAGATATCTGTCACTGTTTTTGTTTTTCCCCTGGTGAATTTCTTTACTCTTTGTTGGATGGGTTGTATTTATCCTTACTAGTTTATGAGAATTCTTCAAATATTATAGAAAAAATCTCGGTCTGCTTTGTACAGCAGAACTATATGTTTCCATATACATCTTTTGTTTGATATTATTTATGGTATCCTTTGACATCACTGTTATTTGTGTGTATATGTGTGTGTTTGTGTGTATGTGTGTGTGTGTGTTTTTAAACTTTTTCTTAGTTAAGAAAGTAACTACTAAATCATTCACAAGTTTTCATACATTTTATTGCATGTTTGTATTATTTTTGCACTTACATCTTTAAGCCATCTGAAATTTATTTGCTTTTTAATATGTTCTGAGATAGATTCTAATTTTATCTCTCCAGAAGAAAAAACAGCTGTGCCAATACCATTTGTTTAAAGATTCATTATTTTCCCCTTGAAACACCTTTGTATATATTCAGTCCTCACAAAAGCAGAAATTTTTCTCCAATGTCTTTCTTCCATTCTTTTAGTCTATTTCTTTATTCTTATGACAACATAATATGGAAGATTAGAGATTGTTTTGCTACCGATAAAGCAAACTCAACCCATTTTAAGCCCTTTCTTTCTAGTCACAATTTTCAAGCTATTCTTGGACATTTGTCCTTCTATATGGTATTTAAGATTATTTTATACAATTACAAAGGGAATAATCTATTGAGCTTCTCTTTAAAGTTTGATGAAAATTTTATAGTTTAGTTTGTGGAAATTTACTTATGATTCTAAACCTTCATATCCAAAAACAAAATATGTCTTTATAAATCTTTTATATTTGCTGTGGCTTAAAGGAATGGAATATTTTCTCTGTGCTTCATTTTAGATGCTTATGGAAACAAGAGGAAAACTTAATGTTTTGCATTTATTTATATCATAATCACATAATTCTTTTATTCTAGCATTTTTTACTAAATACTACTTTCCTGGGTATACAATTGCAAATCCAGCAGAAGGGATTATTTTATCTCGTCTTTCCAAAGTCCATACTAGTTACTTTGTTTTTTGTAAAAATATTATTACATTCAAGCTGGGGATGTGGCTCAAGTGGTAGCGCGCTCGCCTAGCATGGGTGAGGCACTGGGCTCGATTCTCAGCACCTCATTAAAAAGAAAATAAAAATAAAAAATAAAGATATTGTTTCCACCTAAAGCTAAAAAAATAAATATTAAAAAATATATTATTGGGGCTGGGGATGTGGCTCAAGCGGTAGCACGCTCGCCTGGCATGCGTGCGGCTCGGGTTCGATCCTCAGCACCACATACAAACAAAGATGTTGTGTCCGCCTAAAACTAAAAAATAAATATTAAAATTCATTCTCTCTCTCTCTCTCTCTCTCTCTCTCTCTCTATCTCTCTCTATCTCTATCTCTATCTCTCTTAAAAATATATATATTATTACATTCACTGGAATCCCTATGCAAATATTAAGTAAGGATATTGATGACAGGTCATCCTATTTAGATTTTAATTGAAATGGTTTTAGCAAGTTTGTATGATTTTGCAAAATGATTTAATTGCTGTCTGGGATCTCATTTTCCCAGATACCCTTCACTTGCTGGGAGCTGTCCAGGGATTTGACAGCTTGCTGCTGCTTTCCTGTTCTTATGGAAGAGAGACTGGAAAGAAGAGGTGATGAGAAGCAATACCAGAAGAGGTGGAAATCCTTCTCCCCTACACTGAAGAGTGTCGAGCTGTAAGGCACAGTGAGGGCAGAGGCCAAGGTACAGGGAGGCATCTAGGTACTTGTAAGAAATTCCACCTGCCCCCAAGTAGGCAGGTCCATCTCCCCCATTTACAGAATCACTTACTTCCTATTGTCCTCTTTCATTCATCCCAAACCCAGCCCCTCATCCTACACTACTGGACATGGAAAGCCCAGTCCTACTCCAGTTCCCCACAGGAACCACCCTGAGAACTCATGAAGTCTCAAGTCTTCCCTTAAGTGAGATCCACCTAAGTATGCACTCCACAGACCTGCATACTACAGGCAAATAAATTCCTGCAGTGATAGATACTTTACTACAAACAGTTGTATAATATTACCTTACCACTTGGGTACTGAGCAGGGGGATCATCAACCTCCATTATAGAATTAAATTCCTGGGTCAAATGGTGGTTCCATTGACCTAGGGATTTACCACCATTTGACCCAGCTATCCCCACTCCACAGTCTATAACCAAAGGACTTAAAATCAGCATACTATAGTGAGACAGCCACATCAATTATAGCTGTTTATAGCTGTTCAATTCACAATAGCTAAACTGTGGAACCAACCTAGATGCCCATCAATAAATGAATGGATAAACTGTTGTATATATACACAATTGAATATTACTCAGCATTAAAAGAAAATAAAATTATTGCATTTGTAGGTAAATGGATGGAGTTGGAGAATATTATGCTAGCAAAGTAAGCTAATCCTAAAAAACCAAAGGCCAAATGTTTTGTCTGATTAGTGGATGCTGATCCATAATGAAGGGGAGCATGGGAAGAATGGAGGGACTTTGAATTGGGCAGAGGGGAGGGTGGGGAGTGAAGGGGGTATGGGAGTAGGAAAGATAGTGGAATGAGACGACCATCATTACCTAGGTACATGTATAATTGCATGTACGGTGCAACTCTACATCGTATATAACCAGAGAAATGAAAAGTTTTGCTCCATTTGTGTACCATGGATTTAAATGCATTCTGCTGTCATGTATAACTTATTAGAACAAATTAAAAAGAGAGAGAGAGAGAGAGAGAGAGAGAGGAAAAAAATCCCCAGGGACAGAGTTACTCAACATTTGCACTATGGACATTTGGGACAGGATTATTCTATTATGGGAGTCTCCTCTATACATTGTAGGATAATTAGCAGTGTGTTTGGCTTCCACCCACCAGATGCCAATAGCATCCCCCTTCCCAGTCGTGACAACAAAGAATGACTACAAATGTTGCCAAGTGTCTCCTGCTGGTGTGGGTGTGAGGAGGGAAAAAAATCTCTCAGTAGAGAACCACTGCCCTCCGCTATATGCCCTGAAGCACAATACCTACAATTGCCCATGTTTCTTATTTGCAAACCATTGCCTGTAAATTGAAGCATCTGCCCTGTCATTTTCAATTTGGAACTTATTTGAAACTACAGTTTCTCTTCTGTTCAAAGAGATCTTAATACATATGGCTTGCTTCTCCTCATTGGGGGCCACCCAGGCCTCTTGTTGAAGGATGATGGCTCAGAGATCCTGAAAGTTAATTTTGTGTGTGCCACATTGGGGTCAGTTCACACCAATGTTACCTATTTTTAACTGCAAGAGTGGGATCATTTTTATTTAGCTTGCTGGTATATCACTCAGCATGAGGCTACATGTACTTTGGTTCCTATTGACGAGGGAGATAAAATATGCACAGCTTTCAGAACTGCAATTTTCAAAAGGAAATTAACTTTCCCCTGAGCAGTCTGACTCTGCAGTTTGGTTGATGACATCCCAGTAAACAGCCTACAAACAAACTCTTGACTTTAGAAATAAGTAGGAGCTATTTATAGACTAGCAATGATTTTCAAGTGGGTAGGTCAAGGGGAAAAACAAGCTGAAAAGAGTCAGCAAGGAAACTCCCATTTTACCCAGTGCCTTGAAGTAGGGCCATTTGCCAAAATGGAAAGTCTGTGTCACTATTACTAATGGAGGAATGATGCTTTGGTGAATTTTTAACTTGTTGAAATGCCAACCTATTTTATATGACACCACAATAGATTCAATTTCAAATATGAAACTTGACAGATATTTAAGACTAAAGAAACAAAGAGGATCTTAGAAATATCTTAGATGACAGGTATCCTAGCAACAAGGATGCAGGTAAAAGGCCATCTGCTGAGAACATGAGGTTTCCCTCTCTGAGACTGTTTGAGGTAGGTCCCCTGTACATGTGAGTGTGCAGGCCCTGTCAGTATTCTGAAACAGTGTCATGTCATTGCTCTTTTTGCTGTAAGCCTTGCCTTGTCCCAGGAGAGTGGGCTGCAAGCAGCTCTGAGAACAAGGAGGCAGCATGCTGGAAAGGCAGCTGGGTGGGTTCTGCAGAGGTAAAGAAGGGGTCTTGAGGGCCACACAGCCTCCCTCCCAATCAGCCTTTCAGGGCTGCCTCTCATGGCTTCTGAGAGCCAGGGCTCTTCTGGGTCCTAACTTCACAGCTATTTAGAGCAAATCTTAAGGCAGAGAACAATAGCTGATTGTTAGGAAAGTGTAGAGCTTGGTTCCCAGAGGACAAGAATAAACCCTGCTGTCCTTGAATATGACAATAAGCTGAGCGTCTAAGACCTCTGTGTAAGATGTAAGGATATCATTCATCTTGATCAGAACCCAGCAAACTCTCTGTAAAGAACCAGGTGGTAAACATTTTAGGCTTTGGAGGCCATATGACCGCTGTCACACCAAAGCAGCCGTAGAAAATATATAGAATGGGTGGGGCCATTTCCAAATAAAATTTCATTAAAAAAAATTAGGCAGTAGCCTAGATATGGCTCACCAGCCACAGTTTGCTGACTCCTGGTCTCTGTGGGCGACATCCAACACAGCCACTTCATACCATCTGGAAAGGCTGTTCCTAGCAGCTTGGCTGCCCCTGCCTAGTGCAGGTTCTCCTCTCCTTTCTTCATGGTCTCCCTAACTCCAGCCTTTTCCTTCTCCAACAAATGTTTTCCACTGTTTCCCTCTTAGAATATACAATTAACCAACCAGACCCTTCCTTTAAAACCTTTAATCATTCCTCAGTGCTTAGAGTAAAATATCCGAATTCCTCAATACAACATTCAGATCCCTCCGCTATCCACCATCCATTCTGCCTACCTCATAGATAACCTGGGCTCTGGCTGCCCTGGCAAAGGCACCACTTTCCAAATGTGTGAAGCAATGACCTCCCTCCAAACTTGCCTAGATGGGTCTCTACCCTGTGCTACCATCCCCCATAGTCCTCACCTGTCAATCATTCTCATTCTTGGAATGTTGTTTCAAATTCACCTTCCAATGAAGGCTTTTGTTTTGTTTCTGTTTATGATAAATTATTTGCTTACTTCAATGAGCCTCCACAGAACTGGTGTTATCTCTCTCTTAAAACAGTGTGCCTAGATCTCATCTGCTACTTATTCAATAAAGCACGTGCTTCCTCACTATCACTTGCTTATCTTTGTGCCACAGAATGTCCAATTCAATTATTCAATCATTAATCCATTAACAGATACATTTTATGGACCCCAATATGTTTGGCAACACTTTGAGTGCTGGGGAGAGAGTCATAAACTAGATAGCGGCATTGCTCTCATGCAAGTGGGGAAAGACAGATATAAATATATAAACAAACCAATATCTAAAAGCATTTTAGATAGAGATAAATGTCACTAAACACACACACACACACACACACACACCCCAAGATAATTTGTAGGAAAAGTGAGTGGTTAAGGGCAAATAAACTTTTGCCAGGGCAAATTTGGAGGACTTCTTTAAAGAGATGGTATTTGGACTGATACCAAGTATTGATGATGAATGAATACTGAATGAAGAGAAGCCAACACTTATATTATAAGGTCTTCACGGAGAAAACACTTTTAAATGCCCCTTGAATTAATAATAAGTGAAAATATTCCTATAACTTAATAATGTATAATGTAGTTGTTAAAAAAAGAATGAGGTAGGTATATCTATAGATGCATACATGAAAAGATATCTAAGATACACTGTTCAGTGAAATTAAAAGCAACTTTCAGAAATGTCTAAAATATGTTTTTAGTTTTGAAATTATAAATATTCATAGGTGCACACATGTGGATCCATGTCCAAGAAAGTTCTGGAAGAATACACAAGTTAAGAGTGATGACTAGTGCTGAGGTGCAGCTCAGCTAGCAGTAGGACACGTGCTTTCAAGCACAAGGCCCTGTGACACCAAAAAAAAAAAAAAAAAACGAAAAGAAAAGTAAGAGAGAGAGAAGAGAGAGAGGAGGAAAAACAGTGTAGCTTCTAGAGGTGGTGACGTGGGATTGTGATACTTTTGCTTTCCATTTTACACTTTTCTGTACAGTTTGAAATTTTTACAAGCACATATCCTTTCTAGAATCTTACCCAAAAAATCAGTTTCTTATGGAAAAAAAAAAATTTCTTGTCCTTTACAAAGTCTTGCTCTGTTGTTTTCTTTTCTTTTTTTTTTTTTTTTCAGTGTATAACTTATGGGTAAAATTTCCCTGACATATTGGAAGAAAATTCTTCTCCATTTTTTCTACCACTGTTGAAACTTTTGTGCCTCCCCATACCACCCCCTCAATGCTTTTCACACACACACACAGCTGCTTCCCTCACGATTCACAGGGAGCATCTTTTTTGAAATACCACCATACTAAAGCATGGATTGACACTCACTATCCTAAACAGGCTGGGATTATCAGATAAAATACAAGACACCAGTCAAATTTGAGTTTGGGGTAAACAGTGAATAGATTCTTAATGTAAAACTATTCCAAATATTACATACGAAAAGGTTCCTTTGTCCATCTGAAACTCACATTTAACTGAGTACCCTATACATTTATTTTCTAAGTCTGGCAATCCTAAAACAGGAATGTGTCCTAAATGAAAGGTGCTAAAATCTTGAATGAAGGACACCACCTTCTCCATGAACACTTGTCCCTGAGTTAGAAGAATAATGATGCATATTTCCAAAGTCTGACTCCGTAAACATGGGTCGAACATCATCCAATGGCTCCCCTTTTTTTGCCTCCTCAAAAATATCTGTGCATGATAGGGCTGGATTGCAGCCTTAATATTTATTCTATGGTCTTTTCTGAGCCTAGCCTATATCCAAGCTACCTCAGTGAGAGTTCAGCAGAGAGAGACAGGGGCCTCATCCTTACACAGGCCCACGGCAACATGACACTGGACAGAGTGCTCAGAGCCAGGGTGCTAACCATAGGACTACTGTGAATCCAAAAAAAGTTCTGATTACCAGTTACCTTAAAATATTTATTTTTTCCTATTGTATGAATTATAAAGTTAAAAGTGGCAATGACTTTGGCTTTTAAGTGGCTTAGTCTTTTCTTTCATAATATTGCTACTCGAAGTGTCTTTAGGGTACGAGCAGCATCTGTATCACCTGGGAGATTGTTATAAATGCAAAATCTCAGGCCCACCTGGGGTTCTCTGCTTCTCCTATGGACAATGGTGCTGAGCCCTGACACACATGAGAATCACCCAAGAAACTTTTCAAACATGTGCACATCTAGACTGGCCTCAGATAAATTAACACCAAATCTGAAACAGTGGTCCCACGTTTTCACAAGTTTCCCAGACGATCCTGTGGTGCAGCTAGCATTGTGAATAATCACTTAACACCTAGGCCAACTGTATGCCACCCTCAAGGCTCAAGTCCCATACAATAGTGCCTCTTAAACTTTGTACCCACAGAGAGAAATTCAGGATGCAAATGAAAAGCAGACTCAGATTTTATAGGTCTGGGTGGGCCTGAGATTTTGAATTTCTAACAAGCTCCCAGGTGATTCAGATGCTGCTTGTACCCTAAAGACACTTTGAGTAGCAAGGTTATTAAGAAAAAGAAAAGACTAAGCCACTTAAAAGTCTAAGTCATTGCCACGTTTAACTTTATAATTCATACAATAGGAAAAAATAAATATTGTAATGTGACTGGTAATAAGAACTTTCTTTGGATCCACAGTAGTCCTACGATTAGCACCATATGCGCACTCCAGTTTCAAGTGGCAACTTCTCTGGATTCATTTCCTACCCGTGGGAAGCTAAACAGAAAATAACATTGGTTTGTGTTTCAGCAGACAGATTTTTTTTTCAGATGGGAATAGTCAGAAAGAAGCTGCAGGCTGAGACTTCCTGCCTACAGGTCACAAAACCCCAACAGATTTGCCAGGTGTGACTTACAATTATTTACAAAGAAGAACAGTATCTTAATGGAATGGCTGCTTGATGTGCTACCTTAGGTAGGGAAATGGGCTAAATGGCCTCAAGAAAGTCTTGCGGCCCTGTGGGTCTGTGGTTTAGCGCTGCTCCCCAGAGCAGCTTGGGTTGGCTTTCCAAGCAAGCCTTCCATATGTCATGGACAGGAGTGCCCAGGTTCTGGTTTGGATCTCTCCTCTTCTGTTAGGCAGCTCTGTGACCTCAGACAAGTTATGTCACTTTCCTTAACCCTTAGATCCCTCAAGTGTCCTCTGCAAAATAAGAACATAAATAGATGTTTGGATGAGATTGCATGTCAATTATTTAGTTAGCACAGGGCCTGGCACATTAGTAACACTGAATCTTAGCTGTTATATTCATCAGCCTTCCTACAGTACCCTAGGTGAAATGGCAATGCAAGCCTTGGTTATCACGTACTGAGAGAAGCTGAAGTGCCACATTCAAGAACAGCACATAGATCAAAAGTTCTGCTGACCTCTAGGTTGGCCTTTAGTTCCAGCTTGTGTGGAGAACCACTGGATCCCACAATATGCAATAATAATTACACCACATCTGCACATGTGAAACACACTGATCAAACTTGAAGGCAAACAGAGTGCAGCAAGTTTTCTCCTACCCCATGGAGAGGGAAGTTGGTCTTGTGACCGGAGCTACTTCCTTTTGAGGCCAGGAAAGAGAGAACTAAGGACAGCCTGAGTTACTTTGTGAACCCTCTGGAGGAGCAGAGATTTCCAGCGCGGTGCTCTAAGTGAGGTCTGCACACAGCAGGGGAAGGAGCCAGTGAAGGAAAGATTGCCATAGGTTTTTAATATGGATGAGAAGCTGCCTGCTTTCTCCTAAGCAAATGAGGAGTGAGAGAAGCAAGGAATTCAAACCTATTTGCAGGCAGTCTCTGAGATAGAGGAGTAGACAGAGGTGCAATGGTTCTGAACTGACTTCAGTGCTGGACCTATCAGTATAGAGTCTGGCTGCTGGAAGACCATCTCCAACTTGAGGCAGCAAAGAGATGATAAAAATGTAAAAATAGCAGATAACCCTTGAAATTCCAGTGTCAGCCCCAAAGAACAGCTTCCAAAGATGAGGAGTGGGTGGACTTCCAGAGACACAGATTCAGCTTGCTAACTTTAGCCTGAACTTTCTGCAGCTTCTCAGCAGTACCAGGAAAAAGATTTGGTGTGAAGGAGGCTAAGAATAGTAGCTCAAATCAGACTGCGGAATCAAATGAGTTTCAATCAGCCATGTGTTCCCCCCAACTTTCCCCTCTTCCTTGGCCTCACTGGGACATGAGCAGCCATACTGCCAGAGTGTTGGAGTCACAAAGATGGGGTCTAGACCTAGAACAATGACAAAGACAGCTGACATTCATTGAGTGATTAGAACTTGCAGACCTTATGCTAAAGCACTTGACATCAATGGATTCATTTACCACTTATCCCAATACTAGGCGTAACTCCATTTTACAAATAGGGATATTTATAAAGACATTAAGAATCCAATCCAAGGTCAACCAGCTGATTAAGCAGTGAAGTTGGAAAAAGAGCAACAAAGTGCTAAGAAATGGAAAGTCATGAAGTCCAAGGACATTGATAAGGGAAAGCAGAACTTCAAGTATAGAAAGGGCTAAATAAAGGGTGGCAATGGGGCTGCTCTCCATCTCTTATTAGAAATGAATAGAGATTTCTTGGTTTGTGCAAGGAGAACAGAATTAGGTTAGACATGAGAAAGAAAGAAAAACTTCCAGATTGCAAAACTGTGTGACATAAATACTCATTATTAAGAGATAATCAGAATCTGATTAGTTAATTTAAAAAGAAAGAGAGGATGTTGTGCTTCTACAAGTGTTTTCCTCGGAATACTAGTTCTTTAAGACATTAATAGAAATAGGTATAATCAAATAGACTCCATAAATATTGTGCTAAATAGAGCTAAATAGGTTTCTTTTCTTGAAGAACTTTAGAACTCTTAATTAGCTAATAGATGTTGTCTCTAACAGTGGAATAGGTAGGACAGGAATAGTACCTGGTGTTGAGGAGAATATTTTTTAAACTGGTCTTTCCTCAAATACACTTGGGGAAAGCTTGGGGTTTCCTAAGATGGTTTATGCGTGGAGTTTCCAGGAGGGTAGGGACTGGCTTTCTATTCAAGAGCTATCTACGCACTTCATCAAGATCATCAGCATCACTTAGAGCTTGTGAGAAATGCAGAATCTCAACCCTGCCCCAGACCTATAGAATCAGAACCTGCTTCCTAACAGTATGCCCTGGCAATTTATATACAGATTGAATCTGGAGAAGCTCAAATTTTGTTTAAACCTCAGGGTCTAGTTGCATGAAATTCAACCATAGCAACCATCACCCTAATGTTAGAAGATCTGCTGCATAAAAAACTACCTATTGCGGGGTTGCCAGCACTCTGCCAGGGTAGATTCCTACTCAGGAGGTGTGAGCCGCCTGAGAAATAGGAAGTCTGAAATAATTAGTAAGAACTAGAGACAGAGCCAGAAATAAGATAAAAGAGAAGCAGAGCGCCTGATAGGTCTTCCAGTCTTGACAGGAGCTGGAACTGAACAACTAAAAAGAGGCTCAGGTTCTTTATTTAGTGGGGAGTACATCAAAAGCAGGAATAAGGTTTCAGCAAGAGGAGTCTTGGTAGTCTTGGTTCAGTGCTTGCTTCTTGGTGTGGCGGAGGTCTTGCAGTACACAGGTTGATTGGCATTTTGACAAGCCACACCATCTCCAAAGGCTGTGTGGCTGTATGGCTCCAGCAGTCACCCCATCTCCTACGCTGTACTGAACTTTTGATGGGAGCTAGGTAGGAAACCACATGAACCAAGCATTCTCAAACCAGCAGGGTTGTGGCTGGGAGTTCCCAATCTGGTTCCAATCCCAGGCTTTCCTGCCTAATGGCTTCCCCATCCATTTGGTTCATGCACAATTCACAGATGGCTCCTGGCAACTACCCGAAATTCACTGTGTCTTGAAACACTAAAGATTTATTGTTCACAATTTTGTAGGTAGAGTTTGCTCCTCAGTATGTTCTGTTTTATGTGGCATGGACTGGTGTCACTCACTAGGCTATATTCATGGGCCAGACTGCTAACATTTCACTCATGTACATGGTATCTCAATGTTCCTCCTTAAATTTCTTTCAATCGATAGCTTGGGCTTCTCAACATGCAACATTCTCAGGGTATTGGACACTCACATGGCACTTGCTTTCTAAGATGTAGAAAATGGATGCTGCAAATTCTATTAAGGCCAGAACTTGGAAGACATAGACCATCATTTCTTCTGCATTCTATTTATGGGCCAAAACAAACCACAAGGCCTGGTAGATTCAAGGAGCAGGGAACTGGTTTCCATCTCTTAGTGAGCAAAGTGGCATGCATATGCAGGAGGAAGGAATTGGTGGTGACCGGCTTTGGACACTATCTAACATACTCTCCACGTTGGTGATATTAGATGCTGTGCATAAGCACCCCCCACCCCTGCAACTCTAAGCTCTTGAAAAGTGCTCTAAAATGTGTGTCCTGAACTGGCTCTTCTTCCATGCTAAATGGGTTTTTCAATCCACTTAACAAAAGACAGACGTGGACTATCCATGGAGCATGTGAAGGCTAGGGACTAGGGATAGGCGAGGTCTTGTCATTCATCAATACCAACTGCAACTATTTAAACCTATTATATGAATCAGGAACTCCTTTACACTGCATATTTAACAGTATATGGTACAACTACAAGACTACTTTTTCTAGGGTTTCCTGCCATACAGCTACTAAACTAAAATAATCAAAGAAACAAAATAATTTTAGAAAGTGACAAGGGCTATGAAGAAAACAAACAAACAAATAAACAAACAAAAGAGCAGTGTGATTGTGAATGACTTCCTAAGTTAACTTAATAGGTCAAGGAAGGTCTTGCACAGCAGGTGTCATTGAACAGAGACCAGAGGACAAGCAGGAGGAAGTTGTTGGTAGAGCTGACATCAGAGTGGCTAAGGGTTTAAGCTCAAAATCCCTGAGGCAAGGACATGCTCTACATCCTCCAGGAACAGAAGGAAAGCCATTGTGCTACCTTATAAGGCTCAAGAGGAAGGTAGCCAGAGAAGAGGCTGGAGAGGTGGGTGGGAGCCAGGTCTTCAGAGGGCTCTGTGAGTTACAGGAAGGATATGGCATTTCATCCTAACTGTGATGGAAAACCACCAGACAGTTTGTTGCAGGGGTTGACACAAATTGACTTTGCTTTTTTGTTTTTATTTTATTTATCCATGCATTCATTTATTTATTATCAAGTACTGGAACTAAACCCAGGGCCTTGGACAGCATAGGCAAGTGCTCTTCCACTGAGCTACAGCTACAGCCTTTTTTTATATTTTATTTTGAGAGAGGGTCTTGCTCAGTTGCTAATGCTGAATTTGAACTTGACATACTCCTGCCTCAGCCTCCCAACTTGCTGGCTTGATTTGTACTTTTATAGGACTGTGACGGAGTGAAAACCAGATTGAAGTGAGAGAAGAGTAGGAGTAGGAAAGCCACTTAGGAAATTCCAGCAACCATCCAGGTGGGAGAAGATAGCAGCTTGTGCTAAGGTGGGGCTTCTGAAGGACCATGAAATGTATGTCTTAATTCAGGTCTTCACAGAGCAGAAGGTTGCTCTGGGTCTGTCTTTTCATTTTATTTGGTTTAGGTTATGAGAATTAGAATAAAAATTTTCCTATATATCCTTTCTTATCTAGAAATATGTGACTGTGAGTCTTCCTTCATTTTCTTCCTTAATCTTCCAGGATCCTGACTTAAAGCCCAGCAGAATTAGGTCTAGGCTGCAGCTACTGTAACAAAAGGTGGGTAGAATAGCACAATGAACTCTCACCAAGTTAACACTAGCTCATTAGTATTGTTATCTGTTGTGTTGAGGATATAGCCCAGTGTAGTGCATTTGCCTAGCACGAATAAGGCCCTGGTTTCCATCTCCAGCAACAAACACACACACACACACACACACACAATCTTTGTTCATTTTTCTAATATTTTGGCAAGATCATCTCCTCTAACCTTCTAAGATTAAATGGAAAAGAGTTGTTATGTGATTCCTTTCTTTCCACTTGAACCTAGAATTTTATAGTTGCCTCAACTGTGCCCACTTAGTCCACTTGTACAGATGGGACTGCACAAAGTGACAAAGTTTGGGTTTACTTGTTCTAAGACATCACTTTTGAAGCCTTTGCATGTTGTAGTTTCTGATTTCGTAAGCCATGAGCATGGCATAGCATGTGCAATTTTCTCATTTATATATTTATTCTTTCAATAACAGTGACTCAGATGTGTAACAAATTTCATTTTCATGCTTCTCTAGTTACAGATAAGTTCCAAAATCAGAAAAAAAAATATACTTGTCAAACCCTGCCTCCAACTCTTTTTTTCAAAATACAATCACTATAAATACTCTCTGCCTCTGAGAAAGTTACAATAGTTGTAACTTCATACATCATTGACCCTTTCAAAACAAAACATCTACTGTTCTACACTGGTGCCAGGTGCCCTTAAAGAAATCACAATTTAATGTGGTCTTTGGCATAATGCTTTAACCAATTAAAAGCATAATTGATGACCTTCATTCATTATAAGCTAATTACTATTTATTCTGTTGGGTAAAATTTGTAACAAACAGCCCAGGTAAATTATATGACAAGGAGAGGGGCCAAGAGAACAGAAGGATCTAGCAAACACTAACTTGTTTCTGCTTTCACTTATTTCCACAAAACCTCTTTGAGAGTCTGCAGCTAAGAGGAGAACAGGCAGTTTGGGGACTCAGCCCTAATGCCCACTTATTTATGGACTAGTAAGAGGAAAGAGATGGATTTTGCCAGGGATTTATCAATAAAGCAAAGGAACAGGGAACACTTTTTTCCCCTCAGTCCTCTGGGAGCTTGGCATAACAGCCATGTTTAGGGCTCTGTTCCAGAAGCTGTTACCTGTGAACTAAGTCCACAGAGTGGATGGCAAGCTGGACTGACAGAGGAGGACAGAGAGAAGGATGGGATGAGGAGGCAAAGAGAAGACAAGAGAAGAGAAAAAAGAAGAGTAAGAGGAGAGAGAAAATGGCTAAATAAAGGGGGGAAAGCAGTGATTGAAGAATGTTAGAAAGGAAGCAATGAACTCTGGGCAAGGTGCTGCACACCAGCAATCCCAGAGAATCGGAGGCTGAGGCAGGAAGGTCACAAGTTTGAGGCCAGCCTCAGAAACTTAGCAAGGACCTGTTTCAAAATTTAAAAATAAATAAAAGTAAAAAGGACGGGGAATGTAGCTGAATGAGAAAACAAACCTGGCTTCAATCCCAGTACACACACAAAAAAATAAAAAGAAGAAGAAGGAGAAGGAGAAGGAGAAGGAGAAGAAGAAGGAGGAGGAGGAGGAGGAGGAGGAG
>NW_026000229.1:39533333-39541043 GCF_001458135.2 Marmota marmota marmota
AGGAGGAAGGAAACAATGAGGTTAGAATTACAGCATCCATCCCAAACTGGAAGTACAAACTCATTTTTCCAACCCTCTCTTTAAAACATGAAGAGACTAAGGCAAATGGAAGAGCCTGGCTCTTTTGAATTCCAGAGGCTTTGTCTCCCTCCACATTTCCTTTATTACATTGTGATTTCAAGGATTTTGAGAAGCTTGGTCTCCACATGTAACCAAGTCTGTCATAGTGCCATGTACCATGTGGATCTTGTAAATATTTAGTGACACTCCCCCGGGTAGTGATGCAGAGAGAGGTCATATCCATGTTAGCACAAAGCTTCCCTGGGGACCCTGAGCAGTTTTCAGCAAGGAAAAGTTGAGGACAAGGGCAAGAGCAGGGCATGGAGCCTTGCAGAGATCTGCTGTTTATTTTTAGTGTGGAGCTCCGCTTGGTCTCAGAGTTCCTTCTCCACGGGGTTTTCTCCCTCACAGCTGCTGTGTGGGATGCAGGTGGCAGTTGGGAGGAGAGGGAGACTTCTAAAACCAACTGGAAGAATGGCTTTCAGCCACTCCGGATTAATGGCATGGGCACAAACTAACAGTGACAATAAGATGAGGATCCAAAAGGGGTACACGAAAAGGAAGGAGAAAAGAGACCCCTCATAGAACTTCTCAGAAGAATCTGAAAGAGGAAGGTCACTGAGAAATGCCTGGCATAGAGCATTTTGATACAACTTTGATGAATAAGTAAATAACTCTCTGCCTTCTGCTCCCTCTCTCTCATAATTATAACACAGCCTTGGGCACAAAGAGGTTTAAACATGCAAAATGAGAAGAAGCAAAAGGAAAAACAAGAAGAGGAATGAGAAAGGAAAAAGTGGAAAATAAAAATGTGTCAGTTCTTCTATTACCTATGTGCCTACTTTAAAAAGAGGTCTATTTAAAAGCTAGGGGTTTCCCTTTTGAAACTTATTTAAACAGCCAAGAACTGATGCGTAAGCACTCAGTGGGTGACTGAAAGTGGGGCAATCTGTAATGTGCATCTCACCTGTGAAGTAATGCTACTGTCAAGGAAACAGTAGACAAGCCAAAGACGAAACAGAAATAAGAGCCCCTCTGCATCTCTGGAAAAAGGGACTTGAGGACCACAGCAAACTATACCTGGAGATTTTACATGTCCTGGCCTCATGAAGAGGAAAATGAAGAGACCAACAAAGAGGATACTTAATTCCAGGTGGATATAGGAACAAGGCAAGCTCCACCAGCCACCACCCTGCACTGCCGTCCAAAACTGACCTGGGCAGGTATTAACCTTGCAGCACCTTGTGATCCCTTGACTCGTGCTTAAGAAGGAAAGTGGAGAAGTAAGGTCAAGAAAGATGAAGAAAGGCAGTAATCTTGTTGAGTTTTTATGTAGAGAGGTGAACATTCAGATATCCAAGCAAACAGAAAGAAAGGAAAGTCAACTTTTAACCCACATAAACTCACTTCTAGCCCCTTTAAAGCAAGTGGGTTTCACTCTAGGGAGAATTCTACGAAGGCAGGGGACTTAGCTGTACTTCCTTAGAACTTACCCCTGCAGGATCACGTGTCCTAATATTCTCCAGGTTAGTTATCTCCCCTAGGAGGTAATAAGTTCCCTGAGGACAGGGCCCAGGCCTAGTCCATCATTGTATCTTTCCCAGCATGGCCCACAGTGATTGGCAGAGAGGCACTGTTGAATGACTGCTGGGAAAGGGCACTACTTCAACAGCTTTCCTGGAAGTCACTCTGCTCTCTCCACTGCAAAGCCATATTACCATTCATAATGCATCTGGGTATTTTGTCCATTCCCCAGTGCATGCAATTTAATATAAAGTCCAGTGTCACTGGCCGATGCTGAAGCCAATCTCATGCCAGAATCATCAAACAATTATTCCCCTTTCAACACCGCCCCCCACACTGCTTCCTTCCCTCCACCTGGACTTTTCCTAATTCCCAAATACTCTCCATGCTTCTCCAGTTCTGTACCTTCATCCCTGCTCCCTGGAATCATAGCAGTAGGAGGACCAGATTAGGAATCTGGACACTGGCTTTAAATGCCACATCCAGTAGCACATGAGCCACATGACCTATGACAAAATTTTTAACCACTAAGACTCTTTTTCCCCATCTTTAAAATTAGGGATCACAATATCCACCTCACAGAGGCATAGAGATAAATTATAAAAGCAGCAAGCATAGTAGGTGCCAGTAAGTATTGGTTCCTTCTCTTTATTACCCTTCAACTTTGAGCACAAACATCACCTCCATTTTACTGTAGGCAGAGGAGTCTCCCCTTCCCCTGAACTCAGCAAGTAGTTATGGGAGAATATTTATGCCACCAGGAGGGAGGGGCCTTCTCCAGGTCAATGGAGTCCACAATGGAAGCAGGTGGCCCGGCAGACATCCTGGCATATGTCCCAAGACACAGAAGCCTGGAGTCATAGAGCAGATTTTTATAGATTATCTCACCAGATGTCCTGTTTCATAGATAAGAAAATTGAGGGCAGTAAGGAGCTATGACTGGACTCTTCTCTATGGCTCCTCACTCTCTGCCAGGACGTGAATAAAGGCCAGTATTCACTGAACCAGTCACAGGCTGGGACTGGAACTGGAATTGCAGGGCAAAGAGCTTCTTCAGGAGTGTCTCATCCATTACCTTGTTTCCAGACAGGGATGCACATTTATCTTACACAGCACATATCAGACTCCTGATAAGTATTGGGCTCACACCTCTAAGGAGGATATTCAAATGTCTATGACAGACACCATCTCACCTTTATAATTCAGAGCCCAGCTAAGGAGGCGCCATTTGTTCAAATGATTACCCTGCAAATGATTACCACATCACTGCAGTAGCACCCAAGCTTGGCAAGGTGCTCCTTGAGAGAGCAAAGAAAAGGTCCACAAAGGAGGAAGATGGATTGGTTCTTGAAGAATAAATAGCTCACTAAGGAGACAGGTGTTTGAGAAGGGCATTTGCACTTGATCATTTAGTTTCACTCTCCTTGCAAGCAATTACAACCACATGTGCTGGAGGTGAGGCTGCACGCCTGTGCCCACTAAGATCTGTCTTCTCACCACAATGGAAGATCAGCTCCATGAAAGGCAGCCTAGGACTATCCCAAACTGTGCCAGGGTCAGGGATATTTTTGAGCAAATTACTCAGTATCTTCCGTAATATATTTGTTTTACATCATTGCTTCTAAGGATCCCTCAAAACTTCTTTTATTGCTGGGATTAGGGTAGGACTAGATAAGAAAACCCAGAAGCTCAAATATGGGCAGTTTGATACAGAAAAAGAAAAAGAAAAGGACAAAGGCCCATAGAAAAGCTCTTAAGTGAGCTTTTAACCTCCCAAAAGAAAAGATACTTTTTGTACAATGGGCCACTCAGGTCCTCTGGAAAGTGACTCCAACGGAGATGGAAGTGCAGGAGAGTTATCAGAGGAAAGGTCTGTGAAAGATAAAGAGGACAGAAAGTAGCAGCAGGTAGGGAAGGCCTTCAAATCATGATGGAGGTCTGACACTGAAAAAATCAGGAAAGAAAGAAAGATTGGGTAGGAAGTTCAGTTGCAAAGACTGCTCAGAGAAGAGAGACAACTGGCCCTGGATGCTGCTGAGATCAGTCATTGGCTAGAGCTAGCTGGGCAATGCAAGGCTTCCATTCAAACACTGAGGTGGTTCCCAAAGGAATCCATCACGGAAGCACACTCTGGCAAGTTCTGTCTTAAAGGAAGGCCTGAGCAGTAGCACATCTACATGGCTACTGAACACACACATCATCCTGGAGTAAAATAATTAACAGGGGAATATACTGTGCTGATAGATCACAGAAACTTGTTCTAGGTGTATTTGGAGTAAACACAGATCTTAAGATAGCAGACTAATTGTAGATTCCCTTTTTTAATTAATTATTAGTATAACTGGCAGAGTTTAACTCGTGTTTACAACAGATCTGGGTTGAGGGTAAATCTTTGCACCTGGATCTCTTAGCTCTCTATAAATCAAAACTCTGCACCCTCTTATCAAGCCAATCAACTTTGATAACTAAGTGAAAAGAAGTTTAAGCCAAAATTCTTTGCCAGATAGAGAGAGAGAGAATGGGGGAGGAGAAGAAGAATAACCCTTGAGACCTTGAACACCATGAGGACAGGATCCATATGGTCTATTCCCCTGATAAATCACTAGCTGCTTTCAGAGTCAGGCACATGAAACCTCAATAAATATGAAATAAAAGGATAAGTGGATCAACATATGAATGTCACCCACCATAGCTTATCCCTCGCTGTGTTTAGCTTCTCAGACACACTCATTTTGATTTTGTTTTGTATCTTTGGAGTTCAGTAGTAGAGAACAGAATCTTTTCTAACTAGTTTAGGTAAGATGGAATTTTATTTCAGGGCATTAAACAGCTTATAGAATTACTTGTTGGTTGAGCGGTTGGGAAAGACTCCGGAAGCACACTACAGAATCCAGAACCACACCACCACTTCCGCAACCAGGAAACTGCTGAGATCAGAAACCTACAGCTGCCAGCTCCAGGTCAACCCCACCTACAGTGGTATGAGTGAATGCCCCCCACTCTGCCTCTCAACACCCATTCAAAGCAACAGTCACTGCAACCTTCGATACGTTCCCTGAGGGCAGGGCCCAGGCCTAGTCCATCATTGTATCTTTCCCAGCATGGCCCACAGTGATTGGCAGAGAGGCACTGTTGAATGACTGCTGGGAAAGGGCACTACTTCAACAGCTTTCCTGGAAGTCACTCTGCTCTCTCCACTCCAAAGCCATATTACCCTTCATAATGCATCTGGGTATTTTGTCCATTCTCAAAACTGCCTCAGAACAGCCAAAAGATTCCACAGGCCTGCTGGCCATGGGATGTGGCTTCCAGCCCATTTCTCTCTTCCAAATCTTACATGAACGTCCGTGGTTGGTCAAATCCAAATCACCCCAGGAAGTCTAGCTGCCAAGGAGTTGATAAAACGTGTAATTTAGACGTCCAATACCTACAGGTTAGAAGAAACCACCTTAATGAGGACACAAAAGAATTGAATGGGCCATTCCACCACATCCTCCTCTGAGGAAATCTCAAAGAGGACCTTATGTACCTATCTTCTATCAGGTGGAAACTGAGAAATCTTCAGTTCTAAGGCAAGGTTGTAACCTCATTTGTTAAGAGACTTTTAAAAACGATTGTGAGTTTTCTATGGAGATTTAAAAAGGAAAATAAAAAGAGCAGTCATTTGTCTTTAGTTATCGTCTACAAGGGAATATTGCCTATAGGCTCTGGCTCCCTACAAACTCTATCTTATGTAGGATGCCTCATAGCATGTTTGTGACTCTTTGTGTGGTCACCTGGTAGATCATCTCTCCTGTAGTCCCCATTGACCTGGTGAATTCCTGACTATTTTAGGTGGCCTCTTGCAACTCCTTCTTCATCCCCTAGGCATTAAGCAATCCACTTCTGGCTCTTTTCTATGGAGTTTCTCTTCTCCTAAGACAGGACCTTTTCTGTCCCAATATCTTCTACCTCATCTCCCTCATGAGGTCCTTCGTCTTGTCCACAGGAAATGGAGAGACATTTATGATAGCCTTGCCCTGAAAAGTCATCGATCTGTCTGAAGTGTCTAAAGGACATAAAGAGGTCCTTCAGCTATTTCTTCTGTAAATCTGCAGAGGGTATGGAGGTGAGGGTTCTGCCTGACATTCCTTTTGGTAAATAACCATCACTGGCACCTCAGTCAAAATGGAGATAGAAACGGTCCCACTGAGGCATCCTGCTACACAGGATCTCTAATGTCCCCTCACAGAGATTTTCCTGACACTCCCTTTATTCAGCAGGCTCCACAGAACTACAAATGCTCACAGTGTTCTCCTCTGCTATTGCTGTGCCTTTCATATCCTTCAAGATCCAAGCTTGTCCCTCACTCCTTTGGTGAAGCATGAAATCTTTCTCTTTCTGAAGGGTTAATGTTTCTTAATCTTTCACATGCCCCCATCAAGTTTGGCTCCACAAAACCCTGATCCACTGTAACCCTTGATAAAAGTTTCCTCCTCAGAGCTCCCCTAGACATTATTTTTTCCTCACTTGTTTGCCTTATCCAGGAAGCTGAAAACTCTTCAAGGACAGCACCCATGACTTTGTCAAGTCATTACTCTAGTCTAGCACCATACTGAGCCCATACCAAGCAATCAGTTCATTCATTCACACCTGTTTATTGAGTTACTGTTACTGACAGGCACTGAGAATCAAATGATCAAAACCTTTGCCTTCATAGCACTAGAGGGGACAAATGCATTTGTGGCACCTGGTGGATTCCCCTGACTGAGGTCCTCATCTGTGCTGAATCCTACACAAGAACAGCACATTAAGCAGCATGGTGAGTGTCTTGACTACTCATCATGGCAGTCATGGGACACCATCGTTGCTCTTTGTAGATTCCATTGTACTTCTAAACAGTTACCACAGAAACTTCTAGAGAAGTCTGACGTGTTCTGCTCACATGGACTCACACATTCAGCGACATGGTTTGCTCATAAGAAGGCCTAGTAAAAGTCCTGAAAGTCTAATTTGGGGGCTCTTTCACGCTTCTTGAGAATGTGACTCTCCCCAGAAGGGCCTGTTCTTCCTCATGAGTCACCCACATACACACCCAGCCCAGGGCTCCCTGGTAATGTCAGCAGATCAGTGTGTGCAAAGAGGAAGGAAACACATAGCTAATTTTCTTGCCTTTCCTTCTGATAATATGGTATGGCTCACTGAGGTTCTAGGTTATGGGAATACACTTCCATGTAAGAAGATGGGAGGGTAATAAAAATAAGGCCACTCATACCCCCAACATTGGAAGTTGGAAATGTTTGAGTCTGAATCTTTCTGTGCTAACCATTATTATGCATTACTCTCCTTGATTGCAACAGTCTTGCACAGAGTATGACAAGGACAATAGGCCAAGAAAGGCCTTTCTACACAAAGAACATTTCTTCTTACAATCTCTGCACCACAGGCCACTAAGGCAAGATGTCTCCGGAAGCTCCATGTTTAGATAGATGTGAAGTGCAGTGGACATAAGACGCTCCAATGATAGTTGTTAACAATATAGGTCCCTGGGCCCTAAACATTTTATTACTTGGAATAGTCAGAATACAAGAACTATAGAATTTCCTATAGCTTTTATTATATTGGCTATAGTATTCACTCTAAATAGATTCATTTTGTCAAATACTGGTTCATGATCAAAGGACACGGGATAGAGGATTGCTGAGAAGGGAAAAGTCAATGAGCCAAACTTTGGGCTGATAGAGAAGGATCAATCTCAGGGAGGCAAAGCTGTGGGAAGCTGGACCCCGCAGGTTGGGGTGGGTGTTTTAGAAAAGACAGATTCCACGTCAGATCAAAGCCCAGGCTGCAGGTTCAGCAGGAGTCATGTGTAGCGAGCTCTAGCAAGTTTTTCTGCTAAAGTCTTTATAGTTTCCCGGAAGTCTTCCTCAGCTAAGACTCCTCTGTCCTCAGTAAACCTTTCTTGTAAAGAGGGTGTCAGTACCACAAAACTAAGTTGTGAATCCACTGAACTGCCAACTTCCTGGAGGCCGGTACTGAGCCTGAGACTGGCTCCAGCCAGACTGAACTGGCTTTTCCAGGTGTCTTAACCGGAGGAGCTGATCCAGAACTTACCACAAAAAAAAAAAAAAAAAAAAAAAAAAAAAA
>NW_026000229.1:39541118-39547956 GCF_001458135.2 Marmota marmota marmota
AAAAAAAAAAAAAAAAAAAAAAAAAAAAAAAATGGGGCATCAACTTATGCTCTCTTCTCCTTTGGAATCGGTTTTGCTTTATGGCACCAACAGTAAAGACCAGGAATAGAAATGAGATATTCTCAGGGCTAACTACAGGCTACCTAGCTTTGCAACAAGGGACAACAGGAACACTACCCCGCTCACCTCCAAAAGACTGCTGTAAAAATAGGCCAAGATGAGGCTGAATCTGCAAGCACAAAAGCTCAATTGAAGCACGACTCTGCCCCAGTGGCCCTCCCTTTTGGACCTGCTGCTCCTGTTTCACAGGCCTCATTTCCTCCCCACCCCTACCTGATGTTATGGAGAACCTAAATACCCTGTGTCTGCTCTCCCCAGTCCTACCTGGAAGGCTCCACACTCTTGTCTGTCTTGCAACTTTTGAGGTCCAGTTCTGCTTGCAACCTTTTTAATCAAAATATACTTGGCAAGCCCTGAGCTCCAGAAACCCGAACTGCATGCGTGATATATGGTGCTGGTTCTGAACTCTGACTCCAAAACAAAACTTTCTGAGGGGCTTTTGAATATTTTCCACCACCTTCCTCAGGCTGTCTGACTGAAATTTTGGGAGAAGATCTTCTGCTGTTATTGCTATTGTTGCTTTTTAATGTTTCCACAGAACTTCACTTAGGAATCATAGGCCTATAAATAAAACTGGCACACTTGACATATATCATATTGTTTTTCAATTATTTCAAGTTTAAAAAACTACTTTTGTGTTTTCCTACAATTCATCCACACTCCTTTCACCTGGGATAGGGCTTCTCACACACACACACACACGCACGCACGCACGCACGCTACACATACATGCACATACACATATGCACACAAACATACACAGCACACACATGCATACACACATATGCACACATACACACCACACACACACACACACACACACAGCCCAGTGCAGTACCATGATACTGCACACAATAAATCATTGGTGCTGGATTACCATAACTGAGAAGAAAAGGAGGAAATGGGATGGTGGAAGGATGAATTGTTTATATTATCTTTCTTTTGTTGTGATTCCATGAAAAGCAAATCCTACACATGACTCACATCATCCTCTAAACAGCTGGTCTTAAAGTGGGGGTGGGGAGCTATTAGTGATCACTATACCATAGGACAAGGCACATGTTCCCATTAAAACTCCCTCAGGTGAGAGAGTGTCACCATGGGGGTGCAGAGGCAATGGTGCCTTAGAAAAGGGTGTAAGTAAAGCCAAGACTTAGCAGAACTGAGAAACCAGCAGAAATATAACTAGTAATGATAACAAGTGCTGTTTTGAGTGGTAGTTGTCACATGTCAGGTGCTGCGCCGAGTAGGTCTTGATAGAGATATCACTATTCCTACCTTAAAGATGACGAAATTGAGTTCTGAAGAAGTTAGGTGCTTTGTCCAAGTCACAAACAACAGAATCCATATTCTAACCCAGTCTCATCAGACCCCAGAGCTGGAGTGTTTACCATCCTTCTGTTTCTTAGGCTCACTCAGCCTACTTTTCTCTGCCCTCTCCGCAGAACAGCTCTCACTATTTTCTCATCTACTTGCATGTGATCTAAAATGGCTGCCTCATTCCTACAGCTTTCCTAGAGACCTTTATCTCTATGATTCCCAGTTAAAATTTTTTGAAGAATCTGATTTGCCAATGAATGGGCGACCTTTAAATCGAGTGTCCACTGGGGATACAATCAGTCATGGCCAGGAGGATCACCCCAGAGCCTTGTTGGTAAGGCAAGTTGCCGGATATGTCCATCTACTAGGATCTCATGTACCATCCCTGAAGCCAAAACTCTGGAGTAGGCAATTAAACTTGCCACTTCCCTTGCATGTGGATTCAGGATAATAATGGTACACACCTACAGGGCTATTTTGAGATTTAAAGGAGTTAATTTATGTCAAGTGCACAGAACAGTGTCTGGCACATAGTAATTGCTATGGATGGCATTATTATTCAAGTTGTACTACAAACCGCTTTTGCTCTGGTTCACCAGTATGCTATGCCCTTGACCTCAGCTTGGTTTGTTGGCTTTGATCCACCCCTTTCAAGATGTGCCTCAACAACTACCAAACTTAATCATCTCAGAAAACATATCCTTCTCTAGTACAGCTTTAATAACATCCTTAACAAGCAAAGGTAGATGATCTCAGTCTGAAAATGTGCAGTTATTCTAAAAAGACTGAAACTAAGGCCAATCTTTATCTTTGAGAAAGGGATTATAAAAACCAGATCGTATAGGAAGAGAATTGTGTTCATGGAAATGATAAGAGAAATGCCTTACAACAAACTCTGCCCCAAAAGCTGCTTGTTTTCTTTTAACAGGAGACAAATTCATTAATGACCCCAAATAATAGGTAAAAAGGACTATCACACTGAGCTTGTTCAGACAAAGTGAGTTATGCATTTACTTGATATCCCTAAGAAATGCCACCCCAAGAAAACTGGGGGATTTAAACCTTTCAAGATGATTGCTATGAATCTCATCACAGTTCTTCTAGAATCAACTTAAGCAATGCCTTGTCCAAAATAAGCAAACTTGTTGATTTGAAAAAAAATAAATAAAGTACAAAGAGGGACGGCTGTGCCATGAATCATTATGCAAACAAATAAGATATGGAATTTCTGTCTTGGTTGTGATACATGTTATCATAACTACCACTAACTTACACATGTGCCATTTCAAATGTCTCATTTGATACTCCCAACTATTGCTCTGCAAGCAAAGTAACAGATGATAAAGTTGAGGCTAGGTAATGAGTTATTTCTTGCTGCTGCTAGTAGGATCATGGCACTAGAACCCAGATCTTCTGATTCTTCTGTCCCATCATGTCTCTCTGTGGGGTGTTTCTTGTGTAAGTTGTGGAAGAAACCTTCAAATAGTGAAATCAACTGGTTGAGAAATAATTGGCATCTTTTCAAGTGTGCTCCTTAAGTCGCTATTGTGTCATGATACCCTGAGTTTCTAAGTTTGGGAACTGCTCCCCATGTAGCCTATGATATATAATCTGCATTCGTTTATTAAAAACTCTGAGCAATCCCACCCCAAAGAATTCTATATAATATTAACTCTGCATTCTTCAAACTTATTTGATCACAAACTCTTTGTATTATTTGTTAATATCACACAGGTCAATACAATATTCTTTGGAAAATATTTCAAACTATCTTAAAAACAAGTATGCAGTGACATGAGTAAATTAAATAAAAAAATTATGCCTTATTCTACCTTGGCTGTTCCCCAGTTTCTTTGACCCAAACTAATTTCTGAAAGTAATATTAATTCTAAGTAAGATCTCTGCAGATACAGGGTATTATCAGGAGCATGTGAGGAAAGGTGAGATTGTAAAGAACAGGCATCAGGAGGGAAGATCAATACAGAGACAGCTCTGCCTCCCACCTCCCAGTGACTTGCAGAAACTCTGGTGGCCTCACACTTCACTTTTTCTCTCCACCTACTTTAGCTTTTCATTTGTTAAGGGTTGTAACAGCAGTTTGAGGAATAAGATGTTTCTCCACCCATTGCCCCTCTGTAACTTTCCCCATTGTCCTTAGTCTTCAGAGAGGAAACTTGGGCTTTCTGGAGGTTATGGGAAGGTCACTCTGTGGTTGCATAGAACAAAGACTGGTGGCATTAAGGAAAAGGGGAAAGTAACTTGTGTGCCTTCCAGAAACCTTTATCAAGTATTAATTAACCAGTCAATTGAAATTCACTGAACCAACAGGGAGCCCTTTCTTTATTAAATGACTTTTTCACACCTTCTTATCACTGGCTGCTACTTGCCAGTTGACTAATAAGGCACCTTCCCTGGAGAGAATTAATGTTGACTTTTCTTGACTTCACATCTTTATATCCATATTAAATTAATTGGGCTATGTTGCCAGTATACTGCACATATGTCCCATGGATGGGGTTCAGGACACACTATCCACAAACATAGCACCTTGGCATTTGCTATTCTCACCTTCTTCCTCCCTTCTCCCAGAAGTAGGCCAGAAATTCTAGCTGACCTTCCCCTGAAGTGGGTCAGAAGACTCACTCCAGGGAGATTCTCTCTCTACCTGGAGAAAAGGAGCCAAGACACAGAGGCGCCAAGAATCTGAAGGAACAGGCCTTGCTTAAGTACCCCCCTCACCCCGGTCATTACCATGAGGTCATTCTCCCTTTCTTATAATTGTACTTCTACACAACGGCCCACTCTTCATCACACCTAAGCATAAGAATACAGTTCTCTCTGTCTCTTTGGATCTTCATTTTTAAGACTCCTGGAACACGTAAAACCTGTATTAAATAAATGTGTGTAGTTTTTTCTTGTTAATCTATCTTTTGCTATGGGGGCTTCAGCCATGAATCTTGCAACGGGTGAAAAAAACATTGATTTCTTTTCCTTCCCCTATACCCACTCGGGCAAACACATGAGCTTCCCAGTCTCTGCCATTCTGAGAAGCAGTTATTTTTTAAAAGCTTCCTCATCCTCCACCAAAGGAGGGTTCAGGGCTTAGCACCAGGGCACTTTCAGTGAGGTCGTGTTTTCCTTCTCATATGATCCAAAATGGTCTAAGCCTCCCAGAACTCCTTCCTTACTCTCAGGGAAGCTTTTCCAGGAAGCAGTCCTGAAGTTTAAGATAATGTGTCCTAGAGGACACAGGGACACAGGTAAGCCTCTCTTTTGGCCCAGAGGCTATTGACATGGCCCAGGCAGGCAACATGTTTATTATTGAAGGGTTTCTCAAGGTTGAAGGTGGGTTAGCACCTTCCTGATGGCCAACTGGGAGATGCTGCTTTTTCCAACTTTCCTGTACCCAAAGAGACACTGCACAGTTCCTTCCAGCAAAGACAGTTGCCTAAGGTCTGGGGTCCTGGAGCAGAGACTACCCAGCTTGACTGCTTTTATCTGAACTTTTGAGTCACTCTCTAGGAAGCACACTATTATCTCCTTTTATCTTCCTCTTGCTCAAAGAAAGGGCAGAATTAACTTTCTAAACATGACAGAGTGACTTTAACACCCAGGGCAGATAAAAGAGCCCTGCTCAGATGATTCCTCACCTTGGATGAGGGGGGTGTGATATAATGGCAATAAACTGGGAATGTAGCAAGGCCTGTTGGTTCAGGTTGTCCTGTGTGTCCCCTGTCTTTAGATGAGGGTATCCCTTTCCTCAAGGTTGGGAAGGGCACCTCTGGAGGGAGGGTGGGTGGCCCACTATGGGAAGAAGGTCCTGGGTGTTGTGACCTGCTCCAGGGGAGGAGAGCAAGAGGAAGTCAAACATGATCTTCCTGCTTTGGCTGCTTCCACAAAATGCCAAGGTGCCATATTTTGGGGTAGCATGCTCTGAATCTCTGAAGACCTATAATTTTACCTCTTACTTTTTAAAATTAGCACTATGGATCCCACAATTTATGGCTACCAATGAAATCCTTTTTCACTCTTCAGCTCTTGGCTGTGACCCTCAAATTAGACCAGATGCCAATCATGTTGGCTCTCAAAGAGAGGCAGGTTTTAAAAAAACAAAAAATAAAGTTTTAAAAGGTTGCTTTCGAGGGGACTACAAGCATCTTATCAGCCATCTTTAAACAGTTGGTAGTGATTTCCTGAGGCACTGAGGCTGCACAGGTTTAAAAAAGGATGTTAAGGGTTGTCTGTGCTATACCTAAACTAGGGGAGCTGGACCAAAGTTTTTTTAAAGAGAGAGGGATGCTAAAATGAAGAGAACAGGAGAGAGATCTGAGTTTCCTTCCCCAAGAATGCTGGGGAACTTAGAGTCCAATTCTCTCTGCAGCCTCCACAGAGCGGGGCAGGTTCTCGTGACCAGGAAGTAGTACCAATACCACCTGAGCAGCTGCCCCACTCTAGCCCCTACATTTGGTCTCCTCTGATCCTGCTTTACATGAGCAATTAGACTTGGAGGCCACCAGTGGCTAGTGGCCCATGGTCACCCAAAGCCTGACTCCACATGCCTCCCTTCAACCCATCTGCCTTTTTACAGACAAAGTGAAGAAGAGACACCACACAAAGGCAAGCAGCCTGATGTCTTCAGATACTGAACAGAAAAGAGACCCAAAGATCAACTGGTTTCTAAGTGTGTCCAAAGACCACCTGCATCAGGATCACCCAGAGAGCATGTTTAGAAATGCAGATTCCTGATCCCACCCACTCCCCAAGAAACTGAATTAGTTGGTGACTGGTATGTATCCCACATTTTGTATGTCATATATTTTAGTCCAAATGTCAAAAAGAATGGAGTACATTGCTTATCCTCTGTGGGCCTAAAAGAACTAGTGAGGGCAAAGCCAGGGTGGTCTCTAAATATTGCCCCTTAGGGCTCTGCCCACTCCACCCCACTGCTTCTGGGGCACAGATAAGGTGGAGAAATGAAACCAGCTTGGTAAACATATTTTGCTCTTCACCATCTGTTTATTGTTTTCAAGCCATTTGTTTGTTCTCATGAACTACTTTGGCTATTAAGGCCCCAAGGAGTAATGATTAAAGTCATATTTTGGACTTGGAACACCATAATTTAAATTCTGACTTTGCTACTTCCTGGCTGTAAAGCCCTGAGTAAGTTACTTATCCTCTCTGTGCCTCAGTTTTATGATTTAAAAAATAATAGTATCTGAAAAGACATACATAGGGTGAAGGTGAAAGGTTGGGAAAAATCATATCACTCATATGGACTTCGGAAACAAGCAGGAGTGTCCATACTCATATCAAATAAAATAGATTTCAAGCCAAAGTTAATCAAAAGGGATAAAGAGGGACACTACATACTGCTTAAGGGAACCATACACCAACAAGA
>NW_026000229.1:39549063-39572851 GCF_001458135.2 Marmota marmota marmota
GGATGGCAATTTGTAAATCAATGGATGTGTAACTGATGTGATTCTGCAATCTGTGTATGGGGTGAAGGTGGAAGTTCATAACCCACTTGAATCAAAGTGTCGAATATGATATGTCAAGAAATTTGTAATGTTTTGAACAACCCACAATAAAAAATTAAAAAAAATAATAATAGTATCTGAATAGACACAGGACACACCACCCCAAATAAGGCTATAAGAGACAAGAATACACCATCCCAAAACATGCTTTTTGGTCATCTTGATTATTTGAACCTGGTCATTTTGAGAAACTGCCACTACAGGAGTTGCTATAAAAGTTATTCTTCTGTGTGAGAAATTGACATCTATGAAGGAAGTCTCTGTTTGAAAGGGTGTCTCCCAGGCTGCTCCAAGAAGAAAAGAATGAGTAGATTACTCAAGATTCAATGGAGGGGGCACCTATTTACATCTGTTCAACAAACCTTACATTGTATTAATGTGCTTTTCCTGACCATCCCACACCATTCTTTCTTTGATTCAGAAAATGATGGATTTGAGCCAAATATTTAGGGGGACAGGGGCAGAGGCAGGGGTGTGTACCATTCCTGAAGTTCTGCAATACCAGGTCAATGTGTGGCGTGGATGGAGCAAGCCGTATTCTATCTCCCTGCTCCAAAAATCCATGTAATGTATTCTCCTCAGAAAGAGGACTATCAGATATTAAATTAATAAGAACAGATAGTACAGTTGATCTTAGCCAAAAAGCTGAGGAGCAATATAAGCCTAATGTTTAAACACGTCTTCAGGAACTTCTCTAGAATTTACTTTTCTATGGATGTTCTCCCCATGTATGTAGGAAGTGTACATGTTGATAAACTTCTGTTTTTCTCTTATTAATTAGTCTTTTTTGATAGGGAGTCCTTGCTAAGAAGGGTAAAAAGGAAATTATTTTTCTTTCCCTATTATTATTGTTGGAAGTGTTGTACTAATTAATACAAGTTGTGACATTTCAACTAAGACAGATTGTGAGAATTCAGATAGTAATACACATAGAGTTTTAAACAGAACCCAGTATGAGGTAAGTGCTCAGTAAGTGTAAACTGTCTTCCTTATTATTATTGGTTTCTCTCCTATGATCATTTCTAAAGATAGGAGGAGAGTTTAACTATGCATTTAGCTAGCATGGGTGTAATGCTGATGGACATTAACCCAGTTACAATCTTAGGTCATTAGTTGTTTATTCTCTCTCTTGGCCATCTCAGTCAAGGTCATTCACTGCCCTTGAGATTCTGCCCAGGTGCACGTTCAGTGAGGACTGAGCTTAGCTAGTACAGAACTCCATGAGGCAGGGGTGTGGTAGAAACCTAATCATGCCTCTGTAACTATGCACAATGTCATTCTAAGGTATTCTTCCTTCAGTTAGTGTAGAAGCAAAGGAAAATTTCCCCTCTGCTCTCTGCAAGTTTGATAGAATAAACTACACGCAAAGATTAAATAGGAGAAAAGGTATACTATAGTTTATTAATGTGAAAAAGGGGGAAATCATTGCATAGAGGAAAAAATCACAGGACTGCATGACCACCCACCAGCCCAGCATCATTCAGAAATATATACCACTTTTCCAATAGAGGAGGGGGAAGAATGGGAAATGGAAATAATCTTGAGGGGTATAGTGGATTTTTAGGGGAACTCCTTGGGTTTTGAGAACATACAGTGGCCTGGGGACAAAGTCCATTTAGCCAGCAAAACACTCACGATTCTTAAGTGATTCTCTATGGAACTGAAATAGAGGAAAAAGTGGGACTAGAAGTGTGGGACTAAACAGAGAGCTTTTGTCCTCTATTCCAGTGACCAAAAGTGAGACAAAAGTCAGTCCAGGTGTGTTGACAGACTTCAGTCTTTCCTCCTGCAATATGAGTTTAATTAATGAAAGCTCTCAAAAGGACCTCAGGTAATTATTTTCCTCCTCAGGGGTCCAGACTCTGAACCGACAAACCTTGCAGGAAGCCTCTTCTTGAACTGGGAGAGGGAGAAATGAGGGAAGGTCATACATACTTGGATTCTGGGGTACGACCTCAGGTCTCTCAGCATGTCAAAGTACATGCCTTTGGGATACTATTTTTTGAGCCCCAACACTAGCTTTTCAATAGCATCAGAGGTGCTTTTAATACTTCCTCCCCAGACAAAAATCAAAGCAGTATCTACTAAACGAGGGCACAGGCCCCTCAGGGAAGAAACCACTCAGACCTGCCCCCTACCAGATTTGACCACCTCACCAAAATATCCATGTTAGTGACCCTCCGACTGGAGATCAATGCTGAGATCAATCCAGCACAACTTGCTGCAAGAAATGGAGAAACTAGATTTCCTGAGCATTTATAGCATGAATCTTGTCTTTTTGAAAGAAGATGACATTAAGAAGTGGTAACTACCAAATCCAAGTCTGTTATTTAAATAAAGAGCAAGCATGAGTTGTCAGGGATCTGAGTGTGCTGAAGTATGTCCTAGAAATGAAAATCACTTTAGATAATCACTCTTTTTGCTATTAGGAGAACTCACGAGGCTCACATGACACCTGGTTGGAAAGTCATCAAGACTTCTGAAGCATGTCATGTTACAGTGTTCCTCTAGCAGAACTACCAGACCACCCTGATGAAGCATCATGAGCCCCTGAGATGTTGTCTGCTTATTCAACAAGCATTCATCCTAGCATGGCCTTGGGACTGGGTGCCACAGAAGATGCATGAGATTCTGTTTTGCTTGACCACTTGTTACCTGTCTGACTTGGAATAAATAATAAAAATCTCTTTGAGGTTCAGGTCCTCATCTGGGTCATAGCGAGTGAAATACTTAACTGTATAATAATACTTAACTGTAAATAAATTTCCATGGCTAAAAGTCACAGAAAAAGCATGATTCAGGAGCTTTAACACCCATGGGAACTCTTATCTCACAGAACAGGTATGAGCACAAGTGTGCCCCGCAGCCTGGCTTCTTCTTTCTGTTGACTGTAACAATATGCGACAAATTGTGACAGGCAAATATGTAACACCAAGGACCATCCTGTGTGCCTCCTTTACATCAGTGAGAAAATTTTCCTTACTGTCCACTCCCACCCTACCAGACTTCTCCTCACACCTCATTGGCCAGAACTATATCACATGACCACGTCTGAGCCAATCACAGGTGACACATTACATGAGTCGCTTGGACTTCAGTGCTTATCCATCAGCTGAGGACAGAATCACTTTTCCTGAGGACAGGGTGATAGAAAGGAAGACAAACTCCCAAACAAAAGCCAGGCCTCTGACAAGAAGAAAGCAATAGCTGGCTGGTATGTGGGCCGCCAACTGTATCTACTACACCTGCCAACCAAACTCTGGTGACGAAATTAAATCATGAATGAAAATGGCCTACTATAGAACCTGGCACATGAGCATAATAATAACATTTGACATTTTTAGGACTTATGATGTGACAGGCATTTTTATGAATTATCTAATTTAATTAGTACCCTAGGAGGTAAGCATCATTATTATGCCCAGTCTAGAGATGAGGAGATCAGAGCACAGGTAGGTTAATTAAGTTGACCAAGGCTAGAGTCTGAATTTAAACTCAAGTAATCAGACTTGAAAGTCCTGCTCTCATGTATTTCTCTCAGATTTATGGCACTGAAATGTTTTTCAAATGCATCCCTCCAATCCTTCCCTAATCTCAAGAAATGTATAAATTTGAGGCTTCATGGGATTAACCCACAAGAGAAACAGGAGAATAACATGAGACAGCCACTGGTAAAATCCTAAGTGGTAACTAGAGGAAAGATGGAGCTAATAGGGTGAGCACTGAGCCCAGAGAAAGACAGTGGGGAGAGAGGGGTGAAGGCTACAGGGCCTAGGTCTTGGTGCAGGTGCGAGTTTGGGAGGCAGTAAAGAGCACACCAAGCTAGAGTGACAGCTTATGTTTTCTCGAAATACAAATCTACTCTTCTGTAACTTATGAAAAGGGAAATGGCTTTGGAATCTGTTAGTTGGAAAAGTGGAGAAGCAGTTCAGAGGTTCAACTGTATTCAGCTTTAGGAGAACTTCAGAGTCTGCTTCACTCATGAAACCATGGGCTCCTGAGCTGTGTTACAGTGGACTTTCTGAATCAGAAAACATTTGTTCCAAGGAAGGCCAATCCCGTGGGTAAACTCTAGAATTTTCCTAGCATTCTTTTATACCTACTGCCTATCAGCCTCAGTCTATAGTGTTATGAACTTCCAAGAGAAGTTTAATCTGGTAGACAAGGCCTAGAATTTCCCCCCTAAAATCAGGGAAACATCTCCTTTTGTAGATTTGGGTGGGTAAAGGATAATGCTAGGGTTCAAACTCAAGGTAAGTATGCACATATCCTCATTTCTTACCTCCCCTCATAAGATTATCTCTCTCTGCCCACAGTATGGGTGCTCAAGTCTTCCAAATAACTCCAGAGATTTGAACCTAACCTCACATTCTTATAAAAAAAAAAGTCAGAAAAAGCTTTGGAATGTTGGATACCAGGAAATAATTCCCAGAGGAATTTGACCTAAAGAAGAGGATTTCTCTTTGTATTTTATATCACTTCCTGTTACACCAACTTTAGTGTCAAGGACCTTCAGGAACTTACTATAGTACAATACTACTCTGGGTAGTATTTTATGTCCTGTTTAAATCAAAGTGAGGCATCTGTATCCTATTTAGAGTCTTGTCTGTTAACCGCTTCTAATTCTTGTTAATCATCCTTTACTCTGTCTGGTCTTAATATTTCTTTCCAGATTCCTCTGCAGTTGGACATCAGGCATCAGTTATCTTTCTAGGTTAGTGAAACAGAATCAAGTTGAGAAAGGATGGTCTTTGGCATCAAATCTCAGCATTGTCATTCATTGCTGGTCACTCAATGCTCAATGCCTGTGACCTGGGACTGAAATTCTAAAGCAAGGACCTTGTGTACAGGACAGTGCAAGGTAAGCTCCATCCAGACAGGGGTTTAAAAAAGAAAAGGAAAAGAAAGGAGAAGAGGAGAAAAAGGAGAAAGAGAGTAAGAAGGAGGGGGAGAAGAAGAGGATGGCCATCTAGATCATTGTCTGGCACATAATTCATGTTTTAAGTGATAGTTTCTTCTTCTCTGTTCTTTTCTCTTTAAAGAAAGGGGCAGGAGAAGTTCAAATATAGTCAAAGTGAATGAGCATAGTTTTCCTGATGACTTATTATGCCACTGAGTTGCTGTCTGACCTAGAGTGACTCCTTTCACCTTCTCTGGGTCTCATTTTCTCATCTTCCAAAAGAGCAGGTTGAGTTTAATACTTTCAAAATCACCTGTATATTTAAAATTCTATGTATATATTAAACTGTGTCATTCCCCAAGGTCTAAGTCACAGGCATTCCCCAAATTCATTGCTACATCCAGACTCCCTAGATATCTCCCTCAACTTGGTTTGGTTCAGTTTCTGCCCTTTCAACTGTACGTGCAGAATCCCTCCTGTTTCTTGTGCAATGGCTGCTGTCTAAGATTAACAAGTACCTACTGACCACTTAGGAAGGAGGTGTGGCAGGGGCCCAGTGATAGTGATCTCCAAAGGACCAAGCTAGACTACTAGCAGTTCAATCAAAGCCACTAAGAGCAAACAAGTCAAATGGAAAAGAAAGTAAGGTTAGCTCACACTGTGGCTTACTAACTGTGTACCTCTGAGACCCGGAGGTTCCTCAGAGCCCCTGGCAGCAGAGAGGGAGGGGAGGCAGAAATAGAGGGATCTAGCCCTGCTTCACCAGAACCTGTTCACCTCTAACTCAATTACTTCCTAGGTTTCTGCTGGGGGAGTTTACTGGCTAGAAGGAAAAGAAAAAAGTTAAAAATCAACAATATCATCCTACCCTCCTTGGAATGATTTCTATATGCTTGGATTCAGCAATTTCACTTTCAATAAGTTTTTCAAAGAAAATAATTATGGATATGTGAAATTTTTAAGAACATCCATTATGTTATGCTTTACATTATTTGGTGAAAAACTGGAACCACCAGCAAGAAAGAAAAGTGGTTGGATAAATATTGTGTCTCCAAACATGCCATACGGGAAGTCCTATATATCATAGAAGACATGTACTTACTATGGAAAGAAAATGTTCACACAATATATTACTAAGTGGAATGTACACAAGCACATGCACGCACACGCACGCGCGCGCGCACACACACACACACACACACAGAGACTGCCTTTAACATCTCCTTTTGTATCATAGGAGGACCTTCGGGGAGACTCCAAGTGGAACACCACTGTGCAGTCAACCTATGGTATTCACCTGTCCTTTGTCTCATACACCAGTGCTCTCTCTTGCATGGCTTTTCTGCTGCCACTATAAGAATAAGCAGGTCCATGCCACTTTTCTCCCACCAGATGCTTCTATTTCTGGTACATAAGGACTCTGCTGAGTTCTTGACAAAAACAGGAAACTCTGAGCCGTGTTTTTCTTTGATTCTGAAGCACCCCAGCATGTTCGCAGAGCTACAGTCTTTCTTACATGGTTCCATCTATTTCTGGCCATCATCCTCTATCAAATCCAACTCTTCAGCAAGAATGGAGCCTTTTAAGCTGCTTTCTGCTTTCACTTTCCCCTCCTCCCACAAAAACCTCCTCACTATTCATCAGTTTATAACAATAAACATGTGCATGTACATAATTGGAGACAAACCAATAATGGAATGTGTCTTGAGATTGGAAAAGTATGATAGAATAACAGACTCCCCCTCTCCAAAAAAAAATCCACATCTTACTCCCTGGAGCCATTGAATGTGCTTTCTCATATGGAAAAAAGGGACTTTGAAGATGAAGATGAAGGATCTTCATGGAGAAAGATTATCCTGCCTTACCCTGGGAGGCCCAGTGTAACCACAAGAGAGAGGTGAGAGGGATAAAGTCAAAAAACAGGAGATGTGTCCCTGGAGGTAGATGCTGAACTACTACTGCACTTTGAAGGTAAAAGAAGAGACCACAAGCCACAAAATGCCACCCACTTCATTCATTCCAAGGGATGCCAGCAGTTGGAAAGGTCAAGGGATCTGGTTCTGACCTGGAATTTATAGAAGGAATAGAGCCCTGCTGCCTTCCTGATTTTAGAACCCTAAGACTCATTCAGATTTCTAACCTCCAGAGTGGTAAGGTAATAAATCTGTATTATTTTAAGCCATGGAATTTGGGGTTCTGTGTTGCAGCAGCAACACAGGGAACTAATACAAGAAGGCAAGATGTTGTTGTTTATTCTAGGAAGAGCCAACCTATCCCATTGTATAATAATGGAGTGACAGTAAAAATTTTTTCCTTATATATATATTTCTTACCTTTATTCAAATGATCATATAACTTTTATAATAAAATAATAAATTATTTTTTAATAAAAGAAGGCTCTAATGAGATACTCAAGAAGCTTCTAGAAGGGAGGTAGCCTGGAATCTGGAGTTTGATTCCATCAAACACCTGATTCCATCAGGCTTAGGGAGAATGAGAGTCAAAGAGGAAACACTGGCATTGAGTCTGGAATGTCTCTGATGTCTGTTGATTTATCAAGGGCCACAATGTTCAGGAACTCTAAACTGGTGGTTAAAACAGTGCTCAGGAGCATTAGGTTTCCCCAAAAATAAACTAAGAAGAAAAAATTTAGAAGTGAGCAGGAACAGAAAGAATTTTTAATAAAAGCTGAGAAATAAATTCAGTAGGAAAGAAAAGAAAAATCAAGATAATGCATGAAATGAAAGTGAATACGTGGACACTATAATAATAAAAAGCAGCTTCTTTTACAAATCTGGCTCAACCTGAGCAAACATGTGATGAAGGGGGATTTTACAGCACCTCTGTCTAACAGGCTGTGTATGGTTTTCCACCAAGACCTCCCATCCAGGCCTTCCCTAGAAGTAGCTTTTTCTGCAGACTTTTCCTAACCCTTCCTTTCCTGGAAAAAGTACATCTGTCCTCTAAAAACAACTGTCATAGACACATCATTCTGCCACTGTCATAAGGAAAAAGGAAGGAGGCACATTGTACAATCAGCCATGCCCAATAGAGATATTATACAAACCACATATATAATTTTTAATCTGCTGGTGATCTTATTAGGAAATAAAGTTAAAAAACAAAGAAAATTAATTTTAACAATATATTTTACTTACTACAGCCAAAATATTTCAACATGTAATCAAAATTTAAAATGTGTTAATTTTACTGTTTATTTTGTGCTAAATCTTTAGAATTCAATATATATTTTCTACTTAAAACACATATCAATTCATATTAACCACATTTCTAGTGCTCAATAGCCACTTCTGTGTCGTAGCTACTATACCAGACAGTACAGTTCTAGACTAAAAGAAACTAAAGAGACTGTATTAATCTGTTCTCTGTCACTATAACAAAATCCCAAAACTAAGTACCTTAATTTTAAAAAGAAGTGATTTAGCTTAAGGTGGTGAGGTTCAAGTGCATGTAGCCAAAGGTGAATGGCAGGCATCACAATGGTGGGAGTACATGCAAGAGGAGGATAGCATGCAGAAGAAAGGAAGCCAGAAAGCAGGAGGGGTCAGGCTTACTCTTTCACAATAACCTCTTCATGGGAACTAAATCAGAGTCCCAGTACAACTACCTTAATTCATTTTGAGGGCAGCATCCTCAATGACCTAAGCATTTCTACTAGGCCCACTTCTTAGAGGTCCCCCCACCTCTCTCATTACCACACTGGACACCACAAGTCTCCAATATGCAAACCTGTGGGGGAACAAACTACTTTGGAACTGTAGCAGAGACCTAATGACCCCATCAATGGGTGATTCTAGTCCAGATCCAGTTCTGAAGAAGAGGCGTCAAAGGCATTCTTAGAGCAAATGAAAACACGTGAAGATGTTTTAACAACTGGAAACATTTGATTATGGACTAAATGACTGGAAACATTTGGTTATGAACCAGTTATTTGATATTTGTATAGAATTATTTTTAGTATAGATGAGATGTTATAGGTCTGTGGGAGATTGTCCTTACACTCAGGAGATTAAGGCTGAAGTATTTAAGAGTTAAGTGGTGTGCTGTCTGAAAATTATTATTGAAAAGAACATAAGAATATTCTTTTTTCCTTTTTTTCTTTTTCAGTGCTGGAGTCGAATCCAGGGTCTCACACATGTTAAGCAAGTACTGTGCCACTGATTCACACCCTAACCCTTGAAAAGAATTCATAAAAGCAAAAAAGGCAAATATGGCAAACTGTTCATTATTGAATCTAAGTGGAGGGTAGGTGGATTTCTATGTACCTGGGCTATTCAGTTTTCCATTTCAGTGGCAATAATACCTGAGATGAGATGAACAACTTAAAAGGAGGAGAGATTAATTTTGGCTGATGGCTTCCGAGGTGTCAGTCAGCTGGGTCCATTGCTTTTGAGCCTATGATGTTCTAGGCAGAACATCATGGCAGGGGGCACGTGGCCTACCAAAGCTGCTCACCTCATGGAGACGAGAAGCAAAGAGAGAAAGAGGCCAGGGTCCTGCTTCCCCTTCAAGGGCATGCCCCTCAGTCACCTAACTTCATCCAACTAAAATGTCCCCCCTTTTCCTAAAGATTCCACCACCTCCCACTAGTGCCACAGGATATGCACCAAGTCTTTGGCATATAGGCCTTTGGGAACATTAAAGAAGCAATTTCCACTTCTCTGTCTGAAATTCATCATAAAAATGGAGAAACATACAGACACAAACACATGCACACACACACACACACACACACACACACACACATTTTTGCCAGAGAAACTTCATTTCAAACAGGGACATTATATCTGTGATAGGTTTTTAATCCGCTGAAATAGTTGTGCTAATTTTTTTGGAGTAGAATATTTATGGAGAAAGTAACATGGTCAGTAGTAAGAATACTAAATTTGAAGAAAAAGGATCAAGTTTCTGCTTCTAAGTTTACATTTTCTAGTTAACTTACTTGAGTAACCCTCTTTTGGAGTACTTCAGTTCCTTGTGTATTTATACACACAAACATACACATACGTGTACACGCATATTTAAAACCTGAAATGGCTGCACACTGGACAACGTGAGTCTTTTTAATGGGAAATTTAAATGCCTTAACGGCAGGTTCACTCTTTAGGAATTTCAGGCCTTGAACTGGTAAGTGAGGCAGGTATTTTTGCTGTGGGGGGGACAATCCAGTTCTATCATTTCTGTATCTGTCGACCCTGTTCACAGTCCTGGCATCCTGGAAAGAGAAGGGCTGTCTAAACTGTGTCTCCAGCCACGTTGCACCTGAGCCCTGGTGGGAAAGCCTTTTGCCCTGCACAGTTGTCAGCTTTCAGAGGCCATGGGCTGAACTGTACAGAAAGACTGATCAGGAAGGTGGGTCATTTATATCTGGAAATGGCTCTGAAACTATGAAATGACAAATAGTATCTGGAAGTAGAAACGTCCAAATGATGGGAGTGAGGAATCGTCCAAGAGGACAAAGAACATTTCACATTTAGAAAAATATTTGTCCTCAGGACACCAAAGAATAAAATGAAGAGAAGGCAGAAATGTCCAGTACACACTTGCCCAAAGCTGTCCTAGTCTCAGAGAAACTAGACCATTTTCAAGCACCGAAGGAATGAGTAAGAAAAACTCCACTAACTAGACTAAAGGCCCCAGGAGTTCAAGGATCATGCCTGTGTTCTCACTAGAAATCAGCGGCGTCACAGTTGGATTTTTTTAATTTGTTCTTTGTAGTTATACATGACAGTAGAACGTATTTTAGCAAATTATAAATACACAGAGTGTAACTTATTCTATTTAGGATACTACTCTTGTGGTTGAACATGATTGGAGTTACCCTGGTCATGTTTTCAAATACAAGACTAGGAAAGTTATGTCCAATTAACCCTGTCTTTCCTAGTCCCCTTCCTCCTCCCTTCCCTTTGTTTCCCTTTGTCTGATTCATTGGATTTCTATTATTCCCCTCCCCAACCTCTCTTGTTTTGAGTTAACATCCATAAATCAGGAAAAAACATTCGGCCTTTGGGTTTGGGAGATTGGCTTGTTTCACTTGATATTCTCCAGTTGCATCCATTTACCAGCCATTATTTCATTCATCTTTATGGCTGAGTAATATTCCATTGTGTATATATATATTTTCTTTATCCATTCATCCATTAAAAGACCTAAGTTGTTTTTATAGCGTGGCTATTGTAAGCTGAGCTGCTATAAATATTGAGATGGCTGTATCACTGTAGTATGCTGTTTTTAAGTCCTTTGGGTATAGACCAAAAAGTGGGATAACTGAGTCAAATGGTGATTCCATTCCAAGTTTTCTGAGGAATCTTCATACTGCTTTCCATAGTGGTTTCACCAATTTGCAGTCCCACCAACAATGTGTGAGAGTGCCTTTCTCCCCACATCCTGACCAGCAATTGGATTATTTTGTGCAATGCCAGAGTCAAGCATAGAATACAGATCTTTTGTTCTAAGACACAAATCTCAAAGTTCATTTGTTATCCTAAAACATAAACACGGGGCAAATGAAAAAATAACCGTCTGCCTCAGAAAATCTATGCTAGTAGGTTCCACTTTTAATTCGACCCAAGATTTTAATATTTTTTGATGAGGTTACACTGGCCTTGCCTCCCTGCTTCTTTTTTATATTGTGAAGCCTTACTTTCTTGCCTATTACTTAATCCCAAATCCTGAGATCCTTCCTCCTTTCCTATCCAGGTAACTCCTATAGCACTTTTTTATTTCCCTGAGTCTGCATCTTTGAACTCCTTTGGCACTGAAAATGTATACTCATCACACATATCTGAATGGGTGCCCATACTCATGGATACATGCAAACACGCACCTGTACAGACCCACACAGAGGAACCCTATACCTAGGCCCAAAGCTCCTTAAATTACCCTTGAAAAATCAAGTTCTAATCAGTCACCCCAAGACTCATAACCTTATGACATCTTGTTTAACTTCTCAAGTTTGGGCCAACTGGTGTGAAGCAAGCAAATATGCTGTTTAAAAAAGAAAGAAAGAAATCTGATCTACAGAATGTCCTTAAGAATACAGAGTTTTGTAGTGTGTTTCTATTTTTTCACTTCCAGGACAAACATTAATGGAAGATTCTTTCAGACTGCTTTGCTAAACTTATCTATAATTAGCAGCAGTGCTTTCAGGAAGTATGCGAATCTTCAAAGGTAGTTTTCTTCTTAGCAGGTCATGATTTGCTCCTACAATCATATGCTTAGGTTTAATAAACACTTGCTTCATGTATATATTTAAAAAATAGTAAGCTTCCTCACATACCTCTGGTTTTACTAGCCTCTCCAAGTATGGAGTGTGGATGAGTGACATTTTACTGCATCACGTGTCTAATTGAAGAGCAGTCAAAACTAAGCCAGGTGAAAATTATCAGCTACCAACTAGAGCACAGCTGGGTAGCCCAAGGTCTCAGAGATGAGTGACTGGTCCAGGGTATTAAGCAAAGAAACAAAGAAATGAACCAACCTAAATACAGTGTGTTTCTTAAAAACTGAGGGAAACTCTGCAAAACTTCAAGTCTGATGACCCCTGACCCCTTTCTAGGTCCTGACCCTTTTGGACTGTGGTGGGGCATTCTGGCTGGTGCAGTTCCTAGGAAGAAAGGAAGCAAGAAGATAGAACTCCAAGACCAACTCCAAGACCTTCTGGCCCGCCCCAAGTTCACAGCAGTCCTGATTAATGTCCTCAGAAATTATCTTCTCAGACAAGCTATGAAATTAAAAGATTGTTGGTATTTATAAAGTAAAAATATAAGTGTACTTTGAGTTTTCATGTCTTATTCCCAGATTTAAAAAAACAAAACAAAACAACAATAACAAAAAAGACATACTGGAATCATCATCAGTAGAATCATCATCACTAGAATTCCTGTTAGGAGTCTAGCCAGGAACTTGGCTCCCTCAACCTCAAGACCATGTACAGCTCAGAGCAAGAGATACAATGGAGATAATTTCTAGACACAGAAAATTTCTGCAAGCCAAAAAGAAAAAGGAAAGAAAAAAAAAAAAGCTTACGTGGCCTTCTGCCTTTTTTAAATGAGGAAAAATAATTCAGCACAGAGAGAACGTGTAAAAAATCAACTTATGTAATGTGAATCAATTACAAAAGTTAATCAGGCTTTCATATAATACCAGCTGGAAACCAGGAAACAAGACTAAGAAAGGCAAAGGCCAATGCTTTCCCACCTATGACATAATCCTTTCAAGTAAAACTAGACACTCTTTTGGTCAGAAAGCCAGGCTGGGTTTTGAAGAGGTGATGCAATTCTGTATTTACTACTGACTCACCCTGTGGCACTTATCTCTGGGCCTTGGGGAGGACTTCTGTGAGTAATGAACGATGAGCGGGAAGAGGAACTAACCTGTCCACTAACATCTTAGGAAAATTAGGAAGGTTTGGAAACTTCCCACGCTATAGCCCTGTAACTCTGGACCTGCCGGTTGCAGTCAATATTCAGTTGTGAAAATTTAGTTTGATCTATTTCCAGAAGTTTCTCACCACCCTAAATCTTCTCCAAGAAACCAGTCCCCCTTTAGATGTCCATGGGGTAGTCTCAGAAATCTGGATTCTTCCCAGTCATTCCCAGGATGGGGTCTACTTCTTAAGGTCCACACAGAGTTGATAAGACCATCCTGTATCATACCTAAGGTGAGTGCTGAGGTCTTTAAGAAACAGCTTGATTTCTGTGATTTTCCAGAGGTGTTAAAAATGACAGGAATAAAAGGAACTTAGTAAACTAGAAATTGATTCCCTGAGTTTTGTCCTCTGTTAGAATGTTATTGCTTTCTGTTTGATAAGTACCTGTAACTACAGCTATGCCTCTCATGAAGTACAAATGAGAATAATTGCAGATAAGACAGGAAAGGGGTGTTTCTCTCTTCCCCTCCAGACGGACTTTATGCCAAGCAATAAGCACAAAGTATCTTTAAGTGTGGCTGACCCTCCCATCAAAGTGCAATCCTGCCTGGATTCCAGGGAACACAGTTTGATGTACTTTCTCTGCAAAATGAGCAACTTTGGTTCAGTGAGGAGTGAAATTTTGAAGACGAGGGACTAAAGGGATTTTTGTTTTAGACAGTTTTTCAAAACCTTAATTTTCTTTAGCTCTGGTCCTATTTGTGTCACGCAACAATGACTTACTGTTTTGAAAGAGCTGCATCTGCCAAAAACATGGGGCCTTGAGAGTCTGATTCAAAAGCCACCCCTGACACTGAGAAACTTACCCTAGATATGGGAGATGCCCAACCTTACTAAAGTTACAGCATACAAAATGTTGGGACTGTTGTCATTCTCAGGCAACTCAGCTCCCTGCCGCTAAGTCACTAAGGCAAAAATACAGGTTTTTTTTTTTTTCAGGGGGGAAAAGAAATCTTTCACCAGCGGAAGAAGTCAAGTGGGTCACAATTAAATAATTTTTCAGTAATGCGTACCTGATATGCTTCTTTTTAGCAAAGCTAGAAAGTTGATAAGCATGCATTTCCTTATATTTCCTTATATCTTGTCCCTGTCTATCTTAGAGGCATCCTTGCATAATTTACCATCTGACCCTTCCTTTGTATACCTCAGGGTTTGGGGCAGGACGTAGTATGCACTCCAGGGCTGTCAGAGCTACCAGGATTCCACTTTAAATAAAAGATAAAATAAAAATTGGCTCTCAAATGTCCTGAAAGAGTAAAAGGAACACCAATGGAGTAGTAATAAATAGAAGTTTATATGTCCCTTGAGAGTCCCTTCAGAGGGGCTAAAGACCAAGAATATTCAGGACTACTGCTGGCCCACGCCAGTGGCACATGACTGTTGAGGAAGGAGGATCTAGAGTTCAAAGCCAGCCTCAGCAACTCGGTGAAACCCTGTCTCTAAAACAAATATATTTTTAAAAAAAAGGAGGCTGGGGATGTGGCTCAGTGGCTAAGCTGCCCTGTGTTGGATCCCCAATACTAAAAAAAAAAAAAAAAATTGGACCACTAAGTCAAGGACCTCCAAGCATGTGAGTCATCCTGTATTGACAGCAAGGCAAGTGAGGGCACCTCTCCCTTCAGTGCCAGACCTGAGTAGGCTGTGAGCAGGTAGGGAGGGCAACAAGGTAGGAGAATGCTGAGAACCCTGGGTGTCTGAGCTATGACGGGAAAGAATGAATGGTGTTGGCTGGGATCTTGAGAGACTGGACAAAATAGTCTGGGGAAAAAATATTTGAATTTATTTCTGCACCTCAGAAAAATATTCTCATCTGTTCAAAGTGGATTTTGAGATTGGAGCAAAATTTTAATAATAGCTTGGTCGTGAGAATATTTTTAAGAATATGAAAATAAGCTAAAACCCTCTTCAAATATACCTTAGTAAATAAAACTTCTTGGTTTGTCATTAGAAAACCCTAAGGAAAAAATATTTGGATCACTTAATCTAATAATGTCCCATTTTTTATAGGAAAAAAATCAAAACCCTCAAAAAAGGAATCATGGAGAAGAGATTATAACTAGAACATGTTTCTCTCTCTCTCTCTCTGTCACACACACACACACACACACACACACACTATGGTACCTATCCTATGAGAACTGATAGATTAAACTAGCATGGCCCCCACTAACATATTCATAACACACTGACGACATATCTACTTTCACTTTTCAAATAACTTGAAAGTGAAAACTTGGGGCAAGGCCAAAGCAAGTCTAAGTTTATGGTTCCTTTTCTCTCAACCAATAGCCAAATCATTTTTTAGGAGCAATTCCAACTTGAGCTAGGCAAGGAATAGCTTGTAAAAAGGCCAAAATCCTCACCCCATCTCAGACTTGTACCACATAGTTGATAAGACAGCTAAAGGTTTAGCACTTCACTGAAGACCATGAACAACCAAAATTGGTGACCATCCTCTCTGCCTCCCTCAGCACCTCATAACAAGTAATAACCAACAAGCTCAAATTGGGTACAAAATTTAATACAGCATGAGTGAGCGGTGCAGCAAAGGGGACAGCTGGGTTCCAGAATCACACTGATCTGGAGCCCAGATTCACTTCTCACTAGATACCCGTTCTTGCACAAGCAACTCAACCTTTCTCAGCCTCAAGTTCCTCATCTATTAAGAAGGGACAAGGACAATGGCAAATCATCAAGAAGCTGTTTGCGAGGATGAAGTGAAATATACAATAGGTATTTTTGGCACAGTGCTCAACCTGTAGGAGATAGTCCATAGACTGGTGCAGATAATCATGAGGGATTTTAAGGAAACAGAAAGTACAAAGAAAAAAGTTTTTTAAAAAATTGTTTGATCATAGGCTCTAACTCTACCTTTTGACAAAATTTAACCTGTAACTCAGCCCTTTTTGGTTTCCTTGTTTATTTGTTCTTGCCACCTACCAATTTTGCCTAATAGTCTGCTCAACTTTCCTCCATCGCCAGAGGTTGCCAGGTGCTTTCTAGCCAGCTCTCTGAGTATAACGACCCCACGTTCAAGTCTGGCATGGAAGCATTAAGACTTGTCTGTGGTTCAGAGAGTGCATTTCTGATTCACTGAATTGACATCTGGTTGGACAGTAGGGACTGCCTTTTTGCCCCTTTAAATTAGATCCTCTGATCTTAAATGACCCTTTCAAGCCCTTAATTTGTTTTGTTCTTTTTTTTTAAAATGGATTTTATTATTTTAAAAGAGCAGTTTTAGATTCCCAGCAAAATTGATTTAAATACAGAGGTTTCCCACATTCCTTCTTTTTCCACAGGAGCACAGCATCCCCCATCACCAGCACCCTTACCAGAATGGTACATTTGTTGCAACTGATGACCCTACATGGACATATCATGGTTTACTTTAGGATTCATGCTTGGTGTTGTGAATTCTCTAAGTTTGGGTGGGATGTTCAATGACACGCATCTACCAATGTCCTACAAAGTAGTTTCACTGCCTTGAAAATCCTTTCTTAGAGCCTCCAGTTCTAAGATCCTGTGTGTATGGCACCCCACCACTTGGCAAGCCCTCATTTCCCGTCTGGCTGCTCTCCAGGTGGTCATCTTTCATCCTCCTCCTTAAAGCACAAGGAGGGACAAGGATCTACAAAAACAGGAAGCCACCAACTCTCCTGGAACCAAGAAAAAGCACTTTGTCTTTCAGGAAGGAGCAAACCTAATTGCTGGGGCCCACAGATCCAGGAGGTACAGTATGTAGGACCAGGGAAGTTATAGGAGCCCTGAGTTCTATTAATTTCTTTTAAAATCAGACAGCAACAACAACAAAAAAGAATGTGATAATAATGCGTCTGTAATAATCCAGTCTGTGTTATATTTATCTTTATTCTAACAGTTATAAAATATAGTTTAGAAATTATTTTGGAAGAAGGGGCATGAAATGTCAAAAATTGCACTCCTACTGAGTTTAAACAGGCTTTAAAGGGTGGTGAGGGATCCTAGGACATGTCCCACAACTGTCCCCTACACATTTACTTTCTCTTGGTTACAAAGCAAAAGTCACATTGATTTTAACTTTTAAGAGGATTTGTTAAACAAGCACCAATACTGATTATATATAACTTGTTTATTTCACGCACTCATCATAAATCTAGCCCATTTCTTCACACCCCCAACCCAAATACAAACTAATGACGTCAAAGCCACTAACAGCACAGCAGGATCACACCTGCATGGTCCAAATTAAGATCCAGCATGAGGTAAGTCCCTCTGGGAAGTCTCGCTTCTGGGACACTTGCAAATCACACATAAACGGGCAGAGATTACACTTATCACAACATATGGCAATGGTTTTTGCTGATTAATTAACTCAAGATCAGTGATGCAGAACACTTGCTTGACATCTAGTCAAGAGCTGGTCACAGTCCATACTTGAGAGCCTGTCATGCAGACTTCAGCAGTACACTGTTTCGAGTCCGGCCTTTTTACTTTGATGCAAGGAACAGAAAAAACTAAAACAATAAAAAACAAAGAAGGTGGTATTTTCTTTTATAGCAAATTTGCCATCACCCGTGGATATGGATGCTAAGAAATTATTTCTACCAAAATGTTTGAGCCTGTTGCAAACTAGACAGGGTTGCTGGCCAGTCCTAACCCATACTATACAGCAAATTGAAGCTTTGTTTTTTAATCTGTGCATTTCGAATGCCCACAATGCTCTCTCACATGTGATGTTATTATTTGTGAAACACAAATTCTAGTCACAGAAAACAGAGGGTGAGATACGCCCTCCTCAGTCTGTCTCTGAGTGCCCTGCTTCTCACCTCCCAAGCCAGACAGCACAAAAGAACAAAGAAGATAGATTATTCGAGGACCCCAAGTTCTACTTTCATAAGGCTGCTTTCTGCCCATGGAAGTATGGCTCCCTATTACCATGACAAAGAATCAGACCGAATAAAAAAGATACTTAAACCTGTGTGTGATGCATAAGATTGCACTTTGGCACAGGGATAGGGGGATGGAGTACTGGGAACTCTACTGTCAAAATCAAGTGGTGAGCCGGGCACTGGTGGTGTACACCTGTAACTTCAGTGGCTTGGGAAGCTGAGGCAGGAGAATCACGAGTTCAAAGCCAGCCTCAGCAACAGCGAGGTGCTAAGCAATTCAGTGAGACCCTGTCTCTAAATAAAATACAAATTAGGGCTGGGGAGTGGCTTCGTGGTTGAGTACCCTTGAGTTCAGTCCCTGGTTCAACCACGCCCTCCCCTGCAAAATTCAAGGGGTGAAACGCTTGTGAATTTTGCATAAAATGGTTTACTTTAGGCTTTCTTAAATATGAGTAAATATGACTTCTTTTAGGAAAAACAATTTCTTGCAGACCTGAAGGGTTCATCTGCAGATGAACCCCAGTTTGAGAAACATCCACCCACATTAAATTGCAATGATTTTCTCTGCTGCATCTCTTGCAAGTTAGTCTATTAACATTCAGGAGTTTTCATTTCAATACTATGCTCATTACAGTACTTTTTTGACTGCATATTAAATTAAACAGTTTTTTTTAATTTTTTTTACACAGAAAACCACATCCTTTGGCTGGTCCTGGTCATTTGAATCTTTCTACGAACTCTTTTTTCCCAGCTTTTACCTATGTTATCTTTGTAGGTGTTAAATTATTAAGCAGACCGAATGCAGCAAGGTGATGGGTACACAATAGGAGTTTTAAAAATAGTTGGTTGCATGACAAAACTGGTTTTAGCATTTAAATTATTGCTGTTCAGATTGCAATGCCAGCCTTTTGAAAAGAGGCCCAGTGTGAATTTGAATTAACTCAGCCCTCTTTTTTGTCGCACTTGTCTCAAGCACCCAGAGGCAAACCTGAGGAGCAGTGTTAATGGATTCATATCCAGAGTGGAGTGAGGGATTCAAAGAGCTCATGGAGACTCTTCAATGTGTGAAGCCTCCCAGACTCCACATGCAGGCAGCAAGATTAAGTCAGACTTGAGAACCTTATTTATATATAGGTGAAGGGTGGAGTGGGGAGGGAGGAAGATATGTTCCTGAGTGTTGTGGTTCAGCACAGAGAGCCCGGCTCTTCCTTACCTCTGTGGATTCCTTTTCTCTAAAACACCTTCCTCTCCCCTCACTTCTGTTCAGCTCTTTATTCATCCTACCAGCCCAGACCTCACCTCCTTTGAGAAGTTGACCCTCCATCCAGCAAGAACCTGGCAGTTGCCCCATGGACTTGAACGCAGAGCACTATATTACCTAACCACTTGGAATCCTGCAACCTGGCACAGAGGAAGTGCTCAAAACACTAGCGTGTCTTCAGTGCTTACCACATGTGAGGTACGGGTCCTTCAGTGCCATCATCAGCAAGGTTATACAAGCTGGGCAGTGCTTGTACCTACTTCCACAAACAGGTTCAAAAAAGTTGTTAACCAGCTTAAAGTCACATCACTATGAAGCATTGGGGCTGAGAGTCAAACTCAAACTAACTCCATACCTCACACTTTTAACTCTATAAGCCATTCTGTCATTCGAACATTTGCAAGAAATAATGAACTTCATCAGATAAACTTGAATAAAGTAGATTCGCCAATAACTTAACTTTGTGGCTCCAGCCTCTGGTTTCTAAAACCCATTCAGGCAAGATCAGAAAGCAGTAAGTTCTGTGCTGGAATAATTTGAAATAGCATTTATTTATTGACTAGATGCATGCAAAAATAGAAAGATAAAAGTTATAAAGTGGGAACAATGAAGAATCCCTCCTATCCAGAGCCACTTGATTCCCTTTCCAGAAGTAATTTTCAAGACTTACTGAAAGTCATGATGGGCAGAACAAGAACTGAATTTTTTAAACTATAATCCCAACCCAGTAATGAATTGATTTAATAGATTCTAAATAGCATTTTTAAAATGTCATTGAGAAATAATAAATTTGAAGGAACCACAGTAAGGATTAATCTTGCAGAAGCACATGTAGTAAGGGTCATTATTGTTTCAAGCAGCTTGTGTTCAGTTTTACATGTACCTTAAATCTGACTGTCACAGGCTTAAAATGACTTTCTCACTGCCAAGTAATGGTTAAATCAGTTTGAAAGCCAGACCTGGCAGACCCCATACATTGGGAAATTAGGAGGCCACTTCTTCCCAGAACCTCCTACCTGTATCTTTCATCAGCCCCAGGGGTCCCAGCTCAAGCTGAAGTCAGATCCCAGCTCTTCTCTGTGCAAAATCCTCCAGAAACTCCCCATTCACCAGGAAAAATAGTCACAAGACAACGTCATTGCTATTTGTTGTTATTGTTGTCGTTGTTAGCACTCTAAAAAAAAAAAAATACCAAGGCCAAATTTGATCAAATTTGGAGACACTCTTTAGGGGCCATATGATTGAAAATATAAGCGCTGGTCATGTAAATAAATATGCTTGTGGCTCTGGAAGGGACTTTGTAGAGACAGGCAGCATTCTTCAAAACAGTTGAAAACAAGGATGGATGTCCACATGTAGGGTCTGTGTTTGGGGTGATCTCACACAAAATACAAGATATATGCCCTCCATAAGGACCCCTTTAGAGAGTCTCAAGGATACCTCAAGGAGGCTGCAGTTGGAAATGTGGGCCTGAATATTAATCATCAAGGGTATACATTCAGGACAGTTGTATGGGTTCTGCTGAAGCCATGGAAGAAAGTGAAAACACGTAGCTTGATTAATGCACCATTGAGAAAATCTGATGAAAGCTGTATAACTTTCCCTCTGGAAAACCATACATTAAAATAATTGAATATAATGTCAGAAGCTGCACATATAACTGTCCTATTATAGTTTAAATTTGGAAGTGCCCCCCTCCCAAGACCACAGTGTTCAAAACTGGGGCTATGGGGGAAATGATTGGGTCATGAGGGCTCTGTCCTCACCAGCGGATGAGTAAATTGAAGGCATTATTGGGAAGTATAGAAGACTAGACCTGATTGAAGGAAGTAGGTCACTGGGGGGTATGTCCTAGGAGACTATAACTTGTCCCTGAACCCTTCTCTCCCTGACCACCACCTTTTTCTCTGCTTCCTGACTGCCATGAGCTGAGTAGTTTTCCTGCCACACCCTTCCACCCTGATGTTCTTCCTTGTCTCAGGCCCAAAGCAATGGCAACAGCAGATAGTGGACGAAACTGTGAGCCAATATTAATCTTTCCTCCTTTAAGTTGCTCATGTCAGGCATTTTGGTAACATCAAGGAAATGCTGACTAATATATCTCCACCAATCTAAGTAAAAGGTCCTGACTGGAAAGAGAAAAAGTGACAGAGAAAGAGTTCAGAGGAATGGCCTCACCCAAAGGATGGACAGAAAGACTTTAATTGCCCCTACTTAGCTGTTACAGAAACATTGACTCTCGCCTATCAAATAAGTAGGAGAGGAAGAAAAGAAGAAAACAAAGGTACAAGAAGAGCAAAACCAACCCTTGTTCTCAAGGCCAGAGGGGCCTCATACCCAGGGAGACTATGGAGGATGAAGAGCAAGACAAAGCTAACTACTAATTTTTAGATATTTAGAAAAGTTGCATTGCTCAGGTAGAAGCATCCAGAATACCTCAAGTATACCCTTTCCTCGGTTGCTGCCAAGGTTCTAGTCCTTCTGAGAATGCTAAAGCTGTGTTGGGGTGAGGCTCTCACTTCATCCAGCAATGACAGCCCTGAATTCCCTGAACCATGGCCTTGGTCTTCAAGCTTGCTTCTGTCTATTCTGCTCGAATCCTGCACTTGAGTTGACCACCACAGAAGATCAATGCCCTTGACAAAGTAGCTGTTGTAAATGTTAAACCTTTTTGCCCTGCATTATTTACAGAAAGCCTGGCCAATATTCACCTTGAGAGCCTCAACTGCAAAATCGAGGAGGGAGGCCTACTCCAGCTGCAGCTTTGCACCAGAAGGAGATCCTGCCCTTCTATTACTGGGACTGGGCCCACTGTGGAGAAAGTAGAGGCAAAGAAAGAAGAATCAGAGGAATCTGATGAGGACAAGGGCTTTGGTCTTTTCAACGTATTCTTTTGTAATACGTTCAATAAAAAGCTGAACTTTTTAAAAAACAAAAATCTCAGGTGGGCCCAGAAACAGAATCAAATACAGGTGAAGTGTAGATTTTTCAGGAAGCCCAAGAGAAAGAAATTATGTAGGCTTCTTTCTTAACTCAGCAAGACTCATTTCACGAATGAAGAAATAATCTCAGCTTGTACTACTTAGGTTTTGTGGAATTTAGGTATTTAAGTGTATGTAACTGCCTGCATGTGTGTTTAATATTAAGAGTATACACCAAATAACATATCTGTATATATAAACACATACTTACATATAAATATCATCATGTATTTACATAAAGATATATGATTAGTCACTTGGCATATATACATATGTACATACAGTATAAGTCTGGATGATTTCCTTGCCACATACAAGGCCTTTGGTGTTCAGAGACTGAGAACAGAGGGGCTCTATTCTCAACAGAAGCAATTGAGCAATGGTGAAGGGGATCCCATGAAACCTAGAGGTTAAAGCTCCAGGAAGATTACCAATTTTTCTGTATATAAGAGACTTTTAAGGAAAACACACATCCTTTCTTCAGAAATAATCAGTAAGGATGTAATTTTCTTCTTTGAGATCATTATGTTCCACATTGCAAAATTCAATAGCAGTTTATGACCCACATGTGTTGCCCAAAGCTATCTGTTCTTTGGAAGCTAACAAAGCATAAGACCTGATCCTTGACCTCATCATTTACAATATAGAGATAAGACAAAGATAAGATGATTCTAGAGATAAGACAAAAGCATGGAATATTATGTGGCAATATGAAGTCTAAGTAACATTTAACTTTCTGAAGGGCAATGGCACAGAGCTCACTCTGGGATGAGATCAGTGAAAGGTTGTGTATCTGGTAGTTAGAGAAGATCTCTGAACAAAACCAAAGCCCACACACTCATGATTGTTTTTGGAAATAGATATAAATACAGGTAAAGATATGACTCTTCATCTTCATCCACATTTTTTGCTTGTCTGTGTTTTAGGGCTCACATAAGAGAGGAGGTATAATAGCACTAAAACCTTGTGAAAGTTAGAGCCCTTTAGTGAGGAATAGAGTCATTAATTAATAGTTATTGAACTTCTGCCTGCCCTTCTCTCTGGCTGTGACAGAGGACTTGGTTCTTCATATTACTCAGTGTTCAGGAGGGTTCTCTGAAGAAATATATTTATGGTCTCTGTAACAAGAAGAACAGAAAGCCTGGAGAAATGGCTCAGTGGTAGAGCACTTGCTTAGCATGTGGGAGGCCCTGGGTTCAATTGCCAGCACCAAAGGAAAAAAAAAAA
>NW_026000229.1:39572856-39574113 GCF_001458135.2 Marmota marmota marmota
TAGGGGAGGGGGAGGGGGCTGTCACATATTGTGGCCCCACTTGAAGCAAATGTATTGAACCCTATGGGGTACAAGTTTTTCAAATCATGTTCATTCCCAGTCCCATTTTATGTGCCTTATTCTTCATTTTACACACTTCTTTTTGAGGTCATGTACTCTTGTAAGTGCTCTTAAATTGTTCTTTAGGACAAGGTGGCGTATAAATATAAGGAAATATGTAAGTGACATTCTTAAAGTCTAGAACCCTGTGGCTGGGAAGACAACTATCACTGTGGCTACAGTTAGGGAATGTGACAATGAGAGTGCTATTAGGACAACCCTGCAAGGGATTATAGGTAGCAGGCAGATCTCAGTTCTCTGGTGTTAGTTGGTGGTGTGATCTGAGACATGATATTCTCTAAACCTTTTTTTTTTTTTCTCATCTCTTAAAGGGTGACCTCTTTGTGATTGGGGGATTGGTTTAACTGAGGTATAGAAAACACACAACACAATCAGCATCAGCTATTGTTATTACCATCCTTTGGACATCTGCTGGTGGGGGGTGGTTGGGCCGCCATTCTTGTCATTGTAAGAAGGATCCCCCACCCTTCCACCCCTGCTCCTTTTCCCACATCACCCACACCCACGAACTCCAGGCAGCTATCTCTCTCCGTGTCCAGATACGGATCTCGCTTCCGGAGCGCATCTCTACACCTGCAGCCCTCCTCCAGGGAGCAGCGCACACATCGACCGCCGGATCTTGCGAACTACTACCAAGAGACCCAAATGCGAGGTTCCAGCAACTCCACAGCTGTCTTAGTTCTCAGCCCCGACTCTGTGCTTTGATTGATGTGTACAAGAGAGGTCTACGAGGGTGGAGGAAGGAGTCCCAGGAGAGCCACTAGGTGAAGCTCGCTCCCTCGGGCTCAGGTGGTAGACAGCTGGACTCATGGCTCCTCTGTCAGGAGCGGACCGGGCCCGGGACAGGGGTGATTCAAGGGATTCGCGAGCCTCCCCCTCCACTGCTCTCCCTGACTTAACCCTTCGCCTGGGAGAGGTCGACAGTCGACGGGTGTGAAAAGAGATCTGTTTGAGGCGCAGGCCTGGGGCGCTACTGAGTAATGGGGGCAGGTTTCGTAGAAGAGCTCAGAGCCCTACACGTTTCCTACAGCCGATAACATCAGCGTTTGTCAGGTGGTTCGTGCGGGCGAGTGTGTGCGCGCGCGCGAGTGAGGCGAGGGGGCGCGCTCACACAAAGTTTGTGCCTGCGGGTGCGCC
>NW_026000229.1:39574138-39592999 GCF_001458135.2 Marmota marmota marmota
CACCGCGGAGCCTCTCGGCCGCGGCCATGGGCACCCTGGGCAAGGCGCGAGAGGCTCCGCGGTGAGTAGAGGTGGCGGCGCCCTAGGGACCGTCAGTTTCCTTTCTTGGGGTAAAGGACAGCTGCGCGGGCGGCTCTTGCGATCCTCTTGTTGATGGGCAGACGGGAGTTGCGGGCGACAAGGACCTTTCTCCCAAGGGAAGCTGTTGGAGGGGGATGGAGGACCTCGGGGAGCCGGGGTCTCAGCCGACGTCCGAGGAGACCCGCGCGAGAGGCGAACGGGTCCCGAGCGCCTAGCAAGTCGCGCGTCGGGGGTGGAGGAGGGATTTGGGGCTGTGCTGGCGGTGAGGCTGCGAGGCTGAGTTCGCCTGGAGGGATCCAGAACGGCTAGGACCAATGCCCTTCACCCATGTGGTGCCCAACCTCCGACCTCCTCCCGAATTTTCCCCGGACACCCGAACTCCCATTTTCCCACTCGCCGACTCTCCGCACCCCCAGCACCTGCTGCTGGCGCGGGGCGCTGGCAGCGCCACCTGGCGCTCTCTTTCGGTCCTGCCCCAAACGGCCAAAGGCGTTTGTAGCGAGCAAACAAGCGGAGGTGGCACCGCTTGGTTGCCCCTGCGCCAGAGAAGTTTCCAAATCCTTGGTTAGCAAACCATATAACCTTCTGAATGAGAGCCCGCACTCCTCCTCTCCACCACTGAGATTCTAGAGAGATGCTTAAGAGGGTCTTGGGATGACAGGAGATGAAGGAAGAATGACACTTAGTTAAAGGGCTCTTGGCAAGAGAAAAAGCCCTGGCAGGGCCAGGCAAATGAAGAACTGGCTCCCAAAGGACCGGAAGTAGGCTGCAGCCCGGACGACGTCCTGTCTCGGTACAGGGCAGAGCAAGTTGTGCACTTCACAAATCCATTCACATAGACTAGGATATGACTGCGCCTGCCCAGCCTACCCATACCGACAGGGCCAGGGTGCTGCTTTGTGATGCTGGACCTTCTGTACTTACAATCCCCTGGACTAAGGTTTTTCAGTCCTCAATGCAGTCCTTGCCCCCACTCCGTGTATCTGAGGGTCCGCCACTGCACTTTTCACTTGACTGGGAGAGAGGAGCATCAGTTAAATGGAGTCTGTATTATGGGGAGGAAAGGACAGGACTTCTAGAATCCTCACTAGAAGCTAATGGAAGTCACCTTCCCCTGCAAAGCAAGCTGTGGGAGTTCCAGTTCTCTCCCTCCATTTCATCTTTCACTCTTATGCTGGATTTTATGATAAGGTTAGGTTGCAACTGTGACCCCTCTGAGATACCTGTGCCTTAAGAGGATTTCACACAAACCGGTTCAGAGTTTTAACAACATATTTCAGTAAGCTCTGTGGGGCCTTGGCCACTTTTAGGTCAGAAACACCTTCACGTTGGGGCTTGGGTTGTGATTCAGTGGTAGAGTGCTCACCTAGCACGTATGAGGACCTGGGTTCGATCCTCAACACCACATAAAAATAAATTAATAAAAATAAGTATTGTGTCTGACTACAACAAAAAAATAAAATGTTAAGAAAAACACCTTTAAGCTAATATGGGTATTTTGTTTTGGGAGGGGGTATCTTGTTTTGCAAATTAAACTGGCGACATTTGGCTTAATTATCCTTTAAAAATATGCTTTTTCAGAACTAGACTATTCGTTATATCATTTGTCAAAACACCCTTACACCTTCCTACAATAAAATATCTCATAAATCCTTATCTGCCACCATTTCACCAGAAGAGACAGAGGAGCAATTTGAGGATTTTTCATAAAGCAACCAGTCAAGAGACTAAACAGCAAAAGAGCCAAGTTTCCATTTATGGAGCAGTTAATCCTATCTTAGGGCAGTGAATTTGTAATAATTCCCCTCCCCCATTTCCAATGCCCAAGTCTGGTATCTCAGGCCTTCCTACTTTCCAAGTTGCATCTCACCTTCCCCCTTTTTTTCTACCCTAAATACTTCTTTCTAGATCTTTCTTTATTCCTATCTATCACAGTTCATTCTAATTCTGGTAAAAGCACCTACCTCTGAGAAGTGCCAAATGAATCAAAGTGGTTTCCCTTAGTGGCCACACCAGGACATGTTACTAGAACTAGAGAACAGGGTGGGTTAAGAAGACCTGATTGACCAGTACCACCAACTAAGAAAGAAAATCGAATTTTCTCTGAATCTCCAGTCACCTCCCAGCTTCAGCAGGATGAGCTCTGTTTGCAAAGCAGGACAGGTGCCCTATGTGCTGTGCTTTTGCCTCTTTTCCAGAGTCTAGGGAAAACTACTGTGGAAAAGAGAAAAGAGACTTTTACCAGGAAGGACAGGACTTGTGTCTTTCTCCTACTCTGCTTTTGGAGGTGATCTAAATGATGCTAAGGCAGCAGGTGAAGCAGAAAGCTAACTAATCCCTACACTGGGCCAGGTTTAGGGACTTGTCAGTACTTCCAAGAAGGGAAGGGAGCCCAGCTGGGAAATATGGCATGGGGCCTAGGAGGCTGGGTTTTAGACTGCTTTGCCCTGGTCACCAGTCACATTGCCTTTCCAAGCCTGGACCTCTATATCTATAGGCAAGGAGTTTGGAAAATGAATGTGAAAAATCCATCCAGCCCTGAGGTTCTGAGGAGAGTTTCAAGGACCTGAAGAAGGAATAAGGACAGAGATTCAGCCTCTGTATTGTAAGCTATGTTTTTGAAGGCTTCAACTTGTTTTACATTGAATTAACCTTTTCAGCCTCTCTGTGAGTCTGCTTGCCAATTCTGATGTAGTGGAAGGTTCACAATTGAAGGCACAGTAAATATTTTTTACTCTAAAGCCATGGAGGCTCCGGGAACAAATCCCAATCCAGCTCAAGTTGTGCAACCTTTAGGCTCTTTTCTAACTCAGCCTGAGTATCATGATATGAAAATAACAACTTCAGAGACAATGCAGATCCCCAACACAGTGCCCCCATAGCATAGGTACTCAATTCATGGTGGCCATTACTGTTTTGTTTTTAGATTATCATTTTATTCTGAGGCTATCATAGGACCTGAGTAAAAATCAGTAATGGCCAGAAACTTGTTTGAGTCATCATTTCACTCTTTCAGGAATCACTGCCTTGGGTTAGCAAAACTCAGTAACCAATTGGTGATTTGTTTTAATTGGCCTCACTCCAGGTTGGAACAGAGCCTATTGCTACCACAGACCAGTGTCCCAAAGCTAGTTTGAAACAGAACCTGAAGCCCCGAGGTGCTCCCTCCTTGAGACTGGCCTGGTACTGATTGGCGCGTGTTCAGAGAGTTGTCTTATGGCAGGCTGGCTTTCCAAAACCCAGGTGTGCTCAACATTTTTTGTTGATCTAAGCACTTAGCCCCTTCTGAGTGAGATATTATCTTGTCAGAGAAGCTCTTCCAACACTCACCCAGAAACTGCTTCTCCCTCCTCTGAGGACATCGTATTTCTTGTCCTTGACCCTCACAGGACACTTAAAAATTATGTAGTTACCCTTTTATTATCTCAGTCTGATTCCCCAACTAGGTTTATATATATATATATATATATATATATATATATATATATATATATATATATNATATATATATAAAAGAAATTCTAGATTGCCTTTACATAACACCTAACATACAATGAGCATATTTTTTGGCATACAAAGTACCCTCAGGTATACTATCTCACTGTGGTCCCTCTAGCCTAATGCAATGTCTTGCTCATAGAATAAGCACTAACCGATTAATTGATTCCATTTTGTGTTGATCATAAAATGTGATGAGCACAAAGTCACAGTTATGGGGTATATGTCTCTTGCACTTTGTCCTTTCTCTTCTTTGGGAGTAAATTGGAAAAAAAGCCACAATAGGGAAGGAAAATTAGCTACATGCTAAAAAAGCTATGAGCAGCAACACCTATCATTGCCCTTAAGAGATTTCAGATATGTATCTGTGTGAATGTATTTTTTAATAAAGAGGAAAATAAAATACTTAATGATCATGAGAGTTTTGCAAAATAACTCGTACAGACTAGGCCATGACCAAAGGTAAACTAAGTGAGGAAAATGAAGGGTCTTTGGATCCTGGATCTAGATCCAGATCCAAACTTCTCTTTTTACATTTAGTTCTGGAACAAACCTCTCTTAGCTCAGCTTTCTTTTTTAATTGTTAAAAAATACTTCATGGAATAATGTGTAATGATTAAAATGGCCCATAATGACTACCTGTATTATCAATAATGACACCGTTTCTTAAAATTAGCCAATATTTGTAATAAAGGCAGAGCTAACTTAAAATCTAAATACCACCACCATGATTCCTCACTCCATATGCTTCAGTCTTTAACTTCTCCCTTAAAGTTCTTAAAGATGTTTCTGAGGCTGCCTGGCCACCTGCAACATCTCTGGTTTTTCTCATGAAGAATGAACTTAACTGAAGACTAGGCCAACTTAATTCTTTTAAGGTCCAAGTCAGGGGCCTAACAGCTAAAATAAAAAAATATATATATATTGACAGAAACCAAGATACAAGATACAGTCTTGCCAAGATACAGTCTTGCCTCTGCCTTTCCCCTTTGGGAACCAGGAAACAGCAGGACAGAGCAATCCTCGAGCCAGGGCAAAGAGCCACAGTTGCAATCCTAAAATCTCACCTGTCATTTGCTGGGGAGATGTCTCTTTAACAGCCAACCAGTCCATTTGGTGCATTTGCTAAGTGGGAGGGGTATGTATTCTATCAGCCCAACTCTGGGGATTAATTGTTTTATCTCCACGCCTTTTGCTGTCCAATCTCCTTCAGAGCCTGGAGCTGCTCTGCTTGCCCTCACTGCCTTCTCTCTTCCCCAGGAAACCTTCCCATGGCTCCAGAGCTGCCCCTAAAGCAAGACTAGAGGCGAAATCAGCCAACAGCCCCTTCCCTTCCCATCCCAGTCTGGCCCAGATCACCCAGTTCCGAATGATGGTGTCCCTGGGACATTTGGCCAAAGGAGCCAGCCTGGACGATCTCATTGACAGCTGCATTCAATCTTTTGGTAAGTTGGCTAATTGCTCCTGTGCATAGAAATCACTGTATTACTTTGTTCTTCCCTTAAAAAATGTTTTATAGAATAGCAACCTAGATTGTATTTTGGCTTTAAAAATAGCTTTTGAGCCTTTGAAATGTTGGAGACAGTCTGCAGTGCCTGTGGCACATGACTATGTGGGTGTAATAGGTCGTGATGAGAGGTGCAATTTAAAGTGAAAAAAGTTACTGAACAGAGTTTGCATTTTCATTTTTCTTAGGTTGGAGATCTGTCTCATGATGAAAAATATCATAAAATAATATTGTGCGTCTGGTCCTCTGACACTTTTTTGTCCTTGTGTTCTTGGGGTAGATAACGTCTGTGTTACATGAGCAAACATTGTTATCCAACAGAAATTTGAAAGCCTTCGAATCATTTGGACAAATATGTCTCGATAATTCCTCTTACAATCTGGAATTGCAATTGTGTCTGTGATTAGAAGATTCTGGTTAATAAATGTTATGATGGAGGATCAAGGAGCTGGGAAGTGAGCGTGTGGACACACATACGGGCAGCGAATTATCCAGACACTGCTCTTTGTCAACACCTGTACTCATCACAAAGGGTACTCAGGCTCAGCGGAGCTATAAAGCAATTCTCTGAAAAGATTTATTTTTAATTCTATAAGCACTATCTTTCTTTTGATTATCATTTGTGTACAAGTGATTGGAAAGTGCTAAATATTTGCTTTGTTCCAAAAGGGAAAAGATTAAATTAATGGATTTCTATGAAATCTTTGAATTCAAAGATTTCCAATATCCAATTCCTCTGTGTGCCCCTTTTTGTATTCTTCCATCTCCCACTGGGAAGAAGATGAGTTTGTTGGCTCAGCTCTGTAGCTCCCACCCCAGCCCTGGTAGCCTCCTAGAAGCAGAGAGGAGGGTTAAGCGGATCCCTGGTAGCACAAGAGCTATTAGATCTCAGAACTGGTCTATTGACTGGACATGTTTAGTGTTTGGTTAGACTTATTTATAGAGATACTCATTTAGTACAACACTGAATCAACTATTTCAAAATTAGTTTAAACAATCATTCCTAAACATCAATGCATCAGAATCATGTGGAGGGGTTTTTTGTTTTGTTTTATTTTTAAGTAATGCAGATGGCTGGACCCCACCCCCAAAGTTTCTGCTCCAGCGGGTCTGGAGCAAGGCAGGGCCCCCAAATTTGCATTTCTAACAAGTTCCCAGGTGATACACATGCAGCTGCTCTAAGAACCCCACTTTGAGAATCACTGTTTTGCAGTGCTGTTTATTGTAGACCTTTTAACTTGAAAAAGAGAGAGAAAATCTAGGGGTGTAGTTCAGTGGTAGAGTACTTACCTAGCATGCACAAGGCTCTGGATTTGATTCCCTGTACTGAAAAATAATGCAAGGGTTTTATTACTAGTAAATTCCTCTTTATTTACATTTTGATCTTTCAGTTAAGGATGAATTTGGGAGCAAAATGAATGATTTTCTTTTTCTTTAGAACACGTACATGCAAAGAGATAAGTAGAAGACAGTGGAAGCCAATGGGTACAACAGCCATAATTCACATGCTGCTTGTATCTAGTTCCCAGCTTGGATAAATTGCAAAGTTCCTTACCCACTTTTTTTCAGTCATATTTACTAGTCCTTAGCAGAACATAATGATTGTTTTATGAAAAATGACATATTTTCTTGCTCTTTTACTATTAAGAAAATTGGGATCATTAATATATTTATCATATTATCGTTCTTCCTCAGAGCCATTCAACCACCTGCTGAGTGCAGGACTCTTTTCCTAACATTCAAGTAATCATGACATCAAACAGAAAAAAATATAACCACTTGCAAAGTCCTTCCCCATAATAACCAAGTGTAACCCACTCCTCTCATCAAATTCTACAAAGGCACTAATACATTGTTTTGGAATGTGTTGAACTCAAAAAAAAAATTAATAGCTGGGCTGGGGTTGTAGCTCTGTAGTACAGCACTTGCCTAACATGTATGAGACCTGGATTTCACTTCTCAGCACCACGTGTAAATAAATGAATAAAATAAAGGTCAATTGACAACTAAAATAATAATAATAATATATATATATATATATATATATACACACACACACACACACACACACACACACATGCATACGTGTGTGTGTGTGTGTGTAATAGCTGTAAAAATCCCACTGAATCTAATGGTTTTTTATTCATTATCAAGAAGCATTCTTTAAGCCTCTAATTGCATCTGACTTGCTGGGCAATGTGTAAGGGGAATGACAGTGACCAAACCCCCATGCCACTAGAGCTTATGATACCTGAGAAGTGTACTATTTAGAAATATATATATATTATATAAAATATGTACATATATGCACATACAAAAGATGGTTGATAATAAATGAAGGTATGCAGGAACAATATGTGCTTTGCACCACGCAGGTGTATACTGTGAATAAGTGTACTCTGGTACGAGGTGGCAGATTGAGGAGCCTGGCCAGTCTCCAGACTGTCTTGGGCCTAGGGAATGCTGTGGGGAAATGGTAAGGTTAGAGCTCAGGGTTTGTTGTAGTATACTGCAGAGTTTCCTGTCACAGAATTTACATGAAAGAGGCAAAAAAACAAAACAAAACAAAACAACAAAAAAAACCACTATGTCTAGAGGGGATGGGAGTGCTTTTTATTCTCTTCTCCATCTTCCATCTTTGGTTATCAGTTGAGGTATCTGTTAGGATATCTGTTGGGATATCTGTTTTGTATCCGAGCTACAAAAAAAAGCTCTCTTGAAGATAGACTGACTAATTCATTAGTTAATTTGGCTCCAGCCTCGCTATCCGAAACAGTAGTCAGTAGCCACTGGCCACACCACAGGTTTATTGTCATATGCATTTCAATTAGTTAAAATTAAATCAAATTGAAAATTGAGTTCTGGAGCCTCACTAGTCCTAGTTCAAGTTCAAGCAGCAGTGCGTACTGCTGGACAGAGTAAATAGGGAATATTTCTGTCATCAAAGTCTGTTTTACGGTACTAGAGAGGGTAAATGGTTGACTTGAAGGGGGAAAAGTAGCGGATAGATTTTCTGGAAACTATGGGATTTGCATTTCACTAGCATTTATAGGTGACAGTCTGAATACTGTTAGCATCACAGGCATTCAGAAATCTTTAGGGATGGCTGTCTCTAGCATTATTAACCGTTAATTTTATCACCCACACTGTTCTCAGAAGAAGTGTGCATTATAATGTTTATGAGAATAGATAGCCTGCACATACAAATTAAGGGTATGTCTGAAGGTCTCCAGCAGACTTCCCAGTGCCTCACACAAGTTTACAGACCTGTGATTAGAAACTTAGTGCCTTGAGTCATAATTCATTGCTCTAACCATGGAACAGCCCACTCCTACCTTCTGTTCTAATCAGAGGTCATGTTTTACATCCCTAATATATTACTGCCAGTTAATCCACTCTTCAGCTGAGCATAATGAGGCAAATCATCACAACCTGGTACATTTATGTCAAATGTATGTGAATCATACCATCTGTTTCAGAGGTAGAAAGACCTATGAGATCATCAGGGCTTTTTATTTTTTATTTTTTTTCCACTTTGTAGTAAGGCCGTGAACACTGGGGACAAATAGAAGTCTTTAAATGTACAAATTCATGAAGCCTCTCCTAGTTTCCTCAGTGTAAGGCAATTTCTGATAGTATCAGAAAAGAAACACACACACACACACACACACACACAAAAGACCCAGAAAGCACCTGTCTGCAAGCAGCCCTTCTGCTCTGGGGAGGGGTGAAAAAGAAACTCAATGTTTTGTTTTAACTGTCAATGCAAAGAGAAATGCATCCCGGTATCTCCTATTTGTGGACTATCATTTATTTTTTCTTATCACTTCTTATGTATTGATTTTCTTTTATACTCAAAACAACTCTGAAATAGGTCAGGTATTACTATCTTTTTTTGGACAAACAAGAAAGTGAATTGAATTTCTGAGAATTGAAACAACTTGCTCAAGCCTATGGCCTAAAAAAGAAACAGGTTGCTCATATTCCTCCCCTACCCCTGGCAGCCACAGCAACCTGAGCTGGGGCCGACTTGGATATTTCTCTTCAGACCCTCCTTCCTGCACTCAGGAGACCTACATGCCACACAGGATAGGCCTGCACCTAATTCTGCAGGCCTGGCCTCTCCAGATTAGAAATTTAACCCATTCCATGTAAGAAATATTTGTTAGACCCCATCTTTTAGACCACCAGGCATCTTCCTGAATTTCTTTTTAATTAATGAATTAGTATATACATTTTATTAATGCTACTCAAAGACCTTGCAAACTGGAAACAGCCCAAAATGAATAACATATTTTCCCCATCATGAAGCTGCTAGATGTTAAACATTTTGTAGACCTTAATTAAAGATAAAACATTATATCTGATTTTAAAATCAAGAGTCAAAGAAGGCAAACACACTTGTTGGCAAAAGGAACGTTAGGGATTTCTCACCACTCTGCAACTTCAAGTCTGTGCACCAGAGCAAGGTGCCCACAGGCAACCGGAGAACAAAACCAGAAGATAAGGGCTATGACATCAATGGGCACTTAGACCCAAGAACTGGGAACAGCAAGAACCAAGTGAAGCGTAGGGTCAGGAAGGAGGCCTAGTCTTGCCCCCTGCTGATGATGGACTATATGAAGCCCACAACTGACCGAAAAGCCTCCTCAGTGGAACCCCTAGTTGCTGGCAGTCATGACCACAAGGTTTCACATGTAAAGCATGGTTCTGAGGTGCGGCTCCCAGGCACACCTACTCTTAGTCTTTGGGAGTGAATTGCCACTTTATGGTCAGGATGCCTCTTATTCTAATGAGCCCTCTGCTGCATCTTTGACTGGCTGGCACCACCCAGTGCCTCAGGCTGGCATGCTTGCCCTCTTATATGCATAAGTTACAGTGACCATCAGGCCTTTGGAAGGTGGGAAGCCCCTTCCTGCTTATCTGTGCTCCCCTGTGTGCACTGTTCACAGCAGGCCTCCCTCGGTAATAGAGGATGGTCCATCTTAAAAAGAAAACTCAGGAATTCTGAGTTTTTTCAATAATCATCCAGAGATGAATTTTACTGCCAAGAGAGACAGTCAAGGACTGGCAGTAGTTGAAAACTTGCATACTACATTCTCCTAGGGCACTGTGCTTTTACCTGTTTTGATCCGGTTATCTTCCTCATTACTCTATGAGGTGAGTATTTTTTTGCTCTTTGAACTGCTAGGGAATTGAAACTTGGAAAAGTTCAATGGCCCGTGTACAGTGCAGCTCATTAGTTGGTAGGAAGCTGACCTCTGGTTAAGTTATCTCAGGCTCAAGACGTTCTGCTATACTAGACATTCTCCAACTGTGATGTGAGGAGTAGTCTTTAAGGGAGGGTGTTCAGCATTCTATTCTTGTAGGCCAAACCCAGAACTTTCTATTTGGCCAGTAGTCACTCTGGTTTTGATGGAGGTGACCTATGACCCACGATAAAACTGCTGCATAGCCCATTTGCTTCCTGGCCATCCCAGAGCTTTCTCTCACGCTTTCTAGGAAACCCTGAAGAGCACAAATCTCTGGAGAAGCAATGGAGCAAATAGGTTTTTCAAGCTATGAACTAGAAAAGCACATGAGGGAAATAGCCTCTTGGGGATCTTAAAGCAATCCAGCCTTTGTGTAATTAAGAGGCCCTGACTGTGAGCAGGTTTGAAACTCAGGGACAACTACTGTCAGATTTTCCTGCCTTCCTGTTTCTTCTCAACTAAGGTAAACTGTCTATAGAACTAAACTAAGTCTGTAAATCTTTTGACCATAGGAATAAAGAGAATGTGGATGTCTGTTGTAACTATAATGTGATTGTTTGCATTCAAAGGCAACTTTCCTACTGTATGTTTCTACCTTTATGCAGCACTCAGTCCTGTTTCGTAAAGCATGGCAGGGGCAGGCTCCCTAATTAATGCCCAGCCTCCATGGGTTAGAAGCTTACAAGTAGTGGCTTAGCTGGAGAGGGGCCTCCCAAGAAATCACCCAGATATACCACTTCACCAATTTATTTTTTTAAGGCAGTCTGTTGACCTAAAGGTTATTAAGAAACAGTGTGAACACAAACAGTCTGCTCAAAATCGACAGAGACAGCAGTGACAGAACTGTAGAACCATGGAGAAGGACAGTGCCACCCCTGGCCTATCTTCTGATCTAAGAGCCTGTTGGCCTTTGCTTAGAGCATTATAGTGTCCAAGCATTGTGCCTTATTCTGCAGGAGTAGTGAGTTTGAGCTACAGCCTAGCTGAGGTACCCTAGATTTACTGGAAGGAAAATACAGGGCAAAAGGCAAAGTATGGGCCAGCTTTGGGGCACACCAACTAGGTGTGCTTTTTAAAATTTTATTTCACCTCCAGTTGCATTATCTCTTAGCAGAGGTGTGCTGGATTGACTGGTACCAGCTCACAAGAGCAAGTTGTTAAATTTTCAAGAATTCTTCAAGCTTGCATCATTAAAAATTAAACTATATTTACTTAAATCATATTTTTACAAGAAGGTCAGAAGTATTCAAAACTTATCACTTCCTAATACATTACCATATCTTTACTATGATCTGTGCTTTTGAGAATATGTCTATTTGGTATAAATGCTGTATAATGGCATGCAGTTGTGCAGTTGCTTCCCAAGTCCATGACCAGTAAAATCATGCTAGTAGCTTAGCTTGATATTGTCTACGTTGGAAGCATTCACACTTTGGAAATCAACAAATGCTACTATCAGTGCTTCCTGTTCAGTGCCAACCCTAGAGAGACCATTGTCAAACATTTACCAGCACACCACTGTCTTCCAGGTATAGAGGATGCTTACCACGCAAAGTGTTTAGTGGGGAAGGGAAACCCCCCAACTGGGAATCTTATTTTGTATCACCTAGTTAGGAGAAAGTAATAATTTTTCCATTGTTTTGCTTCTTTCATCTACATATCTTGTTTTTTCTTTTTTAAATCCCCATGTGTTCTTCAAAGGAAAGAAACAATATACCGTAAAGATAAGGAAATCAAATATCAGTGAGGTTGAGAAGTGTTCTTGAAGTGATAATGGGACAAAACTTTAAAACCAATGAGAGATTCATATTCTGGAATTGAAGTTATCACTCTGTGCTTTTTAAAATTTTTATTTCATTTCTAAAAATTCTCCAGGATTAAAGCATCCCTTGTTTCTGATCAACCAAATCTCAATTTTGTGGACTTCTGTTCATCATGTATTTTATGCTCTGTCTCTTTATTTCTGATTTCACCCGTTTAATCATTCTACTACATGGTAACAGGCACCATTAATGTATACAACCAAACTTTTATTGAGTGTGTTTTTGTAAGTTTGAGTGATGACTGTATTTCAATTTTATAAACTGTTCATATCTTTTGCCTATTTATCACCTGCTGCTTAATTAATGCTTTTTACTACTAGAGGTTTGCAAAAGCTTTTTATATTTAAAAAATCTGTTAACTCTATAGATATTATTTGCTACAGGCATTTTCTTCCTCTTTCCGTTTTTATGTTGCATTTAGTATTATAATATGTAGAAATTCACATTTTTATAAAGCTAAATTTGTCTCCATTTCTTTTTTCTTTCATTAACTCTAAGCTTTAAAAATTCATATTCCAAAGACTTGGTGAATATCTCATTGACATTTTAATTAGAGTTTTATTAAATCCATTGTGTAATGCCACATCATTCCTGTTAGGGATGACCAGTAAAAGTTTGTGAGTTGCTCCTGGAGAAAAAGAAGTGTTGAGTTTTATTTCTGAAATTGACATTGGCTTGAAACCAAAGTGCTTTAACAGGTCACTTTGTAACTCAGAGCTTTGGTTTTTCCTCATTGTGATACTATTGAAATGAATTCTGAAACTAAAAATGTCTGGGAAAAGGTTTCATTTTGATATGAAATGTGAACTTGAAAAAAGTTCTTCAGAATTTGTGTATTTAAAGAAAGTGCTTTTGATTGTTTGGAGACCCAATATTCTTAGGGTGGAGTCCCAACCATATTTAAATCCATTATATCTAAATTATTAATATAGACTAAGTTTATATTGTTCTTACGTAAGATTTTTTTTTCATTGTGGTAAGATATACTAACAAAATCAACCACTTACCTAGACTTTTAAAATATTTAAAATATCATCGATTAGTAATACCTAACTTTTCAGTAATTACTATGAATAACAGTGTTTATATTAATATTTTATATACATATTCTCATTTAATTCCCACTGTTCTATAAGTTCTTGTATTTGTGAGGCTCTAAGTGTCACTCAGTTCTCATACTTACTTTTAAAATATTAACGACTTTTAAATCACTCAGATTCACTATAGAAAACTTAGAAAATACAGACTAGCAAAGAATAGCAATATCAACTTTCTTGTTTTTTTTTTTTATTTCCTAAATTGACTTCTATGGATAGTTACAGGTAATATAATTATGTTGACTTTTGATAAAATACCATAACTTTACTTTCCATAATTTAACCTTCGTATTTATAAAATGGTGTGCTAACCCACAAAGTTGCTATTCTATCCTGATATAATTCTGGCATAATTCTTTCAACTATGGGACATAAAATTGAAGGTTGCTTGGCAACTAAAATGATGCTAATGAAGAATTAAAGGAATTATAAGAAAAGTACTTTGTTCTTTCCAGTGCTAAATTGCAATAAGCCTGACTGATTATAATTGTAATAAACAAAGAAAAAATACTTCCACTAACTTAAAATTCATTTTTGTTATGTATAGTGAAAGTTTTGTTGAAGCTTTACTTTCAGAAACAAAAAAATCTTTTCTAAGCTTTCTTAGGGAGTCTCAAGTAACCGCTAGGTGAGAAATACAAGGACAGAACTGCAAAGAAGCTACAGTGGGTATAGCTGTGATTCTTCTGCTGTGAGGAAGGGGTGGTGGGCAGCAGTTGAGGACGGGAGGCCGTGTTGTCTACTCTGTTTTTTCCCAGACTGTGGTCAAGGGCCCTGGGGAGATTGCTGAGGTTCTTCTAGAATCTTCAAATAAAAGAAGCTGCCAGAATGGAATTGAATTGGAAGGACACCAGTAGTTAACTGAAATGGACAAAAGGGAGTATGGATTGACAGTTTTGTAATGAAGGAGGGAACACAATAACCAGACTAGTAAAGAAGACAGTTGAGGATGAAGATATCTGAGAATTAGGAAAGTTTAGGCTTAAGCCAGTTAAGTGAGAGTTTCTGGGTGGAGGAGCAAAAGGAGCCATATAAGTCTCTTCTTCATTGATCTGCCTGAACCACACAGTCTCACACATGTTTCTGTTACTTTGTGAACCATCCCATCTTATAGGGGAACCCAGGGCATTCAGAAAGCAAAAAAAAAAAAAAAAGATCCCAAGGTTATCATAGTTGAGGGTATCTTGTGAGAATGTAGTTATAGCCTATAGAGCTTCCTTCAATCTGATGAGTGGTTCATTGTTTGGGTTAATTTTGCATTTATTTATTTAAATGCCATATGCATATAGGCTTTTTCATGCATCCTTCCTCCTCACCATAGGTTCCAGCTTTTCTCCATTTAAACCTGCCATGATGGGTTCATCATCTCCCTCTAGTCCCATGCAATCCAGACCAGACAGAGAGTCATTCCACTTTTTCTATGCTGCTTTCAGAAGATAGCCAGTGACCCATAGTACCTGCCACTGAGCTGTCCAGTTATTGTTAAGGACAAGTGCCTGCTCTCAGCGATGAACTCTGGGGCTCACCTGAGTGTATGGCCTCAATGAAGCAGCTCCCCACACTTACTCTGCCTGTGGTCCCACCACCTGCCCTGTCCCTGGTGGCTTAAGAGTCTCATTAGCTAATCAGTAACCACCAGGGTCAACCTTAATGGATTTGGCTTGAGTTAACTGAGAAAAAGGGCACCCTGAAAATTGCAGGAAAAAAGAGATGGAGAAGGACCCTCTGGTTAATGAAGATCAGTTGTAGTGTATGATTCTTACTTCTGAAAATTATGTGTGTGTATATGTTTACACATATACTTTTAATATGTCATTATACATACTTGGAAATTTTGACACTAATAAGATATTTTATGATATTAAGGAATCACTATTGTTTTGTGTTGGGTTATTATCTTTTAAATTTTTATCAGCATGTATTAATTACATGTGTTAATGGGGTTTAATGTGATTTTGCATACATGTATTCATTGTACACTGATCAAACCCAACCTTCCTTTATCTACTGTTTTCTCCACACACACCCTTCACAGCTTCTGTTAATCACTGTTCTACATTCAGGTTGACTTGTTTTAGCATCCACATATGAGAGAGAACACGTAGTACTTGTCTTCCTGTGTCTGGCTTATTTTACTTAACATGATGATCTCTAGTTCCAACCATCTTTCTGCAAATGACACGATTTCATTCTTTATGGATGAATAATATTTCATTGCACATATGTGTATCACATTTTCTTTATCCATTAATTCATTGATAGGCACCTAGGCTGATTTCATATCTTAACTATTATGAGTAGTGCTGCAGTAAACATGGGTATGCAAGTATCTCTTTGGAATGCTAGTTTCATTTCCTTTGGATATATACCCAAAAGTGAGATAACTGGATCATACATAGATCTAATTTTAGTTTTCTGAGGAATCTCCATACTGTTCTCAATGATGGTTATACTAATTCACAATACTACCAACAGTGTATACAAGTTCCTTTTTTCTCCACATCTTTTTTAAAAATATTTTTAAATTTATTTTTCAGTTTTCGGTGGACACAACATCTTTATTTTATTTTATTTTTTTAACTAGTTTTTTTTTAAAGAGAGAGAGAGAATTTTTAATATTTATTTATTTTTTTTTTAGTTTTTGGCGGACACAGCATCTTTGTTTGTATATGGTGCTGAGGATGGAACCCAGTGCCGCACGCATGCCAGGCGAGCGTGTTACTGCTTGAGCCACATCCCCAGCCCCTCCACATCTTTGCTAACATTTCTTTTGGGATTTTGGGTTTGTTTGTTGGTTTTTTGTTTTTTTTTTTTTATAATAGGCATTTGACATTCTAACTGGGATGAGATAGTATCTCATTGTTGTATTGATTTACATTTCCCTGATGGCTAACAATATTTATTATTATTTTCATATATTTATTGCCATTGGCATTTCTTCTTTTGAGAAGTGTCTGTTAGATCATTTGTGAAAAATAAAAAAAATTTAAATCTTAGAAAAGAAAAATAAAGCCGGGCATGGTGGTACATGCCTGTAATCCCAGTGGCTCAGGAGGCTGAGGCAGGAGGATTTGAGTTCAAAGCCAGCCTCAGCAACTTAGCAAAGCACTTAGCAACTCAGCAATACCTTGTCTCTAAATTTAAAGGGAGGGGGGCCCCGGGGTGTGGCTCAGTGGTTGAGCATTACTGGGTTCAATCCTCAGTACTAAACAAAAAAAGAAAAAAGAAAAATAGATCATTTGCCCATTTGTACATTAAATTACTTTTTTTGTTACTTTTTTTAGTTTTTATATATTCTGAATATTAACCCTCTGTCAGATGAATAATTGGCAAATACTTTCTCCAGTTCTGTGGGTTGTCTGTTCACTCTGTTGGTTGTTTGCTGTGCAGAAGCATTTTGGTTTGATGGAATCCTATATGTCAGTTTTTTTGCTTTCATTTCCTATGCGTCTGGGGTCCTATTCAGAAAACCATTGCCTGTACCAATGTTTTGAAGTGCATTCTTCTAGTGAATTTTTGAAGAGCATTCGTCTAGTAGTTTCAGGTCTTATATTTAATTCTTTGATTCATTTTGAGCTGATTTTTTTGTACCAGATAAGAGACAGGGCTCAAGTTTCAATCTTCATGTGACTATCCAGTTTTTCCAGCTACACACGTTGAAGAAGCTGTCCTTTCTCCAGTATATGGATGCCTGGGTCTACTTTGGGCTTCTATATTTTATTGTTCTATATGTCTGGTTTTATGCCAATACCATGCTATTTTGGTTACTATGGCTTTGTAGTATGTCTGAAAATCAGGTATAGTGATGCCTCCAGCTTTCTTCTGGAATTGATTGCTCTCATTTTCTAGAGCACTGAAATGGAGTAGTCATGTCTATCTTAAAGAGGGGAGAGGAAAGTCAAGAACAAAAATGGGCTACTTTAATTGCACATCATGAAAATAACGTATCCATGTATATTACATTCCATGTCATACCAGTCCATTCTCTACTCAATGGTGAATTCCTGGGTATTAAAAAAAACAACACCAAAACAAATGTAAAAAGCAACTAGAAGCTCTAATCTTCATTTTTGCTCTCAGAGACAGGAGCTGGAATTCAGTAATTCCAGCTGGCCCCTCCACCCCTCCCACCTTACCCCAGCCTTGGTGGAAAGACCCAGCCTGGCCTTGATGCAACAGCCAGGTCACAGCAGGGTTTGGGGATTTAATCCTGCCTCTGCTGTTTACCAGTTGTTGCCTAAGGCAAATTGGTTTACTTTAATCTCTTCATCTACAAAATGGTTAATAGTAGGAAGAAATGTTAAGAGTTAGGTGAAAATTAAATAAGTTTATCTTAGTTCGAGAATTCCCAGAAGCAGATCCTGAGACAAGAATTTGAACAAAATGTATGTTTGGGAGGTGATCCTACCAAAAGCTGACAGGGGAAGAAGAAAAGCTGCTCCGGAAGGGTGTATCATCAAATGGGCTCCCACACTGGGGGTCAAGTTTAAGACTCCCTTCAGAACCATCCCATCCAGGAGAAGTGTGTTTACATTCCAAGTGCCACCAACCAGTAGTTAAGGCTGCTTCTAGAGGGTGTTGGCTTCCCAGAGTGTCTTACACACAGATGGAGGTATGAAGGGCCTCCAGAAAGCTCTCAGCAGGTGGAGTTGGGTTGGCACACATTATAATGGTACAACCCAAGAGCACGTGAATGCCACTGACAGGCTCTGTTCCAAAGTCAAAAAGTAAGGGCTCAGTAAATATTAAATGAGCAAGTACAAGCTAGATAAAAATCCAAACATATTCCAAACTGGTTAATAGTCATACTCACAGTATACCTTTATGGATATGAGATGGACAGATGTCATTCGGTAGGGTCATGTATATAACCATGTGTATAAGTAGCTCTGGATGTTTTCATCAGATTTAAACACAGTCCATGTTTTCGTTACATGCACTGCTGTGCATGGTAAATACCTTATATGAAAATCAAAATTCAGGAAGATCAATAATGTAGAACAAAGAACCTAGATTTCAATAGGAGTAAATGAAGTCTTGCACTTGAAGTTTAAAAATATTGCTGCTTATAAATTCTGATGGGGGGAAACTGAATTAATTGTAGTTCTTACAATAAATACTAAGGGATTTTAGTGTATTATAAGTTTAATATGAGCTGGTAGTGTCATACATCTTCTCAAAATGTTAAGTAATCTGAAATTGTATTTATAGAAATAGAATTTCCATGTTAAGGGAGCATTTCCCTCATTATATTGTGAGGTCCAGTCCTAACCCTGGAACACAGTAATTTTGTGCCCTTAGCAAGTTTCTTAATGTTTCTGAGAATTGGCAGCCATTATGAAGTCAAACAACAACAAGTGCTGGCGAGGATGTGGGGAAAAGGGTACACTTGTACATTGCTGGTGGGACTGCAAATTGGTGCAGCCAATTTGGAAAGCAGTATGGAGATTTCTTGGAAAGCTGGGAATGGAACCACCATTTGACCCAGCTATTCCCCTTCTCGGTCTATTCCCTAAAGACCTAAAAAGAGCATGCTACAGGGACACTGCTACATCGATGTTCATAGAAGCACAATTCACAATAGCAAGACTGTGGAACCAACC
>NW_026000229.1:39599167-39609613 GCF_001458135.2 Marmota marmota marmota
GGCGCGGGGGGTGGGGGGCGGCTCTGCCCCTCAGCAGGCCGCTGGGCCTGCTCTGTGGATGGTCACAGTTCCCTGTACCTTGCTGCGCAGGGGGAGGGGGCGGCTCTGCCTCTCAGCAGGCCGCTGCTCCTCTTCTCGAAACATCCATTTTTAGGTATTAGAAAATGCAACAGACTTTGTGATTGTGGATAAAATGGAAGCACATGAAGTGAATTCAAAACTCACCTTGGCTTTCTACCTGGAAGTGCTTTACAAATCATGATTTAGGAACTGGAGCCCAGGGAGTACCATGTTGCCTCAAAGAGAAAGCAGAGGTAGTATTCAGGGGTTCCGGGATGTCAGGAATTTGTGGAAAGACATAGAGGAGAGATGGGATCTCCTTTAGTCTTCAACCAAACACTAAACTATTCATGAATATCAATCCATGACACTTAAAATAGTTACTGGGGGCATGTGAGTCAAAGAAGTTCGCATAGAAGGGAAATGGTATAGTTCCTACCAGAGAGTGGAGAGACATTATGCTTTGCGCTTTCAAATGGGATGTAGAAAAGACTATAATATAGAAGTTGAGCTGCTTTAGCCCTAGAATAAATACTACTCTCATCCCACCCTAAAAAAGCTGAACTCTAAGCTTGGAAAGAGCTATTTACTGGGCTGGGGTTGTAGCTCAGTGGTAGAGTGCCTGCCTAGCATGTGTGAGACACTGGGTTCCATTCTCAGTACCAGATATAAATAAGTAAAATTAAGGTCCATTGACAACTAAAAAATGTATTTTAAAAAAGAGACATCTATGACTCTAATAACTTAAATATCTCTATAAAGGAACATAATCCAGATTTTCAATATCATGCTCACAGTGCCCAGCATTCAATAAAAAATTTCAAGGTATAAGAAGAGGCAGGAAAATGTGATTGATAACCAAAAGAAAAAGGTTAATAGAAATGAACTCAGAGATGACACAAATGTTGGAAATACTGGACAAAGAATTTAAAACAGCTATAGTAAATGCATTGGAGGATTGAAAGTAAGATGAACAGATGGGTAACTTCAACAGGGAAATGGAAACAATAAAAGGAACCAAATCAAAATTTTTGAACTGAGGGCTAGGGTTGTGGCTCAGTGGTAGAGTGCTCATCTTGCACGTGTGAAGCTCTGGGTTCCATCCTCAGCACCACATAAAAATAACTAAATAAAATAAGGTATCATGTTCATTACAACTAAATTTTTTTTAATTTTGTACTGAAAAACAAAGTATATGGAAAATAAAATTTCATTGTGATGGATGTAATACTATACTGAATGCTAAAATTAAAAAAAAAGATGATTAAAGTTGAAGGCAGGTCATTATCTTAGCAAACACTAGGAAGGAGGAAAACAACTAGAAATTCAGACAGTGTAACTACAGCTTATATGGGAAGGAAAGGACCTAGAATAGCTAGAACAATTTTGAAAAAGAATGAAGCTGAAAAATTTACACTTCTTGTTTTCAAGACTTACTATAAAGCTATAGTTTAATTGGGAACAGAATAGTAAATTCAAAAACAAATCCACATATATTGTCAACCAAGTCTGCAATGTCACCTCTTTAAGCACTTCACTTCCATTAGCCCTGAAATCAGCTAAGAGGCCTTACCACTGACTTCTGAAATTGGAAGGGTCTTCAAGGGGTCATTAGTAGTTTATAGAACCTACCCCAGGCAAGGAGTAAACGAAATAGTCTAAATCAGCCTAATAGATCTTGACTGATCATCAAATTCCTAAAGAACTTTCTAAAATGCAAATTCTATGCTCCATCTCTTGTATCCTGATGTAGTAGATCTCAGGCAAGGCGTTGGAATATGTTTGGCAGTTTATTGTTTGTTTTTGTTTCTGAGGTACTCAAGATGTCTTGGAAATCAGTCAGGTTTAAGATATTAATTTACTGCAGAATAAGTTGAACCTGTTATTCATTATAAGAGGAAAAAAAAACATTGATTCTTCTCCTAAAACTCTCCAAAGGGTGAATAGTAGCAGAATATTATATTAAGGCCTCTTCAATAGAAAGAAAAAAAATCACCCACTTAAGCCAAATTTTACTCATTACTATGCTGTCTTCTCATAGTGATTATTAGTGGATCTTTCCTATGGTTTGCAAAGGCAATCAAGTGTTTCACAGTACTTAAAGGTAAGAGCAAGAGAAAAACTCAAGTGGAGAAAGCTTCCAAGTGCTTACCTACTTTACAGTCTGCTCTAGACCTGTCCTGACTGACTAAATGATAGTAGTCACTTTCTGTGGATCAAGGGTAGATGTGCCAGCTGGTACTTATGAAGAACTGAAGGTGAAATAACCATATTTACCCCACTTGCCCAATCAGGTGAGGCCAAAGCCTTGCCAACTTTAAGCCTTGTTCTTGCTGAATTCTAATACACTTAGGGGGTCTGGATTTCTTCCATCAGCATCCAGGTGACAGATGGTGGAAGCCCTCGGGTCTTTGAATCTCTGTCACCATGGATGTCCTTCCTTTATGATTCCTCAGCTTCTCAAGGAAGCCGAGAAGGATGTGGACAGGAAAGAACTTGATGGTTAAGATGCTAATACGGGTAAGGTGAGGGGGGAAAAATAATAACTGCAAGTGGCATCTTTTCCTAAATAACAACAAAATTAGTCAAGTTCAGCAAAAGCCACCCTTTGTTTTCCTCCTCCTTTGTGACCTCACTGGAGCAGCACGTGCATGCCTGGACACGTGTACTTTCTAGCCACCTCAGGGTGGCTGTGGCTGTGCAGTTAGGGAAAAGTATATATGTGGAAATCGAAATCAAGTTCCCGGTTCTCTGGAAATGACCTACCTTGAAAAGAGCCCTTAGGTCTCAGGTCATAAGGTAGAACAACCCGTCAGTAGCAGATGCCGGCTCAGAGAGCCTGCTTTCCTCTCTCAGTGGTCCATCTGCTTTTGAAGTTCTATTTTTTTCCCCATGTTTTTAAATCAGTGCTTTTGCAGTTTTAAAACAAAAATCAGAGTAAGGGCAATTCCTCAGTCTAGTGTGTCAGGTCTCCAGTCCTGACCCTGATTGACCTCTCCTCATGTCTCTCCCTACATATAGAGTTTTCTAATTTAACCAAACTGAACCTCACATCCTTTCCCAAATATATTTTTAACTGTCATTTCCAAACCTAGAAATCATTTCTTGCCTGACCCCGCACAACCCTTGATTGTGTTGCTCTATCAAAATCTGACCCTCCTCTAGGGCCTACCTCAAATACCGTCCTCTTCATGAAGGGTTAGCCATGTTTTCGTGTCAAATATGGTTTTGTTTGGGCCTTCTTCCAGGCCTTTACTGTATCCTATTTGAATTATTGCCTGTAGATTTCTGACATTTCCTGGGACAGGATCCTTGTTAGGTCTGCGGCCCCCACAGACTCTATCTTATTATTATTATTATTAATTTATTTATTTAACAAAGAGCTCTGGACTTGTAATAAGAAAATCCAAGCCTGGAACTCCAGCTCTGCCATTTGGTGCTGGTATTATCCGTGGGCAAGTTATTTATCCAGTGGTGATATTCAAAATATTTAATAACTGGTACCAAATTGGTCCCCATCAATCTGAAAAAAACGCCAGTTGGACAGTATCAGCCCTGTCTTTCTGCCTTTCGCATCTGTAAAATGGATATAGTCCCTACCTACCTCACAAGACAACTGCGCTAGTCAAATGAGATAATGCGTGTGAAAGTGTCATGCAAATGTAAGTCAGAATTGTTTAGTGGCATTTCTAGCACCCACATTTGGGGTTGGTCCACTGACCTCATCGCCTTGACCACTGCTCCGCTTCTCTCAGAACAGGGTCCAGGAACAAACCAAGGTCTTATTGAGCAATTAATGAGGATACCACTAATATGAGAAATCTTGGAATCAACCTGTTAGATCTTTCAAAGATGCATAACATCAGCTTCTTCAAGCATGGCCCCTTACCATTTTAGGCCTGGAAAATAATATGTTTTCATTAATAAGATCTGGGATTTTTTTTTTTTTTTTTGACTAATGATTGAGCCCAAGGGTACTTAACCACTGAGCCACATCCCCAGCTCTTATTTATTTATTTATTTATTTTGAATTTTGAGACAGGGTCTTGCTAAGTTACTGAGACTAGCTTTGAATTCCATCCTCATGCCTTAGCCTCCCAAGCCGCTGGAATTACAGACATACACCACTACACCTGGAAAACTGGGAAAATCTAACCAAAATCAAAAGCTTATAAAGTTTTTTTTAAAAATGTTAGTATAAATTTTTCTCATGTGAGGATACCTCCTTCACGAGAGATTCATGCCATTTTATGGCATAGTGACCACAAAATTCAGGATTCTTAAAGGTATCTGGGAGTCTCAGATTCACCTGGTTTTTACCATATGGCAAGGGGTGGCCCTGCCTAGGTCTTTAAATGGAATTAAATTCCAGTGACATTAACATAGATTAATAGAAGAGTCTAAATATTAGTTCCTGCTTTGTCCTTAGAGTTTCTTTTCTCCTCTTTTTACCCTTTTGTTTCTTAAAATACTGATAGTTTGTTACCATTGCCTCCTTGTAGCCCCTCCCATCTATATATGCTAGGGACACAAATCCTTAGCTCCTTGTCCCTCCCAAAGCCATGTAACTCTTTCCTTATATTAAGTGTGCCCTTACTGTTTTGTGCTTATTGGCAGTTGTCAGTCTATGTCTATTCCTACATTCTTTGATTTAAATGAAGGAAATGGTCCCAGTATGGTACGTATAGCAGGGCCCTAGAGATTTCAGGGAATCAACAGAAAGTAGACAACCTTTTCCCTTACCTTTGAAGGATTCCCCCTTAAGAGGCAATGCATAATTATTGTAGATATGAATAAAATAAAAACCTAAAACCAGAATGATAAACAAAAAAGGACAAAATGTGCAGCCCTTTCTAGCTACTTTCCAGCTGTGGGACCAGTGACAACTTATTTTTACTTCTCTTGAATCTGTTTTTTCTTGTGCTAAATGAAGAAAACATTTACCATGCAGTGTTGTAGTAAAAGTTAGAATATCTGTAACGTGGCCTAGCCCTCATCTGGCATGTGGCTGATGCTGCATTCTGGTGGCAACCATTGCTAGTGTGCTCATTTAGCATGTAGGCTCGCTCCAGACTCAAGTGCTGAGCACAGGATGTGCTTTTTGTCTTCACAGCTTTCAGGCTGAGAGGCAGGGGGATATGGTAGAAAGGGTAAGGCTTAAGTCAAAAGATCGGAACTTAAGTCCCCATCCTGTCACTTATCAAATATGTGACTTCAGGCAGGTCACATTGCCTTCTTCTCTGGTTCCTCACCTATAAATAATAAAAACAATACCTATCTCAGAGTTGTGAAGCTCAGCGGAGACAATATACAAGGAGAGAGTGGTTGTCCACAAAGCACTAATAAATGTAGGTTGGTGGTATTTCAACAGCACAGTGAGAGTTTCATGTGCCTACGTGACAACTGTCAAGCCATCTAGATACTTGACACCCACAAATCAATGAGACATCACAGTGGTTTGAACTCAGCTCAGAACTTTGTTCACCCCAAAAGATATCAACATTCTTTCTTCTAGACTGATCTCCTGATTACCTCTTTGCTGGGAAGCCAGGGCTGAGACATCACCAAACTGTCCTTCTGCAAGTGAGCACACAGGCTCAGCAATGATCGGGGTCATCCTGGGGCCAAGTGGCCTCTCAGACTCAATCCTGGTCTGCCACTTAATAACTGTGTTAACTTGGGCAAGTGACCCTACTTGAGTTTTTTCATCTAACAGATGCCAATGATATGGTTAATATATATAAATTCTTGGAATAGTGACTGCTACACAGGAAATGCCCCGAATATATTAGCAAAAAGATTGAGAGCAGCAGCAAGACTGTAACTGTAGCTCATTTCTTCTGGTTAGATTCTGCCTTTTCCCCAAAAAGACCATTATTTCTCCTGGTCTCTTCCATCTTCCAGTTGGCAACAACCTTGTGAATTTCAGTGTTGCCTTTTAGCAATTTCTGTAAGACAGTCACAACACAGCATCAGTTCACCACGGGGATGTTTTGAACCACTTTCTTATTTGACTTTTGACTGCTGAGTAGAGGCCAGTTTCTTCCGTTCTTCAGAGATAAAGAGATTCCTCATCCTCCCTTGCAGTTCTCTCCCTACACCCTCATGTGGGTTTCTCTCCAGCACCTCTGTGAACAACAAAAAATCCCTTTGAGGATCCCAGGGGAGGATACACTTAAAAGCTAGGATGGGAAGGAAGCTTGGAAGGCCATCAGCCAACTGCTATGGAGTGAGACCATGTTTGAGAGGAACCCAAGTCCAAGTCCAATTACAGATGGCTTGACAAACCATAGTGAACAGCAGCTCTTTGGATTGTGTTTACAGTGAAGGGTTTGACAAAAGAAAAAAAAAATCATAGTCCCACTCAGGATAGCCAAGGACCAACAGGAGCAAAGAAAAAGACAAGATGTTTTAAATCCCATTAAGAGAAACAGCAATTTATCACTGTTATAGTGCTCTACAGTTTATCAAGCATTGTAATACATTTAATCTAATCAACCAAACTCCGACCAAAGAAGAGTAAGGGACACCTCAGACTATTTTCTGTCTGACTGCAAAAGACTTTGCTCAGTGACTTCTACCATGCATGGTGTTGAGATAGATCTCTCTCTCTCTCTCTCTCTCTCTCTATATATATATATATATATATATATATATATATATATATATATATATATATATAAAATAGAACTATTTATTGCAGAGAATCATAAGCAAAGAACAATTTCTGTGGTCATAAGTATATTTGGTGGTTGGGCTGTAATCAGTATATTGCCATTTTATATCAGCACACCCTGCTACAATGCTGTCATGCACTGATTGAGACTATTCTTTAGGCTTGCAGATCTGATAGGATCAAAATCACACATTCAGAAAATTTTTCTGAAGAAGGCTGAGGTCTTGGCTAACCTATGATTCTCAACTTCACCCCAAGTTGTTCCTTAGTGTCTGTCCAAAGATATGACAAAAGGGCCCAGAATTTAATAGACAAGAATGAAATGCTAGGAATAAATTCCAATGAGCAAGGTATGAGTGTGTCCCATATTTTCTTTTCAATTTGTCTCTTTTTCTTTGGGTTCCCTGGCCTTTGCTGTCCTCCCTTCCAGCCATGTGCCAGCAGCTCTGTGTCCCTCTGGGAAGCTGGGAAAGAACCTTGCTTCTGCTTTTCCCCTTGCCAGGTACATTCCTACGACACTGCAGTGGAAATGTTCCCTGTCTGTGAGCCAGGTAGACTGCCTTGACAGCAGTTCACCAAAGAACCACATTGCAGCATAACATTGCAGCCAGATAATTTGGTTGTCCCAGAGAGTTGGATGGACACTGGGGAAAGCAGAAGTTGGCACTACATTTTGACAGTGACTTTTAAAGTCTGTAGCCCCAGTGTTGTCCCAGGTTGGCTCACTGGGTGTGCCCAAGACCTATCATGTCTCCTCCCAGGCCTCATCTTTAGTTCTAAGCCTCAGCCCCACCCACAGAACTGTGTCCACTTTGCAGAATTAAAAAGAACAGCTTCCCTCACGACTTCTCAGACTGCAGATTCCTCCAACATGACAGATCCAGATCGAGGCAGCAGTTCCCCAGGGAAGCTGGCTGTCTCGCTCAGCAGAGGCAATACAGCTAAAAGCTCTTTCTCACTTTAGGCAATTCATGTACTTGCTTAGACATTTACAGATTGCAATCACTCATCCAAGAAATCTAGGTCATACTTTACATAGAGTTTCATGCCTCAGAAGGAAATCCATGCCAGGGAAGAACGTTTCCGTTGGTGGTGATTTGACTATAAGAGTGGAGAGCACTTTTGCTGGCTGTGCAGGGCACTGAGAGCCCAGGGCACCTGGCATCTTCCCACTGGCCACTGGCTAATGAACTCTTTGGATACTAGTGACCCATCTAAATGATGCCAGTAGCTTCTTTGTGTTGATTTCATGAAAAGTGGTGGGTTTGAGGGTTAGGGTCTCACCAGAGATATTTTTCATCCTTAACATTGAGCCCATGGTCATCCTGTGGAGCAGGAGATGGTGTGGGAAGGGATACAAAGGAAGCCCAGCAAACAGCAGCCCTGTGACCTCAGATCTGCTGATGAACTTACAGTGGTAGGTGCACATTACTGGTCGCCCACAGCTGTCTCCAGAGATGACTGCAAGCATTTCTTCCCCACTCCATGTTCATTGACTTCATTATGGTAGCTGAGATTGACCATGTGGGAGCATTCGTGCCACGAAGTATGCAAACCCTTTATAAACCATTCTCCATCTTTCTTGTTTGTTACTTTTATAAGCATGCTGCTGGTAGCAACCATACTGACTATTCTCATACTTGCCCTGAGAAGTGAGTCCTGATCCTTGGCAAATCACATGCTTTCCCCTGATTGTTCTCCTCTTCAGGGACAGAGGATTTAAAAAAAAAAAATCAAAGTGGCATTGGTTATGTTATAAGCTGCTTAGGGAGTAGAAGCTATTGAGCTCAGAGTTGTCATCGCCTCCTTCCTCCTTCATGTGCATCTGCTGCCTCAGTTGCGAATGTCAGCACTAAAAAATAACAAACAGCAAAAACCAGTAATCTTATTTTCCACTCACCAGTTTTTGCACACTCTCCAAATAGGGTTTAACACATGTTATAGTCTTGCTGTGGGATGGGTTTTATGTCTCTGGAACATTCCTCCAGTCTACCCTTTCTGGAGGTTGTGACTTCCATGAACAGCGTCAGCTCTGCCTGCATGGTCTTCTGGTCCTCGTTTTTCCATTATCATTTTCAGGGCCTGGTTGCAACCCATCTGGTACGTCATGTTATGCCCCCAGTGCTGACGGCTTCCCTACCCTCAGAGTACTAGTTTCTGACATTTTGCCTTTGGTACACTCAACATCCCTTTAGAAAAGACTGTTCTGGAGTTCCTCTCTGGTCTTGGCTGTTTGTTTTCATTTATGTCCATTTGGCAGCATGGCATTTCCATCTCATCCCCCAGATTCATCTCACTGTAGCAAAGTCCCCCCGGCTCTTGTCAGAAAGAGGCAGGATGTGGTATGCAACCCTTGGCTGGTTTTCACTCATAGGATTCTGATCGTCCAGGAGCAGTTCATCTCTCTGAAGCAAGCAGTTTATTTAAAATTACGTCAAGAAAAAAAAGAAAAGCAAGCAAGCAAGAAAGAAGTTGGTGGGGTTCAGAGACAGATTGAATAGATGGTCTTTTGAATCTTGAAGTTGCAGGTCTCCTGGCCAAGGTCACCTGATATCCTTCCCAAACCATCATATCTGAAATGGGATGGCTCTCCCTCTTAACTTACCATTTATAGCTGGGTCTCCATGGGGTTCCTGCTTAACGTTTCCTATTTGGTAATATTAGGCGTCTTGAGTGTGTGTTAAATCCTCAACTAGATTGTGTGCTCCTCAAGGACAAGGGTTTCTTACAGCTCATCAGACCTCCTTTAGTGCCTATGTCAGTGCTTTCCACAGGGTAGCTTCCTTGTCCATATTGGGCAGTAGTACCAAAAAAAAATTGTGTGTGTTTGCTTGTGGTACTAAGGATCAAACCCAGGGCCTCAATTCATTGCTATGCCACTGAACCGAAGTCTCCGCCTCCCGCACAATCTTGTTAATTGAAGTAGAATGAAAAGTTGCCACACAGTATAGTTAGGAAATTCTTTCCTCTCCTTGGAAGGATGTAGGTAGAGGTTAGGTAGGTATCACTTCCCAGTGATGCTTTCAGGAGGAAATAATGCCTGAGATAGAAAGTAAAGGTAGAGGATTGTCTTTTTCTCCCTAAGAATCAGTGATTCCATAAAGCACAGCTACTGCCAGCACTAAGACTAATGGTGGAAAATTGGCTGTTGGCTCATAGACAAAAGAATCTAACATGGCTTTTCTGTTTGTTCTGTTGAGCAAATGGTCCACAGGTTAGGCGTCTTTAATTAGTATACTTTTCTAGCAGCATACATTATTCCCTAAGTCAAGTGGTAGAGTATGTAGGATTGACAGTTTGTACCTCACAGAGGTTTCAACCCTTTAAAGAAGTCTTTCTCTGAATGTATAAGGAGAACAGATGGTAATGAAAAAATATGCACATTTTATTATGCATTGCACATTTTACTTATTAGAATTTTTAGTATGACACCCTGCATTTTTAAAAGCCTAAAGATGAAAACAAAATAGAATAATTCCTTGAAATATTTAAATCAGCTTACAGAAATTATATATGTGTGTGTGTGTATGTGTATATATGTGTGTGTGTGTGTGTGTGTATATGTGTGTGTGTGTATGTATGTATATATTTTTTAAAAGCCTAAAGATGAAAACAAAATAGAATAATTCCTTGAAATATTTAAATCAGCTTACAGAAATTATATATATATATATATATATATATATATATGTGTGTGTGTGTGTGTGTGT